>NW_023494787.1:46967482-47569982 GCF_904425465.1 Colossoma macropomum
AATTCTTCACTTAAGTCTATCGCTGCTGTCGGAACAAAACCTCATATCTCCATTTTTGTTGTTTTTCAGTTTTTGACATCATTTGAAAATGCCTGAGTGTACACTGAGTGTAAATTTCATGATGAATGGAGCAAAAGAAACAGCGCAGAATGACTCGGAAAAAAAATCTGGTTCCATTGACATTAAGAGTAAAGTAGGTGTTTTTCCTTCTCCTGTAAAGTTACCATTTTGGAGAATCAAGGTTTTCTTCTGACAACATTGTTATTGATATTGTTAGTTGTTTTCAGCAGAAAACATATTTTGGTCGCACTTTATATTAATTGCCTCTAATACTTGTGTAGTTACACAAGAATAACATATGTAACAACACTGTAACTACTGATGATTTAGTGAAGGTTACAAAGGGATTACAGAAGTACAGCCTATGTAATTACACATGTGTATCATCTTCAGTTTTGCCTTATGTAATTACACAAGTGTATCTTTTTGATACACTACAGATCAGAAGTCTTTTCCACAGGTTAGAAATATTTTTTTACATAACACTACATTTATGTTTTACTTCATTACTGTGGAATAACTGTGTTGTAACAAGGTGACCTAATCAGATCACATTGATTAATACCATTCTATAATTACTGTTACACTGTGTTTAAAGTTGAAACTGGTTACAGTGTCACAGCACTAGCAACATAAATGCTAGCTAAATGTCAGGAAAGCTGGCAGATACAGTGTAAGTAATGTCTTAATGTTAGTTATTACATACTTCCCTTTACTGCTGGAAAAGACCTCTCAAAAAACTGCTGTTCCAGCCTGATTACAAATGTAATTACAATTATGTTATTACACTTGTGTAATGACATTAGAGAGAATCGGCTGTCACAACTATTAATATACAATTGTGTAATTACATGAGGCAAAACTGAAGTTGATACATATGTGTAATTACATGAGGTGTGCTTCTGTAATCCATCTGTAACAGTGACTAAATCATTAGTAGTTACATAGTTGTTGCATATGTTGTTCACATGTAACTACACAGTTATTAGAGGCACTTAATACAAAGCGTGACCCATATTTTTAACAGAAGATCAAAGGAGCCTCAACAACTAAATATAATATCATATTTTCAGTATTTAAAGTGTCCACCGTACCTTTCGTACAGCGTCTATTCCTTTTGGGAGACTCATGTTCAGTTCTTTAAAGGAAACCTGCAGGGATATTTTCAATATATAAATTCAGTCTCAGAAGTTGGTTGAACGTTCTGCTTCTCACAATCCAAGACAAATACATATACAAATGTAGATGCATCAGGAAGAGCCACACTGATCCGTACAGCCTGTGTTTGTGTGCAGGGTGTTTTTGGACGGTCTCCACAGGGCCTGGGTGGCTCGGGCCAGCACAGGCTTTCTGATCAAAGGCACGAGGTGTGTGTGTATGTGTGTGTGAGTGTGTGTAAAAGGCGTTTATCTGAGCGAGTGTGTGGCTCCTATTTCTGGCAGCGAGGGCTGAGGGCTCGCTGGATCCGAGAGGCAGGCTTGGCTGCAGCGGCGCAGGCACTCCAGTGCCTCCACACTGTTATATAAACCAGAGCGTATAAGAACCACCCCTACACCGCTTAATGGTGTTCAGCGAAGCCAGAGCGTCTGCTAATTTTAGCCCATTCGCAGCCCGGGCATGGAGATGCTCCCCTTCTTCAGAATAGCACCAGAGAGTTAAAGCACTCATCTACTAGCAGCAATTCTGGAGGAACTCCCTACAGCTCTCCTTAAACCATCGACACTCTCCCCCTTTAACAGAGGAGCTGCGAGATTTCATTAATTACAGCATCGCAGAGGATTCAAGGGGGATTCTTAAACTGTCGCTGGAGATGTGAGGGGAAAAAAGAGAGTATATTTTCTTATGAATCATTTCAGAACATGCATACACATTTATATATTTAAACATATGTGTTTGTGCAGTTTTTGTATACATTTATTCTTGTGAACATTGTGCATATATGTGTGTTTTGGAATGAGACCTTTTATATAGGTTATATAAATAGTACACATACATACAGTGCTGTGCAAAAGTCAGAGACCAACTTTCGCATTCAATTTCCCAACAAACTGTTTATTTTTCAGGAGATGTTTCTGAGGAGATCAGATAAAAGATAATCCGCTTGCATAAAATGAAAATTGGTTAAAAGCTACAGAGAAAATGCAACTCCTAGCAACCACCTGGAAGACCTGGTAGACACCAAAACTGACCCCATCAGATAAACAGCACTTAAAGCTTTCATCTTTGAGAGAGAGGAGAAAATCAAGCTGCTTCAGATCTGAAAACATCCACATCCATCCTTCCACTGTGAGAAGATGACTCAGCGCTATGGGTCTGAAAGGATGTGTAGCTGTTCAAGAAGAACCTCACTGAGAAAAGGAGACAAGTAATAAATGCAAATAAATCAACATCTAAGACTGAACTTAGAAGGAGTGGAAAAATATCCCTGCAGACTCCTTTAAAAAACTGAAAGTGAGTCTCCTGAAAAGAATGGAAAGCACACAATGGAGTGGACACACGAAATACTAAAAAATGACACTCACTTTTCTCTAAAATGTACTTTCCCTGCTTTTTTTAGATAGATAGATAGATAGATAGATAGATAGATAGATAGATAGATAGATAGATGGACAGCTGTAATAGTAATGGTAGATAACATATTCATATAAACACACACTCATAAATGACAATTTTCTGTAAAAAATCACGGTATTATATACATATATATATATATATATATATATATATATATATATATATATATATATATATATATATATATATATATAGATAGATAGATAGATAGATAGATAGATATAGTTGGTCTTTTCTGTAAAGCCTCTATATGCGATGAGCAGCAGAAGCAGCGGCCTGTGTCTTGTGTTTGTGGGAAGCGGCTTTAGGAGATCTCTCCTTTGTTACATCAGGAGTGTGGAGAGACTTCTCTGGCACTGCTGCCCTCAGGCTATGAGTTTGACTGGGGTGGAAAAAAAAATCTGCCTGTTTTGTTCCTCTTAAAGACCATATACCGTCAAAGACTTTAATCTTAAACTGTAACATCTTAGTAATTACGGCCAGGAAATTCAAGGAACCAAGCCTCCCTTTCTCTCTCTCATTTTTCATTTACAGCAAGAGGCCTTTATTATCACTGCGCTCAGTTTTCAGTGTAAATGTCTTGTGAGGAGTGCTGCTTTTAAAAAAAATATTACAGTTCTACTATCTATCTATCTATCTATCTATCTATCTATCTATCTATCTATCTATCTATCTATCCTTAACACTAATTATAATATCAAATCAGTATTTCATGTGTTTCCTCTCTACTTTTGTGCACCCACTTTAACTCTTCCACCCTTCCAATCTTAAAACCTTCCAGTTCAAGCTGTGACCTCCCAACCAAAGCTGCTAGCAAAGATCTCACTGATGATCCCTCACACACCGCTAAAAAATTGGTATCTTGTCAATAAAATTATCTTAAACATAGTCAAAAAATCTAACATTTCTCCTGTTGAGATTGTTCATTTACGTTATTTCCAGACATTTATTACTTGTTTTGTCATTTTATTAAGTAAAATTATCTCACTATGTTGGCAGATAATATTGCTTGTTTAAGAAATGTGCTTGAAATCAAGAAAATTGTCTACCAGTATAGGGGGATAATTTACTTATTAAAATTACTTAAAACAAGTGAAAAATGTCTAGATAATCTTATAAGTGCTCACCCATCTCAAAATGGGAAATATCAGATATATTGACTAGATTTGAGATCATTTTACTCAACAAGATGCCATTTTCTGCAGTGCAAAGAGAGATTAACACTCACATGAACAGCCCCAAATTCATCTTAAATGCCTTTGTGCAGAAAAAAGTCATTAGAATACACAAACTAGACATCTTAGAGGTGAAATAAGCTTTTATTGACTGATAAATTAGTAATTGGTATTACTTGGATTGTGCAACCAACTTCTAAGACTGAACTTTGGAGGTGTGTCTGCAGATTTCTTTAAGAAACTGAAAGTGAGTCTCCTGAAAATAATGGAAGCGGTAATAAAGGCAAAGTGTGAGACACAGTAAATACTGATACACATTACAACAATTTTAATTTTTGAAGATTTTGTGTTTTATGTTTCTATGAATATTTGTTTTCTGCTGAAAATGAATACCTTGCACTTAATATCTGTTTCCCCTGGAAATAAAATTAACCCTTGTGTGGTGTTGATGTTTTTGTTACTCAGTGGTCTGGTGGACCTACCGCATTTAAATCAATACAGCCATAACAATTTATAAAAAAATGCCAGATGTTTAAAAAATCACAAGTGTCCAGCGTCGGGTTCTCCTTTAGCAGCTGTAGCCAGTCAGCAGCCTGTCCATGTTGTCCACCCTCACACACACACACACATATATAAACACATTCACACACATACACACACACACACTAACAGCAGGCCATGTAGGAGGAGAACAGAGTGAAGGACACAGCACCTCCACACTTTTATTCCCCGCAGGTTCACCCAACACCACATGTGTAATATGAATGTGTGGGGGGTGAACAGAGTGAAATGGGCCATTTTATATGTTCTTCACAGAAAATGAACAAAGGCCAAGAAATCCAAGGTTAAAATAATAATATATCATCATTTTTTTTCCTTTGCAACATTGAAAATGGGTTCCACAGACCCCAACACCACACAAGGGTTAAATAAATGAAGGGGTGGTCTCTGACTATTGCACAGTACCACACACACACACACACACACACACACACACACACACACACACTGTGTAAACGAAACCTTGTACCTCCAAAGTGATAACTTCACCGGAGAAGGAAAAACATACATTACTGACATTATGTATCATATAAAACAGCAGGAACACTTTCTGGATATAACTATACAGTATCAAGTGCTCACATTCTAGAAGCCGACCGTGTTTTGCCTGCGTAATAGAGATAAAATTTCAGTTCATGCTTTCAGCGCAAATAGCCAAACCATTCTGACTGTCACCCACAGTTAAACGCGAATGCAAACTTTGTGTTTGGCGCTTTGCCGCCGCTTTGTCCAACTTCTGCAGAGAATGTTGTTTTTCCAGCACATTTCCCTGTGCAACCAATCAAAGAGGTGCAGTCGGCGGTAATGAAACAGGCAAACATTTCAGGGCTCCCGCCTCCTTCTTAATGGCTGAAAAATGCTAATTGGATGGAGACTGCATGTGTCAAACAAAACAAAAGGAGCAGGGGCGGCGGGCGAAAGGGTGCTTCTCTCGCACTGGAAGGAAACGTGAAATATGTCGCTTAACTCCAGATGGCTTCCAGGAGCCGATCGTGAGCCGAAGCTCCAGTTGAAGCCCAGCTGTTTAGTGGTGCAGGAAAAGATGTTTCTGAGAGGGGGTCACCTGGTGCGGACATACGTGCTCCACAGGCGTAGGAGGCCTGAGACAATGGGCGCTTATACTGTGAATGATTGTGCATGTGAGACGTGTGTACTGTGCACACTCAAAGCTGAACGATCAAGTAAAATCTACCAGCTATTTTGTGACACTGTCACTGCTGGGTCAACAATTTTCGGAAAAATTAGCTCCAATAATTGTAAATAACACTTTGCTACCAGAGTGAAAGAACAATACACAAATATGTGCTACTAATAAGGATGCGAGGACAATAAAAGAGTAGAACAATCATATATTAATGTGCATATATGTAATGCAGCAACTGCAGCTCATTTGACTCTCTCTATGTATAGTTAAACTCAGATAAATATAAATTCTGCACTAAAGTTTGCAGAAAAAATCTCCATATTTAAGTGTGTCTCTGTAGAGGATGGGTTCACTTATTTTCACTTCGAAAAACAACAAAACATATCATTTGACCAGAGGTGCCCAATCTTTTGCATATGACTACATATATAGTCTTAGGCAGCCAAAATAATTGTTTAAAAATTATTTATCTTGGCAGTGAGAGCGTTGTTAATGAGTAAAACTGTATGCAACATTAGGATAAATATTAATAAACATCAATATAGTAAAAATGTAACATTTATTTGTTTTTTGGTATAAAAAGATATGAATATGCTGGTTAGAAGAAACACATACAGTTAGAAGAACATAGATTTGGTTCCTGACTTCTTACTGCACTGCAGCCATTGCATGGATTTGTCCACTTGTATTACTTGATTTAATGTAATGAATGATACACTGTGAAACTGCTCAGAATTGCTCAGGGAGTGGTGTCTTTATATTCTTTTAAAATACAAGCTGATTCTGTTAAACAGCCTGGCTGTGTAGAACACAACAGAATGCTCTAAAACCACTGAATCCATGACGTGCATGAAGAACAATGTTAAATTCATGCACATGACATAAATGTACATGTTTGCTACAGGCACTGTTTATTACGTGCCATATCTTATGCATTTACTCACCACAGTGTAAAATTCATATCTGGCTGAACGTTCAGAAAAGTGTTTAAAAGGTAAGAGAAGTAAACAAATACATTACAAAATAAAATACCAGGATATTGTATTTGGTAAATAAAAACATTTTAAGCTCTCCATTTCAATTTGATTTTTTTTTTCTTATAGACTCAACTGGACATCCCCGAGGAGAGATTTGGAAATGGTTATAATAACACATTCACATTCTTTAAACTGCTTATTTTTTATTTACACTTATTGTAATGTTTGTATTTTTGAACAAATAAATGCTGTCTTAGATTGTACAAACTATATATATATATATATATATATATATATATATATATATATATATATATATACATATATATATATATACATATATATATATATATACACATTAAATAAAAAATAAATAAAAAAAGATAAATAAAGAAAATGTTGGAAAACAAAGGCAAATATAAAATGTGACATAACTGTTGCACAGGCCACTTTATGTTTTTTATTTATGTTTCATTTAAAGATAAACAGATAAAGAGTAATTGTGCAATAAAATATAATATGTATATTATATTTGTACTTGCATATCTAGATTTTTTTACCACTCCACCGTCCTTCTGCACTTTATATGTAAATAATACTGTATTTTGCACTTCTGGTTAGATGCTAACTGCATTTCATTGGCTCTGTACCTGTAACTCTGCACAATTAGGAAATCAACAACAAGTAATTGACTGGGGTGCCTAAACTTTTGCATACAGCTGCATGTTATATATATATATTTTTTTTTAAGGTTAAGAGTGAAGCCTTAACACAACCTACACTAAACCAGTATCTGATCATCATTTATATCGCAGAACATTCCTCGAGTGTCCGTCAGGCCACAGACGCAGCGTATTCTCTCCCGCCACTGTAAACGTGCCACACCGGAACTTTCTTCATCAGCATTTTGTGGAAGTACAGGAGTAATGAGTTACGTAAAGCTGTGATGTCTCTCTCTCTCTCTCTCTCTCTCTCTCTCTCTCTCTCTCTCTCTCTCTCTCTTCTGAGCGAGCTGACATTTTAATTATCCTCCCTTATCTGATGGATTCCCAGATATTCCTCAGCACGAAGCACAAGCCTGCTCTTTATTGTTTTTTATCATATATCCTTAGATTCAGCCTGTCAATGAATGTATGAAACTCATTTGGTTTGTCGTTGATTGAAGGTCGAAGATTTTATACGTTGTGGAAGAGTTCTTCTCTTTTTTTGTCTTTTATCAAGACCTTCAAATCTCTCGTGTTCTAAAAGTGTCTGACAAAGGGGGAAAAGTAGCTTGTTATAAAGTAAGTCAGTGTGATGAGAGATTTCATAGCTAAATGACCCAATCAGTTCGTAATGTACGATAGCTGACCACTGTATACAGTGTATATGCAAAAGTGTGGACACTCCCGGTCAAATTAAACCACTAAGTCACACATCTTTTACAGAGAATAGACTTAAATATGTTTTCTCTTAGTGCACAAATAGTGCAAGATTTTATTTATGTGCCGAGTTTGAAAGATTGAAAAAATATAACATAAAATATAAACTTTTGCACAGCCTAATATTGAGCAAATCAATAAAAAATGTGCATTAAAATGACTTCATTACTTATTTTCACTCAGAAAATCGACAAAAGGTAATATGACTGGGGGCGCCTAAACTTTTTCACACGACTGTACACGTTAATGTACTTTTGTATATCAAATATACCTTTACTTTGCATTTTGTGTTCATATATATATATATATATATATATATATATATATATATATATATATATAATAAAGTATTGACTAAAGAACAGACACCAATACCTTGTTTACTGTAGTTGTTTATTTATTTGTGCCTTTAGGCAACAAAAGCAGGTAAATCACCATTAAATATTTTATTAAATGCTTCATTCTCAACTTCAGCCCTGGATTTAAGTTCATTGTTAAAGTAAATAAACAGTGATAAAGTAATTCAGCATTGAAAACTGGCCTCTTGGAACAGTTTTACTAAAAATGTCAGACAGAAAAGACTGAAGATTGTAAACACTAAAGCAGGACGCTACAGACAGGAATGAGGCCTTGGGTCCTGTCCATCCATTTTCAGGTTGTTTTTTTGGATGAACAGCACCACAACTGGTAAAAATGTCAAAACTCAGCAGAAACATGTTTATTTCAGTGTGTTTAGTCAGACTGCATTCAATACCGTCTAGCTGTATTTTCCAAAAGGAACTTTCATGAAGTCTTAGCTCCGCCCACACTCGGCAAACGTCCTGTCATGTATTACTGAAAAGTTTCCTTCCAGCAGAATCGAACTAGAAAATCAAAATATGTCTATTTTCTTTGTGCTAAGCACAAACGGTGCATGTTGGCTAATGCAGTTCTGAGGCTCATCCTTGAAATCAATTTTCACAAAATCAGCTTTTCTCTACATTCAGAACCAAAAAATCTCAGATTCTCAAACACCTGCACTCATGGAATTTCACAAGCTCATTCCTAACCTCGTTCTGAAGAATACTGCAAAAGGATTTCCTAAAATATCACTCATAGCAGGATTTATGACCCAAAACAATGTTTTTTGAATAACACTGAAAAGAGTTTTCATGATTAAACAATAAAACAATGATATTTCAATAATTCTGTAAACTCTTTTCTCTGGAATGTTATAAACTAAATGTAAGAAACTGATATATGATACAAATATATATTATTATTTTAAATCAGTAAATATGTGTATATTTGAGTAGGAAACTATATATATATATATATATATATATATATATATATATATATATATATATATATATATATATATATGTTGCTGTTGTCTGAAGAAAACCTCATATCTTCAAAATGGTAACTTTACAGGAGAAGGAAAAAACATACTTTACTTTTAATGTAAGTCAATGGAACCAGACTTTTTTCTGAGTCATTTTGGGCTGTTTCTTTTGGTCCATTCATCATTAAATTTACACTCAATGTAAAGGCCAACAGGCATTTTCAAAGTATGTCAAAAACTGAAAAATGACAAAAATGAAATATGAGGTTTTATATATATATATATATATATATATATATATATATATATATATATATATATATATATATATATATATATATATATTTTGCAAATACAAAAGAATATATACTTGTTAAACCGCCAATAATAAACTAGCAGAGATTCACCGTTATCTCTATTGTTTTACAAAATTACCCTTTTCACTTTCACTGTCTCACCTTAACATGATAAACATTACCATTACCAAAGGCTCAACAAAGGCCACGGCAGCAGATGTAGGAGGGCCGATACAGGCTTTCACGGCCTGCTATTATAGAGGCCCCAAAAGTGTCGTAGTGCAAAGATCATTACAGCATGGTGGGGCACTTTAAAGACTCACTCATAACGGTCTTGTTTTGAGGAAGAGGTCCCGGGTTTCTCACTGTATCGAGTCTGACACGGCTGCCGTAGTGCGAGTCACTACAGTGTTAGTGCTAGTAGTATCGATAATATTAATAGAGGTGGTTTATCTGCAGTGGCCTAATTATGACTGTTTTTGGTACGTACGACTCATAAATGGACCTCACAGTAAAAGTATATGATGTCTTTAAATGCAAAGTCTTCGTGCAATAAAGATAAAATGTATAATTAGGCCGTGAGTTCTTTACTGTAGGTAGTCTACTGCAGCTGCTGTAGTGTAGAATAGCAATAGTCACTACAGTATTAGTGCTAGTAGTACTGATAGAGGTGGTTTATCTGAAATAGCCTAAATATGAGTTTTATCTTTTTTTATTGCACAAAGATTTTGCATTTAAAGGCCTCATATCTTATATTTTTCTGGTATGTTTTCTGTGAGGTCCATTTATGACACTGTATGGTTTTTTTCCCCAAAAAAATGTCATAATTAATTTTTACATGACTAAGGTGCCATTAGAACCGATATATGTGAGTGGGCAGGGCCAAACTGCTGTAAGCTGAATAGGTGGATGTATGTAGATGTGTTGACATCACAAAAACAATTCATTCAAAATGAGCTGCTTAGTTTCCATATTTAGAAATTTATTTACAGAAATTGTATTCATACTACAGCAGTCTATTAGTCTACTATATATATATATATATATATATATATATATATATATATATATATACACACACACACACTTTACCGGTAAAATATTGGTTGATAGACTGAATGTGACTAAATACTTCATCATAATTTCCCCCTCATATTTCATATATTCCCATATTTACATAACATCCCATACTTGTACCTTACTATTCAAAAGTTTGGAAATATTTGACATAATTTTATATGCAATAATAACTTATATAACTTGCATTTAAATGTTCACCGAAAGATTTTTTTTTTTCAGATGTTTTATTCAATATTTCAAGATTTGTGTGAATAAATAAAAAAAATAATTAAATAAATAAATAAATAAATAAATAAATAAATAAATAAATAAATAAATAAATAAATACTGTAATTTTCTATTTGCATTTTTTTTGATGAGGTTTCCTAGAAATTTGATCTCCACCATTAAAACATAATGAATTCTAGATATTACTTTTATTATAACTACAGTTCTCACAGCCATTTTAGAATCTACAGCTGGGGAACATTTTACTTCTACTGACATTCATTCCAAACCTTTGAATGGTAATGCATTTATATATTTCCACAATACCCCATATTTACATTAAGCTTTCAACTTGCAGTGTTGGTACTTCATGTGTGGGAATATGAAAGGACCAGAGTGACAAAACACTTTAAGACGCGTTCAGCGAGCAGCCGAGTGTTCGGTAATGTAACCATGAGCATTAGGGCCTCTGACCTGTGGGTTGCCACGTCGACCGCTCCGAGGGATGATGTCATCACCTGTAGGGTGGGAGGAAACGTTTAGGAATGTTTACATTTAGTGAAATCTCATCATAAGTCTTTGTAAGCCTAAGCCTTAACCTACAACATAACATATTATAATAATACATCAAAGGGCCCAGATTTTTAATATGTGAGAGTTGGACACAGCCTGTTGTTGTGATGTTACAAACATATTTACACATACACTTATACAGCCTACAGCAGCTTGGCCCCACCCATTCATGTCATAACATGAAGTTACAAGGAGTTTTTGTAACGAGATACAGTACAGCGCAGCCAATCAGAGCACACATATCAGCCTTAAAGGTACAGTAACAAAAACAGCCAGTTTAGGTTGGAAAATGTCAATGTAGAAACACATTGTTGGTTCATAAACCTACCAAATGTTATTTGTGGACTTCAGAAAATATGAGAAAAATGGAAGATATGGGCCTTTTAACATAATATCATTATTTACAGTCGTGTGCAAAAGTTTGAGCACCCTCGGGGAAATGACGTTCTTAGAAAACAAACTTAAATATGGCATTTTTCTGCAAATTTTAGGGCTCAATTTCTATTTATTCACTGAATTTAACATATTGGAACAAATGGAACAGAAAAAAAATTGCACAGGCCACATTTTATGTTTTTTTTTTTCCCAATATGATAATAAGATTTAACAAATAACCAGTAATTGTGCATTAAAATGTGGAGGAAAATATTTTCCCTCACAAAATCAACTAAATGTGAGATGTACATTGTACAAGAAACAGCACACAATGTGATTTCCCTCACATATATCTGCACATATGCGTATTCATTATACGTCAGGGCATTAATAAAGTCACAAAATTGCTGTCCAACCACACTAACACAACATTTGCTGTCCAGAAATTCAAGTGTACATGACAATTATGTTAGAACGTCATGCTGTTTTAAAAGGAAAGCATGTTTTTTTTTCCCTTTTCCGAAGAGAAAACATTGTCATCGTGACAGTCAGCATCTACAAAGGTGCTCCGCTCGCAGGGAGAGAGGGGGCTGACGCTGTTCTACGTTTATTGTTTATAGATGTTTAGATCTTGACGTACATATCTGCGGACACGTCCTGCGCCGTATAGCTCGCGAGCGATCGGGATGAGAACGTTGATCTAATGTGACGAGCCGCGCTCCTTCAAAGACCAACACTTCAAATCTCCCTCTGCACTTCGCTTCTAATCCTGTCACAGATCCTGCACCAGATACAGCCTCGGTTTGAGGACCAGCTCCACAATAGTGTCGACTCTCAATACGCGATCGCAGTGAGATTGTGTTCATAGTTGACTTCAGTCTAGATGGGAAAATACATAAACAATGAACAATAAACAATACAAGGTCTTGTCCAGGGATGGACGTTAAGACCAGCTGTCACTGTTTGTAGGAAAACCTCGCCAAAATGGAAACTACACAGTAGAAGAAAACACATGACTTTGAAGTTAAAAAAGATGGTTCTTCAAGGGTTCTCTAGTAAAGACAGTGGTTCTGTATGGAACACTTACAGAACCATTTGCATGCTTAAATTTTTCTTTGCATGGTCAAACTGTTCTCCAGATTGATGGAGAATGTGTTGTGTATGGTTCTATATAGAGCCTTTTTAAAAATAGCACCAAACAGGGTTCTTCTATTGTTACAAGCTTGACATCGTAAGAACAGCAGAACCCTTTTTTTATGCTACATAGAACCATTTTCAATAAAATATACACATTCTCCATCAATCTGACGAAAAATTTCATCATGCATAAAAACATTTAAGCATGCAGATGATTCTATATATAGAACTCATGGTTCTACATAAACCATTCCTTTAACTAAAGAACGCTTGAAGAACCATGTTTTTTAAGAACGTATAGGATTTTATTCCAAGTGATTTTGAACCATTTTCATGCGTAAATTGTTCTCCTGAGAATATGTTGTGTATGGTTCTATATAGTGCCCTTTTGGAAATGGCACCAAAATGGGTTCTTCTACTGTTACAAGCTTGACATCGTAACAATAGCAGAACCCTTTTCGATGCTACATAGAACCATTTTAATATATATATATATATATATATATATATATATATATATATATATACACACACATTCTCCATCAATCTGAAGAACCGTTTTACCATGCATAAAACATATAAGCATGCAAATGGTTCTATATATAGAACTTATGGTTCTGCATAGAACCATTCAATCTTTAAAGAACCATCTTTTTTTAAGAACGTGCAGGTTTTTATTCTGAAGCATTTGCATGCTTAAATTGTTCTTTTAATGGTGAAATTGTTCTTCAGATTGATGGAGAATGTGTTGTATGTGGTTCTATATAGAGCCTTTTTGAAAATGGCACCAAAAAGGGTTCTTTTATTGCTACAAGCTTGACACCATAACAATAGCAGAACCCTTTTTGATGCTATATAGAACCATTTTCAATAAAATATACAACACAATCTGAAGAACAATTTCACCATGCATAAAAACACTTAAGCATGCAAATAGTTCTATATATAGAACTTAGGGTTCTATACAGAACTGTTCCTTTTACTAAAGAACCCGTGAAGAACCATCTTTTTAACAGCATACAGGATTTTATTCCAAGTCATTTTGAACCATTTGCATGCTTAAATTGTTCTTTTAATGGTGAAATTGTTCTCCAGATTGATGGAGAATGTGTTGTATACGGTTCTATATAGAGCCTTTTCGAAAATGACACCAAAAAGGGTTCTTTTATTGTTATAAGCTTGACACTGAAACAATAGGAGAACACTTTTTGATGCTACATAGAACCATTTTCAATAAATACACTCATTCTCCATCAATCTGAAGAACAATTTCACCATGAATAAAATCATGTAACCATGCAAATGATTCTATGTAGAACTGAGGGTTCTAAACATAAACATTCCTTCTACTAAAGAACCTTTGAAGAACCACCTTTTTTTAAGAACGTACAGCATTTTATTCTGAGTCATTTTGAACCATTTTTATTCACCCACTCATGATGAAGTGTGCATGCAATGTAAAGAGCAGCTGGCATTTTCAAACGCTGTTATAAACACTGAACAAAAGACTGAAGTTAAAAGCTTTTAATATGACGGCGAAAAACTTCAACACTGAAAGCTTTTATATCAGCTTGTTTTACTGTTAAATAAATACATATCTGCTCCGGCTGCTCACTGCAAAGGACGCAGATACGCTTAACAGTGTCGCAGTCCATCTCATGCACGAGTCTGAGCACCGAGCTCCGGCGTGAAAGAGCAAAATGCAGGCGTGTGCAAAAGTTTAGGCGCCCCCGGACAAACGACACGTTTTGTTGATTTCCAAAGTGAGAATAAGTCAACACCTCCTCCACAGAGAAGGCAGTTCTGCACATGTTAACGCACGATCACTGTTTATTTGCTGAATTTAACATATTAGCAGAAATAAAAGATGAAAACAGAGGCTTGTGTGAATGATTTTCGATGTGTTTGACTTAATAATTTACAAGGAAACACACAATTTGAGCAGCATGTTCTAACTCTTGCAAGCAGACCTCTTCATAAACTCCTAGAAAATAAGGTTCCCTTTGGTTCCCTCAAGAACAATGCGTAAAAAAGAGAATGTAAGCATGAAGAACATTTTAATGATTACAAGCCCTTAAAACATGATGTGAATCTGAGGCTTCTTTACATTACACTGCTGTTGGAACAAAACCTCGTATCTCCATTTTTGTCTTTTGTTTTTCAGTTTTTGACATCGTTTGAAAATGTCTGTTACGTTGTGTGTTCATTTTATGATGAAGAGACCAAAAGAAACGGCCCAAAATGACTTCAATCCAGAAAAATCTGGTTCCATTCACTTACATTAAAAGTAAAGTACGTTTTTTCCTTCTCCTGTAAAGTTATCATTTTGGAGATATGAGGTTTTGTTCCAACAGCAGCGATTATGTGGCGATTCTCTCAACTCGAAAAAGGAACATAATGTACAAAATTGAAAGAGAACCCTTTTTCAGCACCTTTATTTTTAAGGGCGCAGGGTTGCACTGATATGGGAGCCGTGGGCCGATGACGATATCTGATATTTTTCCATATCTGCTGATATACATTCATGTGCAAATGTTTTAGGCACATTAAATTAGATTTTAAATGACATTTTTCTGTGCAGTAAAACAAACAAATAAATATAAATAACTAACACAATACATAGTGATTTTGTGTATGTCAGTGTGTTTGTTTTTCCAAAGCTCTCTTCGAGGAAGTTTAGTACTATTTGTAAATATCATCCAATGCCTGTTTGACTAATCAGTACTTCATTAAATTATACCAAGTGAGCTGGTTGTCAATTTGAACATCTATGCATTGACTTAAGAGTGTTCAGGAGAAATCTAGAACCAAATCTGCATTGTTCTAACCTGCTCACTGATTTTATTTTTTTTGGAAAAAACAAGAAACGATCTGTCTGCAACAAGACAATAATGCTTGTTTGCATGTATTCTAATGATATGTAGTGCCTTTACATGCTTTTTCCATTCAGTGTCCAAAGATAAGTGGTTTCAAACAATGTGCTTGGGTGCCAAAACTTTTGCACAGCACTGTGTATTTACATTACACATTCATAAAATGTAGAAATTGGCACCTGCAGAGAAATGTAACACTTATATGGGGCTACAAGTGCAATAAAATGAATTAAATACAGGCATTTTATTACAGTAAGCCAGCGTCACCTAAACACCCTGTTCTTCAGTATAATATGTACATTAAATTATAATTAAACATCATTTATAGGTTTGAAATATTGGTTAAATCTAAACATCCACCAGCACTGTTTAAGCACATATCTGCTGATACTCATATGAGTCTGATATCATCACACACCCCTACTTTGCAGGGTAAAGTGTGTGCTCTGCCGTGTTCAGGCTGATCTAGGCCACTTTTATGATTAAGAATGCAAAAATGCTGCACTTTAAATG
Organism: Colossoma macropomum; assembly: GCF_904425465.1. Classification (NCBI taxonomy): domain Eukaryota; kingdom Metazoa; phylum Chordata; class Actinopteri; order Characiformes; family Serrasalmidae; genus Colossoma; species Colossoma macropomum. The sequence continues at coordinate 46,983,776 of NW_023494787.1, forward strand.
CCAAACACGAGAGAGCTTTATGTACGGTGGTGTGAATTAAGGTTGATATCTTGGGACGTGTCTGTGGCACGAAGCCAGGTACGTTCTAGCCTGAGCGCAAGAGGGAAAAAAGAGAGTGTCCACGTTTCATATACAGTCCATTTTCTCTTGTTGTTTGCCACAACCTTAGCAACATCAGAGCATAACGACAGACGGACAGACAGCCAAAAACGGCCTGAAATCCTCCCTAAAATTCCCTTCATCGACTACATGGTAAGTGAGCAGATCATGAATCATTTAGGAGTAAATGGCCGTGTTAAGTTGCAGGCTGAAGGCGGGTCAAGCCGGTTTGCTGAGGCGCGAATATGTATTTCAGAGAAGCTTCCACACTTCAGGACGATTAAATCTGAAAACAGGTGAGCTCGTACCTCCTCCTCTTTCTCTGCGCCCTCTACGCAGTGTCTCCAGGGTGACGCACGCGACCTACATACATGCATATCTCCCCCTTTAACCCGCAAGCTCAGCGTCCCAATAACCGCACGGTCAGGATGGTATAGAGAGGCATACGTGGCCCTGTGGTTTACCTGCGCCGTAAATCAGGGCTCCACACCTGGTTTACAGGGTCGGTTCCACTCTCAGAGAGCTAGAGCTTAGTCAGAGAGGCAAACAGAGAAACGTGATTTGATAGCAGGGAGACATTTAGGCTGACACACAAGCAGACAAGGCGAGTTTTGTGCATGTAGAATAATCAATAATGAATATAATGATGATGCTAATAATAGTGCTGCTGCTACTACACCCTTAAAAATGGTTCTTTAGTAAAGATGATGGTCCTTTATAGAACTGTGAACACACGTTTGAATGCATGAGTGGCTGGTTCCCTCTATGACGGAACACATGGTTGTTTAAGGAACGTTTTGCAAGAGTAATCAATAAAGAATATTAATGATGAGTAAAATGAATATAAAGAATATGATGGTGCCACTAATAGTCCTACAGCTGCTACACCCGTAAAGTTTGGCTCTGCAAGCTTCTCACTTTTGAATACATGAATGGTTCTTCACATGGTTCTCTCTATAATGGAAAGCATGGCTCTTCAAAGAACCATTTTGAGAATGGGTTTATGTAGCAGTGAGACATTTAGACTGCCACACAAGCAGACAAGGCGAGTTTTTTTTTTTTTGCAAGAATAATCGATATAGAATAGAATAATCAATAAAGAATATTAATGATGATGGTAATAATAGTACTACAGCTACTACACCCTTAAAATGGGTTCTCCAAGGTTCTTTAGTAAAGATGATGGTTCTTTATAGAACTGGGAACACATGTTTGAATGCATGAGTGGCTCTTTGCATGGTTAAATGGTTCTCTCTAAGATGGAAAACGTGGTCCTTTAAAGAACCTTTTTGAAAATGGTTCTATTTAGCAACAAAAGGTTAAAGAACCCTTTTTGGGTACTACATAGAACCAGTTTTGCTAGGACTACTACTGCTACTACTACTACTACTACTACTACTACTAATAATAATAATAATAATAATAATAGGCTTAACAACAATGCATTAAAATACATATTAATACTATACTAATACATATTAATACTAATAATACTAATAATACTAATAGTACTAATAATAGTTTGCCGTTCTAACTAACCTAACATTTATATAACAGTAAATATTACTAGAATTAAACATGTTGAGAAGTAAACACGTTGATTATAATAAACACATCCAGAGGCTATAGATATCTAACTAGCTGTACGACCAAATTTTAAATTTTAATTTATTATTAATATTAATATTTTTATTCTATGCAACAAATACATACACGTACACATCTGCAGGCTGTCCAGACCGCTGTGTTTATTTCTATGTATGTACATATGGATGCCCTACCACTGCTGCCATGCTGAGCGGTGCGTGATGACTTGATGGAAGCGTGCGTGATGGAAGCCTGGTGACGTAAGAGCCGTCAGCAGCGACAGGCAGGCGCGCGGCGGTGGGCGCGAGGATGGACGGACAGACAGATCGCCAGATAGACGGATAGACAGACAGATGGAGGGACGGGCGCCCAGGCGAGCGAGCGAGCGGACGGACGCACGTCGGGGCGGGACGCTCTCCACATGATCAGCCTCCGCCGACGGGCGAAGGGCGCGAGGGATCAGCAGCGCGGAGGCAGCTGGCGCGAGCTGGAGGACGCGCCACTCCGCCAAAGGTAAGAGGCTCCGCGAGACTCTTTCATTCCTCCTCGGTGACAAACGGCACCGCTCTGCTTTTCCTTCTCTCTCTCCGCACGAGCTAAGTTATGGTCGCGTGGCGGCACGCGCACTACTAGCGAGCGCAGGCGAACGTGCAACAACTCACCGGAATCTCAATCGGTGCGCAGCGTCATCATCATCATCATCATCATCTTCTTCTTCTTCATCTTCATCATCCTCCCTTTTCCCTTTTTCTTCTTTTTCTTCTTCTTCTTCTCGTGCTCGGTAAAGGGAAAGAAGGAAGCGCGCGTGCGAGGAAGGGAGCTTTGAAAAAAATAAACAGACATAGGCAGCGAGGCCAGGCGCGCGCCACTACTTTTCAAGGAGGCCGGCCCCAAAAGAGAAACAAAAACACCCCCCACCAACTCCCAACTCACCCAAAGTGGACAGAGTGGACACAGAGCGTCCAGCGGCGAAGTTCAGCTTTCTTTTAGTTCGCTTAGTGTCAGAAAAAGAAAGAAAGAGAAACAAGAAAAAAAAAGAAAAACGATGTTTTGTTTTCATTCTGCGACGCGCGAGAGCCACGCAATTTCATTTACAGCTGTTTTGCACTTGAATGAATAAGAATAAGTAACGCGCGCCTGTGGAGAGAGAGAGAGAGAGAGAGAGAGAGAGAGAGAGAGAGAGAGAGAGAAAGGGGGGCTCTCTCTCTCGCGCGCGCGCGGCCACGCTGAACCCGGCCGGCAGTCCCACCCCTTCCCGTGCAAAGTGCTCACTTCCTAGTAAGGTGGAACGAATCAATCCGCAACTTCCAACTGTCTTTCACAGAGAGAGAGAGAGGGGGGTGGGGGTGTCGGGGGTGGGAGACAGATAGGAAACACAGAAGGGAACATGCTTAAATGATTAAACGAGTCGAGGAGCTCAGTTCTGTCCTTATTTAGAACAAATAAACGACAGAACCGCCTTAAGAAGGTGACTAAATCTGTCCGCGTCGTTCACTCGCTGCCATTAGCGTAGCTGGAAGGGGAGGACCAGCGAACTTGCAGAATTCAACGATTTTAGTGTAAACAAAGTCAGAGTGGTTTGGTGTGGCAAAGAAACTCGACATTTCTTTCCAGTTTCCAGAGGGTCACATATAGGCAATATATACGACGAGTTAACTATATATATATATATATATATATATATATATATATATATATATATGTGTGTGTGTGTGTGTGTGTGTGTGTGTGTGTGTGTATGGCTTTTAGGCCAAAATCTCATAGCCATTAAACTCGTCAGACGTCTGGTTCCTATCATCAGTTTCTTTCTTTCTTGTTTTGTAAAAAAAATCAGTTCCCCTTGAAAACAGATTAAACACATTAAACACATACATTTCCCCTTCAAAACCGACTAAACATATACAGTATACAGTAAAATAGTATATATATATATATATATATATATATATATATATATATATATATATATATATATATACTGCTTTAGTTGGCTTTCAGGTCACTATCGTGTATCAGGCAGCATGCTCATAGCCATTAAACTCTTCAGACGTCTGGTTCCTATCAGTTTCTGTATACCAAACCACTCTGAATGACTTTACTTAATTACGGAGATTTCCCCTTTTTTTTAAATATTGGTGGAGTTCCCCTTCAAACCAGATTAAACCCTCAAAACCAAAGTTTCAGGAGCCTGAAACGCTGCTTTGTTTGCTGGAGAAGACAAAGTCCCAGCCGCGGCTTCAACCGAGAGATTCAAACAGACTGTTTACATTGTTTCTTGTCGACTGTGTTTGACGAGAGTGAATAAGAGTAAAGAGTCGAGCGGTGTGATTTCTGTGTCCCCCTCCCTCCTCCTCCTCCTCCTCTCCCTTCTCCTTCTCCTTCTCCTTCCTTCACTCCTCACTCCTCCTCACTCCCAACCGACCCTGTTTTGGGGAGGAGGGAGTGGAGGAATAGGAACAGAACAATTAAAAAGATTGACAGGTAGGTTTTCGCTGTCAGAGTGACGCTCCTCGGAGGGGTGGAGTGTAGAGAGGGAGCACGGGAGGCGACTCGATGCGTCTGTCTATCAGTTGAGGCTGTCTGAAACGCTCTCTCTCTCCGTAATTTCTCAGTCAGGAGACCGAGCACCGAGCACCGGAGCCCGCTCGCGGTTTCCTCCCCGGCTCGCGCCTTTTCGCTTAATTACTTCCCCCGCGTCGAACGCCTTTTATTCCTCCTTTCTTCCTCTTCATCTTCCTCATCCCCGGGCTTCCTAAAATCGCCCACATGTCTGTTTTTTCCTCCCTCTTTCGTCGAGGCTGCTCGTGCTGCTGAAGTGACTGACTGACTGACATTAACCGATTAACCGTCTGCTCTCTTCTTCTTCTTTTTTCCCTTCCCCTCGCTCCCTTCTTTCGCTTCGGCCCAGAGCTTGAAGTCGCCTGGAGTGGACATACAGAACCCGCGCAGTTGGACGAGGCTGTTTATTTATATTGCTTTTTGTTTGTTTGTTTCTTTCTGTCGTATCTGCCGACCGTGGAAGTTTTTTTTTTTCTGGTGAGCCCTCCGTCCTCCGTGATCCCTCCCTCCCTCCTTCCTTCCCTCTTTTTGATTCCGGATGGCAGCGGGGAGAATGAACGAGGCGGACGATCATGTCGAGTCCACCACAAACGTGTCAGCCTGAAAGATCTCCGCTCAGGAGGAGGAGGACCGCGCCGGCTCCGCTGAGGAACAAACTTGCGTCGTTTTTCCAGAGCAAAGACTTTCATCCACTCCAGTGAAGGACAGAGAGACAGAGAGAAAGAGAGACAGAGACGGGAACTAAAACAAACAAACAAAAAAGACCATCTGCTTTGATCCAGAGAACGGAAACGACTGAAAAAAAAGCAGAAAACGTCACACGTATCATTCTCACGTTTTTACGTTTTTGCGTTTTTACGTTTTTTTTTACATATATATTCCCTTCCTGTATGAAAAGTCAAGTGGAAAGAGTTGGAGACCAGCATGCCGCGGAGAAAGCAGCAAGCACCCAGGCGATCCTCAGGTAATGAACCAGCCACATGCACCAACACTACACTGTTTATGTATGTATGTATTTATTTATTTATTTATTTTAATATTATAATAATACCCATAATAAGAATAATGATACAAATTAGCCTACACAGCTTGCAACACAGGCCTCATGAAAACAAGAGCCAAGCCAGGGTAGTTGTCTCACTAGATCCAGCTGTAATGACTTAATGTTGTGATAAGTTACTTTTACTTTATTATAAATATATATATTTTAAAATTTTGGTAAATTCTTACAACAGCTAATTGGTAGAAGCGTGCAGAATATTGCACGGGGTGGCCTCCAGAAGATCAAACGCACTTTGCAGAGTTTTCCAGCGCTCGTGTTTTGGTCGCGCGTTGCCATCCTTCATTTGATGCTTGATTGATCGCCTGTCATGTGGCTCCCTTTGATCTATTCAGTCCCGATAACCATCAGCGAATCATTCACCATGGAAACGCGCGTGTGCGTGCGTGTGCGCTCTCTCTAAGAGGAGGACAACTTTTGCCCCCACTGGTGGTGGTGGGGGGGCATTCTTGTACTTTTTTTTTCTTTTTAGAGAGAGAGAGAGAGAGAGAGGGAGAGAGAGAGAGAGAGAGAGAGGAGGTTGCTGGGGCGTGTCACTGAAAGTAACACCCAAAAACATCTCTGCCCTGATAGAAGGTGCTGATTGGGAGCTTCAGAAGTGCTTGTAGGTTATGATTTGGTTGTAGAACAAGGCGCCCGGATGAGGACGGGCTTCTCGTTTGGTTTTCTGGTGTTTGTCTGGTTTTCGAGGGATGTGGACGTGCGCCAGAGCTGGACACTTCAGTCCACCCCTTCATAAAGAAAGTAAGAAAGTAAGAAAGAAAGAAAGGCATGGATTGTAATGAAAGGCACATTTAGCCCCAGAAACAATGAGAGGAAAAAGTGCCTCGCCACAAAGCCGCCGCAATCGAGTTACGTTACGATGTGCTCGGCGTTAGAGCCCCCGCGAGGTGGTGTAACAGGCGGGCTTTAAGGTTTAAGGCTTCATCTTTAACCCAAAGTTGATTCCGTACTGCTGCGATGAGGGACGTCGTCCCGAAATGGAATGTTTCACTTCCGAAACTTTCCTGGCGGCGTCGACTCATCTGGAGAGACTGTCATCGGGAGTTAAAAGACTGGCGGAGTTGAGATGGCGGCTGGTAATCTGACCTGGCAGGTCCTACCCAAAAACAAGCCATCAAGCCCCGCTCCCCCCACCCCTGCACCCGCCTCCACTGAATATTGATTTAATTGTCTGTCTTTTGACAGGCATATACATCATTGGCTGTAATGGTCAATCAGAATTTGGCAGGGCCTAGTTTTCCATCAGTCCCACAGCCTGATGCTTCTCCTCGCACTGTCGAAACGAGTCCAAACAGGGAGAGGAAAACGGGAGAGTAACTAGTTTGATAAGATTTAGCGCACAGCTACTATAGACTGGAGCAATCAGGTGCTCTGTTTTTTCGCTCCTCCTCTGTCTTAGCCGTTCGAGCGATTTGGCCGCGGAGTCGGGTCCTGCTACGGTCGTTTTGGTGCAGTGGGATCAGAGCGGCCCTCCCAGTGTCGGCCTGCTGCAGCCATTCGTTTTTATTTGCTGCTTTTCCACCGAAGCAGGCGCAGGCCTCCCGTGTTGAGCCTGAGCAGCAGCCGAGGAGAGCTGGAGAAGCTTGTATCTACATTCGAAAGGCTCTAGACAGTCTGCTCGATCTCTGAAACTGAGCAGACTTCAGGTTAAACCTTTAAACAGTTTTATAAGCTGGCTAGCTCGTCTGTCGAGTAAATGTTTTGCACCTTTTTTTTTTTATCAGTTGGCTGGCTAGATTCAGTTAAATCCTTCAACCTACAATCCTCTTTGCTATTGTTGTGTTTAAAACAGGCAGACAAATTAAGAAGCGTGGCCGTGGCAAAACAGCAGCAGACGAGGAGCCACCGAGCGCTTGGTTTTGAACCAGCACAGGGAGTCATTAAACTCAGCCCTTTCCTGAGGACGAAAGGCTTCTTAATTATCAGGCAGAGAGAGGCAGAGAGAGTGAGAGAGTGAGAGAGAGAGAGAGAGAGAGTGAGAGAGGGGGAAAAAAAAAAAAGGTAACAGTTCCTCTGCTGCTTTCGTTAGATAGGGGCCCTAATTATCTGAGCTTCTGATGGATTTGTGACAGCTCCTAACGATTAAAGCTGACAAATTCAGCTAGGTGTCAGCTCGGCAGCTGCCTTGATGTAATCAAGTTGATATTATACAGTTCCCATAGCCCGTAGTGCCGTATTAACTCAATTTTCAGGCGCAGGTGACAAATGGACTTTGCTACCTGACTAATCACGTCACCGCGGCGATGCTGCTTAATGACCTCGGTAATCCTGGCTTTTAACCGCACCGCTGGGCCCACCGAGGCTCTCGGCCAATCAGGGCCCGCGCTTAGTCAACACGCCGCCATTATCTCCTGTGTGTTAAATCACCCCCGCCATTCCGTATGTTATTGAACACGCCGCCGGTCCGGGCTGCTCACTAAACACTGAACTACTTGTGAACACATATCTGTATCTCTATCCACTCTTACACGGCATGATAAAAGCAGAATTGTTTATGTAGCGCGCTGGCTGTGTTTTTTTTTTTTTGGTTGTTTTTGGAAATTTTAGTTTTTTGATCACTGTTTTATTACAGTGCTGTTACAGGGGTAATTCTGCTTTCGTCTTGCGGCAGCTCACAGATACGTTTAGTCTGTAATCTCGTCCTGATCTGATGAGGATCAGGGGCAGATAGCTGCTGTTGTGGTGTGAGGTGTTTTCCCCACGGAGTGACCTTGACTGTTTTATGCATTTTTAACATGAGATATGTTTCATAGTTACACTGTGCATGTGTTTAATTTTATTTAAGAAGCTTTTTTTATTTTATTTTTTTTTGCTAGATTGAAAAATGCAAGCATGCTCAAATCCGTGAAAATTTGTAGTCATGTTATGATTCTGATTTTTGGTGCCCATTTCTTTAAAGAACCAAAAACAACATGTTTTCTATCATAGAGAACCATTTTTTGTCGCAATTCTTTAGAAAGCTTGTACTCCACTGTTAGAAATAAAGGTTCTATGCAAGTACATTTTTTTGTTCATTAAGGTACAAATAATGTAAACGTTCCCTCAAAGGTACAACAGTGGTTTTAGGGTCCAATTGTGAAACTTTTTTTTTTTTTTTTTCCTGGTGAAAAGTTCGTGTTTGTACCTTTTTGTAAAGCTAAAGTTTTAAAACTGAACAGTAAAATAAAAAGCCTGGAGACGAGACGGGGTGTGTGGAGTCAACAACTTAGAAAATATCATTTCAGTGGATTATTGTACAGTTATGTTCCCTGACTAAAGGAACTGAGATGTACCCTTTAGGGTCCCACCCCAGTGACAAGAGGGGGACTGCCCCAGTGACAGTTTAGTAACTTTATTTCTGAGAGTGTACTGTTAAAGAACTGCTGTTATTTAAGGGGGTAGATCGGGGTGCCAAAATTTTTGTCTTGGGGGCTAAAGTGTAAATGGTGGGCAGAGGGCCAAAAAGACAAAATAGAGTTTTTAAAAAATATGTTCTGTGATATTATACTCTATACTGTGACCACGATGCTTTAAACAAACAGTAATAAAACTAAAAACAAAGTGTAAATTTAACAATACAGATTTAAAAACCAGTGAATGAAGCCCAAGCGGCGTCATGGGCCAACTTTGGCCTGGTCTGCACTTGGGGCAGCCCTGGTGGAGATAATCCACCGCGCATAACGTGATAGAAAACAGTACGGCCGGACGCCCGAGGCGACTCGCTGTCATTAACCGGTGACATTGACCTCTTTAGTCGATACTCATGTTTACGCCCACCACTCAAAAGTAATAGTTTAATTTGCATTCGGGGCATCAAAGTCAGTGGCCTATAGGAAATCAAAGAGTATCCAGTTGTTGGGGAGGTTATAACCCCCTCCCCTTCGCTCAGAAATGTGGAGGTTGAGTTGAGTAATGAAGATAGATGACAGGTTTTATGGGAAAAGCACGGATCGAAATGAAAATATGCTCGGGCTTTACAGTATGCCAAGAGTATGACTGCATGTAGCAGCGCCGCGCTGCGCCACTAGTAAAGCTATCCCCGAGCCTAATGAGCTTTTTACACGATTGGGAGTTTTTAGTTTCCACATAAGTTATGTCAACTCTCCATCTCTCCTCAGACTGAATTAGGAGTCTCTCCAGACTGCTTTCTCATTTTCTGTGTGCGCCGCCGGTCGTTCGACGCCTCGGTCAGATAAAAAAATGTGCGCACACACATACATGCAACTGCTAAGAGGTAGCGTGACACCAGCGCGGGCTTGGAATAGCATAGGGGCAGCATAGCATTATGGGAAACGGAGCTATCAAAGGGACCAGATGCATTTTATCTGGCTATCTCTCTCTCTCTCTCTCTCTTCTCTGTATCTCTCTCTCCCTCTCTTGTCTATTCTGATCGTTTCTCAGCTAATTTGGTCCGCAGTGAGTCAGATAGAGAGAGTGAAGAAAGAGTACAAAAGAGAGAAGAGCCGAAGTCGTGACCCAAAGAGGAGAGTTTCGGAGCTGGGGGAGTACGCGAGGGTCAGCGCGGACCCCTGGGACCCCTAGTCCCGACTGCTCTCCGTCCTGCGCCGCTCTCATCTGTTGCGGTTTTTCACTCTGCCTCTTTGTGTCCGCTCCGAGGGGGAGAGCGGCGGTTGTTTTTAGAGGCTCGCTCGAGTTTTCTCATCCCAGTGTGGCGTTTTCCTCGGCGTACATCCGCATCAGATAAGACACACAAACTGCAGGACTGTACCGCCGTCACATCTACTCCGGGCTTCAGAACACGCCTGCGGGGGGCCGGCCTTTGATGTGTGCGAGTGTGTGTGTATGTATGAGTGTGTGTGTTTCAGTCCCTTCAGGAATTTGCGATTGTAGAGTCACACAAATTCAACCGACTCTCGCAATATTTGCAAAGGCTCGCAATTTGTTCCTTCTCCACATCATCTCTGCATTAAACGTAGTTTTCACAGTGCTTTCACAGTCAATACAAGCCTGCTTCTTTTGCGCAACATGCAGGGTGCCGTGTGCACCATGTGTCCTCTTGTGGTGGGCGGTGAGGGGGGATGATATAATCGATAATTGTTTTTTTTTTTTTTTACAAAAAGAAAATATGATAGGGTCGAGTGATTCAGTTTCGCACCGAATTTGCAATTTGAGCAGTTTTCAAATCGCAAAATTTAAATTGCATTATTATTCAAGAGTGTTTTAACATGTTTTAAGTGGGACAATTTAATCTGACAACACAGAGCTTTAAGAAAAGCTTAATTTATAGAAAAATAATCACATTTAAATCACAATATTGATAAAATAATTACAATTAGATATTTTCATCAAATCATCCATCCTAAGAATATGGTGCTAATTGTTTTTAGATCTTGTCCATGCCTCGTTACCTTCTACCGAAAAAAATTTTGGCAGTACTTTTTTTTACTTCTTTACCTGAATAATAACTTCAGAAATATGGAGCTTGTTTAGTATAAAAGTAGTTTCATTACACCATTTCAATCCAGCAATTTAAAAAACTATATTTTCTTTGAGAATTTAAAAAAGTGTTAAATAGTTTTCTAATTTTGAGTTCTTTCTCAACTTTTTGCAGTTTTTTGCAACAAAAGCTGTGCTTTATAGTGCCCTAATGTAAGCTCTATCCATAAGCTAACATTACACAGAAGCTAATGTGCTGGTTAACTTATAGCAGTATAATTTGATGCAACTTGATACTTTGTATTTTTACATCTCTATGAAACTGATAGTTCCAGTTCTGAAATCTGATTGAGTTGTGTTTGAAGCCATAGTAAATATACTTGCTATACGCACACCGATGACCGCCTCACAACAACTTCATTCTTTATTGTGCACTCACTAAAAACTGTTGTGATATGAATGGACTGCTTGCACGGACCACAAAGTGTGCTGATAGGATAAGTAAGAGCCAATCATGATGGTTTGTTTAGAACAAGAGGCTGACAACTTATTTTCTTAACAACTGAGCTGAAAATTAGCAGGCTAAACAGGTGTCGTGTCTAAGAACACCGCTTACCCGTGATAAAAACACTGTAATGAATGGCCGCTCGTGACTTATTGTTCTTTTGACTGTTTATATAACATGAATCAAATAAGATGGTACATTAAAAGTAAGAGGACAGTAAGTCATGTATAACAATGCTATGACATTTTAATGCAGGTGTAGCAGCAGTATAACAAAGTTCTGCCAAAATCAAAATAACAAACTAGCTGATCATGTGTTTAAAGCAGAACGCTACTGATTCCGATCGTGCATCCCTACTATATATGTGGGAGCTAAGAGGAGTTGCTGTTGACCAGCAAAGGATGAAGATTTTGCGCTGTAGCAACAGTCCGGTGACGTCTGTGGCTCATTGATTGTTCACATGAACACTCAATGAACAACAGCCAGTAAATCTAAATCTATGTGTGAAAGATTGACATGATTCCTCTCTGTGAAGTCAAGGCTAACAGGACTGTAGACGAGCCTGTCTGTCTGCGTTCAGCCGCATCAGTTTTGACAGATGAACATGAAACAAAGGGAAGCTCTTTGATGATGTTGGGTAAACACGTGTAAAGCCCCCTTAAACTCGGGGAAGTCACGTCCTGGGACTCTGTGTTCCTCCTCCTCTACGCCCCCTCCCCTACTCCAAATATCCTGCGCGGGTACAAAAGACCAAAGATGAAAGACAAAAGAAAACGCACTTTGTTGTTACCTTATTTTCTTAAACAAAGGCGTTTTAGCTATTTTAGCTCAATGAGAGAACGAGATAGGGAGGGAAATAAAGAGAGCGAGAGAGAGGAAGAGAGGGCGAGAGAGAGAGAGAGAGAGAGAGAGAGTGAATGGGGCCTAAAATAAGAGATTGGAGCACGGGAATAAAGGAACGGTGCTCAGAAAGGTATTAGAGCTGACAGATGAACAGAAGTGGGGAGAAATTCTCCCGCAGCAGCTGGCACCGCAGTCATTATCCTGACAGGTGTCAATTAAGAATTACTGCCTGCCTCAGTCCTCCGCATGGCCCAGCTGTCTCCGCACCGCAGAAATAACACTTTACCCTTGTCACTTTGTTAGTTCTTTCGCCCTAGCCTCCGAAAATGAGCCGCCCGAGCAGTAATCGATAACCAGTGTATTAGCAATTATTTTGCACATTGATTTACGAGGGCCAACGACTCCTACTGTGCTGTTATTAGCCCTTGATTAGATCTGCCCGAAAACACACACGCACACGCGCGCACAGCCCTGTTGCCAGGTGGATATATGTTTCCTTTGAGGCCCTGAGGTCTAGAACAATCTTAGTGCACAGCGTTAGTGGCCCTGTTGGGCCCTCCATCACGAGTGGCCGTTACAGAGACAGGCCCCTCTTTAGTGCCCCCCCCCCACTCCACAACGCACATATACGCACACCCCTTTCCGTAGGCTGTGAAATACAGTTCCATCTAAGGCAGGGTCTGGATGGATGCTGGAGGAGGGGGAAGTTGAGGAGGCTTGTAAAGGAGGGTATTAGAGCGGAGTCGTGGTCTGTTTGAGCATAATGGATGGCCGTTTGGCGTGTAAGACGCACCTGCTTACTTAAAGCAGGATGAACGGGGAGGGAGTGTCTGTTTGAAAACACATCCGGTCCTGTTTAGATGCCAGAAATCTGTGCTACGTTTAGACTTAGCCAGCTTTAGTTATTAGCTTCATGTTTGGTTAGAACACAATTTAAAACTGTAGTCATTTGAATGCAGTTGCTCCTTTTTGCGCATGTGCTAGGACCTGAGCAATGTGTAAATGGTCACCAGTACTGATTTTATGAAGATAAAAATTTGGGTAACATTTCTAACATTTGACTGGTTTTATTGGCCAGTATAATGGAAAAATAAATAAATAAATAAAGATTGTATAGATTGGTCTATATTGGTATATATTTTTTCAATACTAACCTAACAGCCTTGGAAAAGAAGATTCCAAACTGTAACTTTCGGGTACAAACACTGCCACTGGGGTTACATCTGCTGTACCTTTAGCTAAGGACTATTTAAAGATTGCAATATCTTGCATTAAACATTATGTTGCATTGACTCTACACAACTTGTCAGGCTTTTCATTTTATTCTTCTTTTAAAAAACATACAAATATGCACCTTTCCCCTGGGGATGTGAATGTGCTGTACCTTGAAAATTCATTTTAAGGTACACATCTGGAACTTAAGGACCCTTGCTGTTCCTTTAAGGGTATAATAAAAGCCTCTTGATACAGTAAAGGATACAGTAGAGACCACTTGACTTTATATTTACATTGTTTGTACCAGTACCTGTATAGTACCCCTTTTCTGACAGTGTAAGAAGACAACATGGGCAACAAAAACCATGCTCATACACTCTCAGAAAAAAGGTACTAAACTGTCACTGGTGTGGGACCCTCAAGGGTACATCTCAGTTATGTACTTTTAGTCAGGGAACATAACTGTACCGTAATCCACTGAAATTATATATTTTTTAAGTTGTACTGACTCCACACACCCCGTCTCATCTCCAGGCTTTTTATTTTACTGTTCAGTTTTAAAACATTAGGATAAGAAAAGGAACAAATATGTACTTTTTATCTGGAACAAACTAATTTAAGGTGCAAAACTGGACATTAAAACAACTGTTGTACCTTTGAGGGAACATTTACATTGTTTGTACCTTGATGAATGAATAATGTACCTGCACAGAACCTTTATTTCTAACAGTGTAGGAGAAGCGCATGACAAACTGCCCACATAAAGCTGCTGAACTACTCTAAGTAAAGTCCATTATGCTGGTGAAACAAAGTGACCTTTAGCTACAGATGGACTGATCATGTACTGAGGATACGTATCTTCTCAGGGTTGTGTATTGCATTTATTTTACAAGTGTACTGATCCAATATGCAGTATATATTCTATAAAATATATGTATGCATATACTTAAATAAAGTGATTCTGATATGTTTATGATGAAGAGCATTACTACACTGCAGTGTAAATTCCAAGGTTTGACCACAGAACTGGTTTGGGGAAAATCAATCACAAAAAACCTTCAGAATTATTAATTATTATTAAAAAATACTTTGTAATGCCACTCTGTAAAGAGAAGCACCACACTACAGCTATTATTATTATTATTATTATTATTATTATTATTATTATTATTAAGTGCTGTCAAGTCAATTTCAACTCCTGGCATCCACAAAGGCTGCACAATATGTTGTTTATTAATAATTAAACTGATATAGTGTAGTGCTGATTTTACTAAAGGCTGGGTTTGATCATTTTAAACAGCGTATTGCATTTACAGTATGATAATATTGCATCAGTGTTCATTAACATGGGGAAAGTGATAAGCATTTTGATTAAAAGCACTTAAATATCAATGCGGCCCAGAAAGTTCCAGCCTTTTAAGAATGTTGTTGCATATCGCTGCTTTTGGGACAAAACCTTGTGTCTCCATTTTTGTCCCTTTTCAGTTTTTGACATAATTCGAAAATGCCTTTTACATTGAGTGTAAATTTCATGATGAATGGACTAAAAGAAATGACCCAAAATGCCTTGGGGTGTCTGGTTCCACTGACTTACATTAAAAGTAAAGTATGTTTTTTCCTTCTCCTGTAAAGTTACCATTTTGGAGATATGAGGTTTTGTTCCGACAGCAGTGATATGCACGGTGAGGTTCAACATTTCCAATCTTTTACATTCCTCCTTTTGCATTGCTGCACTTTTAATGAAGGTCTGTCTTCTTAAATTAAAGCATTTTAACACATACAGTATCAGAAGAACCTCTTTCAGATTGAAATCTGCATCGGAATTACTGCAAAACTATAGAGTAAAATGTCTTTAGACTTAAGATCTGTTGGTTCTGGATCACTGACTCCAGGCTTGATCAGTGTAAAGATGAAGCTTCCTAATCCGCAGCAATCTTGTCCACTTCTCAGAGCCACAGCAGCGCATATTAGGGAGACAGAGTCAAGCCTTCAGCCGCTGGTGACACCCTCTCTCTTTCTTTCTCCAAGCCCATAATGCATTACTCCGAAGTGGCCGAATAAAGACTCCTCTCGTCTTTTATGAGCCAGCTTGAAGCACGTCTTAAAACGGCCACGCAAAAGCCTCAGCCTCCTGTGTTTCTCTCGTGACACTTTCATTGGCCATTTTTCGCAGAGTGTTTAGGGCCGAATTTGCAGTCCATCACTTCTTAAGCTGGAGAAAGAGGCCTCTGTCACCCCCCCAATCTTTTATTACCACACTGATAAAGGCCAGCCTGCACTGGGTAAGACAATAGTGAGGTAGCGTGCGGAGTAGCAGTAATTTCCAGCCAGCGGGGGAGAAGTTGCGTTTAACTGATAGCAGGCAGAGAAGTAATGAATATCATTTTTTGGGCGCCAGTTTTATGGCACTGATAAGGCAGCTGGGAATGGATACAGCAGAGGACCGTCATTTGGCCTCGAGATGGACAACAGACAGGTCATCGGCTCTTACAATTTAGGCTCTCCCGCTCTTGCTTTTCTCTCTTTCTCAGCCGTGTTTCTTTGCATCTCTGTCGTTTAGTCTCTCTTTGTCTTTTGCCTCCCATCATCTCATTGAGGATCTCTAGACTGTCTCAAGCAGCAGATACAGCAATCGATATCGGTGTCAGAATTTCTCAAGTGATATAATAACCAGAAAGTGCCTTGTCTCAGTTTTAAAGCCACAAAAAAGTCTGATTTAGACTATTTTCCTCTTATGTCAAATCGGCCAAGACATATCTAGTGTCTAAGGTTTGCTACTTTAAATTGCCACTGGAGCTATTAAGCTAATTTGGCTAAACGTTAGCAGTAAAAATGGACGACTATACATCTCATGACGGCTGCTATTACTGTTTTTAGCTATGCCACATATCTGTTTTCGTAGATAGCAGTATCACAAACTACATCAGTAAGGCTATTTGAGATGGCTTAATGTTTACAGGCCTTGATGTGATGATTTGCAGTAAGCATAGGGCTGACTGGTCGGGTATAAACACTTGTTAGCTACATTATCCTTGTAACTCCAGTAAAACATATCTTGGCTGAGCGATATCATTCGGGGTAAAAGAAAAACAGTTTACAAAACTCTGCCTTTGAAACTAAGGCCTTATGAACATCTATACTAAGTAATCAGGTTAGCCTGCGCAGAAGTTGCCTGCATGCTCAACACAGACAGGCCAGCAGGTTGCGACTCGCCTCCCGGCTTAACTTTATAGGTATTTATAGAGATCGGACACAATCGCACCCAAACTCCAAATGCCACATGTTGCGAGTGGACTAAAGCTTATTTTAAGACAGTGTCAGACAGGCAGCGTCAATCAGAACTATAAGCTTATAAGTCTTACATCTGAGGAGATGGTGGGGGGTATTCCCTCCAAAATCTCTGTCTCCCCTCCCCTGTCCTGCCAGTCTAGCTGCTGCTGTTTTGGCAGAGCAAAGCAAACTGGCCATCTTTGTCCGTGTGAGGATGCCTGACGTATCCCGCTCATTGTTATATGATCAAGGCCTTGTAGAGTATATGGAGATATATAGAGAGATATGTCATTGAGACAGGCTCTGACTCACATACACTCAGTCACCAACAGCTGTCTCGGAAATGAATGAGCCTACATATAATACACTATATATAGGCTTAAAAGTGATCAAAGTATCTGCGTAATTCAGTTATGGGCATATAAAAAGAAAGTGATTCAGAGAGGTTTCATGTAAAATGTGAAAGACTCTGATTTCTTTACAGTGGTGGTGATAGGATGCAGGGACAAAATGCCTACAATGTAAATATAGCCGTTTTATTTGCTATCAAAATGACCACTCAACCTATATGTCTTCTGAGTTTTATATGTGATGTTAATGATAGCAGAATAGTGATAAATCTGACAAAATAAGTTTTCTTTGGGAAATATTTTGCCTCACAATGCTCTATATTTCCTTTTTTGTCATGAACAGCTTTTAAAAGACATGTTGGCAACCAAAACCTTCTCGAAACTAGTAAGTAAGTAAGTAAGTGAGTAAGTTTTATTTATAAAGCACTCTTAAAACAACTTGCGTTGACCAAAGGGCTGTACATCAAATCAGCACAGACATAAACAAGTAAGAGATTAAAATATGAAAAAAAATAATAAGAACAGTTACATAAAATAGGGAAGGAAAGTGAATAAAAGAGGTAAAATAGTAAAAGCGAAATAAAAAACATAAGATGATCAGTAAAAAACAATCTTATTCAATTAAAACTATTAAAACTATCTTATTTTTTAAGATTACTTTCTGGGAGCTTTTAAAGGCTGTTCAGACATCTGGTTCCCATCACCACCACTGTGAACAATTCAGACTTGGGAAGTTTCTCTAGCATCTCTAGTATACTGCATGACTTTGTTTACATCTCATCACTTTAACTGTGCAGAAATTTTGGTGGAATTCCCCAGTAAGGGACAGTTCAGCAAAAATCACAATTGTAAGTTTGAATTGAATTGAATTTTTTAACCTATTAACCCAAATGAAATAAAACTGGACTAAAGTACAGATAAAATAAAGTTGCTAACACATTTTTTAGGTAACGTAACATGCTTTTGTCCATGTTTATAGACAAAAGTTTCTTATACAGTGTCAGAAACCACATATAGAAGTCTGTTTGAGATTACTTAAGAACTTAACACAGTTTGAGGCAATTGCTTGATGAATTATTCAATGCTAATTGATGTACATAAGCTTTGTTAAGTCCAAAACCAAAGAAACAAGCCTCAGACACCAAACATACCTCGGCTAATCGACTGTGTTTGGATTAAGGGTGAAAACTGTGTAAATTTAACGGTTTGAAATCCCATTGCTGTTACATAGACACCTAGAAAGAGATGAGGCTCCAGTGTTAACATGTCCCAGCAGAATAAAAGCAGCATTTTTCAGTGTAAGTTTGACAGCAGTGTTGGTTACTGACCTCTTTCTTTCAGATATATTTGTGCACCTACGACGTCACACCTCCAGAACTCGGGTTACCATCAGACAGTTGTTAGAAAACAGCAGATGCAAAGTTAGAAACGAATGAGTGACGTTTTTTTGTAATCAATAGTAAGACAAGAATAGATTCTGCATTTTTAATCCCCTTATGTCTGTTCAGAGTCAGCGCGAGTCACTTAGCCTGAATCAGTGCTGCGCATGATAGATGCTTGTTTGTCATTTTACATTTTCGCGTCACATAAAAATGCCCTGGCTAAGTAAATTTCTAACGACTGTTTTCTTAAAATGCAAGCACTTTCAATTCATCTCCGCTCTCGGGTTGAGACGAATGACGCTGTGTGTGTGAGCGAGTGTGAGTGAGTGTGTTTAGCTTGTCTGGGATACTGCATCATCCCCATGTTAAATTGGTTATGGCAGTGCAATCCAGCCCTACTTATGGCCGTCAGAGCAGCCGCAGCGTGTGACGAGCCTCAGTGACGATGGGTCATAAATACTGAAGCTGCGAGTGTAGCACTGTTTCAGCGATCACTCGTCAATATTCCCAACCCTGCACAGCGCTAAATGCTTTGTGTGAGTAAAGGAAATTAAAAATGAAGGTTTCGTTGGTTGCTTGAGCTTTGTGAGGACGCTTTGTGTCATATTTAGGGGTGGGCAGTGTAGAAATATTTATCATTATTGTGCTAAACTACGTCACAATATTATTATCCGAGCATTTACGTTTCCCTTTCTGGCAGACATTCTTATTTAGAACGATTTACAATTTAATCATGTTAAAGATGTAGCTGGATGTACAGTTAGGAGTCTAGCCTAAGGACTCTTAAAGTATACATGCCAACAGCAGAGGCTCACTTTCATTATTCAGCCAAATCGTAAATATAATACTTAATTTTTATGGGCCAATCAGAGGTCAGGTAACGTCACAGAAACGAGACCCATGTTTTGTGAGATTCAGATTCAGATTTTTTCTTTAGTACCTTTTTGAAAGGTGAGTGAAAAAGGTTAGTATAACTTTAGAGTGAAAGTATAAGAGTAAATTATCATTGTTGCCAACCAAGACAGTCAAGTCAGCTTTCATTTGATTTTTGTCTATGAACTGTTGTAACTGCTATGGCGACCATCTACAAATTCGCAAGTGGCAATCGTCGGGGTCCAAGCACTATGCGCCAATAAAGGAGCCATTAGAACACAAGTGATGGGCAAAGTTTGGAATGGTTTGCCAAATTTTTGTACACACTGGCCTTTTGACCTTGATATGGTAAGCAATACATTTTAAAATATTTTAAAAAAGGTCATAATACCTAAAAACTATAGTTTTTGGATATGACATATTTGTGTAGTTGCTGAACTCAATTAACTAAATAACTCCACAGCAATTAATAGCATCTTAGTCTCAGAGTATACCAGATTTTTTCCTTTAAAACACTAGAATTTTCTCCTAGGAATGATGCCGCTGGACCTTGCTGCAGGGGATTGGTTTCTAAACGTCTCACCTTTTTCAATTCTTGGAAGTTTTCACATCTGTTAAGGATAGAGTATGGTACTCTCGCACAGGCAGGGTATCAAATCCCAGTTTACTCACACAGTGTAGTGTTACTCACTAAAGTATCTTGTTTCATGGATATCAGCAGTGCTTAAAGATTGTGGATGTT
The DNA here is from genome assembly GCF_904425465.1 of Colossoma macropomum. Lineage (NCBI taxonomy): Eukaryota > Metazoa > Chordata > Actinopteri > Characiformes > Serrasalmidae > Colossoma > Colossoma macropomum. The sequence goes on from NW_023494787.1 coordinate 47,003,640, forward strand.
TGCAGTACTGAAAGAACTCCAAAAAGAACATAATTAATTGAATTGCAGTGCAGAGTGTGAAACATCAAATAAAAGTGATTGTATTCATAATTTCTAATAGTATTTTTTACATGTTGCACTACTTTTGCTTTTTTTCTGTTCCAACATATCAAACCTTAGAAAAAATTAATATCATACATATCACAGGAAATGACAAGGTATTGCGATATTAGATTTTTGCCATATTGTCCACCTCGAGTCATATTGAGAGTTTTTTGCTGATTGTCCTGCCTTATTTTGACCCCAAAAAAAACTTTTTTTTTTTGGATTATATGAGCACCTTGATTCCTGAAAACACTCTCAGAAACTCATCCTGAACTGTGAGTGGTTAGAAGCTCGTTTGCATATTGCAGCCTTTTGCAGTATCGGTAATATCAAAAAAGTGACAAATAATATATTGTGCAACCTTTTCTCTATACATGAAATGTTTCACGATATTTTGTTGTTAAGAGATTTGATAAGAACCAGCAGTGAAATGTTTAATTAAATAACTTTGAATACAATTTTTTTTTTTTTTTATTTAACATTGCATATACTGTGCTGCCCTAAATCCAATGAAACAGGACTTGTGGTCTCTGTGTAATGTACTCTTTAAGTACTGATGGTGTCCGCAATATGAAAAGTCAAGTATATTATGAAGTAATTTGTCATAATAATAAATATTGTCGTAACACCAGCCCTTCTGCTGTTGCTGTAAAATTGCAATAATGATGAACAAGTGATATATCATGCTGCCCTAGTGGACTGGATTCAGTATCTACTATGAACTTTATGTAAGTTCTGAAATTACGAGAGTGAGGAACTGAAATGTGAACCCACATTAGGCCCTTAGAGCTGAAGGGGTTTATAAGAGAGTTCAGGTCGAATCATAGTGCTGGGTTTGTTTGAGCCAGGCCAGAGAGTGTGAGGGGGGGGGCTGGGTGTCAGTGTTGTCTAACGCTCATCACTCACTGGTTAATGATACTCTTCTCTCGTTTATTCTCGCCATTCCCCTGCCATTCCCTCATTCTCATGGGCCTTCGCGAGGCAGAGCGGGGGTCATCCAAAGTTCACGACCCCCAGGTGGTCACCATAATACTGCTGTGTCCTCAAGCATGTGTGTGTGTGTTTGTTTTTGTTAATTTTTAGGACCTTTGGGGCCGGTTTCCCAGACATGGATTAAGCCTAGTCTTTTCACCATTGGAAATTCCTTTTAGTCCAGGTTTAGACTTAATCTGTAATGCCAGAGAAAAACAGGGAAAACTTACAATGCAGGTCCAACAAAATGCTCCCTTTTTGAAAAGTATCTTTACTACCCTTTACTTTACTTTTGGGGTATTTTAAGCCGACCGTCAACAGAAGTTCTAACTTCTGGCTGATGCTATAACACTTTTAGAGGGCAGCAGTGAGTACAACCTGCAGCTAATCAGACAGTTCAGCCACTTTAGACATCATAGTTTTTGTATTTCAACCCCTTAAAATCCCAGTCTTATTACATACTAAGGCTTATTATTGCGTTACTACAGGGACTTCAATGCAAACTGGCTGAGCTATTCTTAGGTTATAGAAGTGTGTAATAAAGCTTTGGGCCTGCCAGTGAGCTCTGGGCATTTAAGGGCTTAATCACATTTAAAAAAGAACATAATTGCAGTTTATTAAGTAAGTTCTACATGCACTAGTATAGTTTTATACTAGTGCATGTGTATGCAGTGGGTCAGTTGGGCCAAAACGGACAAAATTTTGAAAAGTTTTACATTTTTGGCATCTTAGTAATAGTACTTTTGTAATAGTTTTTACTAGTTTTTTATACTATTACCATTGTCACTTCTTCTACTACTACTAATATTAAAAACAACAATAATAATATTACACTCTTATCAAAAATGCCTCTGTATAGTACCATATAGAACTATATATAACATGTTTTTCATCACAGAGAAGAATCATCTGGCTATGCAAAAGACAGTTTAAACATGGTCTTTTGAGTCATCAAGGTTCTGTATATAACCACTGTCTTTACTAAAGAGCCCTTAAAGAACCTGCACTCATAATTAGAAATAGAAATATTCTCCACAATGCTAATCCAAGACTATCTTGCCCTGTTTCTGCATTTTATTCATTTTATCACATTATCAGTTGCAGTTGTTAATATGGCAGCTGAACACCAGATACAACATCACGATTGCGACGGCCCCGTGTTGCATATTTTAAAACTGAAAGAGTGAAAGCCTTGTTTTGGTCAGTGAAGTTAAGAACAGGGTTAGGTTTAGGGTTAGGCTTTGAACATTCCCCGGCCTCGTTGGTTCTCTCTGCCTCTGTGAGCGAGTGTGAGGTGTTTTGTGAGCAGAATGGCAGATTTATAGGCTTTGTGCTGTTCTCGTGGTGTGAGAGTTGAAAGGAGTCTCTCTGGTGCTGTCACTGAAATATGTCAGCCTGTGTGCGCTTCTCTTTTTTTCAGAGGTGTTGGTTGATTGTAACATGCTGAAAGTATTTAGTACACGATTGTCTGAGGATGTTTTTTTGGCCGTGTTTGTGTTGCTCTTGCGTATGTGTGCGTTATTCGATCGCTTCTCGTCCACTCTCGACGTGTCCTGCGAACCATCAAATATCAAAATGCGGAGTAAAGGCTCCATTTCTCCCACCCCATGCTGCCCTCACCCCCCTCCCCAGCTCCTTTTTTTTCTCTGCACTGCTCCCTCACTCACTCTTTATCTCTCCTGCATCCTTTCCTCACACCAAATTTGGGTCACAGCTGTAAAGGCAACGGGCCTGATTTGTCTAGTTCTACTGTTTCTACCTCTGACAGAGAGACTAGTGCATGTGTACACAGAAATAAAACATTTCAGGGTCAGTTGGGCCAAAGTGGACACAATTTAGAATAGTTTAACATGTTGTGTAGCCTGTAATACGTTTATAATGCTGTTACTGTTGCCACTACTACTGCTAATAACAGTATAATAATAATACTTAGCAAAAAGGCCTCTATATAGTATCAAAAAATGGCCCAAAATTACTTGGGAAGATGTCTGGTTCCATTGACTTACATTGAAAGTAAAGTTTTTCCTTCTCCTGCAAAGTTACCATTATGGAGATGCAAGGTTTTGTTCTGACAGGAGCGATATATTTATTTCCCATCATAGAGAAGAGCCACCTAACCATGCAAAGAACCATTTATGCATTTAAACGGTTCTCTGATTTGTCGGAGTTCTGAACATAATCATTGGTTTTACCAAAGAAACCTTGAAGAAGCCTTTTTTAAAGGTGTATTCATAACAAGGGATGCTGAATGATATCAGAATCAGAAATTTACTTAAAAATTATCAATATCAGATATTTGAAAACTGAATATTTGATTATGTATTTATTTTACTCCAAATGAGCAGAACATGTAGGCAGCGCTGAGTATTTACATTAAAATAATGCAAATTGTATTTATTTTACTGCATTAGAAAGCTTATAGAAATGATTGAGTCCATTTTATAGAGCTGTGTTTGACCACTTTGGACCACAATTCCCATATTGGCACATCCTAAACAAGCTAAAGTTCTATGGAAAAGTTTAAGTACCCCGGTCAAATGACATGTTTTGCTGATTTTCTAAGGGAAAACAGGTTAACATCCTCTAAAAACTAAAACTAAAACTGTGGCCTGTGCAAAGTTTATGGCACATTTTACATGGGTCAGAACAAAACCTTCTGTTTTCATTGTTTATGTTTTAATTTTTTTCACATAATTTGAAAGTGTCAACTGTTGTTTACATTGTATTAAAATTTCATGACAAACAGACCAATAGAGATGGTCCAAAATGACTTGCAACAAAATCCTTTTACTTGAACTTTTAAAAATTATATTAAAAATTAAGAATGTTCTTTTTTGGAGATATGAGGTTTTGTTTCTGACAGTGACGATATGTTAAATTCATAATAAATACTTAATAAATTGTTAAATTTGCAGAAAAATTCCATATTTATGGTTTATTTACTGAATTTAATGTGTTAACCTATTTTAATGTAGAAAATCAGCAAAATGCAGTTTGGATGTTCAAACTGTGCATATGACGGTATGTGCTAATATTTTGGGCCTATTCAGCTTCTACATCATCAGAGTGTCTTCCTTCATATGAAGAGCTGGTTTTCTTTTCTGAACTATTAAAAAATGCTAGAGGTGAAATGATACAGCTTTTTTAAGACCACTATCAATGAAATCTTGAATGAGCTTAACTGAAACACTTCACTTAAAAAGAGCATCTAAGCTACTCCACAGGAAGGAATACACAGCTAACACTGTGAATGAGCACTGTTTCAGGATCGATTTATTACAGATTCCTTCTTCTGTCCGATACCTAGTCCAGCATTTTCGGCTGATGCTGATGAGTGGTGTCATCTACACCGGAATACTTTTAGCCTAAAGTTGCTTTAAACACCTGAAAGTTTTGAGTGCTGACATCACAGTACGAGGTATATAACACATGGTGTACAAATGATATAATAACTTTTTATAGTTATTATTAAGTTATTGTCACACATAAGGTATAGTTTTCCTCTGGTTAGTCGCAAAAAAGCCTGGTGTCCCAATACTTTTGGTTCAGGCAGCATATTTTTGTCAGCGTAGGTGTGCCTACGCCTGCACGATCAGGTCGAGAAAGCCCAGAGCCGCGGAATTAGAGTGTTTACCCCAGCTAACGTCCCTCTCTGACCCGCGTCCAGCATTCAGCGGCTGGCGGCCTTAAATCAATCTCCGCATTCAGCGGCCTCACAAAGGGCCCTCTCGTTAAAAACGCAGGAGAAAGGCGAAGGGGAGGGGAAAAAAGAGCCCGGCAGTTACAGTGCTCTCCTTTGGAGGAGGAGGACGAGGAACGGGGGGGTGGTGGTGGTGGTGGTGGTGGAGTGGGGGGGGTCTGGGTTGGGGGGGGCTTATATAAAGGGCACGGTCTGCGTCCATGCCAGAAAAGACGGTGATTTCCTTTTGCAGCGGGGCCATACATCAGAGGGCCTCCCAGCTGCACTGTCACAAACTGACAGAATGACATGTGTCATTTATCAAAGGGGGGCCAAGGCTTGGGAAAACTCATATGACAAAGCCTGGGAGAGTTCACTCCCCTGCCTACACACATACACGCTTTCACTTCATCTCTCTCGCTCTCTCTTTCTCCCTCTCTCTCTCTCTCATTCCATCTCTCTTTCCTCTCGCTCGCTCACTCTCTCTCTCTCTCTCTCTTAATCTCACACACACACAGTCCCCTCCCACCTCGCTTGCCTGTTGCCAAAAAATGGGCCTGCAATATTTCTGTCATCCCTGCACCAATGCTCCCTCTTGTCCTCTCTCTCACTCTCTCTCTCTCTCTCTCTCTCTCTCTCTCTGTATGTGTGGGGCGAGAGACATGCACAAGCAGCAAAACTTTTTTTCCTCCTCGCCTGTTTACCAGCCGTTATTTACCAGCCGTTATTTACCGTTATTTACAGTTATTTATATTTCGCCGCCTTTGACAGTCGTTGTACAAGCACGGCTGGCATTGTTTAATCAGTATTACCAGTTAATGGGACTGATTAAGGCTAATCAGCATGCTAATTATATAATCCTCTATAGTTAAAGAGATAAAGTGCTCCACGCTAGCTATATGCACACAGCCACGCTGTGACCAGACCTTACTCTTTATGTCCTGGGTGGGGGTGGCGGACGGGGGGTCAAATACAGTTCAGATCGCATTGCTCTAGTCTCCGGGGAACAATCCTGCAGTCTTTCAACATGTGATCTATGTATTTTTTTTGCTTTCTAGCACCGGATCTTAACTTCATGTCAACAGTTTAGTGTCCTTCAGTTTGCATGCTTGACTAATAGAAGTCGCAGTTGTGGCTGGCGATAATGAAAATCATGTTTATTTTAATTATCTCTGACCTGCGTCTCATTGAAACAAGTGCAGATCCTTAAGTTTCAATCTATTTCACATTTAAGTTTCTAATTAGAACAAGAATTCATCGCTTATTGTTGTAAAATTGTAGAAAAAAAGCATCTTTTATAGTTTTGCAATGTTTTTGTTATTGTTGCTCACATAAACAAACAGGCAGACGCAAACCTGTCAATACAGAATGCAAATATAATTTACATAACTAACCATGTAATTAATTGTTTTATTATGTGATTACATTTAGAGAATCTACCACAGGGGTCGGCAACCCTGATGTTAAGAAGAGCCATTTTGTCCTGTCAACAAAAATCAAACCACCTTGGGAGCCACAACATTTTATGTCCTTTTAATCGAAGTAACGTTTCACCATTTTGGCTGTAAATATGTCTCAGTATGTGCTAATATACCAGTATAGACTAAAAAATGTAAACGAAAACAGACTTACTTTGCTCTGCTTTAAGCTTTAGCTCAGCTATAGCTGCTTTTCTCGCATCTCTGGCAGGAAACTTTTCCACAAAAGTAGAATATTTTCTAGTGTCTAGTGTCTCTCAATGTTCATCTTTTACGAGGCAGCTTCTTGTTCGAATTTTCCCGTTCCACCTTAAATGGGCCTGAGGCACCAGAATGTAACTGCTACACCATTTAAGGTGGAACGGGAAGATTCGAACAAGAAGTTGCGAAGAAACTTTGCTACTTTTTAGTGTTTGACAGCTTCTGGTTGCAGATTAAACGTATCAGGAAATCAGCTGGAGAGATTATTATTATCGATGTTTGTCTTAAATCGCTGTCTTTGCCTTTTCGTTAGCTACTAGCTAGGCAAGATTCTTATCTGCATTACTGTGACCAGCAGCCTTTTTTTTTAAATAAGGGCACCCTAACTGTTAAGATATATAAGCCTCAATATGGCACACATGACCAATACCATTAAAATATGTTGTATTAACCAAGCAGCATATCGCTGCTGTCGGAACAAAACCTACCATCTCCAAAATGGTAACTTTACAGGAGAAGGAAAAAACATACTTTACTTTTAATGTAAGTCAATGGAACCAGAATTTTTTCCAGGTCATTTTGGTCCATTTCTTTTAGTCCGTTCATCATGAAATTCGCACAGAATGTAAAGGACAGCAGACATTTTCAAATTATGTGAAAAAATGAAAAATGAGGTTTTCTTCCGACAACAGCAATATTCTATTTATTAATAAAACAAAAAAAAGTTGCTTGGCTAGTAGGCCGCCATTTTTGTTGCAGCCTTATTTTTTTGTGCACTGAGTCAGAAACATCTGATTTAACTCAAATAGATCATTCACCCTTTCAAACTGCAGCTGGAGCATGACATTAGATAGAAAGAAAACCTTTGTGATCGTCCTGTTTTGCATAGGACTGAGTTCAGTGCAGCCATATCATCACAGTGTGACGACCTACTAGTAGAGGGGTTTAGCCTGGTTATGATGTGTTTTACTATAAAGCAAACATTTCCATTTGCTCTGCATATCAGTATTGAACATGTTCACTACTCTGAAGTCTTAACTCTTGGGTTTCCCTTTAAGACAGTTGCCAGCTTATCCAACATCAAGATACACATTGTGTATTGCGAAAATAGTATCGTGATATTGTAATCGCCCACCCCTCGTTGCAGTTGTGTAGTTATGAGAGAGAAACTGAAGCGCAGTTGTTGGCCATCGCGTCCCCCAAGCTGGGAGGGAGGAAGAGAGGAAAAAAAAAGAAGTGGATGATGTGGTCAATGGTGCGTCACACACACACACCGAAACGTTTCTTTCTGGAACACACTCTCCCCAGGCCGCCTCTCATCCTTTCACCCACCCCTCTCCTTCCCTCTGTCTCTCTCTCTTTCTCTCTGTGTGTGACAGGGCAGGGTTTTTCATTTGTCTTCATAAGCTTAATTTATTTTTGCAGCCAGATGTGAGCTGACAGGCATCAGTCAGCGACCCCCCCCTCTTCACCCCCCTCCTCCTTCCCCCCCGTCCTGCCGTTCCTGGGTCAGTACAACAGGCCCGTCTCTCCGTTTGACTGAGTCCCCCCATCAGCATTACACAAGATGGATGTGTCTTTAAAGGCCAGATTGATTGTGGATATCAGAGTTATGGCATCATTTATCATGGGAAATATTATTCAGGTGCAGGGGGACAGAACAAGCCAAGGGGAGGCGGTTGAGTGGGGGGGGGCGTGAGGGGGGGCATTGTTAGAGGGCAAATTGAAGGCAGCAAAAGTTTAATTGTGTCCGTGTACGCAGCGGTTTTCTTAGATTTTCTTTTTAGGCCGAGCGTTAGACCCGTCGAGGCTACTACCGTTAGTTCGTGGTCATCAAATGGGCCAGAGTAGCTATACTGAAAAAAGATTATAATTAGTTAAGCTGACTGTGATTATTCTGGGTGTGTTGTCATCAGTTGGGTTGAGACAAACTTCATGTAAATAAAATAATTAGATGCATTTATTAAGACACAGAATGGGTCTTACAAAAACAACGAAAGTTCTGACTTCTGATGATACATCACCTTTAGAGGGCAGCAGTGAGTACGTTTGTTTATTTGAGCTCGAACCTTGTCTGTCATCATTTGGGAGCTACTAAGTATCAGTGAGGATTTTAATGAATGAACAGTTCTTTCTAGGCGAAAGATTAATTTGCATATATTTCCATATTAACTCCTTAGAGCAACACTAAATATGGTCTATTTGACAGATCTATTTGAGTGTGAAGAGTGCTATAGCAAGTCTGCAAACATCCAGGAGGGGGAGCTCTCACTGGTTTAACTCATTGATTGAAGAACAAAGATTAAATGTCTTTTCAACATCATATTTCCATAAAAGGACTAATATTTTAGTCAATTTTCCGTATTTCATAAAACTTTATTTCTTATCCTCTTTCTCCAGGCCCTCTAGTGGCCATTCCACCAGTGGAATGGAAATCGATTCATACATTTAATTAACATAATCAAGTAAATAAATAAATATAACTCTATAACTCTGTAATCAGACTAACTAGGAGTCTGTGTTGAGCTGCTAGCGAGCAATGCGTGTTAAAAGGGGAGGGATGAGAACCTGAGGGGTGAGAAAATGCTGTGCGTTTTATGGTTTCTGTGAAAAGGGGTTAATTCTGTGGTTAAAGCCTACTCTGCCTAAGCTAAATGCTAAAAGACCATAGCGGACACATTACAATAGAGCTAGCTAGATGCTGTTCCTCCAAAACAAGCCAGCTCTCCTCTCCACTGCTGTATCTCACTGCTGTATCCCCTGGGATCTGAACGTGGTGCGTCTTTACATTTGAGAGTAGACTGAGCATTTTACTTTGGCCAGAAAATGAGCACATGGTGCGTAAAAACATACGCTAGGAATCAAACTTTAGCCTACCAGTTACATCCAAATGTCTGTACCTCATCCAAGATGGGTGTGAGTTTGGCCTAATGGACCCCTGGCTTACTTAATGATAGAGGAAACATTGCATCTGTATAAAAGGACAGATGTTTTCCCTCGTTCACAACGGCCTGGTGAATCTTCCATGCCTCTTCTCTCTCTGGCTGTATTAGGTTTTGCTGAGAGATGTGCTTTTTTTTTTTCTCTTTTCTCTCTCACTCAATTGCAAATGCACATGCACACTCTTTTTCTTTCTGCTATCGATGGTTTGCTAAGAGACATCTTCCTGCTGAGAAATCTGTGCTCTCTCTCTCTCTCTCTCTCTCTCTCTCCCTCTCCCTCTCCCTCTCCCTCTCCCTCTCTCTGTGTTATTGATTGTGTGTGGTGTGGGCCTCTGTATGATTTAGTGCTCCTCTCGGACCCTCCACACACCCTGCTCCTCCGTCCGCCCACTTTCGCAGATCCTTCTGGAAAACAGAGCACCTCCCTCCTCCTCTACTTCTTTGTCTCCGCCCCCTTTCTCCTCTCCAGGGTCAGCGGATTGTGACTTTCAGCTTCTCTCGCCGCGGAATCCATCATTATGAGTCCGGTTTGAGTCACTCAGCGTTCAGTGGGAGAGGAGATTTCTTAGTGATTCTTCACAAGGCACAAGCGTCATTGCCAAACATTAGGCTCAGATCACAGAGATGTTGTTCTCTCCCTACTTTGGAAAGAGACCGAGACAGTTTTACAGCCAAAATGTACGACAACCTATTATATCAAATGTCTTCAATGGCTGCTGCAGTGAAGCACACTAATTAAGCTAACAGTTAAGGGTGTAACGGTTCCAACAGCAGGGGTGCCTAAACTTTTTATCTTGAGGAGCCAAAGTGTAACGTTTGTGGGACCGAAGGCCAAAAAGATGAAACAGTATACAAATAAAGAAGATATCGCTGCTGTCGGAGCAAAACTTCATACCTCCAAAATGGTAACTTTACAGGAGAAGGAAAAAACATACTCTACTTTTAATGTAAGTCAATGGAACCAGAATTTTTTTCCAGGTCATTTTGAGCTGTTTCTTTTCCTCCATTCATCATGAAATTTACACACAATGTAAAGAGCAGCAGGCCTTTTCAAATTATGTCAAAAAGTAAAAAACAATAAAAATGGAGATACAAGGTTTTGTTCCGACAGCACTTTTAAAAATGCCTTTTTTAAGCATTACAATATAGTTTACTACATATTTTCCAATTTTAAAATACAGTTTAAAAGGAAAATAAGAGTTTGTTAAGTTGCATGTGTTTGTTCTCTCATTGTGTGAGGGAGTGGGGTGGCATGCCAGACATCCTCAAAAGCCACGTTTGGCCCACAGACCACAATTTGGGCAGCCCTGCAGTACAGCATCAAAAATCTAATGCTTTTATGCTTCTCGCTCATTCCTGAAGGTCTCATGCATCGTTTTCCGTGGAAACCACTGTCAGTGATCAAAACTAGGCATCTAGATGCAGCCTATCAGAGTACAGCAAGCACAGATGGGGGCGTGGCTTATGTTAAGCATACACCAACGCTGAAATGACTGGGCTTTTTTCTGAAGTGACTTAAAAATTCTAGGATGGTGTGATTTTTCGGTGTTTATTTTTGTAAGAAGGGGCGAAGTAGGTGGTGAAAAAGTTCTGATGGAGAACCTGTATTAATCTGAGCCAAACTAATCTGTGTAGAATAGAATTAGAGCTCTGTACGGTTATGCTTTAACACCTAAAATGTTGAAAATGTAATCAAACCCTGACCTTGGAATTGAAAAGTCATATCAAACCAGAAAAGATAAATAAAAGTTGTCCATATTCTGGAATATCTTCATGTATCCTGGTCCGTATTCATCTGTGATCTCTGATCACATATTTATAGTGAGAGTTAATCAGCCAATTACAGTCTGTAGCCAATAGAGCTGCACAGTAAGGACAGAATACTCAAGTTGTGATTATATTGCAACATATGGATATACACTTTAAAATGCATTGAAAATGCATGAGTGAATCAGTAATGTGACACAGTCAAAGAATGGCCTGCATTATTTTGAGCAAATATATTTTTGGAATATCTTGATACATCAAGTATCACTATAAGTAAGCGAACAATAGCTTTATTAGCCTATTGATGCTTCTGTCTGTAGTTTTATATTCATCAAACTGAAACACACGATTGAGTCATTCGTATCTGAGCCTAAAGCCTCGTTGTGGAGCATCACCTTCTCCGCTGTAGCGCGTGTGACCACCATTCATCTCCTTCCCCTGCACACATCATCAAAGCAGGAGCCTGGATCTGCCCGGGAGCAGCGATTGGACGAGGTCGCAGCACGGCAGGGGCTATGCTACTTGTATGTCTGTGCTTGTATCATGTGTGTCTGCTAAAAGGCCTCAGCAGCATGTCCTGCTTTATGAGGAAGTGTTATTTACGAGCACTGCCCTCAGAGATACTCTTCAGAGAGGAAACTGACACCAGCTGGTAGCGTTCTGGACTGTAGCGAGCGGCTAACGTTTATGGCGAGCTGACCTACTGAGGCCTAGCAGTCACCCCTGCGAGCTTAGTGTGCAGTCAGAGACACCACAGCAAAAAAACAAGGCGTTTTGCATGAGAGCGCATTGTAACTCCACAGATATGCCACCTTCACCGCCTTACTGCAGGATTATCATCCAGATGTTAGTCTCTAGTAAGGCTTAAGCAGTAAATACTAGGAAACAATTATGAGAGTGAGGAACTGCAGTGTGGCCCCATATGGACCCTGACAGTTTAATGGGAAATCACATTTTTGTATTATTATGTCATTTTTGACAGTAACGTCAAGTGTTATATGCCATCAGACGCAACACGAGCTCAACTAATGAAATACATCACTCAATAAATGCTCCTGTATCTTATTGTAGGAGACAAACAACAAATATTAGACACAAAAAAAAAGTTAGACAAGGACTTTAATGTTTACAAACACAGCAAAACTCTAAACAACATATAATCAACCAAAATGATAAATAAAAACTGTTCTATACAGAACAGTAGAGCCTGCATGATGATCTATGTGATGAAAGAAGGAAATAGTCCACAAATTGGAGAAACTGTGGTTCATTCCCCTAGTATCACTAGTTTAATGTGACATAAACCGTGTCTCCAGTTTACAGTACTAAGAAGTTAATAGCTTTATCACATATAGATTCATTTTATAGTTATTTTATAAATCATAGTAGGAACTATGTTAAGATATGTGCATTTATTATGAAGGTTTGTATGAAAGTTACAGATCAGCCAAGATGGAAGTTGATTGTTATTTAACCCCTTAAATGACCAGGAGCTGCAGGTCCAGGCTACCATTAATCACACCTATAACGTAAGAGTAACTGAGTCAGTTTGCTTCATTTTCCATTTAGATATTCAATAATAATCCCTAAAAAAGTGGTTCTTCAGGGGTTCTTTAGTAAAGACAGAAAACTTAAACAGCACTAACAGCGTAAACTGGTCTTTGAAAACCTGTTAAATGTGGTTCTTTAAACTACTTGTAAATGTAGCTGTACAAGAACTTTTTGTATTGTTTAAATGGATACTAAAACAACCATAGAATATAATGTGCAGTATGAAAATAAGTAAGTAAAATTGCATAAATTGGATAAAAACAGTTGGGGGGTCTCACAGAGCTGAAGAATTTGAGGTAAATATATAATTGCAATTATCCAGATTTTTTTTTTTGTTTGCAAGTGCAAATTAAATGTGACTATTTTCTTCATACTAAGCTCAGCACATCCATTTTTACAAGCTTCAGACTTGAATGCTGAATATATCCTGCTAGCAGTGTGTCCGTTCATAAGTTCTGCATTATTAGGTTATATTTCTCCAGCTAAAACAACACTAAATAATGTAGGACATAAATAAAATTGCAGATTTGAAAATTGCAGTCTGTAAAATTGCGATTTCAATGTAAAATCTATTACTTGAGGGAAAAAAACATCAGCAGTGCCACGTTAAAATAGCTATCAGTATCTATGAATACAGTGACTTTTATTAAGTTTTTTATTTCGCTGTTGTCAGAACAAAACCTCGTATCTCCAAAATGGTAACTTTACAGGAGAAGGAAAAAACACACTTTACTTTTAATGTAAGTCAATGGAACCAGACTTTTTTCCAAGTCATTTTGGGTCGTTTCTTTTGGTCCATTCATAATGACTTTTACACACAACATAAAGGGTAACAGGTATTTTCAAATTATGTCAAAAACTGAAAAATGACAAAAATGGAGTTACAAGGTTTTGTTCTAACAACTGCGACATACTGAGTCCAGCTAAACAGGACTAATTGTGCTCTCTTTGTAATTGAACACGCAGCTGGTCAGTTCTCTCACACACAGCAGTGATAAAGACTGTCATATTGCCCATTATTACTCTTAACCCTGTAATAACAGTGGATGTAAATATAATGCGAGTCTGAAGGAGAGCAGAGCTGAATGAACGTGTTCTGATTCGTATCGTCCTCTGAGCCACATGTGCTCTCTGTATGTGTCACAAATGAATGGCTTCTGCCCATATTTGTCTCCAGCCTGTGCGGGGTTTCCCGGTCAGAGAAGGGTCAGATTCTGGGAATGTGCGCGAGTGCGCGTGAAGGGAGGGATGACGGTACTGGGGGAGTTGATTGATGGGTTATTGTGCAACCAGACTCAGCTAGACTGAACTGGTGAGGTCATGGCCTGAACACAGACTCTTTTTTTTTCCCTTTTCTTCCTCTCCCTGCCCTCTCATTTTCCCACTCCTTCTCTCCATTCTGCTGTTTTTCTCTCCCTCCATTCTCACCTCTCCTCTCTCTCCTTTACTCACTCCCTGGCTTAATCGCTCTCTTCATCTGCTCCCCTCCCTCCCTCACTCCCTCCCTCCCTCCCTCCCTCCCTTTTCTGCCACACATCTATCTTTTTTTTTTTGCTGACCATCCCCTTTCAGTGCTTCTCTCTCTCTTTCTCTCTCTTTTTTTTTTGTTTTCTTTGTCTCTCTTCCACAGATTCCTCCTGTACTTTTTTCGTGAATTATTCTCTGCAGCCGCATGTTGATTACGGCAATTCATCAGACGTGTCTTCCTTTCGAGCAACTTTTCAACAAAGTGCTCTCGTCGCAATCACTTTTGTTATGGTTTAGAACTTAATCTATGATCTGCTATCAAACCGTGTTTGTACTTCGCTGCAGCCATCTTTTTCTACCTCAGAGAGAGAGAGAGGGAGAGAGAGAGAGAGGGAGAGAGGGAGGGAGAGAGGGAGGGAGAGAGGGAGGGAGAGAGAGGGAGAGAGGGAGAGATCGTCACTGTGAACGATGGCTTTTCTTGCTCTTGCTGCACTCAAAGGCACTGAATAGTTCTCCAGTACATGGTAGATCTCTCTCTCTCTCTCTCTCTCTCTCTCTCTCTCTCTCTCTCTCTTCTCCTCTTTCATTCTCTCTAGATTAAATCAAAATATGCCGCCTCACACCATGCGCTGTCATTCAAACATAGCCATAACAGAAAGTCTTTGAGCCGTGATACATACGATAAGTATCATAACAATATCTTTTTTTATTATGTATTTGTGTCTTTATTGCAATATTGCAGTTTCCAAAAAAGCAGTCTGTCCGAATCGTGCGGCCTTATCTTAAACCGTGACACATGGAAATATGAAGAGCTTCACTGTGTCAAAGTATCGTAGATGACATCACTATATACTCTACCATTCAAAAGTTTGGGATCACTATGTTCAATAATAAGTAATAAGTAAGACAAGAGGAAGCTTTAAATAAAAAGGGTTCAGAGTGAGAAAGACTGACTGAGAAAGATAGGAAATGTTGAAATGAAGTTAATATCCAGGATTCATTCTAATTCAAAAGTGATCAAATCTCGAGATCGATGACAAAAAATTTAAATAAATGTGTCTTTCTGTAAATATTTAATTATAGTATATTGATTATATATTAATGACTTCTTGTCCACAAAATATTTTAAATATTGAATAAAATATAAAAAAAAAATCATGATGAACTGACCAAAAGAAAATTACTTTTGGACCAAAATTACTTAGAACTAAAGTCTGGTTCCATTGACTTACATTAAAGTAAAGTATGTTTTTTGCTTCTCCTGCAAAGGATATATATATATATATATATATATATATATATATATATATATATATATATATATATATATATATATATATATTTTAATAAATGACTTTTTTGGGTGCAAGGTGTCATCAGTATCTGGGGGAACATGAGATATATTTTGTGTTTAAATATGTTTGTTTTTTTTAATTGTCTAGACACCTTAATTTTTTTTTTCTCTATTAAAAGAATAAAAATAAATGAAAAAGGAAAAGAAAAAGAAAGCATACAAATATGCACTTTTAATACCTTTCAGATCTGTGAATGTAGTCTACATTTAAAACTAATTTATGATAGAAAATTAGGCCTTAAGCACTGCTTTGAGGGTCCATTTACATTGCCCATTGTACCTTGTTCCTGACAGTGCATAATTGCATTGTGGTATTTCGTCTGCGCTGTGCCGCCCTCTGAGCCATGCATTTAGGTTGCTTTAGCGTGTTCGGTGTGTTTAGACACCCTGTGTGGTGTTTATTGCTGCACTCCCAGCAGTTGCAGAGGGTTTTTAAGCAGTAAAGCTGTACTTCGACCCGTCAGACCTCGTCAGACAGTCAAATGGGCGGCCCTGGGAAAGAGAGAATAAAAAGGCCTGCGATTGTGTTGGAGCAGAATGGAGCAGGGGTTGCTGCGGGGTCATCAAGGTGTAGTGCTGCGCCTCTAATTGTTTTCCATCTCCACTCTCCTTCAGAATGGCCTGATTTATGGCAATTATCCATCTTTAGGATCATCTATCAACCTGGTAGTTGCTAGGCAATGGGAGCAGCTGCTGGTGTGTCTGTGTGTGAGTGTGTGTGTGTGTGTGTGTGTGTGTGTGAGTGCGTGTGTGTCTGTGTGTGTGTTTGGTCTACTGAGTTTTCTGTCAGACATTCAGCACAGGTGACGGTCTGGTCGAGACTCTGTTCTCTGGGATTTACAGAAACAAAGGCTCCCTGTCTCTGTCTTTTTCTAGGGCTGTGTGAAATGTACCATATTGCGATTAAGTTGCAAAATACTGCGATATAGCAATACATATTGGTGAGCCCTTGAAGGCACGTGGTTAAGGATTGGCTGCATTATGTTCAGCTCAGTTTATTCTTGTTTGATCATATAAATGGTGTAAGTTTTGGCACCCCCAGACAAATGGTGTTTTGTTGCTTTATTGCATCCTCTACTGGAACAAACTCGAAGATAACATTTTTTCCTGCACATTTTGATGCGCAATTTATTTGCTCAGTTTAAAAGGCCCATATCCTACAATATTCTTTCATTTAAGGTCCACATTTGATATTTAAATGGTTTCAAGCAACAAAAACAGCCATAGTTCATTGGAACATGACCATTTGTCAACCTCTCTTTCATCCCTTAGAATAAAACAGGCAGGATCTGTTACTGTGCCTTTAAGACAGATATATGCATATGACCTCATTCACATTTATAGGTGGATACATTTAAATAAGTTGGGTTCACAACAAACCAGACTGTTTTTGCAGCTTTGGTTTTATATATTATATGTTATATGTTATATATATTATCCTCGTATCTCCAAAATGGTAACTTTACAGGAGAAGTAAAAAGCATACTTTACTTTTAATGTAAGTCAATGGAACCAATTTTTTCCAAGTCATTTTGGGTCATTTATATATATATATATATATATATATATATATATATAGACTGCGTAGACCAGGTAGTGTTTACGTACCATGTCAAGCTGTTTTATTCTAAACAATCTGAAAAAAAATGTTTTCCATGATATGGAATCCTTAACATTAAATAAAAACATAAAATTAGAAATTAATTTTACATAATAATAGTGCATTAAAAATAGGCAGAGGCATGTTGCCTATACAGAATGTTTTAACAAATTTGATTTGCATATTCAACCAGAGGTGCGAAAACCAAAGACTGTACAAACACCCATAGAATGTCTGTGATTGGTCAGCATAGAGCACACAGTACATTGTCAGAGGTTCATTTGCATACAGACATCTGTAATGTCTATATTTCAAAGGCTGATATTGCAAGAACATTTAAAAAAACTGTGTGGTACAGCCCTATAGGCGCTCTCTCTCTCTCTCTCTCTCTCTCTCTCTCTCTCTCTCTCTCTCTCTCTCTCTCTCTCTCTCAGCCTCCAGATGGGGGTCCTCTGTGTGTTCTGACACTGTTGTGTCTTTCTGCTGCTTGTGTGAAGCCTTATCAGTCTTCCTGTGGAGGAATGGTGCAGGATGCTCCTCCGCTCTCCTGGTGTGTCTGTTCTGACTGCGTTTGGATATTTATATATAGTTTAACGAAAGTAATCTAAAAAAAATAATGCATTAGAACAATTAGGACACTGAATTTACAGCAAAGACTACAGTGTTAACCTTTTATCCGGCCATATGTAGATTGGCTGCCCTGTATTGGGCTTCATTCAGAAAGCAGACCGCGCTGAAACACTCCTTATAACTTCACTGTGAATGGGTGGGGCTAAACTGCTGTAGGCTGAACAGGCAAATGTGTTGGTTTTTGTGACATCACAAAAACAATGAATTCAAAATGGGCTGATTTTGCAACTTAGCTTACAAATACAGTATGCATGCATTGAGGGGCTGCACATTAGTGTTTTTTAAAACTTTTTATTTCAAAACGTTCTATGATACAGATGAAACAAAAATGTATTCAAAGTCACTGTAGACCATTTCTGTTAGTCTGTTTCATCTGAAAGTTTGACTGTTTTTAAATTATGTGAATAAATAAAAAAGAGTCAAATATGGAGATTAAAAGTTTTGTTTCGATAGCGACAATTTATAACTAGCCTACATCTCAACTTGCGTATAGCTGGCTGAACCGACCCCTCGGCATTAAATTATTAAAACAAAAAATCATTGTTTTATTAAATTGTTATATACTTGACAAAAGCCTAGGATGCACAACAATCTGCCATCATGACAGTGTTACTCTCTGCTTCAAAGTAGCCCACTTTCTGGTGTGACTGTCAACTTAAAAAATGTGAAATGTAAAAACTGAACAACGATATCCGTATTTGAATATTGGCACCTGTAACGGCTAACCAAGAATCTGATCACCTGTGCACACCCCCAGTGGTCCAGCGTCCAGGACAAGAAGGCATGAAAGCGGCCAGAGAAAGGTGCAGATGGGAGGAGGGACTTGAGGTGCTTATGATATAATGGCCATTGTCTCACGGCTGCGCGGCTCCTCTCTGACAGCACGGAAAGGTGATTTATAGACTGCGCCTGACGGCACGGCGGCCTCCGCCTGCTCCCACAGAACAGAGGGAGTGAGAGAAAGGGCGAGAGAGAGAGAGGGAGAGGTACAAAGGCAAAGGAAAAAGATAGAGCACTGCAATGCAGGAGCACCTGGAAGGAGAGAGTGCCCGAATTTTCTTCATGTGCCGAAAGCAAAACAGACGTTTTCTTGTAGAAGGTGTGGAGTGAAAGCCCTATTTTACAGCTGATCAGCATGTAAACTCAAGCCTCTGCCTTTTTCCTCAGAGCTTTCTATTCCATCATCATTCCAGCCCAGGTTTATTGTTTTCTGGGAAAAAAAAAAATCCGTACTGATTAGCACTCATAAAAGCATAAGACGTTTATTCAATTAATTAAATTAATTAGTTCAGCCCAATAGCCTATCAAATTAATTTCCAGCCATCGTTAAGGATTTCCATCGACCCCTCTTTTGAATTCCATGGCAATACGCTTGTATTTAGGATCCGTCACATAAACACTCTCTCAGCAGGACTAATTAGGTGCAGGTAATTATTTGTGGAGGTATTCAGGTGAAGACTGAAGCGCCCTCAATTACTCAGCAATCATGGATGGTGTTTGAATTAGCTGAGCCTCAGCTTCGGCCTGAATCCCAAACGGCTATGCTGGACACGTAGTAGCCATTATTTGACGGCCTATGTGTGCACTATATAGGGAGCAGGGAGCCTTTTGGGATTTCACCGCAGCCTCTCGTTTGCATTCCACAACAAGCCCGCAAGGAGCGGCGGACCTACAACTGCTGGAAAACTCGACCGAGATACGAACGTTATCCTCTTGAAAGGCCTTTTAGAAATTCAGGTGCGCGGAGACAGGAGGCTCTCCCAGGAGGGCTTCCATTCATCGCGTAAGCGGTCTTGTAGCACATAGAGCTTTATCCCTTCTGGATGGAGAGAGGTAGATTTGCAGTTTGATATGTCTTTTTTTGGACTGCAGGACATCTGTTACCTCACACTTACCTGACCGTATATTCTTTGGGAAACCGTGCCGGGGAGCTTTGATTTAGCAAGCCGCTAATGTTGTGCTAATACTGATTCTTCCTGCTAGGGAGGGATGAAGGAAAGAAAAATACAGTTTTATTTATTTAATTTTTTTTTTTGGCAGTCAGTTGATCCCTGCTCCACATTTCTTTTTTGCATTTTTCAGTGTTTTTTATTCCTTTGTACTTGCAATTAAGAGCTCACTGCGCTTCAGCCTCTTATCACCACATGCTCACATGCTAAGCTACATCACAGGTCACATCATTACATCGTGCCGCTCTTCTAAAAGCACCCCTAGTTCTTCTTTTTTGGCTGTTCGCTGTAGCATAGCAAGCTAACTGCACTTCAGCCTCTTATTCTATGCTCACGTGTCGAGCTGCGTCATAGGTCACGTGATTCTCACGTCATGCTGCTCTTCTAAAAGCTCCTCTTTTTTTTTGGCTGTTCGCTTTATTTTATTCTTATGCAATCTTTCAATTCATAGCTAGCTAACTGCACTTTAGCCTCTTATGGCTACATTCTCACATGCTGAGCTACATCACAGGTCAGGTGACTTTCACATTATGCTGCTCTTTACAATCCACTGTTTTGTTTTTTTTTGGCCTTAAAATTGTATTTTATTCCCTGAATTAGCAATTTGGTAAAAGCTAACTGCACTTCAGCCTCTTATTCTGTGCTCACGTGTTGAGCCGCGTCACAGGTCACGTGATTCTTACGTCGAGCCACTCTCCTAAAAGCTCTTCTAGGTCTTTTTGGCTGTTCACTGTATTTTTTTTCTTTTTTTTGGCATTAGCAATTAGGTATTCATAGCTAGCTAAGGGGACTTTAGCCTCTTATGGCTACATTCTCACATGCTGAGCTACATCACAGGTCACGTGATTTTCACATTATGCTGCTCTTTACAATCAACTTTTTTCTTGGCCTCAAAATTGTACGTTTTTCCCTGAATTAGTAATTTGGTAAAAGCTAACTGCACTTCAGCCTCTTATTCTGTGCTCACATGTTGAGCCACGTCACAGGTCACGTGATTCTTACGTCATGCCGCTCTCCTAAAAGCTCCTCCAGAAAGAAAAAAACAGCCACTAGCCTGGGCACTACCTCAGAGATGTAAATGGCTGTTAATAATCCGTTAATCGAGCTCTTTCATTATTCAGCAAGCGTTTTGGTAATACCGTTTAAGCGGTGTTGGCGGGAGCACAGGGCGCGAGGGCTTTGTTGCGGTTAGCGTGCGCTGCTGCTGCTGCTGTCGCCTCCCCTTTGGTCTCCCCTCTGCATTGTCAGGAGGCTCATGTGAACCGCACTGTCTATATGACCCATTTTAGCAGCCCATTAGCATAATTTGGCTGTCGCGTGGCCACCGAGTTAATGTACTTGCAAATGACAGGGAAAGTGTGTTATACGACCTTAGGGTTTTTTAAAAATTAAATGACAAAGTAGGCCGCACTCTGCATCGAGGATGGGCCTGGCGCTCTTGCATACCCATGTACAGTAGCAATGATGTTTGTCTGCGAGGCGAGTTTAAAAGGGTACAGTAGTCTATATTTAGTATTTTGGGGCTAGGGAGTACTTATGATTTTAAAAATAACAAAAAATGGTAAAAAATAGCCTGCAGTGGATGTAGCGTTGAAGACAGTGGAGTGGAATTCCTATTAAAGAGGAATTCTACAATTTTTTTTCTCAATTTTCTAAACTTACAGTTTCTTAACAGTGGTGGTGATAGGAACCAGAAATAGGGATGTCAACAGCATAAATATAGGCATTTTATTTTCTATCCAAAACAACCAGTGAATGAACATGTCTCTTCTGAGTTTTTACTGTAAATAGTTTTAAATCTGAGAGAAGGAAATGAACAGTTTTTCTGACTAATTTGGCACATAGATCTTTGCACGTACCTTTCTTCTATGAATATATTTTAAACATATGTTTTAAGCCTTAAACTTATTGCATAACTATCATAAGGCTATGTGTGAGGTATTAGGTAGCGTATTTCTAACCATTACATCCAATAAATGTCTAATCTAAACTCTACTAAACTCTATAGATGTCTGGTTCCCATCACCACCACTGTAAGCAATTCAACTCTCTTCATACTTTCAGTGTTTCTTTTTGCTAATTAACAAAGGAGTCACTAATAAGCATCAGCTGAAATCAAATTTGTCCATTAGTTGCTGTCCCAGAGTGAATCCACCCTGTAATATCAGTAAAATATTTATTAATGTCAATAATAATTAACTGATGATAGAAACCAGAGGTAGGGATGTCTATAGCACAAATATAGCCATTTAGTGGATTTGTAACCATTATATCCAATAACTGACTAATCTAAACTCTGCTAAACTCTTCAAACATCTGGTTCCCATCACCACCACTGTAAGCAATTCAGCTCAGTAAGTTTCTGTAAAACCTTTCATATTTAATCAAACCACTTGGAATGCCCATTTTCATTTTAACCATTTAATTATGCGCAACATTAGAAAAATCATTGGAATTTCACTTTAGATATTGCGGTACTGGTGTGATTAATGACTTTCAGTATTTCTTTTTGCTAATTTAGAAAAGAATCACTAATAAACATCAGCTGAAATCAAATGTGTCCATTAGTTGATGACCCAGACTGAATCCACCCTGTAATCTAAAAATTTATTTTGCGGACAAATGCATGTTGAGACCACACCATTCGCGCGCGGGCCCGGAGTGCTCCCGTCCCGCCATATGGCAGCCTGTTACGTTCAAACTGGCCTTTTTCACGAGCGAGCGCTCAAAGGGATTCATTTGGAGACGCCGCAGATCGCTGACAGTGGGCGAGGAGAGGTGGGCCGGGTCCTGTGGAAAACGCCCGTCTGCACTTCAAAGCCTCCTTTTGTTTAGTCTGTAATAAAGTTAGATGTGTCTCGCGGAGAAAAGTGCCAGAAAAAGCCCACCGACAGACGACAAAGACGGTCCTCAGAGCGAGGGATGATGAAAAATGTGAGTGCTTTCTCCTCGGCGAGGTTCACGTTGGGCCAGAGGCGGGGGGGTGGGGTTGGGGCGGGCGGGGGTGCGGATCAGAAATCTGTCCATCCCTATAGCGAGCTTGTTACTCCTCCAGCCGGTTCATTCATCAGTGACCACGCTCAGAATGGAGGCTATAATCATTAATCACCATTCACACAGCGCTATGAGTAGAGGAAGAAAAAACTGCTTACAAAAGGGAAAGCGTTTAAAGTGGTGTAAGAAACTGAAACAGGCTGTGATCCCACACAAGGCCAGCGTGAAGCCAGACTATACTTACTAAAGTACCAAATCAGAAGGCGTTGAAGGAGCAGTCGCTAAAGGCCCCTGTTGGTTTATAGTTTTGCCCCGATTGAGATTTTTTGCCCCCCAGTCTGCTGATTCCTAATCTGATGGATAATAAAGCCACACAGTACACACTTTACGTACATTAAAGTTACCTAAATCAAGTGCTAGTGAGGTACGCTAGTGTCCTATTTACATTAACATTACTCTAAATTAATTTTACGTATATGAACTGAATTTTTTTTTGGCTGAAGTTACTATTTAATTGTGTATTCAAGTTGCTCTAACATTAAGGCGTACTGCTAGATCTCTGAGGTAATTTAACCCTTTTAGGCCAAAGCAAAACATCATTTCTGCTATTTAATCTGCTCTTCGCTCTTAATCTCTTGATTTCTCAACACTGCTGTTACAATTATTAATGAATGTGACCTAAGAAAGATTTTTTTATTTCATTTTTATCTCACAACCTACAATTTTAATCAGGAAAACATGAATAGGAATATACAGTACTTTACAAAAATATTGCTGCTGTCAGAACGAAACCTCGTATCTCCAAAATGGTAACTTTACAGGAGAAGGAAAAAACCTACTTTACTTTTAATGTAAGTCAATGGAACCAGACTTTTTTCGGAGTAATTTTGGGGCTTTTCCTTTGGTCCGTTCATCGTGAAATTCAACCACAATGTAAAGGACAACAGACATTTTCAAATTATGTCAGAAACTGAAAAATGAGGTTTTGTTCTGACAACAGCGACGTGTTTAAAAAGCTGTTTATCTGGGCAGTAAACATTTCTTTGCTCATAAAAACGTCATTATAAACCTCTCCTTGATGAAAGCCCTGTATTATTTGTAGCTCTCATCCAGTACCTAGTTTGTCTAATCAATCCTTCATTAAATAAAGTCATGTGATGGCAAGAGTGCAGTAAGATGGCAACTACTTCTTTAAAGATCAAGAAAAACATTAACTTCCAGTGCTTTAACATTTGCTTAATTTATTTTAATGTTATATTGTGTTTGTACGAGCAGAGACACACTCACTGCTGAGATAAACGGTTTTAAACAGCGTGTTTGGGTGCCTAGACTTTTTCACAGCACTGTAAGTCACACAGCAGTGGCGTTTTATCATTCCTCTGATCAAACCAGACAATAATGAGCACCTACCAGTCCAAACTGGGCTCTGAATGAGCGTGCACACTCACTTGGAAAACATAACAGTGCATCCAATAGTAAAGATAGACTCGTGCATCTTTTATACACTGATAGGAAACAAGGCAGCACACAGTAAGCTCTGATTCCTTCTGATAGCTGGGAGCTGACATGTTTCACTGTATCTAACGTGCCGTATCTCCTCTGGCGGCAGATTTAAACAAGTTTAAGGGCCCATCGGGAAGTTTTCAAATAGATGGCGGGACGCTCGGTTCCATAGGATTAACCTTAATGGTGTTTTGATAAAAGGTGGGTAGCTTAACTGCAGTCCAAACAGTGGCACCTGCGAATATTTTGTCTGTCGGTCTGTTTTCATTTTCCATTTTACACCAATTGTTTACGTCTCGAAACATTAACAGTGGGAAAACGTGATTACAATGGTGTAAACAGAGCATGATGGGAAAGAATAGCTTCAAGAAAGGATCTGGCTTTGTATGTTCATTAAAATACGCTCTGATCAGCTCCAATAATCGTTCAGATCAGGGACTTCCCTCTCAGTTCTGGAACGAGCGCTAGGCCTGGCCTAGGTGCGGAGGCTGCGACCGCTTCTCCGGCAGACCTAGTAGATCACTGCAGGCCATGAACAGACTGGAGCAGACAGCATCCAACCGCCCTGGAAAAGAGGGGGGAAAGAACGAGGGAGAGAGAGAGAGAGAGATTGCTGCGTTCCCACTGACATGCTGTGCATTACCATAATTGGCTTTTCTACATGATAGGACAGAGGAAATAATAATGTCATTTTATTTACAGCCTTCAGTGTCCCGGCCTTCCCCCTTTCCCTCCCTCCTCCTCTCCACCCCCCTCTCTCTCTCGCTCTTCCCCTCGTCTCCGTCCGCCACTTCAGCAGGCCGCGTAGGTCAAATGACATGGTTTGATCAGGCCTGTCCAAAGGCATCAGGGCTGAGTGGCATGTAATGGAGACCCGGTGACAAACCGCATCGGCCGGCCAAATAAGACTTGCCAGTTTTCCCATTAAAATGTCGGCTAAACAGCGCGGCTCTCCGCTGGCCACTCCAAAACCACTGTGACCGGCTAAATCAGCCGACGGAGAGGAGGCAGAATTGGACATTAGTACTGCAAATGACTGCTGTGATTGCCCCCTCTCCTCCTAAATAAAATAAATAAATAAGGATGGGAGGGGAGGGATGTAAAGGTGGGAGATAGTGGCGGATGTGGTAGGAGACAGGGCGATGGTCTTTTCTACTTCGTCCATCCGCGCACCCTTGCTGCATGTCTTCTTTCGGTTTGAACTGATAAAAATGACCTGAAGCGCTCCATAAAAACTCTGCTAAAGGAATATTTGGCAAAATAAAGCTCCCCCCTTTACTCCAAATGAAGCTGATTAACGAAGACATGTTTGTTGTCCGAAGTTCGCTTGTTTAGTTTTGCACTGGAGCTACGAGGCTGTAGAAATGGACAGGCTTCATGCTGCTTTTAGCTTTGCTGATGTACTTTCATCCATGTTTATAGAGAATAATATGTCATACAGTATCAGAAACCAATCGAGACTATTAGTGATTACCTAACAACTCCACACGGACGCTAACTGGTGGTGTTTAAGTTTCCACTTCTTCGTAACTTGGACGCCAAATATGTCTTGGCTCATCAACTACATAGCAATCTGCCAAACTCATGGATGATTCAGCTGCACAGTGAACACAGATTAAAGCTAATAAAACAAATGAAATTTATGAAAAGTACTTTAAAATGTTACACTAAACTTTAGGGGTGTAACGATTCACAGAATTCACAATTCGATATGATACAGTAGCGTCTAAATTTTTTTAAATACAGCAAAAATAAGGAGTGGCTAAAAAGTGCTCTATGGTAATATCTTAATGCTTCGATTTTCAATTTGAGCATTCAAAATCATGAAAATACAATTGAAAAAAAAAACAAAATAAGTAAATAAATAAAGGCTGTGCTTAATAGTGTCCTGATCTAATGCTCTAGCCAGAAGCTAATATGTTAGCCCCACTAACTATAAACTAATGCACCAGTTACGCCATGATACAATACAATATGTTGTATTGTTACATCTCTGCTAAAATAAAACTGTAACTGAACTGGGAACTTGGGAAAATTGGTTCATTCTGATTTGTTCGCAGTGGTGTTGATAGGAACCAGACGTCTGCTCCATTGTAGAAAGTTAGTACATGCGCTGGCTATGAATTCACTGCCTGATGCTGATTGTTTTATGATCGTTGTGAGAATGTTTTGTTCTTTTCTTTTCTTTTTAATTCATTCACGATGCGGAGGAACATGTAAAAAAAATCTAGCCAACAAAAGTCTTTTTTTTCAGATTCACCATAATTTAATCATCAAATTATTATATAAACGTTCATGTAGCTTCATGTGGAGGTTCACTGGTCATTTAAGGGAATACATAAAATGGCTATATTTATGTTATAGGCATCGTGATGTCACCACCACTGTAGATAAATCATTAGCTTCTCTGCAAGGAACTGTTTCACAATTATGCAAAAATGTAAAAATTTGGTGAAATTCCCCTCTAAAGCCTGTTCTTTTTAGCTTCCTGCAGGTGAGCTGTTGTTTGTGTGCGGTTTATGTTTGCGTGAGTTGGGGGTGTGTCATATTCTGCAGCTGATCTTTGTTGGTTGTGACAACGAGCGCTGCATGTGTGTGTGTGAGCTGCTCATGTCCTGCTCGTGTCCCGTTGCTGTGTCACCTGTCCAAACTCAGTGAGGTCTCGGCAGCCGCAGTGACAGCTCCGCTCTGGACACAGATGGCCTCGCTCTCCTTTTGCGCCACACACACACACGCGCGCTCACACACATGCACTGAAGGCCTCCATGCAGTCTGATTGTTTCAGATACTGGTATGTAGAGATGCACAGATCATAAATGTTTATGTACATTTCTGATTTCTTTACAGCCAAATTGGCCGATATTTTGGATTTTTTTTTATTAGCTGTTTATTTTTAACCTGAAGCTCACACTGTGTGGGCTAAACGAACACATGAAGTACACCAGCACATTTCCAGTACTTTCTATTAGCCAAAGTCACAATATGAATAACATCATTTGGTCTTTAATGAGCCAATCTGGCATTTTCAATTAACAAATAAATATAATTACCTGTAAAAATGGCAAGAACACAATGTGTTATGCATACAGGCAATGCAACGGTATGGTAATTGCGAGCTGGTGCCGGAATCTGATATTTTTCATGTACATACAATCATGTGCAAAAGTTTGTGCACCCCTGTGAGAAACAGTAAACACTTCCCCTACAGAGAACACGTTTCACATTATAATGCACATTTGTTGTTTTCGCTGAATTCAACATACTGGGGGAAAGTAAAGCGTAGTACGTGGCACATTTTGTGTTTTATGTGTATTTTTTTTCCAACATGTTAAACTCAAAGATAATAAATAGGATGCATTTAGACTTAGAAAATCCCATATTTATGTTTCTTCCCGGTCACTAAAACATGTCAGCTGACCAGTTGTGTGGTATTTTTCTATACGCAAAAGTCTCCAAAATGATTTTGATATCACCTCTATTAATAACACTGCAAAAATGATGTCTTGGCTAGTGATGACATCTTAAATCTAATAAATATACGTAACATTTTTCATTATGAGACTGTTATTTACCTTTTTTTCTACCCATTACATGTCTTGTTCCATTGTTGTCAAAAACAGTGCTTGAAATGAGCATTATATTCCAGTGGAATGACAATTTCACTAGATAAAATGACTCAAAACAGGCAAAATATGTCACCTTGGAAAGTGACATCTTAAATCTAATAAATAAATGTAATGTTTTTCATTATGAATGATATTTACTTTTTTTTACTCATTGTTTAAGTATCTTGTTTGCTTTTGTTCAAGAACCAGTGCTTGGCATTATCTTCCCCTGTAATGACACTTTTTCTAGATAAACTGGCTCAAAACAAGCAAAAATCTTACGATTACAGTTTACATAATTATAAATATTACATATATTTCATATTTTCCGTAGATTTAAGCGTCTTCACTTGCCAAGGTATCATGTTTTCCGTGAAACGATACATTGGGCAGCCCTAATCTGCAGTATCCTCTTTCATGTTAACACAGTTAGCACTTCATTACCATCATTTCGTCACTCGGAGCTGCGCTATATCTGGGAATCCAACTTTTTTTTTCCTCCTCTCCCTCCATCAAAGCATCGTTCTTTTTTTAGTCACTATTGATTCGTCTAATTGTATGTATTCTTGAAAACTTCTCTGTCCCTTTTCCCCCCTCTTTGACAGTACAATGTGGGCTTATTTTGACTGACAAACACAACAACCCCCCCAATTCCTCTCCTCCCTCCTCCCCTTCCTCTCCTCTTAATCCCTCTCTCTTTGTTCGGCGTGACGCTTAAAAGCAGAGAGGCTCAATGAAAGATGTCAGCAGTCAAATTTCTGATTGGGTTATTAAGTGCGAGCGCCATTCGTGATCGTCTGGCGGCTCCTTGACGCAGATGGAGGAGAGGGAGAGAGAAAGAGAGAGAGACGGAGAGAGAGAGAGAGAGAGAGAGAGAGGAAAAAAAATAATAAAAAATTGCCTAGTCTTGATGCGCGGACAGTGACACGCCAACACGCGTGCCTGTCACACGCCACGTGGCGTCAAAGGCTGAAGAGAAACGTTCGTTTTAGTGTCAGGTTCTGCCCATCTTCTCTCAAACGCCTCTCTCTCACTCTCTCTCTCTCCCGTTCCCTCTCTTCTTTTCTCTCTCTCTCTCTCTCTCTCTCTCGCTCCCTTGCTCTCTGTGTAATTATAGTGAAGAAGAAAGTTCTCTTTTCTTGTTGTTTTTAATGTGATAAGCTGTCGTAAAGTGCCGCATCGACTTGAGGGAATTAGCCGGGGCCTTTGGTTCTCAGAGCCAACGTTATATATTCCTTTTCACAACAATTTCAGATAAGTGAGTTATTTGACAGTTCGTAATGTTTATTTCAACGAGTCCTGTTGGTTTACTGCGCCTGCTTGATTTCTCAGCGGGTCCTGATGGATTGTGAAGTTTAAGGCTGAGCGAAGTCAGTTCCCTTTAAGAATGTTCCGCTAAAAGATTCGTCACTATATCCTGGTATGTAAGTACGTACGTTGCCCATCAAAAGTTTGGGGACACCGATTCAGATTGTGCAGTAGTTTAAAGCTGCGCTATGTAAGATCAGAAGATTAATATCGAAATAAGCAGCATTATCAACTGAAAACACACACCGAAATATGGTGAGGCCGCCCTGTGAAGTCTGAAACAGTAACTTAAAAGTCAGGGATGCTGGACTAGAGTTTGCGGGAGTTTTTCACCCCACGTCGTACGTCTTTGTGTTCATGTGCAGGCTCAAAAAGAAGGTCCAGCTCAGTGTTTAGGTGCCAAATGTATAATCAGCATTATACGGATGAAGGTATGATGACAGTAGTAGATGATTCACTCATATCCTCGGAAGACGCGTCCTTCACCAAGTTCTGACTGAGTTCTCTTTGAATTCTCTTACAATTATGAGATTCATCCGCTTGGGGAATGGCTCTGAAACACAACCCACACTACAAAGGCTTCTTTCACACGTTGCATGTAATTACACATTTCCACCAGAGAGGTCTCCAAATCCCCAAAACTCACAGAGTGTTTTAACATTTTGAGGACTCAGTTTTGGATGGATGGATAACTTTATTAATTGTCTATCATTAATTGTCTTAAGTCGTCTTTTATTCGGAAAACCATCACAATGTAAATATAAGTGCTACACATTTAAAAAAAAAATGGCAGAACCATCTAATATAGAACCATGAGTTCTATATTAAAAGACGTTGAGTTTCTATATGTCACCAAAAAGGGTTCTTCTATTGTTACAAGCTCGACATCATAACAATAGCAGAACCCTTTTTGGTGCTATTTAGAACTATTTTCAAAACAGTTCTATATAAAACCGTATACAACACATTCTCCATCAGTCTGAAGAACCATTTCACCATGCAGAGAACCATTTAAGCATTAAATGGTTCTATATAGAATTCATGGTTCTAAATAGAATCATTGAACCCTTGAAGAACCGTCTTTCTTAAGTCTATCTTATGAATAATGCCAAATCCTCCTTTTTTATGATGTCAGCACTCGAACCTTTTACGTTTTACACCACTTTTGGTCTAAAAGGGTTTCAGTGTGTGCTTTTAACAACGTTTGGGAACGAAAAAACTGTCGGATCGTTATTTTAAACTGCTCTTCATACCAAAGTGGATGAACACGAAGCTTAGTGTGGAACGTAGAGCTGACACGATACCACTTTTTCTTTTTTTTGATATGGAAATCACAGGAGTAGGCATGATGATAATGTTTTATCTTGATAAAATATCCCACAAGATGTTCTTCTAAGCTTACAGCATTTAAAGACACTGACAAACTGCATGATTGTTGCAAAGACAGCAACATTAGGCCTGTTTAAGAGAATATACTGTAGAACAGTGTGTAAAACGCTGAACAAAAATAATGGAGCTGGTGAATTCTGAGAGTATTTTTTAATTGTTTTTGTTGACCAAGTTCCAATTTCATCAAACATCTCTGAATGACTTTGTTTACATCTCAACCGCGGGATTATGCAGAAATTATTACTATTTTTACAATGTATTTTTCTCACGTGGCGCAAAAGTAACAGTGAGAAATTTCGACGGCAGGGTGTCCCCAAACTTTTGATGTGCACGGTGTATCGATAAAGACGAATTAAAGTAGTTCTGAGGAGGTGCGCCTCCGTTCACGTACACATGCACACTCGCATCAGTCAGTGGCATCTGCTCCTGCACTCCCCCCCCCACCACCACCCCGCCCCCCTTTCAGCTTCTCCCATGCAGCCATAAATGGCACCTAACAAACATCAGGTATTGTGTCCGGTCTGATTACAGCACGCTCAGTAGCACGCTGTTTGAAGCTGACAGCACATCTGCTTGGAGCGCCTGAGACGGATGCTGGCATCTAGGACAGATAGCTGCTGGTGGCTCAACCGACATCGAGGAGCAACTCTCAACTCTCAACACTGTCTGTCTCGTTCTCTTCACTCTCGCCCTCCCTCCCTCCCTCGCTCCCTCTCTTCATCTCCTCCTCTGCTCCTTCTTTTCCTCCTCTGTCTCTTCCTATCGCCTTCAAACTACTACTACCGGCTGCTGCTGTGTGTGCTGTGTTCAAAATGGCTGATAAGAACGAGCCCCCCCCCAGCTGAACACCCCATCCACACAGGAGAGAATAGGAAGCCCTTTCAGAGCTGGACACATTAGAACCAGAAACGCACGTATCGGGCGGAGGCGCTTTGATGTATTTCAGTGTTGCTCATTTTGTTTATCTCCCGCCGCAGATCGAAAGCAGCTGATGAAACAGAAATTTAATCCAACCACTCCTCATTAAGAACTTGGTCTCATGGCCCTTTATTCACTTTTCATTAAGCAAATTAAACAAGTAGTGTACCTCTCTCTCCCCTCTCCCCTTCTCTCTCTCTCTCTCTCTCTCTCTCGTTCTTTGTCTCGCGGCTGCCGCGACAGTGTGCTATTATTCTGTTTTCTGTCATTGCTCCGACTGCATACAATACGAGGAAACAGCTTTTTGTGTCTCGAACATGAAACCTCACATTTGCAAACGTCGGTATTGTTTTCGGCTACAGCCGGCAGTGTCTCTAATTCAGACGTAGGTAACTGGAGAAAAGAAGATTTCTTTGCCAGTCTTGGGCGATTCAGCCAAATACAACATCTCGCCACTTCACGTTTTCTCAGGACTCACTACGCAATATTTAGTTTCGTTAAGTTGGGACAGATAAAAATAAAAGTAAAAACAATCAGAAACTGTAAGTAGAGTTTCACACACTGCACTAAATTCAGCTAAACCGTTTAGTTACCATTAAGTTACCATTTCATACATCAAATGTAGTATTATTATTAATATTATTATTATTATTATTATTATTATTATTAGTTGTAGTAATATTAGTAGCAGTATTACCCAATATACATTTTTCACATTTTAGAATAATAGTAAACAGAGCAAAAGTCTGAAATGACATCATGCACAGACCAAAAAATTCTATTGAAAGTATATTTTACATTATTTTTGAAAGTTGCCCCCCTTTACCCTAAAACGGCTGCAGCTTTACACACCTTAAAATAATCATAAATAATAGTGGTGTGCATAAGTTATGTATATATATATATGTGTGTGTGTGTGTGTGTGTGTGTACACACCTAGTCAAATTGTGTTGTATTCATTAAAAAAAAAAAAAAAATGTTAAAAAAGTTAACATGTTAAATTCTATTTATTTAGTTTAACCTAAAATATAAGTAAAGTAGAAAATATAAAATCTGCCTATTTGGCAGATGTTTTATTTTTTCTCAACGTTACATTTAGCAAATAAGCAGTAATTGTGTGTTAAAGTTAAGCAGATCATTTAACAATGTAGATAATTTCATACATAGAATTAAATAACTGATTTGTAATTCTCTTAGAAACAAATTTCATTTGCGTTTAAGCATAAGTCATTCTGAGAAACGCATATGTACATATATACTAAGTTTTGACGGGTATGACGGGGTACTTCAAGACATTTTCACTCTACACAATTTGTATCATGATATTTAGTATTTCTGAGAGTTCAAAAGTTAAAACAGATGAAAAAGTAGTGCCACTTTTACAAAATACTATCAAACACTATGAATACAATGACTTTTATTAAGCATTTCACATACTGCTCTGCCCTAAATCCAGTTAAACAGGGCAAATTATGCTCTCTTTCTCATAAAAATATGTTTGTGTGTTTTAAATACTGACAATATCCACAATAGACCTTATCATAATAGGCATGATATGCTATAGCATAACGTCATAACTAACAAACTAACAGTACTCTGAAGCGCTACCAGCACCATAACACTCGCTCTTAGCAGAAACTGAATTATTTGGAGGCTTGGAATTTGTTGTTTGGTCTGGATAAACAGTGAAAAGCTCTGTACATTATTATGCACCACAAATATTTAGAAATTTTAATATTTTTTATAACCAACTGAAACCCAGAGGCAAACCAGCAGGCCAGGTTTTACATCATTCTCCACTCTCTCTCTCTCTCTCTCTCTCGCACGCTCGCTCTCATACATACACACAGTAGGGCAGCACACACAGTGGACTCCCTGAGATTTAGTACAACATGGACCGTGACAACATGACATGTCATTTCCACTCGTGCTTCTGCGCGACACTCTGCAAGAACTTCTACCGCTGCTGCCAACTGCACCGGGGTGAGCTGTGCGCAGCGCCGCATCTTTGGCAATAACTCAGATGCAATCTCCTACCCAGAAGAGCCTGACTTGAGTGGCACAGTGGCAGGGGAAACTGGATCAAAGTCACTCACAGCCTGTGCCCTCTAACTACGAGGAAGAGAGTGAGGGAGAGAGACAGAAAGAGTGAGAGAGGGAGAGAGAGCCAGTCAGTGTACCTTCTTTTGTAGGTAGTCTGATATGTCTGGTAAATGGGCTGGCTATCGACACGTGGCGGTTAATTTGTGAGGAGGCCTCATTTAAAATCGTCTTTCAACGAAGCGGTCAGCGATTGAATTGTCTGAGCACATCTGTCCAGTAGCTCTATAGTAATAGGATCTATAGTGCTGCATGTTCAAGTAGTGGTGGACGGTATGGCAAAAATATAGCATAATACTTCAAGGGATTTTCTTGATACACAATATGAATCACAGTGTTGTTTTTCTGAGGTTTCATAAGATGGAAAAGACAAAAAGGATCACATTTAATAAGTAAATATACTATAAAAGCTATGAACACAGTGATTTTTATTCCACTAAGTCCAATTAAACAGGCCTAATTTTTAAGTACCAGCGATATCCAAAATATGCTCACGATGGTAATGAATATGATCATATTTCCCACCTCTAGCTCAAAGGGATTGCTCCGTAATTTTCAGCCAGGCACGCTGTAAAGTTTCTTTTTTTCTTTTCTCGTTTTTTCAAACTGTCTGGTCTCATTTTTTTATAATGCTCTTTTTTGCTGTTGTCCCTGGTTTTCATCCTCAAGGGGACTTATTTTTCTTGCTCATCCATGCTCCCCTTTACCCTTGCTGAGCTGTAATATTCGATAGCTTTGTTAGTCTCAGCAGTGAAGGGTACTATCTATCATAGTCAAGATATGGATGTTTGCCACTTTATAATTGCAAACCTGTGTCCTCTGCCAGGACTATTGACAAGAAATCTCTTTAGGATCATTATGTAGACGCGCACACACATACTCTAACACATGGATGAAAAATGTATACATCAAGCGATGCCTTAGAAGATTCAAAACCACAGTAACTTTTCAACATCTAAATCCATTTTGAATGTTGCATTTTTCTCTCTCTTTGGACCTCATCATCATTTTTTGTTCTTTTTTTTCTGCTCTGTGTTTTCACAGCCTATGTGCCTGAGGACGAGCTGAAGGCAGCCAAGATCGATGAGGAGCACCTGCAGGATGACGGCCTCTCCTTAGACGGCCAGGACACAGAGTACCTGTGCAACGATGAGGACGATGCACGTGAGCAGCTAAGCTATCAAAACTCCCCTCTCAGCAATGGCACCAACCCAGACGCTGGGTACGGCTCACCCCTCAGCGACACCAGCGATCACCTGGCCGACTTCAAGAGCACCTCCTCCAAAGAGGGCCAGGACAAGGAGGAGGTCGAGGACATGGAGACAGATGCTGGTCTTTCCTTGCAGGATAGCCTGGCGCAGATGAAAGCCGTCTATGCAAACCTGATCTCGGACGCCTCCTGGTCCAGCATCGCAAAGGACATTATGAAAAGCAAACAACTTAGCGCCAGCAGCAACAGCACGACAAGCAACCACAAGGGGAGCAATAGCATTGTGAACAGTCATGCAACTAACACAAATAGCAGTGGAGGCAGCAGCATTAGCACTGCTAGTGGTAGCGCTAGTGCTACAACGACCACCCCCACCACCACAAGCACCAACCCTGCAAAGGCCGCTGCTTTTACCAGTCCGAAAAATGGGAACATAAGTGGTACCAGCAGTGGAGGTGTCGCTTATGACTGGCACCAAGCTGCACTTGCTAAAACTTTACAGCATACAGCGTACCACCTCTTGCCAGAACCCAGTCTCTTCAGCACGGTGCAGCTGTACCGGCAGAACAATAAACTGTATGGGCCTGTATTTACTGGTGCCAGCAAATTTAGATGCAAGGACTGCAGTGCAGCTTACGACACCCTTGTGGGCCTCACAGTACACATGAACGAAACAGGCCATTACCGTGATGACAATAAAGACCAGGAGGATGATTCAGGCAAGAAATGGTCCAAGCCAAGGAAACGTTCCTTGATGGAGATGGAGGGCAAAGAGGATGCTCAGAAAGTCTTGAAGTGCATGTACTGTGGACACTCATTTGAATCCCTGCAAGACCTCAGTGTCCACATGATCAAAACAAAACACTACCAGAAAGTGCCTCTCAAAGAACCAATGCCAGCTCTTGCCTCAAAGCTGGTGCCCTCTACCAAAAAACGAGTCTTTCACGACTTAGTGTCCCCATGTTCACCTGAGTCCATCAGTAGCACCACTGGTGTTCCACTGGCAGAGTCCACACCCACCAAAGACCAGAAGGTTTCTAACCCCTATGTTACCCCTAACAATCGCTACGGCTATCAGAATGGTGCAAGCTATACCTGGCAGTTTGAGGCCCGAAAAGCCCAGATTCTCAAGTGTATGGAGTGTGGAAGTTCTCATGACACCTTGCAGCAGCTAACAGCCCATATGATGGTCACAGGGCATTTCCTCAAAGTCACCAACTCTGCTTCAAAAAAGGGGAAACAGCTAGTATTTGACCCAGTGGTGGAAGAAAAAATTCAGTCCATTCCTCTTCCACCAACCACAACACGTCTGCCAATTCCAACCATCAAATCACAACCAGATTCTCCATTGCACCCCTCCACAACTGAGGACAGGAAGGATTTGCAAGATGAAAAAATGGAGGTGGGTGAGCCAGAGAAGAAAATCAAAGAGGAGAAAGAGGATCCCTCTGAAAAACCTGAGAAGTCCGAGAAACCTGGTCAGTACAAGTATCTCCGAGAGGAAGATCTGGAGGAGACTCCCAAAGAGGGTCTTGATATTCTAAAGTCTCTAGAAAATACTGTATCTAGTGCGATCAGCAAGGCTCAGACTGGTACCCCCACATGGGGAGGCTATCCTAGTA
This sequence comes from Colossoma macropomum, assembly GCF_904425465.1. NCBI lineage: Eukaryota > Metazoa > Chordata > Actinopteri > Characiformes > Serrasalmidae > Colossoma > Colossoma macropomum. Next base: position 47,039,963 of record NW_023494787.1, read on the forward strand.
TCCACGCTGCCTACCAGCTGCAAGGTTCAGTGAAATCTCTCTCTGCTGTTCAGAGTGTTAAAATGCAACCTACATACAGCGCAAGCAGCTTGAAGTCCCTGTCAGCTGAAACCAGTGCCCTCATCCATTCCCCAAGCAGTCCGTCCCCACCACCGAATCATAAGAACAATGTCCTGGCCATGGAGGAGTTAGTGGAGAAAGTAACAGGAAAAATTGTCTCGAAGAAAGAGAAGGAGGAAAAGGGTATTGAACGCATCCCAAAGCATGTCTCTGCGAAATCACCTTCACCTGTACCCAAGGAGAAGAAAGATCTGCCTCAGCCAACTGACCTTAGCAAGGCTACAAAGAATGGCACCGCAGAGGAGATTGAGTCACTTGGGAGGGAAGGAGAACAGAAGGAGAGCCATGCAGATACGCCTGACAAGAATGGGATGGATGCCCTCAAAGCGCCGGTCAGCAATGGTTGCAGCAGTTTGGGAATTATCACTGATCACTCACCAGAACAGCCTTTAGTCAACCATCTCAGTGCACTGCAGTCTATCATGAACACTCACTTAGGCAAGGCTTCCAAAACTGTCAGCCCTCTCCTCGATCCATTAGCAATGCTTTACAAAATCAGCAACAACATGATGGAGAAGCCCATTTACAATCCTACTCAGGTTAAACAAGTTGAGTCCATCAACAGATATTACGACAACGATGATCAGCCAATGGACTTGACGAAATCCAAGAGCAGCAACGGGCGCACAAACAACGGCTCCTCCACTGTCATAAGCAACAATAACAACAGCAGCATCGCTAACAGTAACCGACCCATTCTGTCCAACTTATCTGAATCGGTGTCTTCCCCTCTGCGGGAAAATGCTTTGATGGACATCTCGGACATGGTGAAAAACCTCACGGGCCGCCTGACACCAAAGTCATCGACGCCCTCTTCTGTCTCCGAGAAGTCAGATGCGGATGGCAGCGCTTTTGAAGATGCTCTGGAGGATTTTACCCATGTGCAAAAGAGGAAAGGAAGACAGTCTAACTGGAACCCTCAGCATCTCCTGATTTTGCAGGCTCAGTTTGCATCCAGCCTTCGTGAGACCCCTGAGGGGAAGTTTGTCATAACGGACCTGGGTCCTCAGGAGCGTGTACATATCTGTAAGTTCACAGGTCTCTCCATGACCACGATCTCTCACTGGCTGGCCAACGTGAAGTACCAGCTTAGGCGGACAGGCGGAACCAAGTTCCTAAAGAACATTGACTCGGGCCAGCCTCTGTTCCTGTGCAGTGACTGTGCTTCCCAGTTCAGAACTCCCTCCACGTACATTAGCCACTTAGAATCCCATTTAGGGTTCAGTTTGAAGGACCTTTCAAAGTTATCTCTAGACCTCATGAGGGAGCAGCAGGCGGTCACAAAAATGATAACGGACAAGACCTTCAATTCCCTGGCCTTGACCGAGGAGGACTCTAATTCCATCTATCAGTGCAAACTGTGCAATAGGACTTTTGTCAGCAAGCATGCAGTCAAGCTGCACCTCAGCAAAACGCATGGCAAGTCTCCAGAGGACCACTTGATCTTTGTCTCTGAGCTTGAAAAGTTAGATAAAGCGTAGAGGAGGAGCAGGCCAGTGGCAGTGAAGTGACTGGCTCGAGAATCCTTGCACTACATCACTGTAATGCACTGCACCTGAACTGAGCCTTCAGTCAAAATCAGTCAAATATTTGTTGTGCAACTGCCTGACTGGACCATGATCTGTTTCTTCTTTTATTAATTTTTTGTTTGTTTTGGTTGTTGTTTTTTCACTCTCTTGATTTCTATATCTTACTTTGTATTGTATTTATATATGTGTTGACTTTGTGCATGTTTTTTTCCATCAGTGACCAGATTCAAGCAGATTTTTCCACTGTTTGTATTCTGTGGAATTGAGAATGAGACCAGCATGGTATCCATGGGCATGGTCAAAAACAAGACTGAAGAAGTAATACGTGAATATAGTTGAGTCTATCATACTGTACACTTAACCGACAAATGTGCAGGAACCATTAAGAATATATATGAAGTGAGAAAGACGTATTTTGTTATTTTGAGCTCAAATTCCCAAATTTGGCTTTATACCAATCAAACTTCCACAAAATGATCTGTGAAAATGACACATTGAAGGCAGCGATCTTTCAAACCTCAAAGGATATTGATGATCACCCTGCTGCTTCAGATGGTCCACTTTGTGTTTTCAAATGACTTTGTTTTTACGTATTTGTTGGCAGTTGTTTTGTTGTTAAGTATCATTTTTTACAGTAGCAATTTGGAAATGTATGCTTTGGTACCGACTTTTCTCTTTCTATAGGTTTGCTTCGATTTCAACCTGTAAAGACTTAATTAAATCCTTATATACAGTACATATATATTTAAATGATCTGCAATGATGTACATGTACATTTTCATCATCATATCTTGCCAATTGCCGCAGCATTGTTTGTATGGTGTGCATTCTTTTATATTGTCATTTTATATATAGTAAACAAAAACGAAATAATATGTAAATAGATATATATGCAGACAGTATGTGACCAGTAGCGTCAACGTTCATCCTTTTGGTCCTCCAGTGTGGTTAATATTAATTGATTTGATGGAATGCGTCCTCAGATGCGCAGTACGTGTGAGTGAAAAGAGCAGTGCACAACAGGAATTCCAGTGCATTTCAATGTTTTTAATCATACCATTGTGAAATGTCCCATCAACTCATGAAAAAATATTGTTTTTGTCCCTCAATTGTAAAATAAATCCTGACGCAGTTCTTGACTAACTCTCTGTCCACCAGTTTTTGATTCTAACCGACTCATGTTGTGCTGCATTTGTGTGCTGCAAGTGCAGACGCTTTCAAGAAGCAATGCATCTTTACTCACCGCATCAAGAAATCCTGCTAGAATCTGTATACCAGCTGGTAAAGCTAGTCCTGAAGGTGCCTTTGAGCGGTTGTGGCTTTTTCTAAAATCTGCAAAGTTAATAGTGATCAGCAGCACGAGTGGGACTTGTTTTTAGACCGGGGGACCAAACACCAACTGTACTTTCTCACACAAGACCGTTGCCTTCTTCCAAAAGAGTGAGAGCAAGAAGCCGACAAGAACACTCCCAGATCTGAAAACTGCTAATAGGTCATTTGTTTACTACCCAACAGCTACTGCAGTAACTTAGCAGAGAAAGGCTAGTTAACGGCTGTGTTCAAATTAGGTTAACTGTCTTTTCTAAAATATTGGTGTTTTCATTTTCACATTTGCTGCTCTCATTTATTTGCTACAGTGAGTCTAACAAGCTGGGATGGAAGAAAAAAAAGGCTGTTAGATAAGCTAATTTGAACACAGGGGTTAACCAGCCTTTCTTTGCCAAGCTACTGCAGTAGCTGTTCAGTTGTAAAAAGTCATTTGCTGCTCTTATCTATGTGCTACAATGAGACTAACAAGCTGGGCTGACTAAATGAAAACTGGAGAGCTGTTTTTATTTTAAATGAGATATAATTTTATGCTAGCTGCCCACCTGCTCAGATATATCAGATATTTTGGAGCATCCTTCTTAATTGCTATTATCTATTATCTAGGGCACCACTTTGTTTTTTTTTTTTCTCTTTTTGTTGCTGCTGCTATCTTTAAATGAGTCACGTATGACTCCTGCAACACTGGTAAGCAATGCAAAAAGTAGTGCAATCAGAAGAACGTTGTTTTATCAACGACCGTGCCAATTTTGAACAGGCTAATCTCTACCAGACTTTAGACATTAGCTGACCAATTATACATTGTTAGAAATAAAGGTTCTGTACATTTTTCATTCATCAAGGTACAAACAATGTAAATGTTCCCTCAAAGGTACAACAGTGGTTTTAAGGTCTGATTGTGAACCTTAAATAAGTTTTTCCAGGTGAAAAGTTCGTATTTGTACCTTTTAATAACCAAATGTTTTAAAACAGAACAGTAAAATAAAAGCCTGGAGACGAGACGGGGTGTGTGGAGTCAGTACAGCTTAGAACATATCATTTCAGTGGATTATGGTTCAGTTATGTTCCCTGACTAAAGGAACTTTAGATGTACCCTTGAGGGGACCACCCCAGTGACAAGAGGGGCACTGCCCCAGTGACAGTTTGGGCCTTTTTTCTGAGAGTGCAGCAAGCAAACTGTTGCTGTACCATGTGAGGAGAGGGCCATGTAATGTTTACACTTGTCTGTGCGTACCTCTGTTTATATGTGTGGGATGATGTGGATGCTGTTAGCCAGGCCAAAATGTTACTGGCCCACCGTGATTTCTCCCGACTCTCCTGAGTACCCACTTTGGTTTGATTGAACTCACCACAGCCACAGAGTGTGCCAGCAATGGATTGCTTTTGCAGATAAACCAAACATTTTAGTCAAAATGTTCTGGAACATTTTCACCTTCATCAGGCTGTCAATGCGGCTTTACACTTTTGTTTTGTATGTAAATGAGGGAGCGTTTCCAGGGACGAACCCTTCTAGCGAGCAGCGAACGCTCTCTCACCACGAAAACACAAACTTGTGGATTTAACGCTGCTCAGTTAAACCTGTATATCTGTCTCGCCAGGGCTGATGGCAGGAACACAGATCCAGCCTTCTCCCTTTGTTAAGGATCTTAGCGCAGTCCCCGTACGTATTCTATGTAAATTACTGTAATCACAACAAACAGTACAACCTGAGTACCTGCAGAGCAAACTGAGACATCAGCAGATAGACGCTGTTTAAGCAGATTTGCGTGGCTTTTGCCTGCTCCAACAAATATTTTTCCACAGGGATTCACGGGGCTTTTCCCAACTTGTAGGTAAATGCCAGATTTCTTTTGGGAATCCAACAATTTACTCTTTTCAACTCAATTACTTGGTGATAATGTGCGTGGACACTGGGGGTTTTAGAGGGACAGAAACCTGAGGGGGCCTAGGACTGAAGCGCGTGGCGTTTGCACAATAATCTAAACCTCCATTCAAAGCAGCTTTGGGGAGTTGCAGCAGCAAACCTCCTGTTAGTTGTCCTATTTGAGAGTACAATCTCACTCAAATTGGCATGTTTTGATTTCCCAGTGGTCCCCTAGTGTATATGCTGAGCCTCGGCCTTGAAGTTCTGGTTCCCTCCAATTACTGCAATTTGTCATTCAAACGGCACTTGTGCTGGTGGAGAAATAACTTGAGATCGTCAGAGATCAAAATGCATACTTGTACAATTAGATCTATACGTTTCAGCACCCAGGTCAGAAGATTGTTGTGGGAGAGAAATGTTTTTAGGAAGCTGCGGCAGAAGGAAGGAGCCGTATGAGTTTATGCCATCTGTTTCATTCGGGTAGAGGCGCTAGCAGGCCTCGAGAATAAGTTGGAATAAAACTGACTTAACAGCGAAGCAAGAAGTAACATTTTTTTTTGCCTTCAAAATAAGATGAAAGGAACATTGTTATTAAAATCATACCTTTTGGGGACTTAGCAGATTCAGGTGTATTATAAAATTAAGCCTTCCATTTTTCACGACACATGGGGACGTGACTCTCGGTGAAGATAAAGGGGGCACGGCAGGTTCCTCTCCAGAGGAATTTCAGAGAGTGACTTCCTGCCTCCCTGCGGTTTTCTTTTACACTTGCCGGAGGCGTCGCGTCGAGAAACAATAGGACGTCGCCGCGTTTCACAGCTTGTGTTCCGTACCTTAAAGCTAGGGTTCGATTCAAGCCTGGAAGCTTAGGGTGAAATGGTTAAAGACAACAGAGAAGGTAAACACTAAGGCGCGGAGATTTAAGAGAGGCCTCGTTGGGTTTGTTTTTGTCACTCTTTTTTTTGAATATGTAATGCCAAGTGGTGGTTAAGTACAAGATGAAACTTTGCTTATTCCTTCTGTCTGCTTTTTCTACAAAGCACCCTATGTCGAATTGATAAGTTACATGGCTGCTTGTGAGGGGTTACTTTTGACAAACATTCAAATTCACATCCCACTTTTAGCATTTCGTAGTCTTCCTGACGAGAGCCTGCATCCCCTGTTTGAGTGTTTGCTGCTGCAGCGCACATATAAGAAATAAGATGCTATTAAATTAATCGAAATGATAAAGGTCTCTTATAATAGCCCGGCTCTTTGTCTGTATCCTCCTACAGTCATTTTTCTCTCAGTGTGCAGACAATGTATCCTGTAATATTAATTTCAGAAAGAAAAATATCATGAATATTGAATAGCAAGTCTTTGCTCACAGTGTCGGATGTTGTCATCTCAGATGTAGACAATCAGCGCGACTCCACCAGACGGATCCACGTGCTTTTTTCACTCTCTCTCTCTCTCTATTTCACTTTAAAGTAAACAGCATAAATTGGCTCTGTTTCATTCCTCCTACTCGACCTCATGGGGGGGAGAGACTAGGCAGAAATATGAAGCTACACAAAAGCATTCAGTGACAGTGGGAGGATGATGAATTCTATCTGTTTACAATTTGTAATAATCAAAAGGCAAGGCAGCGCAACCGGGCTCGAGAGCAATTGAAATGTTACGTTTTTTGAAAATGACACTCGTTCCGTGTTTGCTGCACTTGACGTTAAATGGAAAACAATGAATCTGAAGAAAAAAATAAAAGGCATCGCATGGCCCACACGGCACTGAATATTCATGTTGCTCTCAGCAAATTAAACAATGCGAAAGCAGGAAATCATCACGGAAGCATCAGCTCATCCAGTGAGGTTTACAGTGTTATATTCGTCTTGTTCCAGACCTGCAGTTCCCAGTCCCAGTCTGGCAGACTCCGCGCTCTGCACCTTTTGGTGCATTCCCAGAAATAAGACACCTGAGCCATGCTTGATATTCAGCAGACGGGATCAATCAGGTGTGCTAGATTACAGAAAACACAAAGATGGTTTTGTAGGCCAGAAGATGGTCCGTACCAGGGGTCGCAACCTGAATGTTAAGAAGAGCCATTTTGTCCTTTCAACAAAAATCAAACCACCTTGGGAGCCACAGCATTTTATGTCCATTTTACCATCATGGCTGTAAATATGTCTCAGTATGTGCTGATGTACCAGTATAGGATGGAAATGTAATATAAACAAAAACGCAGACTTACTTTGCTCTGCTTTAAGCTTTAGCTCAGCTATAGCCGCTTTTCTCGCATCTCCGGCAGGAAACTTTTCGGCAAAAATGGAATAGTTTATTGTAAAATGTCTCTCCACGTTCAATTTTTGTGAGGCTGAAGTCAGTTTCTCATGCGCCAACTTCTTGTTTGGATTTTCCTCTTCCACCTTAAATGGTGCCTGAGGCGCCAGAATGTAACTGCTGCATCATTTAAGGTGGAATGGGAAAAATCGAACAAGAAGCTGATGAGTGAGAAACTGACTTCAGCCTCGTGACTTTTTAGTGTTTGACAGTTTCTCGCTGCAGATTAAACGTATCAGGAAACCAAATGGAGTGATTATTAATGCAAATAAGTCCATTTGTCTCCAAATTATCAACGTTCGTCTTAAATCTTTCCCTTTGCCTTTTCGTTAGCTACTAGCTGGACCAGATTCTTATCTACATTGCTATGGTGACCAGCAATCTGGACGCCAACCTTCAGGGTTAAAGGCTGGTGAATTAGCAGTTATACATTAATGCCAGCGTTTGTTAAAACTGTGTTAAAACTAACTATCAGCAGAGCTTTATTGTACCTCAAAGCAGGATTGTTTTATGTTTACCTACAAATCTAATTCTGCTGTGCAGCCAAAACAGGGCAGTAAAAGAGCCGCATGTTGTCAATCCATGGTCTATGCTGTGGTCATAACAGTTTTCTGTCTCTTAGAGTTGTAGTTCTTAAGGGTGTTTTCACATATAGTTCTGAGGTTAGTGAACCAACCTCAGTTCTTTTAAAGTGAACCTGAAAGAGAAAGCAGCTGCAAATATGTGTGCTTTTTGTGTTTATTATGTAAGGGACTCTCTTTCTGGTCCTCTTTAGCAATGATGGGATCTCAGACCACTTACTGTTCACACTAGAACAACTTCTTTAGAATTTTGCTTTAGAAAACACAAATCCTACTGTGTTCAGATCATTTTTATGACCCTTTAGAGGTCTACTTTACTGATCTTACAAGGGCAGTTTGTCTGCCTAAATATGCCCAGTCTGGGAGCTGCACAGCCTGGGGCAGCGAAGGGTTAACTGTCTTGCCCAAGGGCAACAAGCAATGCTGGGATTTAGTGACCTTCTGGTTGCTAGCTCATGTCTCATTCCTCAGCAGTCTGAGACCACTTGAAACGGTGAAACAATGCAAGTATTTTCTTGCTCAAATACTTGATTCAGTGGCCAGTTACAAGGTTTAGTAGGTGTGACCAGGGAAATCAGCGAATTGTGCTGGACTAAGATCCCTCTGGACCAGAACTGATGATCCCTGACTTAAAGTAACTTTACGTAACACTTTTACCTGCAAATAGCTTCAAAATCATTTTGATGGTACACTGACTTATAATGGTGAGAATGGCATCTGTCATTGCCACACTGGGCTGGAACACCTGCTATAGCATTGTGTAACTTTGGAGGAGTGGGCATGAGACCTCTCACTAGAATTGCGTAAACTATTGTGTAACTATTCAGCTTGCTATAACAAGCTAGCTCAGTATTCCCAGCATGGCCATCATGGCAGAGACTGCCATTGTCAGAGGAAGAAAGGAAGAGAAAAAGACAGAGTGACAGAGCAAGAGACTGGACAAGAGTAAACCTTGGACTAGCTGTAAGTCATTGGCGAGAGCTAAAAAAGATAAAAGGTTGCAGGACAAAAAAATCTGTTTGCAAAAAAATAAATTAATCTCAAATATTGCCAAATTTATCATCAAATAAGCCTTGAAAGTTTGCAACCTCCTGTTATAAAATCCTGTAATATTACTCTAGCTTGTAAGTCAAAATGGTTATTTTGCATCACGCAGGGATATGGATGCTACAGTTGAGGTTATTTACACATAGAAACAACTAAAATCATTAATGTAATCATCATCATCATCATCATCATCATTAGCTTCTTAGTTCAGATAGGGTCGCGGTAGCAGTTGGGAGAGCAGAGAATCCCAGACGACCCCTAAGTGTAATCTGTAGCATCCAAATCCCTGCATGATGCATGTGCATGCGGAAGGGTATTGGATTCTGTACCATTCAGCTTGTCAACAAATGCACATGTACAGCTGTCCATGGGTGGGGGTCGCAAAGCATGATGTGACAAAATCACAATTCTCGCATGATGCTGCTTCATAAAACTTAATAGTTTTGCCTATTTTGCTTTCAGATAGATGTTGCTGTAGCTTTCAGTCATCCAGGTAACTGAATTGTCAAAGTCAAGGCAACTGGACAGTCTTGAAGACGTCTCAGCTGTTGTACCACAGCTTTAGTTGTTCAGTGTTCCTGCAACTATGCAATGGAGATCTAGACCACAGGGTCTCCAGGACTGGGATTAGGATCGGGAAGCTCAAGGTTCCCAACATATTCCAAGGTAAGCACTACTTTTGGATCAAAATTGCTAATTACCAAACCCATCTAGCCTGTGAAACTCACAAAACTGCTTTTATAACATGTATAAGGTGTCAGCCAATGTCATAGCCTAGTTTATGAAAAGATATGACTTTCAAAAGTGTTGCTGTAAATACACCAAATCAATCGGATAATAAACGGGCAGTTTGTGATGTTAAAAAATCCTTTCTGCCCAAGCGACTTTTCAGGCTGAATTTGTCTTTCTAAAAAAGTCCACATTAGGTCTATCTCCCAGTCAGATGATGGCTGTCAAACGAGGCAGAGTAAAATTGAATCACAGTCGAACACACAGACGAAAACAAAGGCCTGTCAGATAAATACACGAGCCTGAATAAATTGTTAGCACATTTGACTGGCAGGCCTAGGACGAAACGTACGTTTCAGGGAATAAATACTGGGGAGAAAAAACTTTAGAGTCCCTTCCTGTGATGGACTGTGAGATCATTGCAACGAGACTTATTTGAAGCTTTCTTCGGAACTGACGTGTGCAGCGTTGGAAGCCGGCATCGTAAACGGTTGTGTTGCTGTCAAAAGTGAGCCGTGTTTGGAGATGGGACGTCTGTGTTATTCATCAGAGCGAGGAGAGCGCCGTGAAGAATGGAGATGTGACAAAATCGCTTCTTTATAGAATAATGATGGCTGACACAGGGCCTAATGGATGCAGTGTTTTTAATCTCGCCTCAGTGATGGACTCTGCTGGCAGGCCTACAGGTGTGCTGTGACAGCCCGTCTCTTCCCCTACTCATCACTTACACGCGGCAGACAAGGCTTCGGCCTTTTCCTCCTAAGCACTAGGGATGATTCGGGAAGAGCCGAGAAGGGGTCAGTGCCACTTGAACTACAGATTGTCCCTGAACGGTGGTCAGGAACTTTGTACACCTTAATCTTGAGATCCAAAATCTTGCAAAATCTTTTTTATGGAACAAGAAGCTGGAATTCTCGGCAACTCAACCTGTATAAAAGTGCTCTCTCTGTGTTGTTCTCACAATATCTTTGGTGTAAAGAAGCCCAGAAGAAGCCTAGCTAATCCCGGTGCTACTACATCTTGATTCAACAAAGGAGTCTATGATACTTTCAAACCTCATGCATTTCCTACATCAATCTCTTGCTGTTTCTCATGTGCTGCAAAACCTTACATTGGCTGTTGCAAATGTTTATATCACTTAGATCACTAACACATATAAACAAACAGGAGATGAGATGATGATGAAGCTGTGCAGCTCCTTTCGTCTTTGCTGTGAAGACAGTCGATGTGGCGGTCCTTCGTTGCTGCTGGGAACAAACTGGGATGCTGTAGTGTTCACAGATACAAGAGCATTTACAGTGATCACAGTGCATCTCTGAGATGCAATGGACCCTGTTACCTTGACTAACAGTGTCCACTTATGATCACTGCAGCTGATGCATGTTACTGCTGGGTGTGAACAGGGCCTTAAACATCTCCCCACCTCACACAGGTTTCTCTTATCTTCTTCAGACACTTTTTGGCTAGTCTTAGTGCTCAGAATGTTGGTCTTCGCCTTGTAACATACAAAGTGCCCCTACATTGACTTCCATACTGTCTGATTCTGTTTTGGAAATTTCTGCTTACAGCTTAGAGCTTGAGAGCCTGTATTTCCGCCTTCTTTAGTATCACTCCTTACTTTATTCCTGACTTTCAAAGCATTAAATCATTGCACTGGAGTCACCCTCTCAGCACTGAAGCCAGCGATTATGAGAAAACAGGACATCAAATTGATCAGGAAAGTACTTTTTACTGCAGCCAAAAGAAGTTTTAATTTGTTTGGACAAAAATACTTTTATGTTTTATTTTCATTATGTTCTATGTAAGATATTCTCTTTGCAGAAATAGAGATTAAACAGGTGTGTATTAAACAAGTAAGGGCTCACCATATCAACACCACACAGTGTGAAAAAAGCATATGGAAAGATACTCCAGACTAAAGAAACGTTTAAATTAAGGTACACATGATAGTTTGTTATGTATCTGTACTCTAATTGTCACTACACACTAACCAGCACCATCCTGTCAGGACCTATAACATGAAAATGTGGTTCAGGTGGGGTCAGGATCGGACAGAATTTTTTGGGGCTCAGGACGGGTTCGGACTCAAAATGTGATGTCCTGTGTCAGGTTGGGCTCAAATGGAAATGTTTCAGCTATGTTCAAGTTCAGACAACATTTTATATCTGATTAAAGCTAACAAACATCTGCACTGACCAGCATCATTCTGAGTGATTGGGGGGCCAGCTGTGCTCTCTTGGACTCCCGGCCATGGATGGCTGTAACATCACCAGGGATTGAACTTGCAATCTCCTGATGATCGGGCCAAAGCTTAGACGGTTGCGCCACTCGGAATAAATTTTGGATCTAAGGGTCAGAAAATAGAACTTGCCCATTTTGATCAAGGTTACATTTACCAAAATCAGGTAGAAATTTCCATTAAAACATGAAAACAAATGACCTGATTTTGGTAAATGTAACCTAGATCAAATTGTTGAAAGTTGTGGCAAGTTGATCTGAAAACCTTTTTGCTCCCACTGTGTTGGTATACACAATACTTCTAAAGAAGCCAAATATGTGGTGCTGAATTCATGCTGCTGCTGTTCAGCCATGCACTGATTCATGGAAACGATCTGTGCTACTTAGGAACACCTCACATCACAATAGAAACATTAGAAACATTGGACATCACATATCAACATTATCGCTGTTGTCGGAACAAAACCTCATATCTCCAAAATGGTAACTTTACAGGAGAAGGAAAAAACTTACTATACTTTCAATGTACGTCAGTGGAACCAGACTTTTTTCCAAGTCATTTTGTTCCATTTCTTTTGGTCCACTCATCATGAAATTCACACACAATGTAATGAGAGACATGCATTTTCAAACTTTGTCAAAAACTGAAAAAAGATAAAAATGGAGATACAGGGTTTTGTCCTGACAGCAGCGACATATACCTCACATATACATGAGAAACACCTCACATCAGTGCCAAATGATCTTTTATTGGATTTTGGGTACATTGTACAATTGGACAGTTTTGAATAGTCTGAATACAGATCATAATCATGTAACATCCAACACAAAGAGCCTAAATATTAACATTCAACTGTTTTAATAGAAATTGCTTCGCGTACGTGACTTTTGGCAAATAACAAACAGATCTTAGACCTAAAGGCTGAACTCATCTCAGACCAGAAGGTGATAGAAACCAGCCCACAACCTCCTATTTCGCTAATATATCTGTAGGTCTTAGACGTGACACATGGCAGAACATCTCATAAAAATCCAAGTTTAGTCCATTTTTAATGCAGTGCTTTCAGTTGTTCAGGCAACTGCATTAAATTGCTCTCAGCTTGGGACTATTTTTTATAACTTGTCTCCTGTGTATCTTTGCCTCGGGTCTTTTTTTCATGGTTTTCCCTTTCCTTGCTGAATTAAAGGTTAAACATTTGATTCAAATCATGCAAAGCTCCCTTTAAAGCAAACATCTTATAATTTCTAGCCAGCCTCCTTCCAGTAGTGGCTGTACATATTTTCCACTTAAAGTGATTTACTGACATGCATTCACTAGTGAATGATTGAATTTTGCCAGGCCTGAGTGATATTTGCACAGCATGTAATTGCAGAGGGCGGCATTGTGAAACAAAAGCCTCTGCACATGTTGCTATGGGATTTCAGTGCAATCTTTTCTTAAATTGGTGTTTAAAAAAGAGAAAGAGAGAGAGAGAGGGAGAGAGAGAGGTTTCCTGGCAAATTAATGATTGAAAAAAAAAAATGGATCTGTACCCATTTTCAAGACAAATGTAGTATATTTCTACTCCCTGGTGCCCTTAACAGTCAGGGAACAGAAACCAGAGCCTCGAGTACAGCTGAGTATGACTGTCTGGTGGGATTCAGTTGTGAGTATGTGAGTATGTGACTGCTGTCTGCCAAAGATAATCTGATATGTTGCATGATATATATATATATATATATATATATATATACCACATATAAGACACTTCATCTGTTTATTTTACATCATGGTGCAGAACAAAACAAACCGCAATATAATGATTTATTAGTGCAATTTATTTCAATATTTAATGTATCCAACTTTATATTCACCTATTGATTTCATTTCATTTTCTCTCGTATGCAACAGGAACTCACTCTACCAACCACTTTTGTCTCTGATGTTGGCATGATGATTGGTTGGTCGTGCCCCTTGACAAACGTCAAGTTTGTGCTTTGCTTCAGTGCATGTAGTGCTACTATCCCAAAAGCAACTCCACAGATACCCAAGGTTTACATGAAAGTGCTTATAAAGTTTCAGCTCCTAAATGAGGTGATAAACTCTCTGAGCTCCTTTTTCTTTTCAGAAATGGCAAGCAAACAGTAAAAACAACAACAACAACAACAACAACAACAACAACAACATCAACAACAACAAGAAAAAAAAACAGTAATAAGTCCAACTGCAGGGGTGCAAGACTTAAACCTGTTTATTTGTTTATTTGTTTATTTTTAGGATCCCCATTAGCTGCTATCAGGATAGCCTCTAATCTTCCTGAGATCCAGTAGACATACAATACATATAAAATACACAAAATAGTGCAATAACAATCAACGAAACAATTCATACAAAACACAAGTAAAAGATAAAAGATGAAAAAACATGAAAAATGGAAAATAACATAGTAGGACAATTTAAAACATAAAATAACAATAGAAAGACAATTGAAAAAGGACAAAACACACTGAAAGAAAAGGCCATTTGGTATATCTCACAAAGACCTTAGCCAACTCTATTCTGGTAAGTATTTACATCACTTAGTCACAGTAAAAGTATATTTTCTTAAAAATGGTAAAAAATCTGTAAAATTACAGGTATTTTTTTTAGGAAATACTGCCTTTTACTGGAATTTAACAGTTTTACTAGTTCAACTAGTCATTCTGACATAATTTACCACAATAATAACAATTAAACACAAATACCATTAAACACAAATGTCTGTGAAATAAAGGTGATCATTTGTTTTTGTGAATTTACATTCCATTTCGGTAAATTTACAGCAGCAGTGTCACAATATAGTATATGTATGATTTGTTCACATGCACTTAACCTGTTGTCTTTAGCGTTTAATGGCATTACATGGTGGAAAATCTGCATTATCCTTGCTGCAAACTACCCAACGAACATCATCCTATGGATGGTCAATGATAAGAACGTGTCGGTGCTGCCTGAGATTAATCATAGTGGAGCATAAACTGGGCCACTTTGTCAGGAAAATATTGTTATTAGCTTTGAACTACATAATGATGAATTCAGGGGAGGATGTCCATTAAAAAATATAATTGAGTCCACAGTTTTTAGTTCTCTAAAAAGCTTGCCCTTAATATTTCTCTAAATATAGAGGCTTATTTGCTTCATAATCAAATAACGAAAGAATGAGCATTTATTCAATGAAAGAAGATTATCAGACTTAGTATAAGGCCGCCTTTGTGGATAGTAAATGCCATTGTGCCCCCCCTTGGTCAGCGGTCATTACTTTCACTTAATGAACAAGGACCATGTCTGACCAGGACCTTGTACGTTTTGCTAGCTATTGTTGCCCACACACACAGGAGACAGGTCCCTGTTTTATAATATCACAGATAACTTGTTAAGTGGACTCAATAACTGAGCAAATTAAAACTTGCTAGGTAGATATACTTCTGAGACTTTTCTGCAGCCCCCTTTGTGCCCCCATGCTGCCCTCCAGGGGCCATGGCCCCCATTTTGAGAACTACTGTTTTAAAATACAGATGGATTATTCCATGCAGGTAACAAAGGATTTAAAAACTAAATACAACCACAAGTTTTGAGAGTTCTTTGAACCAGAAGATGGACCAGATTTAGCTGCCTAATACAGAACAAAATAGGTTAATGCTGAATTATAATAGCACCTTTATTATATCAATATATTGATATATATGAAACAAATAAAGTTCATAGTAAGCATGCCATGAGGTTTTAAAAGTCTAGGCTAGATGTGGCCCTGTTCTGTTCTGTTACGAGTTGAAGTCTTGGCCCTATGTGCCACAGCATCCCCGCCGGTGCTACAAACAGCACTAGCATGTCCACCCCGTTTCTAGCTTAACCTGACACTAGCCCATGCTGTTTCCACATGCCTTTTCTTGTTTTGGTTTGTTTTAATCAGATGGAGGGTTCTAGCGACGGTGACATGTCTTGGCTCACGCACACACACACACACATACACACACACACACAGAGGCACTCGCACGCCACACAGGCAGAAGGACAGTGGGCTGTCCGGCGTAGCATCATTAGCTCAGCGGAGACATGGCGGCCCTGACACATGTCGGCCCGCTCGCAGCCAGCCCACGGACGAGCGCGAGACGCGCGCGCATAATTTGGAGGTAACGCCACGTTTGTGTGCAGGCATGCTGTCAGCCCATGCAGCGGGAGCCAGGGGGACACTGGGGCGGGGGGGTACGTGGAGATCAGGAGATGGAAGGGTATTATACGGAGAGTTCTGCTGGGCTCAAATGACTCGCTTCCTTGTGAAGTTATAAGCAGGCAGGGCGGAGGGGTGGGATGGAGAGAGAAGGCTTGCGTTCCACAAAGCCACTGGAGCGATCACAGCCCTCGTCCGAGAGAGGACCTGCCAATGCCGTTCCTACTCAAACACCATCCAGCTGGGATTCACTGTTTGGTGAGTTTTGGACATGGCCGTTCAGGCTGATGCCTGATGTCATGCAATTGAATCAGCATAATTTGGCAGAAAAGACGTGGCTGGCGCCCGTTTTATGTTAGCATAGGGATTTTTTCCACAGTGCTGCTAGCTGCTACTCTTAACTAGCAAAGCCACAATAAGGAAAGGTAATAAGACACCTATCCCCTGTACTTCCATCAATTAGGTAATAAACAGTAACATTATTTCCAATGAAACCTTTCCAATCTAATATACTTTAATCATGTCTTAGCAAGTACCCACTTCATTATATAGGTACAGTGCAGGAACCTTCATGTTCCATCCGCGGACAATCGATCAAAAGTTGGGAGTGAGTTCTTCCTGTTTTCCAGCTCGGTGCTAATGTATGCAGCCGTGTTGCTCTGTGGGTATTTTGCCCCCCTCATCCATCAATCCATCCATGCATTATGCATATCAGGGGTCATATTGGTGGCTGCCTCCCCTGCAGAGGCACTAATCCTTATCTTAGCTGTAATAACAAGATTAGCCAAGGTAAGGGGCTTACAGCGGGCTGCTGGGGGTCCCGGCCTGACCACAGCGGGGTTGACAAGGCCAGGGCGGTGAGCGGATCCCACGCGCTCCGCTGAGCGCAGCTCATTGATTACCTTAACGCACTACGCAGGCCTGGGGTTGGACTCAACGCATACGTCTCTTGGTTAAATGGCAGTTAGCTTCACACAGCAGGGGCTAATGTCATGAAAGTGGTGCTGCGTGGGTTGTGGTTGGGCAAGCTGTGACTAAGAGTGACTTCACATTAGGCCCTCGTTAAGTGGTGGAATATCATATAATTGTTTAATACATCCTGTTTAAAATAAGACTGAGGCCTACAATGCTTGGCATATTGCTTCTCTAAAGACCTTCTTTAAAGATTTTAGACCAGTAGAATCTCATTACTCTGTATTCATTTGGCAAGTGCTTGGTTAACCCTTCAAAGGTGCCAGCGTTTAAATACAGAAATCACTTTTTTTTATGTTGCATTATAGCAAGAGAGAAAATATACAGACCAACAATTCAGCGAAACACAAATTTTCTGTTTTAACCGGACTGTGAAACGCCCCAGATATACTCATATTTGCCATTAGGTATATATATTATATTATACTGTTCTAAGGATGTGTTGCTAAGGACATGACCAAGAAGGCAGAGCTAGTGTGGCTTTATCTCTAACGAGGAAACTCCAACTACTCTAGCTGATGTTAACTATGTTCAGAAACAGTTATTCTGGCAAAATAATGTTAGCACATTGTCTGCTAAGGTTAAAAGATCACTTGAAAGAAAAGGGTCCTCATCTGCTTCCAGTGCTCTACCGGTTAGTTGTAGTTTTAGCTCATTAGTTCATTTGAGGCACCCTCTATTACTCACACAATGTGAAAAACATGCTTTCAAATGTGTACTTTTGCATGTTATTATTATTATTATTATTTTTTTTTGCAACACCAGTGCATTAATATCAACTGAAGTCTGACAGTTCTTATGTAGTTTTTACCTTCCTTTCAGTTAAGCCTTTAAAATCCCAGGCTTTTTACATACTTAGGCTTATTATGTAGTAACTACAGGGAGTTTAACACAAACTGGTTGAGCTATTCTTAGGTTATAGAAGTGTGTAACAACGCATTGGGCCCTGGCCAGGTAAGGGGTTAACAGAATATCTCTGTGTTAATCCATACAGATACTCAAATATCACAATTATGATGCACATCCCTAGTATTCATACACAGAGTGCATAAAAAGACTCATAAGAGATGTTAATGAAAGATTAAGGTCAGAACTATAGGTGAGTTTGTCTTAGCAGAGACCTCACATTGACTTTGGGGGAAAACGCTTGAGTTTACACCTCATATTATTACTGATGGTGTTTTATCAACACATATTTCGTCCATGTGAACCTTTTTCAGCTGCTCTGTCCCAAATAACGTAATATGAGATTGCGATTCAACACATTCCATTCCATTCTTGACCCCTTACTACCGCAAATCCCATGGTGCATGCAGTACTCCGAACGGCAGTCTGTGACGCTCTCACTTGGGGATGCCCAGCATGAACGCAAGCTCCATAAATGCATCAGCCATTAAGTTTTTTTATTCTTCTTCAAAAGTACATGTCCCATATCTGTCACGGACAGATGCTCACTGGGACTGATATATGCCCACTCAGGACGACACGGCTAGCTGCTTTGGCTGCCAATGTTTAGAGTCTATTAATTTTACAGTGCTATTTGGAATTATTCATCTGCTTAAAGGTTAACTGCCTCCTTGCTTATGAAGAGTGCATTTCCCAGCCACACCCGCGCCGGACGTGAGTGTAAGAGGGTGTCCGCGGCTCTGTTGGTCCAGGCAAAGCCCATAAAGGCACGTCAAGCTCGGTGCGTCCCTTCCACCGTTTTTATCACCGCGGCTCGGACGTCCACTTCTTTAAGAGATGTATTAATAGGGGGACGAACAATCCACTTAATGCCCAAAGTGAAGCGGGGAGGCGTTTTTACAAGTCCGCGGATGAGCTTCGCTTTCATAGCCGCTGATTTAGTGCACTGGCTGCCACTCGCCTGTCAGTCGGGGCCAGAGTAATCTCCCTTTGTCAGCTGCCAGAGGGGGTGAAGTTCATCTTTGCAATAACGTTAAATGCACCGGTGCTCCTCGTCTCATGCATATGAATGGATATATAAATAGGGAAGTTGAGGAGCAGATAGATCGGGTGGCTGTCACTTCAAACTTCCTAATCATCTCCACTAAAAGCATGCCATGCCAGGCAACACAAGCCACTGGGACTTGACATGAACGGGGGAAGGTAGCTACCCGAACGTTCTACTACAGAACCTATCAAATGTAATTCCTTTACAGACCTCTCCTGGGACTTAATATCTACTGCAGCCGGCTCTAGCAGCCTGACACGCATAGCATTTGATAAGATGATAAAATGATGCGTGCTATTATAACGTGTTATAACATAACATGAAAGCATCCCATCATGAAAATCTTAGTTTGCTGATTGTGGCCTTAACAGGCCTTGCAAAAAGATTTTTGATGGCATCAACAGAGGCAGTCGGGGGGTGGAGGAGGAGGGCGGAGGGGGGGTTAGACTTCTCTGAAAAGGGTTTCTTTAACACCTCTCTGCAGGCTTCGGTGCAACATGGCACTATTTTTATTGACACCCTTTGAAAAACAACAACCACAAGGCAAGCTGTCACTCATGCTCCCCTTCGCTCTCTCTTCAATCTGAGAGGCAGACTCCGCTCCATCTTCAACCTGTCTCAGTCAGCACTGCCTCCACCGTAGGGCTGACACGTCCCCTCGCCGCTCGTTGTCACCTCACACACACACACACACACACACAAGCTTCTCGACGTGCGACACTTCCAACCGAGCACACGCCCACACGCGCGCACACGCACCGCCACAATGTGTGACAACTCCAACGCGACGCACCGAGACGCACACAAACACGCAGCGAGTTAATTCCCGCCCGCGTATGTTTCTTTGTCCACATTCGGCTGGTGTTAACCCAAACCGAGATGCCAGCGAGAGAGAGAGAGAAAGGGTGGGGGAGTGTGAGGACAGAGATAGAGAGAGGGAGAGATGACAAAAAAGAAAGAAAGACAGAAAGAAAAGAGAAAAAAGCAAACGTGCCAAAGTCAGGGGCTGCCAGTCAGCGGCACGTATTTTGACAATCATAGGCTGTCATCACTCTGTGATCAACTGTCACAGCCCAGGCGGCCAGGAGATGAGCCGAGAACTGGCAATCCTCACTTTTCCTCCCCGCAAAGCACTGTCGGGAGAGTCACTTCTGGTATTTACACACACACACACACACACACACACACACACAAGCGCCACTTGGAAAGTCGACAAATCAAACATGTCACAGCAGCACACAGTGAATGATGTGGAGACCTTGTGCACCGCTCAGCGTAAGAAAGCTAGAACAGGCATATCTGCCTAAAAATAACGGATAGGGTGTCATTTCAAGTGCTATTATGCTTCACAGAAGGCCTGTCGTATGCAGAGCCCTTGCTGTCATTACACTGCTCTTATATTTGGGAGATTTCAGTTTTGATTGAATTACAGGCTCCTCGTTATTCCATCACATCTTCTTATCATTTTTTTCTGCATGTGCATCCTGGTGCTACTGAGATACTCAGCCTCAAGTATCATGGCATGTCCAATTTGCGTAATCTGTAAATGCAGTCTCCCATTTTTAGCAGATGTGGGCCAGTTCATTATGATGATGACCTGAGCCTGAGGCTGGAATGAAAAGGAAATGACTTTCAAACTGACCACCATCTGAACTGATAAAATGCTCAGCACTTTAACCCCTGCATCTTCACAGACTTCTCAGTGGGGTCCAGACTGCAGTTCACACCTATAGTTTAAAACTATTATTATGATTATTATTATTATTATTATTAGCATTATTATTATTATTGTTGTTGTTGTTGTTGTTGTTGATTTCCATGTAGTTACCAAATAATAACCCTTATGATGTTGGCATACAAAGCATATTAAAGGGTTAAGCCCCTTACTGCATGTTGTTGCCATATGGCAACAATTACTTTCTTTTAATTTTTGGCCTGTTAAACATACACAAGGCCATTTTTCTCTTTCTTTGAGAAATGGTGCTTTGTGTGTAAAATGGTATACTTTTATCTGATCACATACCTTTTTACAGTTTTATATAAAATGATATAACATAATTGTTGCCTTATGGCAACAGCATCAGCATTGAACTGCAATCTGCAATGCATACAGTGGACGTAAATGAATACACTGCCGTTGGACATATTGGACAATGGGATGTTTCTTTCAGTTTAGTTATTTTCATATACCTTTCTGTATTGCGCAAGCATCAATGCATATATTGCTGTAATGCACATGTTTTTATGCATGGATATAGATCTGATAGGTCATATGGCAGTGCATTCTTTTACTCCCATTGTTAAATAGCAAAATATAAAAAAAATGTATATCTATTAATGGCATAAGTCTTGTTGTAAAGGGTTAACAGAGAATTTAAAATGATTCCTATAATTTTGTAAACTACACATAATGCACAGGTAGAACATGACTAAATTAGCATTGTCCTTGTCTTATGACTGTTAGAAATCCACAAGAAGAGAAGGCTTTCATGCTCTCTTGTTGCTCCAGCAGGGACAGGGTTAACCTATCCCATCTGCCCAGAGAGCCTGCAGGGCATGGAAGCAGCTTTTTGATCTGTGTGATGGACACACGCTCAACGCTGACTGGACACGGCCAGTAACGAGAAAGAGAAAGAGAGAGAGAGAGAGAGAGAGAGAGAGAGAGAGAGAGAGAGATGCAGCAGGCCATCTTGTCCATCTCCCAGTGTTCCCTCAGCCTTGTCTGTCTGGGGTGTGTTGTGTGAGCTTGTCGGCCTGTGATTTTGCTCTTTGGAGAATAAGGCAAGGTAGGGGTCCATTTCCTCCCACCCCACAGTGCAGTCATGTGAATAGAACTTTCCCCACTGAGCTCAGAGGGAATGAGAGACAGAGTGCAGAGGAAGAGAGAGGCAGAGAGAGAGAAAGCAAGCCGTAGAAGAAAAACCCAAATGTAAAACGATATCAATGTTAGCGTCTTGCACAGTGAGCGCTAGCCCTGATTGTCTTTCACAGCACCAGTATTTCAAAAGCAAAGCGATATTTTAGTTTCGTGCAAAAGCCCTTAAGAGCTACAATACGTTCAACGTTGTATCCTTGAATTATTGCTAAAGATAGTATAGCGATGGCAGTGCATACTGATGAGGCAGACGCAGTGCATGAAGCTGTAATAACTGCATTTCAAACCGAATCCTTTCCCTCCAGGACCTGTTTTATGGGTATTTGAGCATGTACCCAACATTTTCAGAGAAAATGACCAACCTGAGAAAGTCTGTTGCGGTCCCTTTACACCATGGCTGATTGTTGAAATGAAACCTCACCTAAAGCTCACTATTTACAGTTTGAGTTTGATTCTGTGAGGGCAAATATCAAATCAGGCCTCCTCAAGTCTAACCAACCAGTATGGTTACAAGCCTGGAGAACACTAAGAGCCCATTTACAGTGTTTTCAATCTGCAGTTGTTGTGTGAGGACTGAAATGGAAGCATTAGTGAAAGTTCTGCCAGGATGACTCTAGTGCTACGTCATTCACTCATTCAATACTCCTGACCAATCATGGGCCTACACCTGTCTTTAAAATGACTCGACTTATGTACCTTATGCTGCTTTTAGGTGCATATGTTTTGACGTTGCCCACCTTCTTCCTCACTACCACCCAACTAGTGGCTCTGCCCCTGCCGTCTCTACCCGGCAAGACCTGGAACGAGGACGGGGCCTACACCACTGAATTTCTGCTGAATTGTTATCTTTCGACTTGTAAAATTGTCCTCCTTCACATTTGCCTCCTGAGTCTTTCTGGCAGAACTCTTGAGTCTGCATCTGAGCTCCTTCTGGATGGCAGAACCACCCCTGAAGGACTGAAAGACAGAAGTCAGGAGGAATAAGGAGAAGGTTTGATGGGGTGCAAAAACTTTATCAAAGGAGACAGAAGTGTAAGATGGAAATAATTTAGATGTTATGCCGTAATAACTGTGTAGTGCGCTATTTTGTGAATCTGCCAATTTGTAGTGCTATCAAAAAACATGGGTGGACATCCAGTGAACAGCTAACATAGCAGTTGGCAGGCAGGTTAACTCACCAAGCAGCTAGTATAGCAAGCTGGCTACCACAAACAGTATTTTAATTCTAGTCGATCTATCCAATATTTCTTATTTTGAGATGGTTGTGCATTTATTATTAGAATATCTATGTAGCTTATTTCTGGACACTTTGTTACTTGTTTTAAGTAATTTTATCAAGTAAAATTGTTTCACTATACTGGCAGATAATTTTGCTGGTTTCAAGCACATTTCTTAGAACAAGCAAAATCTATCTAGCCAATATTGTGAGATATATTTACTTAATAAAATCACTTAAATTGCATACAAAATGTTTGGAAATAAGTGCAATAATCTTAAAGTAAGCTTAGAACAGAACTAGATTTAAGATAATTTTAATTGACAAGATACCTTTTTTTGTAGTGTACATCTAATACAGTATCTCAACTAACATTATATTATGCAGTCTTTTATTTACGAGTTCATTTATAGATTGTGTGGAAGAAACGTTTTAAGAGTCTGCTAAAATTAGCTTTTCCTCCAGACATGTTCACACGTACTTATAGAGGGTCTATAAACAGTATTTGCCTCTGACATTCTTCAAGATCTGGTTTTGGAAGATGAGATTATGAGATTCATCCCCTTAAGAGGTCAAAAGCAGCACAAGGAGTGACATTATTGTTCAGGAACGCATATCCGCTTGTCGAAGTTCACTGCAGCTGAACTTCACACAAAGTTTCACACACAAAAATGATTAGCACAATCACTCAGCATGTCCAATTCCAATGAGATGACTACACTTTTGCTTGTGAAATTTGTCTGGCAAAAGAAACAATGACTGGGCCTTTAGAGTCGGGAAGATAGATATGAGGAAGATGATTCTCACAAATTTCATAACTTGTTGACTTGTTGACGTAACCAAAGGCATCGTGAGAAAGATAGTGATGTTTTTTCTTCTCAGTGATACCGTGGACGATTTTCCAGTTGTGGCTCTGAGGCTTCTTGGGTTGGCTTTTTGGATGACACTACATAACAACAATGATGTAGCCTAGACCGGCTGTTTAAGTGATGCTGTATCATGGCTATGAGGCTCTCTGGACTGGGGACCTGATCGACGTGACAATGCAGCCTGGGCTGGCTGCTTGGTTGATACTGCACTGCAGCTGTGGGGCTGCCTGAACCGGTAGTGTTCAACTGCATGAGCAGCGCTACGCCACTGCTACAAGGCCTCTCAGGCTGGCTGCCTAAGTGATGCTACATCGCAGCATCGCAGTTTTGCAAAGGTTTAAATCATATTTAGTTAATAGACAGTTCATGGTTTCTCTGGGAAATCATTCATCAATTAATTAATATTTCTTGTGGAGTCCCACAAGGTTCAGTTTTAGGGCCTTTGCTTTTCTCTTTGTACATGTTCTCTCACATACATGTTAGACACAATTATACATTTCCATTTCTTCTGATAATCAAGGCTCTGTAGACAGACTTATCAACCGTGTGTCAGATATTTTTCAGCGGATGTCGCAAAATTTGCAACTAAATCCTAAGTAGGAAAGTACTACATTTTCTGATGATGATGCTGCTGCTGCTGCTGAACTGACCTTTCTAATGATGCTGCTGCTGCTACACAGAATCAGACTATTTAATTATAACTATTGCTTCACCTGTTTTTCCCCGTTTCTGTATTTTAATATTTTATACAAACTTTGTTTGCCATCTGGTGTCGACCAGAGGATGGGTTCTCCTTTTGAGTCTTGGTTCCTCTCAAGGTTTCTCCCTCTTTCTTTTAGGGAGTTTTTCCTTGCCACTGTCTCCACTTGCGACGCTCATGGGGGCTCAGACCCAGATTTTTCTGTAAATCTGCTTTGTGACAACACCTGTTGTAAAAAGCGCTATATAAATAAACTTTGACTTGACTTGACTTGACTTGAAATACTGATCATTGGTACTAAAACTCAGAGAAAGCTGCTTTATGAGAAGCTTGGTTCTTTAGTTTTGTATTCCAAAGCTGAAGTACAAAACCTGGGTGTGATCTTAGACTTTGAGTTCTGTTTTCTCCCAGATGTAAACAGAGTCACAGTAAAGTTTGGCCTTTTCTATCTCAGAGTGATGCAGAAAAACTTGTTTATGCATTTGTTACAAACAGAATTGATTACTGTAATGCTCTTCTTACTGGGCCATGTCTCTTGGTATTCATGTCATTTTCTTATATTTTAAATTAGATTAGATCATTTCTTGTATTACTGTCAAGCTTTGTCTGTAAAGCACTTTGAGCTGCCACTGCATTATTATTATTATTATTATTATCATTATTATTATTATCATTATTACTATTGGTACATCTCCAGCATGGCCTGGAAGGTGTAGGCAGTGTTTAGCCACTGAGCATGACAAGAACTGGTGACTTTAATGAATGACCTGTCACATTATCTTCTCATAGTGAGCAACTTGTCTTCAAAAAGAGGAAGAAACCGGTCTCCGTGCAGGGCCATCCATTTGTACACAATAATTACAATCAAAGGACCAATTCTACTGCCTTTTGCTCAGGATAAAGGAAAAGAAACACGCAAATAAACACAGAGCACATATACACACCCGCTCGCACCAACACGCTCTGACTCACATCAGCTCGTGCGCCTGCTCTTCAACTTTGATGTAACTTAAGAAGAAATCACCACCCACTTCTTTATCGCATGCTTGGGCTCGTCTAGGTGCAGCGAACCCTCCAGGTTTTTCCTTTTTTTTTTTGGAAGGAAAAGTAAATAAAGAAGCAAGCCTGGCACTCCGCTGCGTGCAGCGTGACACGTGTTTATCGAAACAAGCCCCAATCTCCTCTCGATGTCTAATTAACGGGGGTAGATCCTCACAACAATAAATGAATATGCAGATGAGCCGCGCGGCTGGCGCTAATTTCGTCAAGCGGCGATAACGAGGGCGAGTTAATCTCTTCTCTTTTAACCCTGATTTACTTGATCCACCATAACAAACAAACAGAAATAATAATCCTATTATTGTCTTAATAGCAGCTTTTTTTTTTGTTTGTTCTCCGAAGGGTTGGCGAAGAAGGATCTGTGAAGTAACGCCGCCTGTATTGTGGCAGACAAAACTCGAAATCAATTTTCATCCATTACTGCTCTCTCTCGCTCTCTCCTTCTCCCTCTCTCTCTCTCTCCCTCTGTTTGATTCTCCATGTATTCTTTATTTATGTTCTTTGTGAGGTTTTTGTTTGGTTCGCTCGTTCTGTGTTTTTTGTTGTTGTTCTTTCTTTTGGGTGTCTTCAACTGTCATCTTCACTGCTCCTTGGACAATGATAATGAACGATGAGGGCTTCAGCTGGAATTAATATTAAGAAGCTTACCGTGCTGTCACATGCAGTCATGAGTTGCCATTCTACCCTACGTTTGACACGTTTGCTCTGAAATTTTGCCTCAAATCAATACACATATCTTAATGGGAAATGGTGTAGAGCATATGACACCACGTGCTTGTGAATGAGCATATATATATATATATATATATATATATATATATATATATATACACCGATCAGGCATAACATTATAACCACCTCCTTGTTTCTACGCTCATTGTCCATTTTATCAGCTCCACTTACTATATAGGTGCACTTTGTAGTTCTACAGTTACAGACTGTAGTCCATCTGTTTCTCTGCATACTTTGTTAGCCCCCTTTTACCCTGTTTTTCAGTGGTCAGGACCCCCATGGACCCTCACAGGGCAGGTACTATTTGGGTGGTGGATCATTCTCAGCACTGCAGTAACACTGATGTGGTGGTGGTGTGTTAGTGTGTGTTGCGCTGGTCTGAGTGGATCAGACACAGCAGTGCTGCGAATAGTCCACCAACCAAAAATATCCAGCCAACAGCGTCCTGTGGGCAGCGTCCTGTGACCACTGATGAAGGACTAGAGGATGACCAACACAAACTGTGCAGCAGCAGATGAGCTATCGTCTCTGACTTTACATCTACAAGGTGGACTGACAAGGTAGGAGTGTCTAATAGAGTGGACAGTGAGTGTACAGTGTTTAAAAACTCCAGCAGCACTGCTGTGTCTGATCCACTCAGACCAGCGCAACACACACTAACACACCACCACGTCAGTGTTACTGCAGTGCTGAGAATGATCCATCAATATATGTGATTATATACACACGTTCCTTGGAATGGAAACATTCCTTGATGACCTGATTTTTCAGGCGCACTATCAAGCTGCGAATCTCCTGTTCTACCATATCCCAAAGGTGTTCTATTGGATTCAGATCCGGTAACTGAGAAGGCCACAAAAGAACACTGAACTCGTTGTGTTAGCGAAACGTTTGCTTTGTGACATGGTGCATTATCATGCTGAAAGTAGGTATCAGCAGATGGTAAATTGTGGCCATGAAGGGATGAACATGGTCAGCAACAATACTCCAATAGGCTGTGGCATTCAAGCGGTGACTGATTGGTATTAACAGGCTCAAAGTGAGCCAAAAAACTTTCCCCACACCCTTACACCACCTCCACCAGCCTGGACTGTTGATTAACAGCAGGTTTTGTCCATGAATTCATGCAGTTGGTGCCAAATTCTGCCCCTATGGTCTGTGTGCCTCAGCAGAAATTAAGCTTCGTCAGACCAGGCTATGTTTTTCCAGGTCTTTAGCTAAGTACTCAGTGCAGCCTCAGCATTCTGTTCTTGGCTTACAGAAGTAGAACCTGATGTGATCTTCTGCTGTTGTAGCCCATCCTCCTGAAGGTTTGATGTGTTGTGCATTCTGAGATGCTTTTCTGCTCACCACACAGACTGGTTATCAGAGTTACTGTAGCCTTTCTGTCAGCTCTAACCAGTTTAGCCATTTTCCGTTGACCTCTCTCATCAGCAAGGCATTTCCTTCTATCTAAATCTATGACACTTGACATCCTTCAGTCATCACTGACTGCAGATGTAACAGTACAGTATGCAGTTAGAAGCTAATAGAGCATTACAGAGGGTGCTACAGGAGAAGATTTAGAGACCACTAGTGCGAGGGATTTGTTTTAACTGAATTAAAAGGAGAGTAGTAGTGTCCCATAAATGTAATTAGTATATATAAAGAATAAAGCTTTGTTTTGTTTTTTGTTTTTTTGTTTTTTTGTATACTGGCAGTGTGCAAAAAATGTAAAGCTAACAAATTGCTAGCAACCAAATTGTCTTTTTGGCCCTCAGCTCAACACAAAATTACACTTTGCAGCCAAATACAGGCTACAGGTGTGCAAGATATGCAGAAGACTTCATTTACTTCATTTATTTAATTCCCAGTCAAAGTTTGCAACATCCTGTCCTGCCCTGGCTTGTTGTCCTTGTTTCATTCTATATCTGTTTTGTTTATCTTCCCTTGTGTGTCTTGTTCCATGTGCTTTTGTATACATAAGCCATGTGCTTTAGTTGTTGTTCTGGTCTTTGCCTCCTCTCCAGTCCTGCCTTCTTGTTGTCTGTCTCACCTGTCTGTTGTCTGTAGCCCCACCCTCTCATTAGTCCCAGGTGTTTGTTGTTTGTTCCATGTGTATTTACACCCCAGGTTGTGTGCTTTGTGTGTTTAGGCCCTGTTCTCAGTTTCTCTGTGAGTGTTCTTATTGTTTTGTTACTTTGTGGATTCTGTCGTCATGGCTTTTAATAAAAACAAAGATTTGCGCTTGAATCCTGCCTTTTTGTCTCTCCCAAAGTTACAAAATGACCATTGAGGAGATTAGAATAAGATCATCAACATGCATAAGAAAGAAGAAGTGTAAAAACATAAGTTTCCAAATATATAGTTCAAAAAATTATATAATTCTGTAATTAGATACAGAAAGAATGGGAGTCCAAACAACCATGCAGGGCCTGGAAGACCCCAAAACTGCCGCCATCAGATAAACAGCATTTAAAGCTTTCATCTTTGAGAGAGAGGAGAAAATCAAGCTGCTCCAGATCTGAAAACATCCACTGTGAGATGACAACTCAGTGCTATGGGTCTGAAAGGATGTGTAGCTCTCAAGAAAAGGAAATAGCATCAAACAGTGAAGCAGCTGGTGTTCTCAGAACAATAAACTACAGATCCAGACCTGTTAGGAATTATTTGGATCATGAGAAGCAAAAAGTACAACCAACGTCTAAGACTGAACTTCACAGGTGTGGAAAAATATCTCTGGAAAACTGAAAGCACATCTACTGAAAAGAATCTAAGCTGTAATAAAAACAAAGCGTTTCCATTGTAATGTATTTCTAACCTTCTATTTATATATTCATAGAATATACTGATAAATCCTATGAAAACACTTTAATATGATTACAGTCAAAGCTTTTCCCCTCAACACGTTTCACACACGCACACACACAGTTGCATGTGCATGTGCGACGAGTGTAAACGTGTGACGAGTGGCAGTGTGACAGCGTTGCAGGTGTAAGAGAGGGCTGGCATTTTCAAGGGCACAGCGAGCCCAGGGAGAGGGGCCAGGACGGCCAGAGACTGGCACAGTGGCCAACGGCGCGGGGCCGGGTGGACAGAGCGCGGGTGCTTCCTCTGCAAGCAGCAACTGAGAGAGGGTCGCTGGCATGCGCATGGCACACGGTTTATTTATAGAGAAGAGAGAGAAAAAGAGAGAGAGAGAGAGAAAACGCTGCCAGGGCAGAAGCTGTATGGTGTTATTGTGACATATGGACTGATCTGTTTCTGGATGTGCCTGCATGAGGCTGTTTCTGCGCTCTACCCTTCTGAAAAGATGCAAAGCAACTATATTTTACACACCAAATGATTGCTTTTGTTGGACTCTGGTGCAGTGTGTGGAGCGGTGATTATGCAAAATGAGGCAGCAAATTTCAACAGATATTCTCCTCATAGATATGCAATTCATAAACATTCAGCATCTTGCAAAAACGAGTTACAAGTGGAGAAAAAAATCCCTATCTTAGGCAACGAAACTCAAGCTATAAAAGAGCAATACACAAAATGGTGCTGCGTCTGTAGCATATCTCGTGCAATGAAACTCAAACTATAAAGCAGCGATACTGTCTTGCACCCAAACTATACTCAAACAACTCAAGTGCTCGAGTGCTCGTTTCATGCTCTTCAAAGAAGCTGTGAGAGCCCAGCTATTGTAAATCTACACGATCAAGGTCTAGGGTGTTTATTTGAGGTTGGGGCGTATGCGTATGTAGGTCAGAGGGAGGGTCTGCGTGTCACAGTTAAGGGGTGGGGGGCTTCAGACTCGAGCCTAAAGGCATCTCTCATATCAGCTCCCACTGTAATAATGGCTCCTAATTACCATAATAGCCCAACTTATCTGATGCGTTTAATTATGATGGCGCGTCTGGTACCCACTTAAAGGGGGTGCTCGACTTTAGTGATAGCTTTCATGTTGAAGGAATTTTAGTTGCTGGATAAATTTTTCCACCGTTAAAGCTTGCTGGTTACTCTGTGAAATGTGAAGTGTACTGGAGAGGAATGTGAATGTCAATATAGTGAATGAGAGGACGGCTACATCATTGAACTTGCATGGTCGTATTGTAGGGGATAGAGTCCTCCTTTTAGTCCTTGATAGCATTATGTAATATATAGCAAGCTTGTTATAACTACATATCCATCCGTTTTATTAGAAACATCTACCTTGTACTGCCACTCACTGGCCACTACATGACCTCCTTGTACTTGTATACAGTAGTGTATAGGGACCATGTATTTTCAGGCTTTCATGTATTTAATTTCTAGTTAAAACAGACATTAAGTAAAAGTGGTAGTTATAAGATACTATGTGCTATATATATATATATATATATATATATATATTGTTGTCTGTCACCCCTGTCTGTTGTCTGTAGCGCCACCCTCTCATTAGTCTCAGGTGTTTGTTTGTTCCCTGTGTATTTACACCCCAGGTTGTGTGCTTTGTGTTTTTAGGCCCTGTTCTCAGTTGAGTGTTCTTATTGTTTTGTTACTTTGTGGATTCTGTCATCATGACTTTTAATCAAAACAAAGACTTGCGCTTGAATCCTGCCTTTTTGTCTCTCCCAAAGTTACAAAATGACCATTAAGTTACTAATTTTCCAGGAGATCTTTCTGAGGAGATTAGAATAAGATAACCAACATTCATAAGAAAGAAAAAGTGTAAAAACATGAGTTTCCAAATATATAGTTCATATAGATATTCTGTAATTAGATACAGAAAAAATGGGAGTCCAAACAGCAAAGACAGCAAAACTGCCCCCATCAGATAAACAGCATTTAAAGCTTTCATCTTTGAAAGTGCGATGGGCCTGAAAGGATGTGTAGCTGTCAAGAAAAGGAAATAGCAAAAAAATTCAAAACAGTGAAGCAGCTGGTGTTCTCAGAACAATAGACTGAAAAAAGTGGTAGCTATAAGATACTATGTGCTATATATATATATATATATATGTATGTATGTATCAGATACTGAGAAACTGTGTCCCCATCAGATAAACAGCACTTAAAGCTTTCATCTTTTTCATCAACCTGCTTCAGATCTGAAACATCCACATCCATCCTTCCACTGTGAGAAGACATCTCAGCGCTATGGGTCTGAAAGGACCACCCCAGAGTCCAAACCTCAACATCACTGAACGTGTTTGAGATTACTTGGATCACAAAAAGGAGAAAATGCAACCAATTTCTAAGACTGAACTTGTAGTTGTTTCAAATATTTAAAAAAATCTACAGGTGTTTCCATCCTTCCACTGTAAGAAGACAACTCAACGCTATGTAGCTGTGTCCCAATTCAGGGGCTGACCATCCTTCGAAGGTCACAGTCTATGAAAGCATGTCCTTCGAAGCCTGCTTAGACCCGCGAAGGCCGAACTGAAATGAGACGGTCTGCCCTACGGCGGAATTCCTGTTTGCGTCACAGCACCGCTGTTCCCGCCCTTACCGCTGCATCACGAAATGCCGCTCTTGTCAAGTTCTTTAAAGATGGAGCCAGAAACTTTGATTTTAGTTTTTTCATTTATTAGAGCTGGAAATGCTTTACTGCCGGCACCTGCACATTAGTGTAAGTGTTGCTTCAGACCACTTTGGCTTTTTTTGCATTTGTATCATTAGTATCACCATTCAACTCAGTTTAAACCCAATACTTACACTTAAAAGTGTCTCCTCAGCCGCCGTTCATTCCTCTACTGACGCCACCATGTTCTTGAATCCTCACCGGCATGCAATGATCCTCAGGATATGTTGGCTGGCGACGGATCCACCTGTTGGATCCTTCATTGCCAAGGAAAACATATGAAGGAGCCTTCAAAATGGGACAGCCTAGTTGTGCCACTGTGACTCAGTCGGCCTTCAAATGCAGCCTCTGAAGGATGCAGCCCCTGAATTGAGATACAACTTCTGTGTCTGAAAGGATGTAACCTCCTTTACTGAGAACAGGAAATAAAAAAAAAAGACATCAAACAAAGAAGCTGCTGATGTGCTGATGACTGACCACCCCAGAGTCCAGAACTCAACATCATTGAAAGTGTTTGGGATTACTTGGATTGAGAAAAGCAGAAAATACAACCCCAACGACTTAACTTTGGCACTATATCAGTGAAACTTCCATGTTGAGAGGGATCTACCTCCTGAAAAGAGCAGTTCTGATATCAGAAACTGGCCACTGATGTCATAGCTTGACAACAGATTGGCTACAGTGTCTTACTCAGCAAGGTGGATCTATGAAGTAAGTGTTTCCAATAAAGTAACCTGTTCATTGCGAGGATTTCAGGATAGGTGTAAACCCTTAATACTGATTGTATGAGAATCATTATCTAGGTAAGTTGTTACAGATCCTATAGAGAACAGCCCACACTACCATTTTTACTACTTTTACCACTTTTGATTCCATTGAAACGTTCTTTAGAGACCCCAAAATGGTTCTTCTACGGCATATAATCCTTTTAGTCACTTTTGTTTTCAAAAATGCACAGTCTCTTATGAATCTATATTCAGTGGCAGTGCTGACAGACGCACAACGAGATACAGCCGTGGATAAAAATGTAATTTTGGTGTCAGTTGAGCGTGGACACATCTAATAGCCCAAAGCACAGCCTTGGACATCATGACTCGATTGATAACACGACTGCTTATCTGTGGATGTTCTCAAGCTGTATATTGCAGCATTTGCGTAGAGTGGCATTAGCTTGCTTACGTTCCATGCGCTTACTGAAGTATACATCTGTTACTCTTCATAGAAGCCCAGGAGTCGTCTGAAAGGAACTCAGAAGGTCTAGTATGTCCTTCTCGTGTTCAGCTGCCTCTCAAAACGCTTTTTTTTTCTTCCCCCTCTCTCTAATATCACCCCTAATCTCCTTCATTAACGAGCATCTCTTAATTGTCAGAGTTGCTTCTCAGACATCAGATTTAGCGTAAGCCGATTGCAATCGTGGATGTTGTCGGGCTAATTTGCTGGCATATTAGAGTTGATGAGCGGCGGTGGAGGACAGGGCCCCAGGCTGGACCGGGGATTGGAGCTGTTTGATATGAGCAGCACCCTGCTGACAGGGCTGTGGCGAGGCCATATGGAGGGGGAGCAGCCTGAGCCTCGGACAAGTGCTCGGCCCAAACAGCAACTGCCCCTGTGATCGCCTATAGGGCAGGACAGCTCATTCATGCAGTCAGTATGATAATAATGGAAATAAAGAATCTACCCTGATATGTTTTTGAACAAATTCTATGCAGGTTTGGCAAGTGCTTCTTAGAGGATACTGCAGTCCCACTTTATGTGTCTAATAACTGTGTAGTTACACATGAACAACATATGCAACAACACTGTAACTACTGATAATTTAGTCAATGTTATAGATGGATTACAGAAGTATAGCCTATGTAATTACACACGTGTATCAACTTCAGTTTTGCCTCATGTAATTACACCAGTGTAACTTCTACAGACGAACTTTCCTGTAGTGTAGTTGTTATGTAGGTACTGTGTAATAATGGAGAGGTAATATAGACATTTCTTTGGGTTTGACGCAACACATTTAATTATTGTCATAAAAGTTACATTTTAAGATAAGGGGACGTCTGCTGTCCTGTCACATTGCAGAACATTTGAGACTGGTTACACAGCGGTAGCAACATAAATGCTAGCTAAATGTTAGGAAAACTGGCAGATACAGTGTAAGTAATGTCTTAATGTAAGTTATTACATACTTCCTTTTACTGCTGGAAAACTTCTGAAAAACTGGGTCTGATTACAAATGCAGTTACATTTATGTTATTACCCTTGTGTAATTACATGAGAGAGAATAGGCTGTTACAACTGTTAAGATACACTTGTGTAATTACATAAGGTGTACTTCTGTCATCCATCTGTAACAGTGACTAAATCATTAGTAGTTACATTGTTGTTGCATATGTTGTTCGCATGTAACTACACAGTTATTAGAGACACAATTTAAAGTGGGACCAATATTGCCTCTGTAAAGCAACTATGGGTTTAAGGAAGGTGCTATATAAAAATTGAACATATTATTGAAATGCAGCTCAAATCAGATTTCCAAGTGCCTTTCGCGCCATTTGGAATGAGATATACAACAATGTCAAATCCAGAGTAAGGGAATGAGAAAATCTACAGTTTCAGTCACATCCACTGAGGGCTACCATTGCCCTTAAACCATTTCATACAGTTGGAAGGTAAATCAGTGAAATTTTGTTAGAAGTTCTGTTTTGTTCTCTTTATCCCCTGAGAAATCTGCAGTAGTAGCATTTTGCCAGGTGAGCCACTTGGGAGACTCTATTGCAAGGTCTTACACACCTTGATAACAATGCATACGTAAAGTCAGCCATAGACTAGTCTGGACTTTAGTCTGGACAAAAGTTCCTTTGCTTGTATTTCATGCTTACCCTGTACATTAGATTTGATCACAAGTGCACTTTTCTGAATCAAGCCTCTCAATTTCACTCTTGGAACAAATCATATGGAACTCAAAACTCTGTAGGCCTTTACTGTAGGCTTATACTATGTAAGGTGATTGTCTCTGCTGGAAAGTCTGCAAAGTTGATTGCTTCATAGTGTAATAAGGCTGAATTGACTAAACATTCTGAAAAGCCCCCCATCCTTTAGTTACTGTCAAACTTTTAGCTCATGCCACCTGGTAGCATCCACAGCACTTGTGCTAACATACGAAACAGTTCAGTCACACAAAATTAAGGAGTTTGAAAATGTTATTATTCAAAACAAATGGGCTTTGTGAGACAATCAGTGTAGATATATTATACCGCTGTTGTCAGAAGAAAACCTTATATCTCCATTTTTGTTGTTTTTCAGTTTTTTACATGATTTGAAAATGCCTGTTGCTCTTTACATTGTGTGTAAATGTCATGAAGAATGGACTAAAAGAAAAAAGAATGACCAAAAGAATGACTCAGGGAAAAAAAAGTCTGGTTCCATTGACATTAAAAGTAAAGTAGGTTTTTTCCTCCTCCTGTAAAGTTATCATTTTGGACATACAAGGTTTTCTTCTGGCAGCGATATACACTTGAGAACTAAAAATATATGAATGTAGTAGTTTATATGTAGAAGTAATTTATGAAAGCAGTAGTTTTTTTAAGGAGCAAACTTATATAGCTGACCTTAGAGCAGATCTAGATCAATTTTAGCTATTCTTAGAGCAGACCCAGGTAGCTAACCTTAGCCCTGCTGTAAAACACAGTGTAGACCAGCATGAATTCCATGCTGGTCTATGCTGGTTTATGTGGCTTAGTGATTGTTTCGCTGATCACCCAGCATAGTCCTGCTGGTTGACCAGCATACCAGCATCCAAACCACAAGACATACTGTTGTCGTTCTCACTGCAGGTTTGTTCTGAAAAGTATTGTCTGAGTTTTTCTTTTGCTTGATGGAGAAAGTAATTCTCAGAAATGGACTGAGAGATGCATCAATAATTATTTTGCAATGGTCAATTGAGTTCTGTGACATTTTGGGCATCCTCTGACCCTCCAATTTTGGGGCCAACAACTCACCATTCCAAACATGGCCAAGCGCTCCCATCCCTTATTTATTCCGAACAAATGTCTGATAGACTTCCCGAGAGTGCTGTAACTGGGTCGACACGGCTCAGTACAGTGATGTATGAAAATAGCTGTAAACATTGTGCTATTTTGTATTAAGCAGAAGCGAGAAAATGGGCAACACACAGTATATGCTGTAAACGCTCTGATGCAGATGTCTGATAATGTTCTATCCATCATATATCCTCTCTCTCTCTCTCTCTCTTTCTCATTCTCTCATCTTGTTCAGGATTAGATGATTCTACGTATCCTCCAGACAGAGAGAGAGAGAGAGAGACAGAATAACGTATGAAAATTACAATACATCAAGTAGGAGTTATTACGGGATCCGCTCCCCTCCTCGTCTCACTTCAAAGTCTCGGCAATTTTCTGATCCATGTGACATTCACCCTCCTCCAGGGTCAAACAACATCTTGCAGCCTTCACAAAATGATTAAATATTTTAAACAGCTCGCGCCCGTACCTCCGTGGCCCCCGGAGACTGATGCTGTTATCGTTTTTGTCAAAGCCACTTTCCATCTGCATTTGTCATTCCTGCTTCGCCTTTATGAGTTATCAATCGCCGCGTCAGAATGCAAAATAACTGATGTTCTTTGGGCGGTATTGGATGCGCTATCTCAGGCTTTTAATCAATGCATATTTCTTCACACTTTCCCTCCTCATTCTCTACGCTCTCGTATAAATCTTCGGAGTCCCGGGCGCCTGTAATGTATTTGCGCCGAAGACGCTTTGACGGCAGCAGTAGTTATATTATCAAACATTACACCTCGGGGCTAACAGAGTATCAGGGGCTTTCACACATAGGCAATGCTGGGAATTACAGACAGGAGGAAATGACTGCTGCACACGCCCGAGAAAGGATTGCCCCCGCCGTATATAAATCAACCGCTCTGAAAGCTAATCGTTCTCACTCAGAGATGTGGCATATACTCCGTTTTTTAGATTTGTCTTGCCCGGGAGAAGATCCCAGGCCATGCGAGGCCTTTATCAGTGGTAACAAGGTTGTTAATGTATCTGAATGCGCTGTACCTTCTCCATCTTGGCGCTGGCTTTGACAGTTGTGTAAGGGACTGGAAAGACTCGGATCGAATGGAAGCTGGTGGAGGCAAAGGTGGAGGCTTTGGCTTTTGCAGATATTTGAGGGGAATAGAGAGGGTAAAAGAGCTGGACGCTGGTTTGACCCTGCATATGTGAGGGAAAAGAAAGAAATCTGTAGATGGGTTCTCCTTTTGAGTCTTGATTCCTCTCAGTCTTTCTAACTAATGCTCTCAATGTGGCATTCTGGACTAAAACTAGCTTTTAATATGTCATTTGTTGGGCTATTCAGGATAGAAGTCTGCACAAGCATGTACCTGTGACTTGTA
This sequence comes from Colossoma macropomum, assembly GCF_904425465.1. Lineage (NCBI taxonomy): Eukaryota > Metazoa > Chordata > Actinopteri > Characiformes > Serrasalmidae > Colossoma > Colossoma macropomum. Next base: position 47,077,208 of record NW_023494787.1, read on the forward strand.
CCTGAAAATGGGGAAAATCAAGGTCCACTCTTGCTTCAGATCTGAAAGAATCCACAAGTGTTTCCACTGTGACAAGACAACTCAGCGCTATGGGTCTGCAAGGATGTGTAGCTGTCAAGAAGCCTCACTGAGAAAAGGAAGTAGACAATAAAGAAAATTATCTAGCAAAGAAGCTGCAGAACAATGGACTGGCCACCTCAGAGTCCAGATTTCATCATCACTGAATGTGTTAGGGGATTGCTTGGGTTGTAAGAGGCAGAAAACTTTGAAAGTGTGGAAAAATCTCTCTTTGGAAAACTGAAAGACTCTGCTAAAAAAGAACAAAAGTAATATAACACTGATGTCTGAACAAAACCTTGTATCTCCATTTTTGTTATTTTTCAGTTTTTGACTTAATTTGAAAAAACCTGTTGCCCTTTACGTTGTGTGTGAATTTCATGATGAATGGGCCAAAAGTAACGACCCAAAATGGCTTGGAAAAAAGTCTGGTTCCATTGACTTACATTAAAAGTAAAGTAGGTTTGTTCCTTCTCCTATAAATTCATTTGGAGATATGAGGTTCTGTTCTGACAGCAGCGTTAAGTTGGACTCACTACATATTGGGAAATTTGGTATTATATTATATGTTAAATATATGTTTTGATTTTTTTTTTTTTTCTGATGCTGAAAAATGTTGAACTCATCTTTAATGGCCATTTTCACTGGAAATCAAACAACGAAGGGTGGCCTTTTCAGTATTGGGCTTAGTGGGGTGCTGGTTGAATGCTAGGACTCACACCACCCCCAACCCCACCCTAGGCCCAGCAATTTATCCAGAATTTACCCTGTGTCCCTCTGAAGAGCTTAGAGATATTTCTGCAGAAGGCCTTTCTGAGTCATTAAGATCAGACAATTTTGAGAAAAAAAATTTAAATCTTCAAATTGAAGTCATAAATTACATGCCTGTGACCTGTACACAGAAAACGAGCCACTTAAACCGCACAGCTGGGCTGCTGTGTCCCCTAAACAGCCCTACAGCCATTATTGAGTCAAGCCCTGAACGCCACTGCCCTACTCCATCCCTTCGACAGCCACACTAAATTACCATGCTAGTCATTTTTTTTGAAAAAAAGAAAAAACCTTTGAACCTTCTAGCAACACTTTTCGATCAATTAAGAAGCTGAGCATTAATTTCACAACCCCGTAACTGTTGTCCTCGAGCGTCACTCCCTCGCGATTGATCCCGTGAGTGCTCTCTTTAGTGCTCCCTTTAACCCCCGAGTGATGGTAATAGCAGAAGGAGATGAGAGCATTAGGATGCCTTCCTCGGGGGGCCAAAAGGGTGGGGTGTGGTTGGAGGGACACCCACTCAGACACCCCCCTCTGGTGACAGCCCCTTCTCTAGCCCCTACTCTGAGGCAATTTAAGCAGAAATTAGACCTGGCGGAGCCCGAAGAACCGTCCTGACAGCAGCCCAATGCTAAATAAATCACAATCGGCTCCTATTGTGAGGGACGCCGCGGTGGCTGAGCCTGACATGATGGCTTTTACGTTTTAAAGGAGGAAAGGTTTACCTGATGCCAGTGCTCTGTCATGACATGTTCAGCTCCTAAATGACCGTTTTAAATCAAGGTCTGGACACAAGCAGCTCAGGAAAGTGACCTGGTTAAGGCTTGTCCTCTTGGAAATGGTCCACTGTCTGAAATAAAAGCTGTGGCTAGCAGGTGTAATCTCAGAACTGTCGTTAGTTTCTTGTTCATGGCTATTTCTGTGCTTGCTGATCAGAATATGGCAATCAATTGCAGGCCAAAAGTTTAGAGGCCACACTCACTATAGTTATGCCACCTTATTTCCAAGCTTCGACTAGGAAAAATCAAGGAAATTGTCAGGTTACCTGGAAAAATCAAGGAAATTCTCAACTCACCTGGAAAAAAAATCTAGGAAATTGTCAGCTCAACTGGGAAAAATCAAGGAAATTGTCAGCTCAACTAGGAAAAATCAAAGAAATTATCAGTTCAACTGGGAAAAATCAAAGAAATTATCAGTTCAACTGGGAAAAATCAAAGAAACTTTCAGCTCAACTGGAAAAAATCAAGGAAATTGTCAGCTCAACTGGGAAAAGTCAAGGAAATCATTAGCTGAACTGGAAATTCATTCCATGAAAGTTGGAATTGTGTTCATCGTAGTCATACCAACATGGGTGCTCACACCAGCAGCACTAATTAACCACCACTTATCTACTCTTAATGAGATTACAGTGTAGTATTCCTTGGCTGTCAGAACAAAACCTCATATCTCCAAAAAAAGTAAAGAAGTCATAAGAAGAAAAACAACTTTAACTGTCATTGTAAGTTAATGTAAAAAGATTTTATTCAGTGTCATTTTGGGCCTTTAACATTGGCCCCATGTGTCATGAAATTTTACATAGCATAAACGACAGAGGGTATTTACAAATTATGTCAAAAAAATGTAGAATGGCCAAATGGAGATAAAAGATTTTGTTCTGACAGAGACAATTTGCTTCAGATCAAGCAGGATACAGGCATAGTGGTTGGTTAAATCTACATTGACTACAAAGGTGATTGTTTGAGAATTAAGTGTGCTGCCAGCTTAAGCTAGCTGACAACATGGTTCTGCACAAAATAGTAGTAAAATGTATCAATGTAGTGGTCTCCTACCCTGGTCCCAGAGAGCTCCCCTCCTGCATAATTTAGTTCCAACCTGTACCCAGTAATCTGCTCCACCACTTTCTTAACTCTAATACGTCCGATCCAGCCAATCAGGGACTGTGAAGTGGTTGATTAGCTGGAGCAGGTGTGGCAAATGGTGTTTGGAATCAAGCTCTGCAGGAAGGTAGCTCTCCAGGACCATCACTGGAGACCACCGTGTTAATTTGTTCATATTGAAGCTGACTGAAATACGCAACAAATAAATATTGTCATTATTTTTTTTTCTAATAAACACACTATATGGACAAAAGTATGTGGACACATCTCATTCAAGTGTTTCATTCACACCTACTGCAACCAACAGTAAAGTTTGGTGGAGGAGGGATAATGGGCTGGGGATGTTTTTCAAGCCCCTTAGTTCCTGTGAAGGGTAATATTAATACTGCAGCATACAAAGACATTTTAGACAATTATAATCCTCTAAATTCCAGGGTGGCGCAACCGTCTAAGCGTTGGCCCTGTCATCAGGAGATCGCGAGTTCGATCCCTGGTGATGCTACAGCCATCCGTAGCCGGAAGTCCGAGAGAGCACAATTGGCCTCGCTCTCTCTGGGTGGGTAGGATGGCCCCTACTTCTCCCCCCATCACTCAGCGCGATGCTAGTCAGCGCAGGCGTCTGTTAGCTGACGTAACAGATCTGACGGTTGGCGCTTTCCTCCGAGTGCGTTCGGCTGTCCAGTGACGTTGCGTGAGCGGCAGCTCGAAAAGAAGCGGTGGTTCGTTTCACAGGTCTCGGAGGAAGCCTATGTTAGCCTTCACCCTCCTAGCATTGATAGCATCGTGTGATTGGGGGAGTCCTAACTAGCGGGTGGAATTGGAGACGACTAAATTGGGGAGAAAAATGAAAAAATAAATAAATAAAAAAAATAATCCTCTAAATTCCTGCCAGCAGTTTGGGTTGGATCCTTTCCTGTTCTAGCATTCCTGTGCACAAAGCTTGACGAGTTTGGTGTGGAGGAACTCCAGTGGTCTGTACAGAGCCCTGACCTCAACCCCACTGAACACCTTTGGGATAAACTGGAACGTCAATTGTGAGCCAAGCCTTCTTATCCAACATCAGTGTCTGACAACCTCACTAATGCTCTTTTGACTGAATGGGCACACATTCCCACAGACACACTCCAACATCTTATGGAAAGCTTCCTAGAAGAGTCGAGGCTGTTATGTCTGCCAAAGCGGCTAACTCCATATTAATGCCTATGGTTTTGGAATGAGACGTCCAACAAGCTCATATAGGTGTGGAAGTCAGGTGTCCACATAATTTTGGCCATATAGTGTACGTAATGTAGATCTTTCATTATTTTAGCATTATGTGCTACTTGTTTGAGTAATATAAATCAGTAATATTGAGTATATAAACCTTAAGGGCTTAAGGACTTTTCGATGAGTTTACAGCCTATTCGACTAAATTAGATATTTGGTGGGTCTTGAGACAAACACTACCTCTAAATATGTGTACTGGAATTTCTGCCATGAACAAGGTTCACAAACAAATAAAGAACTGCCCAGAGCTGAACCTTCTCAGAGTCTCTTGCTCTCTTTCTCTGGTCTAATGGAGACTCCCATTGTTAATTAGTCTGTGTGTTTGGTCAGTGCAGGGGCAGATCAGATTATTGTCCCAGACAGACTCAATTAGCACAAGATGGAGTAGTGACTGCTGTCGCTTCATCAGGTATAAACCAATAAGCACCCAGACGGCATCCGTGCTGCTCAGCCACAAGACACCTCAGGTCCAGTCAGGGACTCCCAGCCCTTCCACAGCAGAGGAAAGGCCTGAGAGCAAGAGAACTAACCAAGCTAATGTAATGCCACTGTCTAATGAAAGCTAATGGAGATGAATCAAACAGTAAGGATGCCTACCTTGCATTATAGGTCCCTTATAACTTACGCTGCCTGAAATTTCATGTATATCCATGAATGAGAGCAACGGAGACTGACTTGACTTGCATATCATCACTGAAGTAAAACTTTGCATCTGTTTATGTAAGCAGGAAAAGAGATTCTTATAATTGGTCAATGTAACTGAGCAAAAAAATGGAAACGTTTACTCTTCAAAATGTTTGTCCATTCTTCATGGATCGGTCATTCAGTGTAAAAGTCAGCTGGTATTTTGATAGTTGCAATAAAGTACCTAAAATTGGCTAAACAGCTCAGCACATAACAGTCAACAGCTCAGCTAACAGGTTAACTGTAACTTGACAGAACCAGCCAGACGAGGTAAAGAACAAGAAATGAGGCTTTCCTCATAAAGAGTTAGACAAGATTCATAGTTGGTGAACAGGCTTGGGTCAAATCCAAAAGAGCAGAAAGACAAAAGGGACAAACATAACAAAGGCAACCAGATCCAAAAAGGCATATGCAGAAAATCCAGCAACAAAAATGTCAAGCAGGAAATGCTGAGTAGTTCTGCAATGAAAAGCAATACCTCACAACTTACCTACTCTAACAGCCGGGCTTATAAACTAAACTAGACTGGTCATATGACACATAGAACAAGTGGAAAACATCAGTATTCTGGTAAGTGTGAGCAGTGATTGGAGGATTGAGGAAGTTCAACAGTCATGTGATCTCCTATGGGATTCTGGGAAGTGGAGTCCATATGTGAGTTGGAGCAGGAGGGAGGTGTGACACTAACAGCTCGCTCGTCTAATAACATTCAGAGGCAGGTGTTCAATTTATGTCTTTACTGAAGGATTCACTGTAAAACAACCTACACAAAATAACATAAACATAAAACCCAAACGACCGTTACACTAATCAAACATTTATGTTTATGCTGGAATAAATACCAGAAAATGTAAATATTCTCTACCGTTAACATATCATAGGAATACAACATCATGCTAGTTGAAATTAGCATTATACTAGCAGTGGTAATCGGATAAAAAAAAGGTTAATTATACATGTTGCAGCATTTAGCAGTGCTATTTAATGACGTAGACAGTCAGCATATTTTCATGATTTTAGGTCTGATTCTGTGTGTAAATAAAGTTAAAAAAAGAAAGTACTATTAAAAAAGCAAAATTTTGTGATACAAAAGATAAACAAATAAATACATGAATAAAAAATATAAGCAAAAGAGTTTAAAAAACAAATTGAACCACTTAGTAGGGGGATGGAGAGTGGGGGGCTGTTGGGAATACTTTAAAAAAATGACCTGAGAGAACTTGCAGTATTATGAAGCTTTGCACACACACATGCACACGCAAACCCCTTTAAAAAGACGATCGGCCCCTTCAGCAGGCGGTCTTACGCATCGTTTCTGTCAGCTGCTGTTTGAGTCCATTCAATCGATGCGCTTCACCTAATTGATATCTGAAACATCGTCCTGTGATTTATCGTCAAAGAAATGTAAATGCCATATCCCAGGCAGGTGTCTTATATTTTCCGCCCATTTGTTTTGGGGAGTGAGCGAGGGGGAGGCGGCATGTTTAATTAAAATTCATGAGTGAGGAATGTGCTGAATTGCATTGGCCATCACTGATCTCTTTGGATTCAGTCTGCTGGGGGGGGGGTTGAGTGATGGTGGACAGGGGAGAGTGTTGACAAGGGCGAAGCCAGGAGCGTCCTGGTTTTATTACACACACACACACACACACACACACACACACACACACACACACAGTAGACTATGCACAAGAAACAACTGCAAAACAAGAAAAGTGATCTCTTCTTAGTTTTTTTACGGGTCAGTGTTGCTCTTTTCAAACCTTGGCCAGTAACAAATGTAACTACTTTGAACAAACTCTAATGCTTCCAGTCTGAATAAATTAAAGCTACACTAAATTCAATCGCAGCGCAAATCTCTATCGTACCTGTATTACAGTACTCTGTAAAAGGAGACACACTTCATTTATTATTATTACAGCTTTCATTCTTTTCAAGAGACCTGCTTTTACATCTTTTTACAGCTCCAATTATGCTGCGTTCACATGTTCGCACTGAAACAATCGCCACCTCATAGTGGTTAGTGGCCAATGGTGGCATAAAGCCATGCAAACGTTGCCATGGTGACCCAAGCGCCAAAGAATATGGACAATTATTAGAGGAGATCTTTATCGATGATTGTGTATTTGAGGTGAAAAAGGCAGGAGGACCCTCTTTTATTGTTGTTGTACAATACTTGGTTCATCTACAACTCAACAACAAGACCTTTGGCGTCCATGGATCCCAAAAAACAACATCCGGTTTATTCCACTGCTGCAGTCGATGGCAAAAGTTGGGAGAATTGAACTCTGGATGGAGCGTTCTGCTCACCGCTGCCATCTCCACTGATTGCCACTCCACTGAAAACAATGCAATATCCTGTTTGCCATCGTCCATCTACCGCAAATATGTGAACGCAGCATTAAGATTTGCTTGCTTTTCATGATCCAAGCAGTCACAATTAATATGTGACCGCACCCCTAAATATGTGACCAGGAAGAAATAATAAGCCTATTCTTCCATCTTGATCTGATGGTCAGTAGATTTATTTTAGATGTTTGAAATAAAACTTTTATAATGTCAGAAAATCCAGTTTTTTTAAGAACGTCACAGCAAAACATCTCATTACTCATAAGAAATAGTTAGATAGATAGATAGATAGACAGATAGATAGATAGATAGATAGATAGATAGATAGATAGATAGATAGATAGATACTTTATTGATCCCGAAGGAAATTTAGTGTCACTAAATTAGCAATATAAGTGTATAGAGAAAAGAAAAAGTAAGGAAAAAGTGCAAAAACAGTACACAGAAGACAGAGCTACTGGAAAGGCTGCCACTCACAGCGGCGCCAGGAGTAGAGAAATAAAATTTGATGTTAGGAAAAATTTAATGTGCCAAAAATTGCTAGTTTCTTACAATGCTCATGTTTAGAATGAAGTGTAAAATTAGCCTGGATGGTCACAAGTGAAACACATTTGGTGTTGCCAGATTTGTTTTCGGTAGTGTTAAATAATGCATTACGCACTGTACACAGTAAAATGTCATAATTGTAAATTTTTCATTGAAACAGGCATCAAGTGGAAGAAGTGTGCCTAAGAGTGCCACACATTATATGAATATCGTGGAGGATTTCAACATCTAACATTTAAAATGAAGAAAAACTGAATCTGTAATTATAAGAGATTGATAAATTACCAGTATTGAGTATATATGAAAATATTAGTAAATGTCCTAACAACATTCTTTATTGCTCATATATATATATATATATATATATATATATATATATATATATATATATATATATATATATATTGCTGTTGTCGGACGAAAACCTCACATCTCCACAATTTGAAAATACCTGTTGTCCTTTTTCACAATGAATGGACTGAAAGAAGTGACTCAATATGACTTGATAAATAGTCTGGTTCCATTGACTTACATTAAAAGTGAAGTAGGTTTTTCCTTCTCCTGTAAAGTTACCATTTGGGAGATACAAGGTTTTCTTCGGACAACAGCGAAATATACGACTGGCTTTCTGTGATGTTTTATTATTGACAAATTTAGACAAATGTTTGCAAGTTGGAAAAATTATAAAAATAAACGAATGCATGCTCAGTGAATTACTACATTTTAGCTAGTTTGCAACTCAAAAGTAAAGAAAAAAAAAATGAATCATTTCTGTAGAACTGAATGCGTTCCAAAGAAGTTTATTTTGTCCACTTATATAACTAAAACAACATGTGCTGCTTTTTAAATGGGAAAGATCTCTATTCAGCATCCAATTTGAGCAAATAAGACTAAGACCCACACAATTAATCGTGATTATGACACAAAACAGTGCGATTAATTGCAATTAATTGACTTAATCACTTGACAACCGTGCAGAATACTAAAAATAACAAAACATGTGCAAACTAGTACATAACGTTACACTGTCATGCCTACTGCATTCCAAATGGCCGAAGTGCAACTTGGGCGGGTCGTTCGCCTGCTACCTGTCACTTTTAGGGTGGGTCACCATACATAAATACACGTATATCAGTCCAAGGTCACACACAGATTTCGAGGATGACTACCTGGCATGACCTTGGCAGTAGGAGAAGGCGAAGTAGCTCTTAGCTAAGACACTCTAAGCTTCCAGTGAGTTTTACCTTCAGAATGGGAAAGAGCCGTTTGTTTGCCATCAGCAGTCAGTCTCACTCAGTGACTCTAAGCAGCTGGCCTCTCTCAGCTGCATTATTCATATGACACACACTCAGAGAGTAAGAGAGAGAGAGAGAGAAAGAGAGAGAGAGAGAGAGAGAGAGAGAGAGAGAGCACCGCTCACCAAAGTTACAAGATTTATGGCCCTCTGTTTAGGATATAATTCAAAGTTCATACTCACATACATCATATTTTGAAGCACATAGATTATGAGGGGGAACACATTCATCATACTGCAACACACACATACACATGCACTCTCTCTCCCACTCCCTCTCTCTCTCGTTGCCTCTCTCTCTCGCTCATTCGCCGTGGCGCTGTGTTTGCACCAGGGCCTAATTTCACTCGGATGCGTCTGGTCCGCACGAAACAGATGAATGCTTTAGTCAGCTTTGTATTAGCTTTGTCACTGAACCCATCGCACTCTAATGAGCCCGCGCTTAAAATAGACCAACTCTCCAAGATAAGGCTAAAGCGGCAGCGCGGAGATGGAGTGCCGCATGGCTGCACCGTCCTCCACTCCAAAGACTGATAAAACGTCTCCGCCGTTTGTCACTTCAGCATCTTCGCCTTTTTTTGAAAGGAGTCCTTTCCGTTGATCCAGTATTTATGGCTCAACAAAGCAAACAGTCACAATTGCAATTACGTATCATTCATCATTCAACTGTTCTGTTGCTTAAATGTGATGTGTTGACACCTTATGAGGATTTGGAGATGTAGGTCATGTCATCTTGTGCCACACATGGTTGGTATTAGAGCCTTCGAGGTCTTCAGAGAAGGCGTAATGATTTCTGGGAACAAAAAGAATAAAAAAAGGCTGGAATTTTTAGTCCAATTTTAGGCCCAATTTCTCCATTTTTTATTGTACTTTTTGTCTATTGTTTTCCATCTGGTCCATTTATGACATGAATGCAGTCATAGTTCATTTTAGTCAGGGTTCTATATAGCACCAAAAAGGGTTCTTCTATTGTTACGACGTCAAGCTTGACACAATAGAAGAACCCTTTCTATATAGAACCATCTACAGCACACTCTTCATCAATCTGGAGAACGATTTCACGATTTCATGATGCAAGAACCATTTAATCATGCAGAGTGTTCTTTAAGTGTTCATGGTTCTACACAGAACCATTTTCTTTACTAAAGAATCCTTGAAGAACCATCTTTTTAAGAGTGTATGTGGTGATTTGTCTGTTTCAAAACTTTTGCAGTGTTTGCGTACTACATAAGACACTTTTTAAAAATTAATTTTAATTTTAATTTAATTTGGTTCCTTTGAATTTATAATAATTATCATGCTTATACTGTTTGTAAGTTTGTATTTTTTGTTTGGACAAAAGTTTAAAAAAAAGATTCAAATCTTAAATACAACTTAGTAAGGCGAGATAATAAGTTGTGGGAATGGGATAATTAAGTTGTGGCCACCACTTAGTAAGGCATGGGGATGAGATCCTAACATGTGGCCATTACTTAGTAAGGCATGGGAATGAGAGGATTAAGCCTTGACCACAGCTTAATCAGGCATGATCTCATTTCCAGGCCTTACTAAGTCATGGCCACGCATTAGCATCTCGTTCCCACATGTTAATATGCCATGCATTATTTTTATTTATACGGGATGTCACCAGCAGGACTCTCAGCAGAGCTCTCCCATTGGTTAGGGCTTCAGGAGCTGTATTGAAGGCCTTACACATTTAATTAACTACCATCATAATTTGGAAATGACTACGGAATCAACCAATCATGTTTGATTTGACCAGTTTAGTGAGACAAATGTCACCACTGACAGTGAATAAGAGTAGATAAATTTTGTGTAAATTCTTACAAATACAATGAAACCACCAGCTGGTAAAGGAAGATCAGCCTAGCTTAAAAAATGTCTTACAAAAGAGTTCAGGTGGCACTTGATCAGTGATGATGTTCTCAGAAGCAAAAGCAGAGCAGTTATTCATCACTTGTGGTTTTTTTTCATATTCACCTGTGATTTTGTTTGTAATCTCTGAGTCAGTTTTCAGAATAAATGGCTCTTTGATGACATTTAAGAATGCTGTGTACACAAATACTCTGTCAGCTTCCAAGACTTTTCATTTCATTGCAAGAAATCTACGCCTCTGTGCTTTTTCACGCACTACAGTCACCACAGCTGTTGAGACTACAGCACAGTGCAGCATTAGACTTAAGCTAGTGGCAAGGAAGTTTTGACCACTGAGTAGGAAAAATCAAAGAAAATACCCATTAACTAGGAATTCGTACTGCTGAGGTGTTCTCTACTATGAGTTCAGCATATAAGGTCATATCACTAAAGTTGCTGAGACCCTCAACAGTAAGAAAGTACTATTCTCTACTTTTTCATGAGGTTATAGTATTGAATCAGTTGACATATAGACATAGTAGTTGGTTAAATCTATAATATTAACCATAAAGGTCACTGTTTTGAGAGGATATGTACAATCGTATGTACAAGTTTGAACACATCTGGTCAAATTTTATCTTTTTGTTGATTTTCAAAATGAAAATGAGTTAAAACAGATTCCTCTACAGGGAACACACTTAAATGTGGCATTTGATGCAAGTTCTGGTGCACAATTTCAATTTATTTGCTGAGTTTAACATGGAAAGAAAAATGAAGCATAAAGTTAAAATGAATCCGGGTGTCCCAACATGGTTCCAGGGTGGTTGTTGTGGTGTTATAAGTATATATATACCTTATAAAACACAGAGAAAAGCATTTTGATGAGTGGCTGGTGAAAAAGTCATGCCACTTGAATGGGAAGAATATGAAAAATGAATTTGTTTCCAGTGGCATTAAAATTTGCTTCATGCCAAAGTGAACCCATTAAATTTGCAAACCTTGGAAGTGTCAGCCAAAAGGGCGAGCTGCGGTCTCTTCTTTCTAAAAAATAGTAGATGGAGAAACATTCCTCAGCAAATAAAACATTTATCACTCACAGTTGCAAAAAACAAAATAATTAAGTAGCTGACGTTAACTGTTTACTGAACTGTGGATTCCCTCCAAAACCACCTCAAATCTGGACCGCTCGTGCTCTCCTGTACGGTCCAGTGTGACTGTCACAGCTTTACTATGATTACGACGTTCTGTTTGGTGAGCTTGTAACTAAAAGAGGGCCTGAACTGAGTTGAATGAACTAAAAGATTGAGTGAATCCTGAACTAGGAGCTCTTTTTCAATGTAAACCTGTGCCAAAATGTGAACTGTGGAATGTAAGCCTAGTCATCCCATAGAAGGTTTAGACTTATTATTGATTATTCTTCTGTAATGTGGTTGCTGGTGTGTGAGGGGTGAAGGAATAGGCCAAAAGGGGATGCTGATTTTTTTTTTACCCTAAAAAAAGTGGCACATTCTGAAAAGAAAAGTTCAGAACCCCTGCTGTACAGGATATGTTCACTTATTTTCACAACAAAATGGAATTTGACCAGGGCACCCAAACTTATGCAGACAACTGTACACCGATCAGGCATAACAACCTCCTGGTTTCTATGCTCATTGTCCATTTTTTCAGCTCCACTTACTATTTAGGTGCACTTTGTAGTTCTACAGTTACAGACTGTAGTCCATCTGTTTCTCTGCATACTTTGTTAGCCCCCTTTTACCCTGTTCTTCAGTGGTCAGGACCCCCATGGACCCTCACAGAGCAGGTACTATTTGTGTGGTGGATCATTCTCAGCACTGCAGTTACACTGACATGGTGGTGGTGTGTTAATGTGTGTTGCGCTGGTACGAGTGGATCAGACACAGCAGTGCTGCTGGAGTTTTTAAACACCTCAGTGTCACTGCTGGACTGAGAATAGTCCACCAACCAAATATATCCAGCCAACAGCGTCCTGTGACCACTGATGAAGGACTAGAGGATGACCAACACAAACTGTGCAGCAGCAGATGAGCTATCGTCTCTGACTTTACATCTACAAGGTGGACCGACAAGGTAGGAGTGTCTAATAGAGTGGACAGTGAGTGGACACAGTGTTTAAAAACTCCACCACCACCCAAATTAGAGGGGATCTGGTCTTTTCAAAATGTCTGCATAATTGAACAGGTAAAGTCAATCAATGACATTAATATGGAATTGTTCACAGTGGTGCAGTGGTGGTGATGGGAACTAGATGTCCAGCTCTAAAAGCTCCCTCACAGAAAGTTGTTACACAAAATAGTTATGAATGCAATTCCTCATGCCTTAGACCAGGTTTGTCAAACTGGGGACCTTCCAGGCCAAAATGCTGCAGATATTAGCATTTACCCCCATGTTATGCTCTGAATTCAGTTCATGAAGGCTAATTAGGCAATGGGCTGAATCAGTTGTGTTTAGTGAGGCAGCATGCTAAAGTCTGCAGTGTTTTGGCCCGCAAGGGCTGGAGCTTAACACATGTACCTTAGACATTGGTTTATGAGAAGATTTAAGTCTTAAATGGAATTTTCTATTAGTGGTGGAGGGTGGAAGGGTATATACCAGACACTGTGAGGCAAAATTGCCCCAGATAATTTTTTTTTGTCCAGATTTACCACTATTTGTGATACTGGATTCAGGTATTAACAGGCAGCAGGTCATATAAGGCAATAAGGTAGGTCTTATAGGTCTGGACAGTGTGTTAGGGCATCATCAACATTACATATAAAAACTCATGATGCATGTAGGTTCACTGGTGGTTTTGGAGAATAAATAAAATGGCTATATTTGGAAACTTCCAAAAAAATTGGTATGTTTCTCTACAGTTAATCATTTCACTCATTCCTCTCTGAATAAGTCAGTTTACATGTCAATGATAGAATTACTCAGAAAATCAGTGGGAGATTTAAAAGACAGTAACTGATATTTTGGTTCACGTGCATCACATTATCAGACACTCCTGTTTTTAAAGACAATATGAAACTAATGATTTATCAGAAGTCTTTTTTTTTCCTTTTTAGGAAGACCTAATGTAGTTTTATTCCGTAGAAGGATGCGTTAACATTTTCAGTAATTTATCTGCTGTGTTATTTGGAGACTGGCCCACAATTCAAGCCAGAAGATGTTCTTGTCACTTTTTCAAAAGGAGAGCTCGCTGTAACTGTCCCTTCATAAGCCATGAGAACATTATTGACAACACTGCGAATGAGGTTAATAGTGGCAGAGGCAAAATGCTGAACACTGGCTTAGAAAAATCCCCCCATTAGCCATCGCCATGCCCGAATCAAAAAGAAAACCATCATTTGGCACTGACCCCCTCAGTCGAGCCCTCCAGCCTTCACACGTTCAAAGAGACTGGGGAGAAAAAAAGAAGGGAACATGTCTTCTGTCTTTCATTTCGAGGGGGTGAAGAAAAAATAAATTCTGTTTTGTTTATCCCCCTCTCGGTTAATCGCTAAATTATGAATCATTTCCAGTAAAGACGGAGGAGAAGCCGAGGGAAAAAGGCACGGAGGCGGGAGACAGCCGAGGAAAGAGGAGAGGAAAAAAAAGAGCAAGAAATACAACTTACTTTCAAAAAAAAAAGAGGAAAAAAAGAAGACAAGACTTAGCTGGGGGTGGTAGGACACACGGCTCAGAAGTCCCATTAATTACAAAATACATTAATATTTTATTAGTCCCTTATCAGTAATTAATCACACACTTTGATGTAAAGTTCAGCTTACAAAAGCATAAGGAAATGGTCTCTCAGCTTTACAAAAGCGTGAGGAGATGGCTCGCCAGTTCACAAGACACCATTAATCCCTACACGCCTTAAAAGTGGTCTTTTAAAGAGAGAGAGAGAGCGAGAGAGAGAGAGAGAGAAGAAGAAAATATAACAGACATGACATACTAGAAGAAAGAAATAGTGGCTACGAGGTTGTTAACAATGACATCTAACCTATAAGCAGGAGGAGAAGGTGGGCGGGGCTTACACACAGACCACACTGATTTAAGTAAGCTAATTTATGCAGTGGACAGAGGACAGCCAATCACAGCAAATATTATTCTGATAATTAGCATGCTTAATTGCAACTGTCAGAATGCAGCACTAGAAGGGGCAGACTGAGATTAATAAAACAGGCTGGGTTTGTAGCTTTTTTCTCAGCCTTATACCAGTTTTTTGTATTTTGTACATTTGTGAGGTGGATTCAAGCATTAACGGGCAGCAGGTCATATAAGGCAATAAGGTAGGTCTTATAGGTCTGGACAGTGTGTTAGGTCATTTGCAGTATTACAGGACAGGGTGTTAAGTATTATAGTACACTGTGTTTTGTAAAATGGTACTATTGTGCTTGGTAATAGGAATACCGACATATTATAGGTGTGTTTGGTAATGTGGGCAGTGTGTGTTTGGTAATATGGGCTGTGTGTTAGGTACTGTACTATAGGGCGGTGTGTTTGATAATATGGAGTGTGTGTTAGGGACTGTATTATAGGGCAGTGTGTTTGGTAATGTGGAGTGTGTTAGGGACTGTATTATAGGGCAGTGTGTTTGGTAATGTGGAGTGTGTTAGGGGCTGTATTATAGGGCAGTGTGTTTGATAATGTGGAGTGTGTGTTAGGGACTGTATTATAGGGCAGTGTGTTTGATAATGTGGAGTGTGTTAGGGACTGTATTATAGGGCAGTGTGTTTGATAATGTGGAGTGTGTGTTAGGTACTGTATTATAGGGCAGTGTGTTTGGTAATGTGGAGTGTGTGTTAGGTACTGTATTATAGGGCAGTGTGTTTGATAATGTGGAGTGTGTTAGGGACTGTATTATAGGGCAGTGTGTTTGGTAATGTGGAGTGTGTTAGGGACTGTATTATAGGGCGGTGTGTTTGGTAATGTGGAGTGTGTTAGGGACTGTATTATAGGGCGGTGTGTTTGGTAATGTGGAGTGTGTTAGGGACTGTATTATAGGGTGGTGTGTTTGATAATGTGGAGTGTGTTAGGGACTGTATTATAGGGCGGTGTGTTTGGTAATGTGGAGTGTGTTAGGGACTGTATTATAGGGTGGTGTGTTTGATAATGTGGAGTGTGTTAGGTACTGTATTATAGGGCAGTGTGTTTGATAATGTGGAGTGTGTGTTAGGTACTGTATTATAGGGCAGTGTGTTTGGTAATATGGAGTGTGTGTTAGGTACTGTATTATAGGGCAGTGTGTTTGATAATGTGGAGTGTGTGTTAGGTACTGTATTATAGGGCAGTGTGTTTGATAATGTGGAGTGTGTTAGGGACTGTATTATAGGGCAGTGTGTTTGATAATGTGGAGTGTGTGTTAGGTACTGTATTATAGGGCAGTGTGTTTGATAATGTGGAGTGTGTGTTAGGTACTGTATTATAGGACAGTGTGTTTGGTAATATGGAGTGTGTGTTAGGTACTGTATTATAGGGTGGTGTGTTTGATAATATGGAGTGTGTGTTAGGTACTGTATTATAGGGCGGTGTGTTTGATAATATGGAGTGTGTGTTAGGTACTGTATTATAGGGCAGTGTGTTTGGTAATATGGAGTGTGTGTTAGGTACTGTATTATAGGGCGGTGTGTTTGATAATATGGAGTGTGTGTTAGGTACTGTATTATAGGGCGGTGTGTTTGATAATATGGAGTGTGTGTTAGGTACTGTATTATAGGGCGGTGTGTTTGATAATATGGAGTGTGTGTTAGGTACTGTATTATAGGGCAGTGTGTTTGGTAATATGGAGTGTGTGTTAGGTACTGTATTATAGGGCAGTGTGTTTGATAATGTGGAGTGTGTTAGGTACTGTATTATATGACAGTGTGTTTGATAATATGTACAGTGTGTTACGACTGTATTATATGACAGTGTGTTTAGCAATGTGGACCATGTGTTTGGGACTGTATTTTAGGGCAGTGTGTTTGGTAAAAATGCAGTGTGTCGTACCGTATTGTATCATAGGGCAGTGTGTGTTGGCAGTCTGGACCATGTGTTAGATACTGTATTATAGGGCAGTGTGTTTGTCAATATGAACCATGTGTTAGATATCATAGGATAGCATGTTTGATTATATGGACAGTGTTTGGTATTGTACGACAATGTATTTGATAATATGGACAGTGTGTGTAGTATTGTAGGACAGTGTGTTATGTATTATAAAGCAATGTGTTGGGTATTGTGGGCCACTGTGTTAGCATCATATCTGACATGCATGGCCTAAACTCTAAATTATTAAAGGTTTTCAAGCCATTTCCAACTCCTTGCAACCATCTTCATAGTGTTTCTCTAGAATATCCTGTCTTCTGTTTGGGTCTTCAGGCTTCTCTTTGCTGATTAGCATGATTCCTCTGATTGTATCTATCCATCTTGTAGCTGGTCACCATCTACAAAAGACTTCACTTTCAGAGATATAGTTACTTAAAATGTATTACTGTGTTTTGAGATGTCTAAAAATAATGCTGTGAAGTCAAGAATGGGCTACCATAGCAATGGCCTAGTAATACCTCAGCAAACACCTGGGGTACCATAGCAATAGCCTAGCAACACCTTAGCAATCACCTTGGCTACTGTGGCAATGGTCTAGTAATACTTCAGCAACCACCTGGGGTACCATAGCAACAGCCTAACAACACCTTAGGAATCACCTTGGCTACTATAGCAATGGTCTAGTAATACTTCTGCAACCACCTGTGATAGCACAGCAATGCTCTAGAAACACCTTAGCAATCACCTGTGATAGCACAGCAATGCTCTAGAAACACCTTAGCAATCACCTGGGATACCTTAGCAATGGCCTAGCAACATCTTAGCAACCACCTTTGCTACCATAGCAATGGTCTAGTAATACCTCAGCAATCACCTGTGATAGCACAGCAATGGTCTAGAAACGCCTTAGCAATCACCTGGGATACCTTAGCAATGGCCTGGCAACACCTAAGCAACCACCTTGGCTACTGTAGCAATGGCCTAGTAATACCTTAGCAACCACCTGTGATAGCACTGCAATGGCCTAGAAACACCTTAGCAATCACATGGGATACCACAGCAATGGCCTAGCAACACCTAAGCAACCACCTTGGCTACTGTAGCAATGGTCTAGTAATACCTCAGCAACCACCTGTGATAGCACTGCAATGGCCTAGAAACACCTTAGCAACCACCTGGGGGACCATAACAATAGCCTAGCAGCATCTTAGTGACCACCTACCAAACAACAAGCCATGCCCTAACAACAGATGTCTAAAAATAATGCTGTGAGGTCATGAATGTTCAAGAACATAAATACAATAATAAACTATATATTTTTTAAAATATATATATTTTAATTTTTTTTTTTTATTATAAAAAAGTTGATTTGGTAATCCTCAGTAAATATTATGCCTACGCATGCAATCTATTGCATGCTGCATTTACTCGTACAAATAGGATACAGTTTTCTAACAATAGTTCAGGTTGACGTAAGGACAGCAGTGTTTCGAGGGGGTGGGATATTTTTTGTCTCTTCACAGGCACATGGACACAAAGGCACTCACAAAGCACACCCACATAAAGACTCATTACATAAACCCCGCCTCCACACACACAAACACAGACACGCCGAGGTTAGGTTGAACTGAGGACACCTGGGTGACTGAAAGGTTGCAGTGAGGTTGCTCATACCCTGGAAGGTCAGTCTATCCTGTAATAGATAGCCGTGATCCCTCAGTCCCCTCCACAGCCCTGTGGCTCTTCCATCCTTTGTTTTGGTGATGGATTGACCCACCTGCGAGCCCCCGGGCAGAGCTCCACCAGGGGGCCTGTGCCCACAAAACAGCTGTACTGTTCGACGACAACAGATGTAACAAAGCCTCTTCTCTTCTCCCAAAAGCAAACAAAAAGGCACCCGCTGATCCATCAGAGACAACGACAGGTGAATTTGTTCTCTCTGTCTGAGCTTGCCCAGCCACCGCCTCCGAGGCTCTGGCCACAGGGGATCACCTCACTACGGATGGCCACGTTATAGCTCATTGGTACTTCAGCTACTGCCATGCCTCAAAGGTAATGTGGTCACTTTCATTTTGGACATTAGGCAACTAGGCCAGACAGTCTTTATGCTGAAAACTATCTGGGTAGAGAGAGTCCGGAGTGTGATATCTAGCACTCGGACACAGTTTACCAGTAAAGAGTAAACATGCACTTGGCTACTCTAGTCAAATTGCAAATGTAACCTCAGAGGTCACAGGTAAATTAATTACTATGTACTCACTTTGTAATTAAATTGGCTTGAAAAAGCCAACTTACTGGTCTACATTTTCTTCTTAATATCATTCTATGGTCAAAGATTTGAAGCTGGTCTCCTCCTACAGCTTTTAAGCTAAAGCCATGAAACTTTGCATGATCATAGAATCTATATCCATATAAGTTGTTTGTGCTTTTTTAGCTGTTTCAACTCACAGTGTTGAAGCAGTAACATGATTTTTTTTTTCCATAGGAGTCATTTCACTTATTCCAGCACAGTCAGCTAAACTCCTCTTAACCATCATACAATTATGCTAGACACACCTTAGCAACCACCTTGGCTACCATAGCAACAGCCTAGCAACACATTAGCAACCACCTGCTATACCATAGCAATGGTCTAGTAATACCTTAGCAACCACCTGTTATAGCACAGCAATGGCCTAGAAAAACCTTAGCAACCACCGGGAAAACCATAGCGATAGCTTAGCATCACATTAGCATCCATCTGGTATACCCTAGCAAGGGCCTAGCAACACCTTAGCAACCACCTTGGCTAAAATAGCAATGGTCTACCACACCATAGCAACCACCTGGGATACCACAACAATGGCCTAGCAACACCTTAGCAACCACCTTGGCTACCATAGCAGTGGTCTAGTAATACCTCAGCAACCACCTGTTATAGCACTGCAATGGCCTAGAAACACCTTAGCAACCTCCTGGAATACCATAGCAATAGCCTAGCAACACATTAGCATGCACCTGGTATACCATAGCAATGGCCTAGACACACTTTAGCAACCACCTTGGCTAAAATAGCAATGGCCTAGCCACACCTTAGCAACCACCTGGGATACCATAGCAATGGCCCAGGAACACCTCAGCAACAACCTTGACTACCATAGCAATGGCCTAGCAATACCTTAGCAGCCACCTGCAATAGCACAGCAATGGCCCAGAAACACCTTAGCAACAACCTTGGCTACCATAGTAATGGCCTGGTAATACCTTAGCAACCACCTGCAATAGCACAGCAATGGCCTAGAAACACCTTAGCAACAACCTTGGCTACCATAGTAATGGCCTGGTAATACCTTAGCAACCACCTTAGCTACTATAGCAATGGCCTAGAAACACCTTAGCAACCACCTCACAAACAACAAGCAATGCCCTAACAACAAGTAGACATACTATACCTTGTAGCAACACCATGGCAACTACCTGAAATTACTGTATAAACACAATTCAGTTATGAAAAATGTAAGGTGTTCTGCAACTAATATAACTTTTGAAGCATTATTAACTTTTAATTATTAACATTTTCAGTTTCTTAGGTCAATGTGTTAAGTATTTTCGGACAATGTGTTATTATGGGTTGGGCCTTTAAGCTTTGTGGACATGCACACATTACTAAACACTGGCCCTAAATGGCAAAGCTAGTTTTTATTCATTTTAAACTTCTGCATGATCATGTTAAATATTGAAAAATGATTAAAAATATTTAAAAAGTATATTTACAAATAGCATATTTTAAAAATGCCCTGCGATGGACTGGGCCCTGCGATGGACTGGCGACCTGTCCAGGGTGTATCCTGCCTACCGCCCAATGACAGCTGGGATAGGCTCCAGCATCCCACCGCGACCCAGAAGGATAAGCGGTTTAGATGATGTATGTATGTATGTATGTATGCATATTTTAAAAATATTTTTTTAATATTTAAATTATTTTAAAATATGAAATACAAATATTAAATATTATCCAACAACTAGTTGTAATATTAAATATTAAAATATTTTTAAAATTACAATATTAATACCCTTACTTATTCAGAAAGTAAACATTACCTAGTGACCCAGAACGGTGCCCTAAACATATACAGCCTATCAAAGATGCACATTCCCAATTTTAGAATTTAGCATTAGCAGTTGGCATTAAAGGCCAACACAGCATGAATGGTTAGATCTCTGACCCAACAGCTGGGTTATTCCAAACAAACAGCCATTAAAAGTGATTCCATTTTGGGTTATATCCTGCTGTTTTTCACTGAGTATTATTTTTCATGTGCACACAAGCCTCTCCCAACACAGACACACACACACACACACAAAACTCACACACAAACACACACAAAACTCACACACAAACACAACACACACATGCAACTGCATTATTTGACGATAAGCATTTATTGCAGCTCATAAACTGTATCTCAGTTTATCACAAACCTTCAGAACAGTCACTGTGACTGCCAAGCTTAGAAAATATGCCAATTCTCTTCTTTTGTTTTATCATACTATTTGTATGAAAATCAACCAGATAGAAGAGATCAGGCAAAGGACAAAGGCTATATTTAGGCCATTTTAGGGAAAGGTTACACTTTTTTGCCGAAATACACACTTAAAAAGATGGTTCTTCAAGGGTTCTTTACTTAAAGCAATGGTTCTATATAGAACCATGGACACTCGAAGGACCGTTTGCATGCTTAAAGGGTTGTTTGCATTGTGAAATCGTTCTTCAGATTGATGGAGAATGCACTGTATATGGTTCAGTGTAGAACCTTTTTGAAAATGGTTCTATATAGTACCCAAAAGGGTTCCGTAATTGTTACAATGTCAGGCGTGTAACAATAAAAGAACTGTTGTTGGTGCTACATAGAACCATTTTCAGAATGTTCTATATTGAACCATATACAATGCATTCTCACACATTCAATCTGAAAAACATTTCACCATGCAAAGAACCCTTTAAACATGCAAATGGTTCTTTGAGTGTACACAGTTCTATAGAGACCCATTCCCTTTAATAAAAACCCTTGAAGAACCATCTTTTTAAGTGTGCAGATTTATGAAATTACTCATCATGCATGTAACTGAATTCTGAATGGAAATCAAAGTGTGATCGGTTGATTCCACTGTCACTTCCTAATTAGGTCGGCAACGTGTAAGGCCTTCTGGCCAGTTCCTGAAGGCCCAACCAAGTCGAGAATGTGCTTCAGTGTATCCACCTGTCTGATCGCTGTTGTCAGAACAGTACCTCATATCTCATTTTTCAGTTTTTGACGTAATTTGGAAATGTGTGTAAATTTCACGATGAATGGACCGAAAGAAATGGCCAAAAATGACTTGGAAAAAAGTCTGGTTCCATTGACTTACATCAAAAGTAAAGTAGGTCATTTCCTTCTCCTGTAAAGTTACCATTTTGGAGATAGGAGTTTTTGTTCCGACAGCAGCGATATATAATGTTGTGACTCTGTGTTGAGCTGCTAGTGAGTAATAATGTGTGAAAGGGGAGGGTAAACCATTCACATCTCTCCACAACGGCAGAGAGATGAGACAAAAAAGACAGAACTGTAGCTTTCTTCATATCAAGGAACCCATAATAATTCTAGGTAATAATTCCAAATAATAATTCCAGTTTTGTAAATTGCACATGTCTACCAAAAAAGGTATAGTCCAATGGAGGGACCCTCAAAACAGGTGGAAATTGCAGTTTATGGCTACAGTTAATTATTATTATTTTTATTTATTTTTTTTTAATAGACTAAACATTGCATTATTGAAAAGGTAACATTTTGGAGACATAAGGTTTTGCTTTGACAATAGCAATATATTCATTACATTCACATTTAGCTTATGCATGAACTCTCCTAGTAGCAACCACTTTTAAAACACTGTAATACTGGAATAGTATGAACGTATTATAAATTCCACTAAATATCTGTTTCTATATTTGTGGACTGGTGTTTTGGGGTTTTTTGATACATGGCTCCTGAACAATGTCACATACAGCATTTTGTCAGATAAAATGCAGATTTTAAGAGAAATGATTTGAGAAGAGATGAAAAGTGCATATGGCTCCCCAGCCTTGGCTTGCTTTCACTCACATACGGCCTTCGCTGCTGAAGCTTTTAGGCGTGTGCCAGGAGTTTGTGTGTGGGGGGGCCACACACACACTGGTCACAGAGGAGCCAAACACAGGCCACACCTGAACTGCTCACACACACACTCACACTCACACGCACACACACTCACACACACACACACACTGTCCGAGACTGACCCACCACCGCGCTAACTCCCACACACTTGGCCGAAAAGCAAGAAAAGACTGAAAGGGTGTGCGAGAAGCAAAGGTGCTGAGAATGAGATGAGCACTCTTTTCTGCTTTAAACCTTTCATACAAACAGCTCTCTTTGGTATGTGATACAAGATTATCCTCCCTTTTCTTTCAACTCGAGTTGCATTATGAAGGTGACGTAGGTTCATATAGAAGGCTAAATTGATATTTCTTGTGGTATGCACTGTTTTTACTATACGACTTCACGTTCATCAGGCCACACAACACCAACAGTCGCATCCAAAAGTCTGGGCTCACTGCAAAAAGTAGTGTCTTGTCAAGTGAAATTATCTTAATTCTAGTTAATCTATCTAATATTTCTGGTTTTGCACTTAATATAAGATTATGGAGCTTATTTCTAGACATTTTTACATACTTTTGAAGTACTAAGTAACAAGTACTTTTTAAGTACTAAGTGCTATGTTTTGAGTACTTCTATCAAGAAAAATGATCTCACTGTTCTGGCAGATAATTTTGCTGGTTTCAAGCACTTTCCTTAAAACAAGCAAAATTATCTGCTAATATAGTGAGATAAAGTTATTTAATGAAATTACTTAAAACAAGTACAAAATGTTTGGAAATAAGTTACATAATTATAATTTTTTGCTGGTCGAATGACCAGATATTGATTTTCTAAGTGAAAATAAGTATTACATATTGGATAAACATAAAATTAATGTGTCATAACTTTTACATAGGCCAAATTTTGTTTTATTTTTTTTCCCCTAATATATTAAAATCATCAAATAACCAGTAATTAGATGCAATAAGGTATACAGACTGTAGAGGCTGTGAACTTATTTTCATGTAGAAAAGCATCAAAACATGCAATTTGACCAAATGCACCCAAACTTCTGCATATGGCTGTTCATAAGCTCTTAATGCCAACTGATATAAACCTACATAAACATTAATAAGGGCTTATTTCAACAGGCATCTTCACTTTTTCAAATAAAAGAGTTGACTCCACAGTCCAAACAGTCCATATATGGAAACAAAAAAAAGCACCAAAACAATTAATTGTTGTTGTGATGTCACTGAAAACAATGCATTTACATATATCCCCCTATTCAGCCTACAGCAGTTTAGCTACGTCCATTCACACTGCTATAAGGAGTTTTTCAGCTCGGACTGCTTTTGGAATGAGACACAGTGCAGGGCAGCCAATCAGAACAGAGTTCATTTACATATTGTTGCTGTCAGAACCTTGTGTCTCCAAAATAGTTACCTTAAAAGAAGAATGAAAAACAAAACAAGAAAAAACAAAACAAAAACAACAAAAAAAAACTTGGAAGTTAATAAAACAAGATTTTTGTCCAAGTATATTTAGACTTTTTCAGTTGGTCCATTCATCTTTTAATTTTAACACAATGTAAACAGTAACTGGAGTTTCCAAATTATGTAAAAAAGTGCAAAAAAACCCAACAATAAAAAATCATGCTTTTCCACAACAGTGACAATATCATCAATAATCAGTCTTAACTGTCTTAACTCTTAAATGGTGTAAAAAACAGCCCATTTGATACTGAAAATGGTATAAAAAAGACTGTTTTGGGTGCATAATAATAATAATAATAATAATAATAATAATAATAAAGAGATAAACAGTAATACAAGAAATTAAAGTAACTAAAGTATTAATTTAGAATCATATAAGAAAATGACAGATCAAATTAAAAGATACATAACGAGACATAGAGTTTTAATTAAATGCTGAGTTAAAGAGATACATTTTTAGATGCTTCTTAAAAGAGTTTAGAAGCAGAATAACTAAATGAGGCCTCATTCAAATGTCATATGTAGACCTCACGGGTTGGGGGGGTGGGGGCGGTGGGGGGTATGAAGGATACGGTCCTTTTAACTTGACACCTGTGTTGAAATGACATAGCATGTTATGATGCATGTTACAGTGATATAATGCTATAATACTGCAGCGTAATGCTACATGTCACCACATTACCAGCACACACTGAGCTATAAAGTCAGGTGTCATAAAGTGCATTTCATTCTAGGAAGTGTAATGACGCAACCTGATGTCAGAAAAAAATCAATCACCTTGACATCATAACTGGCAAATGCAACCTTTATTACAGTGTCATGCAGCCTTACGAACACTTATTTATTGTTGCCTTTCTCGTTAAGTACATGCTCTTACAGTGTGGCGTTGTTGTGCAAATTGAAAACTGCTCCAAATCAGAATTAAGCCTACCAGCCCACAGACACATTACGCAGGCAAATATGTTCACTTACCATAATTTGAGTGGGTGGCATTACAGCAAATCTCCCGCAAGCACACATATACGGTTCCTCATAGCAACCATTCACGGAGGCCCAGCCTGCACTATTCGCCGCTTACATCAAGGCCTTGTCTGAATCATCTGTATGACAAGCGGTCGTCATACGAGCATACGTTTGCAAACACACATACGCAGGGCAGCGCAGTGGCCCTTTTTTTCCTAGACTCCTTCATGTTGTGCCATTTCAAGCCTCTTTGTCCTGCTCTGTTGGAAACAATCATCTCTGCATCACAACTTCGATTAACCTCCACCCACAAAGAGCGCTGCGGCAGCAGAATTAGCCAAGCCAATTTTGAGAGATGCTCAGCCGTCATTTTATTAACAGCAATTTGCTAAATGTGTCATTTTAAGTTAACACAGACACAACAGCTCTAAAACACCTGAACTGGCTATTCTGACAACAGCAGTGGTCTCAAAAGTGTTGGGTCAGTGATGAGGGGCCTGGCTTTAGATTCAGGCTCTTTTGATTAAAGATATGTGTTATTATTTTTCATTTCTAGAAAATGTGGTACTTTAAATGATTATTCCATCAATTCAGTCGTTAAGATGTAAGTGAAATCAGTCAGAGTGGTTTGGTGTGAAATGCTCCATTATAGAGAAACAGAGCCAGGATTGTTCACAGTGGTGGTGATAGGAACCAGACACACAAGTTTAATGTGTAAAATCACAGAAAATTATTAAATTATATGGTTATGAATATGCTAGCTGATGCTTGAAACATTGTTTAATGCGATATAAATTATATATTTTTTTATGCTTTGAGGTTTTTGCCCATATAATTTATATATATATATATATATATATATATATATATATATATATATATATATATATATATATATATATATTATGTTTACATCTCAAAAGTTGAGTTTGCAGCAATAAAAAATAATAATGAATTAAGCAATATTTATATTTCTTAATTTACTTATTAGCTACAGCTTATTTTGTGCACATATATGGTTACATGATCAAGACTGACCACTTTAATTTTATTTACATGCTTACAAAAAAGCTGATTTTGTCCTAAAACTTAAATTAACCTTAACAAGTCACCTATGAAATGTGTCCAATAATTATCCCAAATTAAAAGGACACTCTCTCGAAAGAGAAGACAAATTATGAAATTCCTCATAATTTGTCTTCTCTTTCATCTTCAATATCCAAATTACTAAAATAAAAATGATGAAAATTATGAGGTGGCCACTGTCCATAAACCACAGTGCCATGGACTCAGTCCAGGTCTGTAAGTGTGAATTCTGAACAGTAATGTGGGTCTCACCTCTACTGAACTTCAGATATACTTAAAAAGACATTTAAGAACTTCTTGTGAAGATTATCTTTCAACACCAAATCAAAAACCTGATATAACCCACTTCTCCAGCACTCACATCTATACGTTTTTAATAGATGAGTAAGAAGATAACTTCACAGACATTTATGGCAGGTCTTCGATCATTTCACGTCTCTGCCAAGTTCTCTGCTTCTCCCAGTTGCTGAGCTGATTTATCAACATTGGGTACCTGAAGTATTTTGGGCTATACTGAACCATTCGAGTCACGTAGATGAAGGTTCATCATTTTAGTAGACTTCCAGTAGAGCATCATATGATGTCTGATTGACTGAACTGTTAGGGAGATGTTGCTGGATGTTTCATGGCCACTTGGGTAGTTTGCATTAATGAATATATAGTTGGTCCATGGTGGGTAAATAAAAACAATCCTAATTGAAATAAAATGTAAAAATTACATAAATAATGGGCTTTCTGGTGCTCTGATAGTTAAGTACAAAATATAAAAATTATATAATTTAGGTACAGAAGAGAGGGCTCTATTCAAAAACTATGTGTATGTTGGTAATAAACCCTGACAACTTTCCTAAAAAGCAAACTGTAGATTCATACTGTATTTAAATTTCTATAGAGGAATTACTGTCAGACTGTAAGTAGCACACACTGAAAATTCACAATGGATTAAAATCACTCCACAATTATTACCGTCAGACTGTAAAACTACACACACTGCAGATTCATACTGGATTAAAATCGCTCCGCAATTATTACTGTCAGACTGTAAAACTACACACACTGCAGATTCATACTGGATTAAAATCGCTCCACAATTATTACCGTCAGACTGTAAAACTACACACACTGCAGATTCATACTGGATTAAAATCGCTCCACAATTATTACCGTCAGACTGTAAAACTACACACACTGCAGATTCACACTGGATTAAAATCGCTCCACAATTATTACCGTCAGACTGTAAAACTACACACACTGCAGATTCATACTGGATTAAAATCGCTCCACAATTATTACCGTCAGACTGTAAAACTACACACACTGCAGATTCATACTGGATTAAAATCGCTCCACAATTATTACCGTCAGACTGTAAAAACTACACACACTGCAGATTCATACTGGACTGGAAGACCTTAGAGAGAGAGAGAGAGAGAGAGAGAGAGAGAGAGAGAGAGAGAGAGAGAGAGAAATAAAGCCGCTTCATTGCTTTCTTCCAGGTGCCTTTGTCTGCATGATTTCATCTACGCGCCATAATCAGCCCCCCTTAATGAAAGACCTTATTACAGTACTTAACATACAGTACAACCTCAGATAAACATATCTAGCTGAATTAGAGCTACAGAGAGCCTTGGTTAGGGTTCTGCAAAGGTCAAATCAGGACCTCAGTTTTGCCGCTAATGCACATTTACAATCGCAGAAGCCGTG
The DNA here is from genome assembly GCF_904425465.1 of Colossoma macropomum. Taxonomy (NCBI): domain Eukaryota; kingdom Metazoa; phylum Chordata; class Actinopteri; order Characiformes; family Serrasalmidae; genus Colossoma; species Colossoma macropomum. The sequence goes on from NW_023494787.1 coordinate 47,105,310, forward strand.
TGGCTCAAAGGTTGGAGAGCTAAGCTTCTTCCTTTAGGAACATGACTCTGCTGCAAAGTGTCCTCAGTGTGTCAGAGAGACTGTTAACACCACATGAGCTGATACAAAGCCCCGTCATTTATTTTGATAATGAAGCAGAAGCGTCACTCTCCCTCCTGCCAGGTCAGATTTTGAAGCCTCCGACACCGGAACGACTGCCGAGAAATCGCTTCTCTTCCCTAATTAGGGGGCGAAAACTTGCGAAATTCCTGCTCTCGCTCCGTCTGAAGAGGGTAAGCGAGCACTCACGGCTAATTCGCGCGCTGCCTGCAAACATAAGTTCCATCCTTCCAACCAGATCTTGCTCCCTCTTCAAAATATTTGCCATGAACGACTTGTGAAGTGAGGGCTTTGAAATGTCTAAACTGCGCCCATTCATTGCAGTCTATCAGGCGCGAGCACATCAAAGTGCAGTGAGTCCCTCAGATCTGCTTGGCTCAGTGGAATAGCACTGTATATGGATGTCTGCGCGTGTTATTGGTATTCATGACACGTACTTCTAAACTAGCCTGATATGCACGGCTGTTATTTGTAAATACACTTCAAACATCTCAATGGTAGTTTAGTAGATGGAGGGAGCGCGGCAGGTTTTATACAAAGTATCTCCATTATTGGATGCCTTCAGAAAGAGTCCCAAACAGTTTATATCAGTATTTACTCCCTAACACATTATTTGGATCTCGACTTCGTCTTCTGTCTGTTTTCTCCCACCAGCTCACGGTGCCCAGGGCCAGTCTGTAGACGAGACTTTGTTTTCCTTGCTCTCTCCCTCACCCTCTCTCCTTCGCTCTCTCTCTCTCTCTCTCTGGCTCATTGTGCTCCAGCCTTCCTTCTTTACTCAGGGTCCATAGGACAATGCGGTAATCTCGCAGCGCAACAAGGCTGATCTGCGGAACAATGCAGAAAGTAATAATGTCTCTCCAGCAGAGACGTGGCCGGCTCGGTCGAGTGGGCCTGCCACCGTTTTTTTTCTCTCCTCCACGGGCGCTTTCCGCACAAATCCGCCCTTTGATCTGCCATTTGGAAAGAGGAGAGGGATCCAGCTCAGGAGAGGAAGTTGGCAGAGCTGGGCATGTGTGTTTGTTCTGGAAATGATAGGGTTTGCCGCCATGCACCCAGGCCAGCTTAGAGAGGGAACCTGGGCGTTTGTTTTTGTACATTTTCAGGACAAGATTGTCCCGGAAGAATGTAGTGCAATGTCACGGCCAACAAAACGGTCTTAGGTAAAGTTCTTGCTCCACATAATACGCTGCTATGTTAAACTACGTAGCCTTACACACTGGTCCTATGCATTGTGCCACGGTGGTAGGGGGTGGGGGTGCACATGTGAAGCACAAAAACATTGGTAATAACCTTTTATTTGAATGATGGTACGTTACACTGATGTAACCAGGACATAAACATGTCATAAGGAAGGACCTGCATACTATTTTTATGGTTGTTTTTGTATATTTTGTTACATATCTTTACTTCTTGTTCCATTCCTGCATCTGTATAATAGTGTATGGCAATACTTTTGCTCTTATTTTGCTCTTTACTGTACTTTGTACTATCTATCTATCTATCTATCTATCTATCTATCTATCTATCTATCTATCATGAAAGATATCTTATGCTGTCATAAGTTGTCCTGATAGATTTCATAATGTCTTATGTCATGGCAGCTTATGTCACATGGTATATCTCGCTACATGTAGTCTAGCTACCCTTCAGGGCATCTGTTTTACTCATATGGCTGAATGCAATCAAATCCTCGCAGCAATGGTCCAACATATAGTGTAAAGCCTTCCCAGAAGAGTGAAAGATCAGTGTTTACCTGTGACTTGCCTCAATGTGTCACATTGTTTGTTTTACTGAAAAAAACAATTTTCTAAGTCAGGAAACTGAAGGTCTTTGTATTTCATACAGTACCATGCAGATAATGCACATGGGGCTTATTATTATTAGATATTAGTGATTACCTATAATACACGGGCAAATATAATATAATAACTACAATTCATTGTGCAATAGCTAAAGAACACCCTTTATTTAATTGATTTACAGTCAAAACAGCCATTAAGTACAATATCGCTGTTGTCAGAAAAAAGCCTTATATCTCCATTTTTGTCGTTTTTCAGTTTTTGACATAATTTGAAAATGCCTGTTGCTCTTTACATTGTGGGTAAATTTTATGATGAATAGACCAAGAGAAACAGTCCAGAATGACTAGGAAAAAAGTCTGGTTCCATTGACTTACATTAAAAGTACAGTAGGTTTATTCCTTCTCCTGTAAAGTTACCATTTTGGAGATACGAGATTTTCTTCCAACAACAGCGATATATTAATATTGCAGAAGATATTTCTGGAAAGAAGGGAAACGTCAAATGAAAAAAAGTGAAAAACAAGAATTTCCAAAAACTGAGGTTTAAAAAATGCTTAAAAGCTACAGAGAAAATGAGACTCCTAACAACCACAGGGAAGACCCGGCAGACACCAAAACTGCCCCCATCAGACAAACAGCACTTAAAGCTTTCATCTGTGAGAGAGAGGAGAAAATCAAGCTGCTTCAGATCTGAAAACATCCACATCCATCCTTCCACTGTGAGAAGACAACTCAGCGCTGTGGGTCTGAAAGGATGTGTAGCTGTTCAAGAAGAACCTCACTGAGAAAAGGAGACATCAAACAAAGAAGCTGAGCAATGGACTGACCACCCCAGAGTCCAGACCTCAACATCACTGAATGTGTTTGGGATTGCTTGGATTATGATAAGCATAAAGTGCAACCAATTTCTAAGGCTGAACCTTGGAGGTTTGGAAAAATATCCCTGTAGATTTTTTTTGAAAAACTGAAAGTGAGTCTCCTGAAAAGACTGGACACATTAAATATTGAGTTTGGTTTTTGAGGCTGCTGTGTGATTTGAAAGGTTTGTACTAAAAGGTCATTTTGACTGGCAGTACTGAGCATATATGGCACATATGTATGATCCTACGTTAGCTGCAGAAACAAACCTGGCGAGTGGAGTGCAGGTTGTCATGTGCAAATCACCCAAGAGCAGACGTTTTCTCTTCTCATCAGCCGTGTTCCTTTGTGCTCTCTCGGCTGTTCCTTTTAGGCAGTTAAGACAATTAATGAATAAATGAATGACAATCAGTAGATGAAATGAAAAAGTGACGACAGGTTAAAAGGCGGAGGGAGGGGAGAGAGACTGGAAGGGACTTATTGAGAGAGAGAGAGAAAGAAAGAGAAAAGAGTGGGTGTGAGAGAGAGAGAGAGAGAAAGAGAGAGAATGAGAGAGGGAGAGAGAGGGTGAGTGAGAGATAGATAGAGAGAGAGAGAGAGAGAGAGAGAGAGAGAGAAATAAAGCTGCTTCATTGCTTTCTTCCAGGTGCCTCTGTCCGCATGATTTCATCTGCGCGCCATAATCAGCCCCCTTAATGAAATACGTAATTAACATATTATAATTGTGGTAAGGATGGTTTTGACAGAAATCATTTTCCATATCTAATACTATGCTAATTTAATCTGTTCCTCACTCCCCGACATGACCCTTGGTGATTAAGTTTCATGGCAGATTTCTTCCTCTCTGCGCCGCCGTGTGTGTGCGTGAGCGCATGCGAAACTCTATGTGTAGCGCGTGCATATGCGTGCGTGTGATTTTCTGACGGACGGGCGAGGGTGACGCGTCCTCTCAGACGTGGCTGTCATCAGCGTGAGCGCCGTTGGGTACGCAGACTGGAGCAGATGGCCCAGAATGGCAGGAGACTGGAGGAGAGGCAGCGGGCGATATGTGTGGTCTGCGTGAGGGAGGGGAGAGAAAAAAGAGAGAGAGTGAGAGAGAAAGAGAGGTGAGTGGGAGTGCAGAGGAGAGGGAGGGATGGAGGGATGGAGGGAGGAGGACAGAGAGATGGCTAACCAGTCTTAGAGACGCACTTGCACTTTGTCAGGGACGCACTTCGGTTTTGACCAAAACTTTGGTGACATTTTATTTTGAGTGGTCCTTTTTTAGATGCAGCAAACAAATCCTCAGTAACATCAACAACATATGAATGACGTAGCAGCAGTGATAGTTGGAGAGTCCATATCTGTAGATGTTTAACCTGAGAGGACCATCAACATCCTCAACAAGCTGTTACAGACACACTGACACCATCCTGTACCTGGAGCTTAACTGGCTAAGGGTTTGGTTAAGTTTCGGTTTCGGATTAGGGCTGAGGTAAAGGTTAGGATTAGGTTTTGAGTTGAGGTTAAGGTTAAGGTTAGGATTAGATACAAAATGTAAGAAGATGCATTTCAAAGTGCAAAGACCGTGAGGGACCTAGAAGGGTCAATTGTGAATCATAGACTTGCTTAAACCGAAGGGATCAGTGGAGGTGAGGTAGGATTTAACTCCTTTGAATTGGAATCAGGCCACTGCTATCTGAGACAACGAGCAGCTATCGCTCCATTTCTGGGCATGCAGATGTCTGAGGAAGCCCCCCGCGTGAAGTGCCTCCTCTGCCGTGCGTCGGAAAGGTCAAGTAACGAGGGATGCGAAACGGAGTAGAATTAATGCGCAACAGCTGAGTGCAGAAGGGAGCGCGGCAGATGAGTGACAGCACGTATGCCACTGCATAATGAGCCCATCTCCCTCTCTGAAAAACTCCGGCTCAGTTTGCCCCCTCCATGCCCTCAGGTGGGCTCACCTCCCATCCGGGAACAGAAGCGCGGCCTGAGCCCGTTAAAGGGGTTCGGGTGAGAGACGCTACAGGAAGCTGACGTCTCTGTCGGAACGCTTGTGTGTCTATTTAAGTAGTTAATTTGGAGACAGAGTTGACACTGTGGTAGGCCGTGTGCCCTTATTCTGACAAACAAATAAATAAAACATTCTTCATTGTGGTTCGCTGACAATACACACAAAAAAGCACGGGATGTTAAAACGCATTCACTGCAACAATTTGGTATCTGTCAAAAAAATTACATTTACACACACTGCTGGTTTGGTTGTTGTAGGCGTGTTTATGGGTGAAGATCGATGATTCTTCTCACACGAGTGGGAAGCTCTTTTAAACACCAATGCATGTCAACAAAAACTGTTGGTTTTCTTCACAGAAAGAGGTGAAAAAGCTGTGAGATGTCCTTTTAGATCTTTGGAGCTGTACCTATTTGTACAGCACAGGCGTTGTCACAAAGAAGCCTTACAGAAATCTGGGTCTAAGCTCCTAGCAAACAAGCTTGGTAACAGTAGCAAGAGCAAACTCTCTAAGAATGTGAGGAAGAATTGTTGAAAAGAACGAAGACTTAAAACAAAAACTCCCTACGAGCATAAGGAAGAACCACTGAGAGCAACCAAGGCTTGGACATAAGGAAGAAACCTCAAGGGGAACAAAGATTCAAAAGGAAAAACTCCCTAAGAGCATAAGGAAGATCCATTAACAGGAACCAAGACACAATAAGAGACCTTCCCTGAGAGCATTAGGAAGAGCCACTAAGAGGAACCAAGACTCAAATGGAAAAACTCTCTAAGAGCTTAAGGAAGAACCATTAAGGGGAACCAAGACCCAATAGGAGACACTCCCTAAGAGCATGAGGAAGAACCACTGAGAGGAACCAAGACTCAAAAGGAAAACTCAGTAAAAGTATGAAGAAGAACCACCAACAGGATCAAAGACTCAAATGGAAAAAACTCTCCAAGAGCATTAGGAAGAGCCACTAAGAGGAACCAAGACACAAATGGAAAAACTCTCCAAGAGCATGAGGAAGAACCTTTAAGAGGAACGAAGACCCAATAGGAGACACTCCCTAAGAGCATTAGGAAGAACCACTGAGAGGAACCAAGACTAAAAAGAAAAACTAAAAAGTACAAAGAATAACCACAAACAGGAACGAAGATTCAAATGGAAAAACTCTCTAAGAGCATGAGGAAGAACCACTGAGAGGAACCAAGACACACATGGAAAAACTCTCTAAGAGCTTAAGGAAGAACAACTTGGAGGAACCAAAACTCATAAGGATAAGGCACCCTATTTTGAGCCTTGACATTGGATGGCAAAACAATAACAGAACCATAACAATAAGGGCAATGAGAATAATAAATAAATAAATAAACAAAGTCAGTCTAATTATTCAACAGAATTTAGATTAACCAATAAAAATAATAACTATATTTCTCAATGAGACTGACTGAAACTCATACCACTGTCCCAGCATTGCTATCTGTCAGTGTCTGTCATTTTTCTCCTTCAAATCAAGAGTAAGAGTATTTTTGACAGATACGTCTTTTGATGTGTCTTTGCGAATGTGTAATTATGCCAGGTGCTTCATATGAAACAAGTCAAAATCCATATGTGTTACTGCGAGACTGAACCGTGATCTACCGCAGTCATGCAGGAAAATCACTGGTGTTAAAGTAACACAGTCAGTGTTAAAGTTGTCTCCTAGGTACAAGGTGCTGCTACACAGGTCTTTAGTGTAGGTTTTAATTGAACCTTGAGGATTTTACCGAAGATCTTCTCAGGTTGTTCTTACAGTGGCAGAGTTAATATTGAGTATAAGGGGTTCAAGAGCATGTGATCCCATTGGCCTTGAAGCTTGACATACACATAGACATATATGTCCAAAAGTATCCAGACAGCCATTTGAATCAGTGAACTTTCAGCTTTCGATTGCACATGAACAGCTTGTATAACCTCCATAGAAAAGCATTTTTTGGGATGCTGGAGAAGCTGCACATGAGGTCAACATGCCCAGTTCTGGCTGGAGGTGTATCAAGTCTCCCAGTATTGGCCTGTGGTGTAGTAGAACTGCATTCTCTGGAGTGATTTAATACCTTTGAGAAGATTTATGATCCAGAACCATTCAGCCAACTTAAGTACCTGACCTCACCGATACTTATGTGGTTGAATGCAATCAAATCCTCACAGCAATGTTCCAATATCTGGTGTAAAGTCTTCCTAGAAGAGTTGAGACTGTAAATGCAGTAAATGGGGACAAACTTTCTATTAATACCCTTGATTTCAGAAGAAATGCTAGACCAGCAGGTGCCTACAAACACACACACATATATATATATATATATATATATATATATATATATATATATATATATATATATATATATATTGTGGGGAACTGGTTATGACAATGTTATGTAGCAGTGTTCAAGTAAACTGATGTTTTTCCTCCTTTCAATTAGCTACTTAATGCCTTACATCACTTTTACTAACCAACTTACTGATTTTATTTCCTATCCGAAAAGACTAGTGAAGCTACTGAATCGTCTGAGTTGTTGTATGTAATGTGATTATTATAATTAAGCGCCGTCAAGTCATTTCCAACTCCTGGTGACCATATGGATAGTGTTTCTCCAGAATGTCCTGTTTTCTGTTTGGGTCTTCCGGCTTCTCAATGGCTGATTCATGATTCCTCAGATTGTATCCATCCATCTTGTTGCTGGTCATCCTCTTGTACCTTCAACCCTTCCAAGCATAACAGTCTTTTCCAATGTATTGGTTCTTCTCAGAATATCTCCTAAGTAAGTTTCAGATTGGTATTCTGGGCTTTGAGTGAGAGGTGTGGCCTTGGTTGAAGATCCATTCGGTTGTTTTCTTTGCCGTCCAGTGTTCTTTTAAAAGTCTTTACCAACACCAAAGATCAAAGGCATCAGTATTTTTCCTGCCTTGCTTGTTTATTGTCCAGCTTTCACATCCATAAAGAACCACAGAGAAAATCATAGCCTGGATGATTCTACTCTTTGTGGAGACAAATCATTTCATTTAAAGTTCTTTTCGAGCTCCTTCATCCTTGTTCTGCCAGGCACCAATCTGTGTCATATTTCATGAGAGCTGGATCCTCTGATTGGTCAGAGTAAGCAAAAGCTGTCCACTATTTCCACCATTCCCACATCTTCTCCATCAGTACGCTGTTAGAAATAAAGGTGCTGTGCAGGTACATTTTTCGTTCATCAAGATACAAACAATGTAAATGTTCCCTCAAAGGTACAACAGTGGTTTTAAGGTCTAGTTGTGCCTTAAATATGTTTTTCCAGGTGAAAAGTACATATTTGTACCTTTTCATAACCAAATTTTTAAAAACAGAGCAATAAAATAAAAAGCCTGGAGACGAGACGGGGTGTGTGGAGTCAATACAACTTAGAAAATATAGTTTCAATGGATTATAGTACAATTAGGTACCCTTGTGACAGTGACAGTTTACTACCTTTTTTTTCTGAGAGTGTGGTAAAAATAGTAATGACAATAGTCACCAAGAATGTATTTAAAAGGGCAAACTCTTATCTCAATCTACTGTAAAACAATGTCTTAGACATTAGGCAGCTTATTTGTAATGATTTCATCTAATAACTTTCTGTTAGGGAGCTTTTAGAGACAATAAACTCTTCAGCACCAATTCTGACTAAATTTCTTTAGAATGAACATTTCCCTGAATGACTTTGTTTAACTTTTTAACTATGAAGAAATGTTGAAAAATCAATTTACTTCCCTGTTAAGAGTGGTCTTAAGGTGGGCATAGTCGTCTCAACTACTCAGCGTATGATATAAAGGCGTGCATGTTCAGCAGGGTGAGAACTCCCCTGTGTGTAATAATGTGACTGTAGACTCAGTCTGATGAGTGAAAGCTCTGTTTTTCCAAAAGCAGCCCAGCAGTAAGATGGTGTGTGTGTGTGTGTGTGTGGGTTGTCATGTGTATGCTCTTTCTAGATGTTGCAATGATCTTAAGGCTGCAATGCTTTGGAGAAACTCACCCTAGGCTGGTAGAGCACATCAGAGAAGAAAAGTCAGAAATAAAGCTGCTCTCGTCATGTGTCTTGCTGCTTTTTTCCCCTGCCATCTCTGCTGTTTTCAGAGCCAAGTCAAAAATTACAGCAGAGATTCGCAGTGCACAGGTGTTGGAGTGGATGCGTGCACAAACACACGTGCATTTGTATTCCTGTCTTTGTGGGATATTTCCACTTGATTCAGTATTACTATAGCTATGAAATGCTGGCAAAATGCTTGCACATTGACAAAAGATTGGAGATGCCCAAACATCTACTCCATATGTGCTTGTTGAACATTTCGTTCCTAAATCAAGGGCATTAATATGGAGCTTGTCCCCCTTTGCTGCATTAACACTCTCTACCTTTCTAAGAAGGCTTTACACTCGATTTTGTAGCATAGTAATAGCAATTCACTTGCAGTCAGCCACATGATCATTAATAAGGCCAGGACCTGATGTTGACTGATAAGGCCTGGATTGCATTTTAGTTCATCCCAAAGGTGTTGGATGAGGTCGAGGTCAGGGATTTGTGCTTTGAGTCAAGTTCTTCCACATCAAACTTGACTAACCATTTCTTTATGGACCTCTATTCTGTGCATTGGGTTTCGCTATCGTCCTAAAACAAAGTTGAAGCGCACGCTCCTTTAGAATACCTTTGTATGCTGAAGCATTAAGATTTCCCTTCACTGGAAATAAAGGGCCCAAACCAAACACTGAAAAACAGCCCCAGCCCATTATCCCTCCTCTACCAAACCTTACAATTGCCACTCTGCATTCCGGCAGGTAGTTTTCTCCTGGCTTCTGCCAGATTCATCTGTCAGAGAGCCAGATGGTGAAACATGATTCATCACTCCAGTGAGAGTGTTTCCAATAGAGTTTGATGGTAATCTCAGGCTTATTATTTACTAAGGCTTATTATCGATTCATTGCAGAGACTTCAATGCAAACCTTTTGAGTTTTCTTAAAATGATAGAAGTATGTAATAAAACTTTGGGTCCACCAGTGGGCCCTGGCCATTTAAGGGGTTAAGGAAGAAAATTTTTTCGAGTGTAAGTGCTTAATTTGACTTTAAACTACACCATCTTGTAAATGCTGCTAACCATAGGCAATCAAACTTTGTATTTACATCATTTGTCAGCACAGTTAGCATTTTAGGGGTTAATGGAAATGGAAAATTTGCCAGGACTCTACAAGATAAAATGTACATTAATCATCAGTTCCAAGATTCGAATAAAACATGTTAAATGCCTTTAACAAGCTTCAAATGTCCATATTTAGTCTTAGAATGGCCAAAAAAAAAAACATTTATGTGCAGCAGCGTTAGCTTAGTGCTAAAAGAAATTAATCTGATTTTGTTTTTTCTCAATCTGTTTTTTCTTATTTTTTGAGTTTTGACATGAACAGGCTGAACTAAACGCCTAGTCATAGTCAACTCATAGTTCGCTACTGCTGTATGTACTATATAAAATTCCAATAATAGTGTTAAATAAGCATGTCATCGGGCAAGCCAGAGGCTTAGAAGTTTTAATTTTGCACTGTAATTAATTCTCTATAATACATTAATAATGTAAGCATATAATCATTAAGAAAGTAGCTGTGCTATGTTCAATGATTGTGTTAAAAAAAAGCCTGATAAATACTTATGGTACAACATCAAGGTACAAATGTTCAGAATGCAATGATGAAACTAATAGATTAGGCTACTAAACTACAAAACTTTTTTGGGGTGTATTTTTCAAATGAAAATAAAAAAAGAAGAATTTTTCCTCAGAGAATTTGACCAGATAGCACCACAAAGTCAAAATCTTTGGGACATTTGATCCCCAATAAGAGCCAAATACATGGCTGCACACTCACCCACTTTCCACATGGATGAAGTCCCACGCTAACGTGGTCCATCTGCACTCTGCTGCTCACTTTGATTGGCAGGTGTACATGCGTGCCACATCAGCTGCCAATACCTGGAGACGATGATGTCACTGCAGCCGGTCTCCTGGGAGACGGTACGCTAGCTCACTCTGCCTTCACACATGAAAGAAAGCCATTGCAGGTGGCGGGAAATAGGTCGACGATGAAAAGAAAACATTTTTTGGCTCGCCGGTGCTCCGCGAGGCCCGAGGGTACGGCTTTGATATCGAATGGATCCCCAGTCATGATTAAACGCAGCTATCTGAGACCAATGTAATACTAGAGAACAGAATACTCTGCCGGACAGCAATGGGATCCAACCTCATCTCTCATCTCTGATATACACACACACAAAAGTTCTTACCTGGGTTTCCATCACAAGAGATATAGATCTGTATGAAATCCCATTAAATATCATATGAAAGTATCAAAGAATCTGTGTTTGGAATTCATGCAGACAATTTGTTAGGCCTACTTTTTTGTCTGTCTGCTAACACATACGCTACGTCCAAAATGGCATACTTAAGTAGTGTGTAGTAAATTCGAACCAGTGCGTATTATTCAACCATTAATCCCTTAAAATCTCAGGCTTATTATATAGTAAAGATGATTATTCTGTAACTACAGGGACTTCACCGCAAACCGGTTGAGCTATTCTTAAGATAATAAAAGTGTGTCATAAAATTTTAGGCCTTGGCCATTTGAGGCGTTAAAGAAATATGTTTTTTTCAGAATGTAAGTGCTTACTTTGACTTTATACTGCATCATCTTGTAAATACTGCTAACCATAGGCAGTCAAACTTTGTATTTACATCATCTTGTTAGCACTGTTGACAAAAGACAAAGAGTCAAACAGTCCACAACTAAATTATTCTTGTGTGGTTTTTGTGTAGACCAAAGAGTTTTATTTTTCTGGCTGTATTTAGCTACACATGCATGAATGATCTACTACTTTCCCCCCCCAATTTTGTCCCCGATTTAGTCATATCCAATTCCACCCACCAGTTAGGACTCCCCCTAACTAGGAGGGTGCTAGGAGGGTGAAGGCTAGCACAGGCTTCCTCCGAGTCCTGTGAAGCGCCACCACATCTTTTCGAATTGCCGCTCACACAACATCATTGGACAGCCGAACGCACTCAGAGGAAAGCTCCAACCGCCAGATCTGTTATGTCAGCTAACAGACACCCGAACTGACTAGCATTGCACTGAGTGATGGGAGGAGACCGAAGGCCATCCTACCCACCCAAAGAGAGCGAGGCCAATCGTGCTCTCTTGGACTCCTGGCCATGGATGGCTATAGCATCACCAGGGATCGAACTCGTGATTTCCTGATGATAGGCCCAACGCTTAGACAGCTGTACCACTTGGGAGCCCAGAGACAGCTACTTTTATTCATAAACTTCTATGCCTAATACCCCCAACACTGACCATCAGTACTAGTAAGGTGTTAGTTAAGTAATCTCAGCTCAGAGGTGACACCACACCTCTGAATAAAAACAAATAAATAAATAAATGTGGCTAAAGCATTCTAGTGGAACAGCAGCTGACTGACTAGCAGAAGAAAACCTGGCCACTGACTGTTAAAATTAACCTTCAATAATAAATACAGTCAATATAGTAACATGTCCAAGTTTATATGTCTTTATAAACCATGTCAGTGCTGTTTTGACCCACAGCGTTCACTGGACTCCTCTTGGACAGCTAACTTTGCTATCTCACATCACTGAAGAGCATCAAATCCTAGCTTAGCAAGGCAGCAGTAAGAACTGACATTTACTAAATGTCACATTGAGTGGTAACAAACTGTGACCGAGTACATACATTTTCACTTGTGCATCGCAGGACAAACCTTTACTGGATTATTGAGCTGCAGTAGTCCTTTCATTAAACACGCAGCGTTCACTTTTGGGGAATGCCCCGCCTTCCTGGCTGAAATGGAGATTTTAATTGGTTCTGTTTGTCTTTTTGGTCCTGCCTATTGGTCAGAAGTCCATGTGATTAGGGAGAATGGAGTGGCCTGAGCTCGATCAAAAAGTGGTGGGGCATCACCCCAGTAATTCGAAAAGTGGCTTGCTCACCCCTATTGTTCTGGCAGACATGCCTCAGCTTTTCATGACTGTAAATGCCAGATATAATGTATATGTTGTTCACAGCAAGTTCTTCATATTTGGTGTTATGCACCAAAACATGGGTTTATTTTTGTATTTGTGCTAGCTAATACCTGTCATCACTTTCCACCACTTTTAGATGACATTCATCAGCCTTCCACTGCTCCACAGCCCAATACTGGAGTGCTTTATACCCCTCTGGCTGACACTTGGCATTGGGCATAGTGACATTAGGCTCATGTGTGGCTGCTCCGTTCTTTCGGGCATTGCTTGTCTATGGATATTATGTGTGCAGTGTCAGGAATGGGTGGCGCTGAATTCACAAATGAATGGCTGTCTGGATACTTTTGGACAGCGTACTACGACAGCTCAACTAACACACGCATTCATAAAGCGCTGTTGACCTGATGCTGTGAGATAATTGTGTAATCAACAAGTTCATTGTTCATTCCCAGCGGACTGCAATTTTTTTTCCTTTTCAAAGAATATTAGCCGCATAATTGGTACAGTAAATATGCATGCTTGACGTGTTAATTTATGTTAATTAATCTACAAGTCATCAGGGTGTAGAGAGAAAAAAAACTCGAGTGACACGGAGAAGATGTATTTAACGGAGAGATGATCTCTCTCAGGAACGAGCGAAATGAAGTCTCAGACATGCGAGTCTTTGTCTGCTGCAGTGTGAGCCGACTTTCCCTCGAGTTCAGAGTGACAGGTAAGGTGTGCGAGAGAATGAGTGAATAGACAAAGAAAGGAAAAGAGAGACGGGTAAAGAGAGACGGGGAAAAAAGAAGACGTAGACCTAGCATAACCGAAAACACCCCCAGATCATGCACCATCAATAACGTTGCACAGTAATATCATCGGTCACTGAGGTCACTGTCAGATGTCAGTCACTAATTTCCTCAGCAGCGTTTTAGATTTTTTTTCTAACTCCTCGCCTCTGGATGTCTTCATAATCTAGAGCAGACACAACATTAACCCGGCGCACGTACAGAGATACGCATCTAAAATGGGTTTGTAGCCCTGAGGGTGAGGGAGATGAGTGAAGTTATCAAACACTGCTGCCACCTCATGAGGACCCCACCTGTCATAACACTCTGATCACTTAGCAACACATCGCACCCCGCCGTGGCCTCTGGGAGCAACACCCTGTTTCAGTTCAGACGCTACACACTGGATTCTTACAGCAACTAACAGTCATGTACAATTGAGTAATCAACAGACAATTGGTTGTTTAATCATCTAATGATCTAATAACAGGCAAATTTTTAAGGCAGCTTTGCCCAGTTCTGTCCATATAACAAGCAATTTAAATGAAACAGTAGAAGCCATATCGCCCCCTATGCTTCCTGTAGTGTATTAGAGTCTGTCAGAATGACTGTGTGGATCATATGAACATTATAAAGTGCTTTTTAAATAAAACAGTAGAAGCCATATCGCCCCCTACACTCCCTGTAGTGTGTTACAGTCTGTCAGAGTGACTGTGTGGATCATATGAACATTATAGAGCTTTTTAAATGAAACAGTAGAAGCCATACCGCCCCCTACACTTCCTGTAGTGTGTTACAGTCTGTCAGAGTGACTGTGTGGATCATATGAACATTATAGAGCTTTTTAAATGAAACAGTAGAAGCCATATCGCCCCCTACACTTCCTGTAGTGTGTTACAGTCTGTCAGAGTGACTGTGTGGATCATATGAACATTATAGAGGCTTTTTAAATGAAACAGTAGAAGCCATATCGCCCCCTACACTTCCTGTAGTGTATTACAGTCTGTCAGAATGGCTGTGTGGATCATATGAACATTATAGAGCTTTTAAAATGAAACGGTAGAAGCCATATCGCCCCCTACACTTCCTGTAGTGTATTACAATCTGTCAGAATGACTGTGTGGATCATATGAACATTATAGAGCGCTTTTTAAATGAAACAGTAGAAGCCATATCGCCCCCTACACTTCCTGTAGTGTATTGCAGTCTGTCAGAATGGCTGTGTGGATCATATGAACATTATAGAGGCTTTTTAAATGAAACAGTAGAAGCCATATCGCCCCCTACACTTCCTGTAGTGTATTGCAGTCTGTCAGAATGGCTGTGTGGATCATATGAACATTATAGAGCTTTTTAAATGAAACAGTAGAAGCCATATTGCCCCCTACACTTCCTGTAGTGTGTTACAGTCTGTCAGAGTGACTGTGTGGATCATATGAACGTTATAGAGCTTTTTAAATCAAACAGTAGAAGCCATATCGCCCCCTACACTTCCTGTAGTGTATTACAGTCTGTCAGAATGGCTGTGTGGATCATATGAACATTATAGAGTGCTTTTTAAATGAAACAATGAAACATAAAATATAAAAAGAATCTTGAAGAAATCCGAGTTTGTTACCTTTTTTTTTTTAGAAAACGAAACTGATGATACTAGTAAATCATAATATATATTGACTTTTACATGATAGAATTGACTGTAATAGACTTCTAGTCATTGATATTTCATATTTCATAGAATGTCTAAATAAACAAAAACAATTCTAAATAAAAATTTATTTCTAAATTAAAACTAAACAGGAACTGTACTGTTCTCTGCAGTTGGCTACATAAACAACACCTTGCTTGCTACTGTCTGTATGCATTCCACTTTTGCACAGTGTTGCTTCTAGGCAACATACATATTTAGGCAATTTCTAATAGCAAGATGATCCTAAATTGTGCAATAGAGGGTTAAATGAAGCAGTAGATGCCGTATCGCTCCCTGCACTTCCTGTAGAGTATTACAATCTGCCAGAATGACAGTGTGAATCAAATGAATATTATAGATCATTTTAAAGAGCTTTTGCTTTTTAGTAAACATGTCAACTTTTTTCATGATCAATGTCAAGACTTCGTTGACTACTAATTGCAGACATACATTATGCATCATATACTTCACTTTCTATTGACCTCTTTGAAAAAGTCAAACTGAAGCAGATTCCTCCCTAAATGGCTCCTCCCCTTTCCCTTTCCCTACATATATAAGTGCAAACTATATTTTACAGTCCACTCTTAATTTTTGGCAGTTATAGTACATTGAAGATACAAGTGGTGCATTCAGACGTAAACTCATACATCTTAATTTGTCCTCTACCCCCTATATAGTGTAATAAAACTAAAATATAGGTAATACAACTATGGCTTCTACACCAAAATAGGAGTTGGGGGCCATTTGAGATTCAGCAATAAATTTCATAAATATAAAATATGAAATAAAAAGTCATAAAGACTCAGGGAGGGAAGAATGAAGGATGATATATTTTTAATATATCCTCAATGGGATTTTACAAGTTGAAAGATGAAAATTCAGTAGAAATTAAAGAGTCCTTGGCGTAGGCCCCATCCTCAGTCCAGGTCTTGGAGCGTCGAAACCCTCGCTGATCCTGCTGGATAGAGATGGCAGGGACGGAGCCTACCCCTGGACAACCAGACAGGGACCCAACTGGTGTTGGTGGGGAGGAAGGACGGCAACGTCAAAACGTAGGCACATGAAAGCAGCAGAATGGGTATGTAAGTTGAGTCATTTTAAAGACAGGTGTAGGCCTGTGATTGGTCAGGAGTAATGAATGAATGATGTAGCATTGCAGTCTTCCTGGCAGAAATTTCACTAAAGCTTCCATGCCAAGTTGGCATTGGTCCATCCCAAATATAAGCTTTTTTTATATGTGATAAACTTACCAGTTGCAGATGACTACCCAAAACCAAACAACTTGTAGTTATGGTTTAATGACTTGATGATTTTCTAGCTTGAAGAGTTAATGAGTCTTTTTCCGTTGTGAATGCATTACCTTCACTAAAAGTGGCCGATACACTATGGATGCACTTGACACAGCACAGGATTTTCCACTGCAGTGCAGCTGTCACACACTGCAATGGCAGTTAATAGAGACTAACTGGATCTTAGCAGCGTTCTGATTAATGGAAGCGTTTAGATGCTTTGATCTCTGCTCGCTAAGCAGAGACGGATCACCACCAGGCATGGATGGAGGGATAGGCTCGTTTTTAAAGACAGCACCTAGTTTTTCTCTTCCATCAGAGCTTTCACCGAGGCCTGCTGAGTTCAAATGAGGACTGCGTTGATGAAGAACACAACACCGCATGACCTGCATGACCCTACAGTGGCTGTATGTGTGCAATGCTTGCCTTCTTTTGAAATTTGAATTTCTTGCTGGTATGTTTCAGTTAAGCAAGATCAAATACCTTCAAAGGTTCTGTTACGTTACATCAGCTATTTGCTGACACTTTGGGTATATTTTGTCTCAAAACTGTAGTGTTTTCCAAGTTTTGCCTAAATGTAATGATTTAACAGCTTTCTTTTCCAAACTATTGTTACAAGCTCATTTTGAAACCGAAGGCTGTATAAATATCTGAAGTATTTACATATTTTGGTGTAGTTTAGTTCAGGAATAATCTACTTATAATTGACATTAAATCTTCTGAATTATTTCTGTATTTTATTGCTTTCCCTGAGGTTTACTTATTATGTTTTGTTGTGTAATTCATCTTCACATACCCTCTCTTAATCCCTTAGAACAGGCGTTGGCAACCCAAATGTTAAGAAGAGCCATTTTGTCCTTTCAACAAAAATCAAACCACCTTCGGAGCCACAACATTTTATGTCCATTTTGCCATCTTGGCTGTAAATATATCCCAGTATATACTAGTATAGGCTAAAAATATCATATAAATGAAAACGCAGACTTACTTTGCTCTGCTTTAAGCTTTAGCTCAGCTATAGTTGCTTTTCTCGCATCTCCAGCAGGAAATTTTTCTGCAAAAGTTGGATAGTTTCTTTTTACCAGGCTGAAGTCAGCATCTCATTCACTGGCTTCTTGTTTGAATTCTCCCATTCCACCTTAAATGGTGCCCAAGATGCCAGAATGTAACTGCTGCACCATTTAAGGTTGAACGGGAAAATTCGAACAAGAAGCTGGCGAACGAGAAACAGACTTCAGCTTCGTGACTTTTTAGTGTTTGACAGTTTCTCATTGCAGATTAATGTATCAGAAAACCAGCTGGAGTGATTATTAATGCAAACAAGTCCATTCGTCTCCAAATTATCAATGTTTGTCTTAAATATTTCTCTTGCCTTTTCGTTAGCTACTAGCTAGACGAGATTGTTGTTGTTACTATGGTGACCAGCAGTCTGTGCGCCAACCTTCAGGGTTAAAGAGTGAATTAGCAGTTCTACATTAACTCCAGCATTTAAGACCATTTATTGTTAAACTGTGTTGAACGATCAGCAGAGCTTTATTTTACTGTAAAGGAGGATTATTTTATTATTACCTACAAATCTGATTCTACTCTGGAGCCACAACAGGGCAGTAAAAGAGCCGAATGGGGCTCCGGAGCCGCATGTTGCCGACCACTGCCTTGGAATTAAACAGCCTGTTTTTGTTACTGTGCCTTTGAAACTGATATATGTTTATGAGCTCTGTTCTGATTGGCTCTCCTGTTTTGTGACTTGTTTGAAAAACAGAGTGGGCTGAAACACCCTTTAGCATCAATGGATGGGGCTAAACTGCTATTTGCTGACAGGCAGATGTATGTAAATGGGACATCACAAAACCAGTGAACTCAAAACTGGTTTTCTTTGCAGTTTAGTTTTCATGTATGGACTGTATGATCTGGGGAGGGAACAGTATATTTTGAAACATGTTTGTAATGAAGATTACGAACTGTATCAATCTCTTTGAATTAAGAACGGTTCAGAAAAGTACATTTTTGAAAAAAAAAATTTTTTTACATGACATGGGCCATTTAATATTATAATAATATGTTCTATAATACTCTAATATTTTATCACAAACTAACTGAGAAAACATGGGAAAACATTTATATTGAAAACATTTTGTCTGTGTCGGTGCTTCTCACTTTCATTTCACAGACATGTTCAAAACGATGTGGCTGTGTTTTGAGGCACTCTGATGCTGTGGGATGCTCTATGCAGCAGATTGTGCATCTATAGGCCCCGAGCCCCACCCACTGCAGGGCGGTGCGGCTCAGGCCGGCCCCCATCGGCTCCTATCTGGAGCAGCTCGACAGACTGCCGGGGCCCATGGGGCAAATTCTCTGGCATCTTTCCACACGTTGGACCTCCTGGAGCAGAGAAAATGGAGCACTCAGGGAAAAAAAGAAAGAACTCCCGCTTTCCTACCCCGTTTTGTCCTCTAACATCTTTACTGGTGTCTCCAATGCTGTTATCATAATGTTTATGAGTGTAGATGATTTGGTTTCGTCACCCTTGGATGTAGGTTTGTTAATGTGAACATACCTCACAGATTAGTTCCTACTGACTTCATAAACTCTAAGCTTATAATTCATCTATTCATCTTAAAGGGAGATTTCCGGTGATTTTTCAACATTTTTGTATATTTTAATTGTAAGCAGTCATTTGTGGTGGTTGGTGTGAAATGGTTGCTTGTAGAGTCTCTGAGGAGGGGTCACCATGACTACAACACAAATATAGACATTTTATTTTACTATCCAAAACCACCAGTGAACCTACACGTCTGCTGAGATTTTATATGTAATGTTGATGATCATGAAAAAAAAATAAATAAATACATCATAAAACAATGTCTCAGACATCAGGCAGTGTATTCATAAACATTTCATTTAATAACTTTCTGTGAAGGAACTTTTAGAGGCATTAAACTCTAAACTTTTACTACACACTTCTATAACCTAATACTTAGTCAGCCTGTTGACATTGTAAGCGTTAGGATGTAATAAACATGGGACTTCACTGTAAAAAGTGGCTCATCAGATCTACCTTAAACAATTGTGGTAACATGTGGTATCGAGCAACTGAACTAGTTTTATTCAACTCAAAAAATTACTTTGATCTGATGTGTTTCAAGAGTCTAATACTTTGGATATCTGGAGCTTTAAAGAAACTTCCTATCTTTTTGTTTTAAGATCTGACAGATACAGATACATTTTTTCACAAATTTGTGTTACAGAAGTTTTATCTTCATCTAGGAATCTTATCTCCAGTTAGGAAACCCTAACCTACTTGACTGAAATGGACAATCAGCTGTCATGTTTGTTAACAAGCAATGAATCATAGCTGAAACATAAACACAAACACAGAATAATGTTAAAAATGTAAGATACAGCTACCATAACCAATGTAAAAATGTCTAAACAAAACTAAAGAAGAATATTGTAAATCACAATCGCTGTTCTTCAGTTTCCATTTCCCAAATGCTTTAGCCAACTGCGTTATTCCTCCTCCTAAACAGCCACACATTCAAGTCTGTCTCTTCATTATTCACCAGCATCACTGTGATATTGTATTTGATGAGTTTCCATCAACATTAACACATGAAGGTAGTAAGATGGGATGGGGGAGATCATGTCTGCAGTGTCTGAGATTTTTAAAATGAAGAGTTTGGAAAGAAAAACATCTCAGAAACAGCTGTCTGTCACAGCTGCCTAGAAACGGATGGTTAAACAGAAGTCAGAGCAGTGTTGAGTTTTATCCTAAAGTTAGGACAGTATTTAGAAAATATAGGTCTAGTTATGATGTTTCTGTAATACTGTTTTCCTATCTGGAGTTAATGATGAGATTCTGAACTTAAGAACTATTGTTCTGTAAAAGCTTCTGTCCTGAATTCAGTCCGTACTGAAGTTGTCATGGAGACTAAACAGATAAGAGTTAAGGTATTTCTGTAATACCTCCCCTGGTTCCTGTCAGCACCACTGAATGACGCAGCGTCTTGAATGATGCAGTTTACATCACAGTTCACACTCTGAGTGATTAGTTTAATCACAATGATTAATGAAAAATTATAGTGAAATAAAAAAAAATCAGTAACATAAATAAATATAACTAAAATGTTAACAAGCTGTTATGAATTATTCAGTATCTACAACAAAATATTTAGCATCTACTATGAATTATTCAGTATTTAGTATGAATTATTCAGTATCTCCTAGGAATAATTCAATATCTACTATGAATTATTCAGTAACTACTATGAATTATTCAGTATCTACAACAAAATATTTAGCATCTACTATGAATTAGTCAGTATTTAGTATGAATTATTCAGTATCTCCTAGGAATAATTCAATATCTACTATGAATTATTCAGTAAGAACTATGAATAATTCAATATCTACTCTGAATATTTCAGTATCTGCTATAAATTATTCAGGAACTACTATGAATTATTCAATAACTACTATGAATAATTCAGTGTCTAATATGAATAATTCAGTATCTACTATAAATTATTCAGTATCTACTATGAATAATTCAGTGCCTATAATACTATGGATTATTCAGTAACTACTATAAATAATTCAGGCAGGATCTACTATGAATAATTCAATATCTACTATGAATTATTCAGTAGTTACTATGAATATTTCAGTATCTACTATGAATAATTTTGTATCTACTAGGAATGATTCAATATCTACTCTGAATAATTCAATATTTACTCTGAATAATTCAGTATCTGCTATAAATTATTCAGGAACTACTATGAATTATTCAATAACTACTAAGAATAATTCAGTGTCTAATATGAATAATTTAGTATCTACTATAAATTATTCAGTATCTACTATGAATTATTCAGGAACTACTATGAGTAACTCAGTAACTACTACAAAGAATTCAGTATTTACCATGAATACTTCAATATCTACTTTGAAACATTTATTAACTACTCAGTAACTACTATGAAACTAATATGTAAGTTATGTAGCTGTGAAACGAACCGCCTAAGATTCAGTGTCTTTAACAGCTTAATTTCAATTCCCATCTTGGTCCACCATCATCTCTCTCTTCTATCCTCTCCCACTCAGCTCTCTTGTCTTTTTCTCCCCCTCCTCCTCCTCCTCCTCCTCCTCCTCCTCCTCCCATCATTTGCCTTCCCTCTTGGCACTCTTCGTTAAACCCCCAACCTTTAACGCCAATACAAACCTCTCGAACCGGCGTCTCCAGTTCTCTGGCCGTGCGTCTTTTGGCAGCGGAGTGAACGTGCCCTTTGACTGAAATGAAGATAATGCTTTGTTGTCGCTGAAATCTGAAGCAGATTGGATTGCTGGATGGCTCAAATTAGCCCCCCCACCCACCCCCACACCTCCATCTCATGTTCTGCGGTTGCTAAGTAACGGTTGACAGACAGGGGGTGACAGGCCAGTGATGATGGCGCCGTTTGATGGCAATGTGTCTCTGGCTCGATGGCTGCGAGCGAGCACGGAGAAAGCCACCTCAATTAAGAGAGAGAGAGAGAGAGAGGGAGAGAGAGAGAGAGAGATGAGTCTATGTGCAAAAAGCTGTGCCAAATGTGACACAGCTGTAGCCAAAATACATCAAGTCACACGTGTCAGAGGTGAAAATGCAGTCAGACTCCCATATGATGCATTTCGCATGAAAATGGAGAGTGTAGACTGAGAATATTACAAATATGAATGATATCATAATCTACTACCATCGTAGCAGTATTAGGTTATGCAGCTAATTGTTGCTATTGTATCAAAACCTTTGTTTTTTTTTAACCATTTAAAAATACCAGCCTCACTTTACACTGTGTGAATATCTCATGATGAATGTATCAATAGAAACAGTCCAAAATCACTTTGAATAAAACCTCATTATATTAAAGGGCCAATATAACGGAAAATCACATTTTCCTTGCTTGATGTAATACATAAACAAACCGTATTTTAAAAGGTATTGTTCACTTCACAGTCAGTATAGTCCATATATGTTAAATAATGTGCAAAAACAGCTGTGATGTCATTACAATTGAATACAATAGCCAATCAGGACAGAGCTCATATACATACAGTGATATGGAAAGTGTGGGTGCCTTCAGTCAAATTACAATGAAAATAGGTTAACACACCCTCTACAGAGAACACGCTTAAATATGAAACTTAGCGTATACTTTTTAGTTTTACATTTTAGAAAAAAAATTAAATATAAAATATGAAATGTTCCATAACTTTTGCACAGGCTACATGTTTTTTTTGTTTTTTTTTTCCCTAAAGTGTTACATTCAGCAAATAAACAGTAATTGTGCATTAAAATATACAGGATGTTGTCATGTAAAAAGGATTTATTACTATATTTATTACTATTTTAATATAACAGGAAAAAATGCAGAATATATGCTCTTTAATAAACCATAATTGTGCACTAAAATGTACAGGAAGTTGTCATAACAAAGGACTTATTACTACATTTATTACTATATTTATTAATGTTTTTTAAATAACAAGAATAAAAATGCAGGATATGTGTCCTTTAATAAACCATAATCGTGCACTAAAATGTACAGGAAGTTGTCATAAAAAGGATTTATTACTACATTTATTACTATATGTATTACTGTTTTTAAATAACTAGAAAAAGTGCAGAGAATATGTCCTTTAATAAACCATAATTGTGCACTAAAATGTACAGGAAGTTGTCATGTAAAAAGGATTTATTACTATATTTATTACTATATTTATTACTATATTTATTACTATTTTTAAATAACAAGAAGAAAAATGCAGAATATATGCCCTTTAATAAACAGTAATTGTATGCTAAAATGTCCAGAAAGCTGCCATGTAAAAATGACTTATTACTATATTTGTTACTATATATTTATTGCTATATTTATTACCATTTTTAGTGTGTAACTTCACACGGGTGTCATAATGGACATCGGGGGGAAATGAATAATAATAAGCAAAAAGCAGGTTATGTGCCCTTTAATGATTCCAGCGCTTTAACATACATTTATGAGAGAGGATTTCTTATGACATTGATTACATTATATTACAGTAAGCAAACATATGAGCAACGAATCCACGCAAAGGAGGTAAAACAGAGCGTGCAGTGATGGAAAGAGAGAAGACGACACCAAGATAGAAAACCAGAGAGAGGAAGAGGGGGAAAGTGCATGCAAGAGAAACAATAAAGATGATGGTATGCAGAGAGGAGAGATGGAGGAGGGAGAGGTGTGGAGGGAAGAAGTCTTGGCACAGTATTGGCTAGAGGAGGGTTTATTATTCTCGCCAGCACTCAATCAAACGCTGGCCCTATGAACAGAGACTAATGCTAGAGAATCCTCCTCAGGGCTCTCTCTCTCTCTATCTCTCTCTCTCTCTCTCTCTCTCTCCCTCTCTCTCTCTCCCCCTCCAGTGTGTGTGAGTGGTATCCATCTGTCAGCTGTCAGTGCCAGTGAAAGATATCCAAAGCTGTCACATCTCGTCAGCTCTCTGAGCTGAGGCCTTTTGCAGCTGCACGGCCAACACATACGCATGCACTGTCCTCAAACCAAAAAAGAGGAGAGAGAGAAAGAGAGAGAGAAATAGATGGAAGCGGAATGGAAAACAGAAAATGGGCAGAAGAAAGAAAAATGGCGAAACGAAGCGAGATAGAACACAGAGGAAGAGATATTAGAAAGAAAAACATTTCAGATGCTGTGATAAGAAAGAGAGTCAAGATGGAGGAGTGGGGGAGTGGAAGCTTCTTTTGAAGGCAGGATAAATGGAACAGAGGAGAAGAGAAATACTGAGAGAAGAATAAAACAGAGAGGAAACCAAAATGGCAGTAAGGGCAGAGAGAAAGATGCTGTGAAGATCCATGGCAGCCCCCATAGATAAAAAGAGTTTGTTTAATTATTACTACTGTTGTTATTATTCATGTTGTTATTAACTCTACAGCTACTATTGCTTCTACTGTATAGGTTCAATGATAAATATGATACTGCAGTTGCACTGGCACATTAAATTTAAAGCAGCTTTTCTTTAGTGGCCACTTTATTAGAAACACCTACCTTGTACTTCCACTCACTGGTCACTTTATTAGAAACAACTACCTTCTACTTCCACTCACTGGTCACTTTATTAGAAACAACTACCTTCTACTTCCACTCACTGGTCACTTTATTAGAAACACTCACCTTGTGCTTCCACTCACTGGTCACTTTATTAGAAACACTTACCTTGTACTTCCACTCACTGGTCACTTTATTAGAAACACCTACCTTGTACTTCCACTCACTGGTCACTTTATTAGAAACAACTACCTTCTACTTCCACTCACTGGTCACTTTATTAGAAACAACTACCTTGTACTTCCACTCACTGTCCACTTTATTAGAAACACTCACCTTGTGCTTCCACTCACTGGTCACTTTATTAGAAACACTTACCTTGTACTTCCACTCACTGGCCAGTTTATTAGAAACACCTACCTTGTACTTCCACTCACTGTCCACTTTATTAGAAACACCTACTTTATGCTTCCACTCAATTGCCACTTTATTAGAAACACTCACCTTGTGCTTCCACTCACTGGTCACTTTATTAGAAACACTCACCTTGTGCTTTCCACTCACTGGCCACTTTATTAGAAACACTTACCTTGTACTTCCACTCACTGGCCACTTTATTAGAAACACTCACCTTGTACTTCCACTCACTGGCCACTTTATTAGAAAAACCTGCCTCCTACTTCCTTTGCATGTAACGTAAGTTAAGCACTGAAGCAGATCTACTTGTTCCTGTCTGAAAAAAGAAACTGCTCCACCAAAAAATATACTAGCTAAATATCTTGACAAGAATGTAAAAACTACATACAGCACTGTAATGCTTTCCCTAGTATGACAAATTCTGCTGTATTGAATATGGAAGTGTGAAAAGAGCGCCATGCCTGTTTCTGGTTCCAGAAATCATTCAGTAATCAAAGAACATTTTCTTCTTGAATAAAGTGTGAATCTAATGGAGTTACAGAATAACTGAAATTTGAGGGGAGGACCATGCCTAAAACCCCTCCTCCTTCCAACATAAATCTACTTTCCATTTCCCGTAACGATGAAGTTTGCAATCCCCACCTCCACCACGTCTCCTCCCTGTTCCTCAGGCCTGTGTCAGTCCAACCACTGTTTGGTCTGGCCTTCCAGCTCTAAGCCAAAGCCACCCAGAACTCCAGCCTGAGTTCTCTCCCCTCCTTCAATCAGTCTTCCCTCGTACTAGCACCATATGTTGAAGTCTCTGTCTGAACTCCCAAAGTATGGTAGGACACTGAGTGATGGAGTCTGTATATTTGACAGTGAAAGACTGGGAGGCTGTGTTGATGAATGCGCATGAATGAGTGTGCCTGAATTTCAGCATTAGCATATGCAACCTCAGCAACACTCTGATATTAGCCATCCTGGTGGGAGGAAGAGGACTCCGTGAGTGGGAGGGGGGGTGAGGGGGGATTAGCACAGACAGTAGCAAAGCGGGCAGTGTGTTTTCAAAGACCGAGATTGTGTACATGTGTGCAAGCAAAGAGGAGCGATGAGGCCTTCCGCGCTGCCGAGGCATCTGCTTAAATGTAAAACAAACACCTTCTATTTTCCTCTTCAAAAAGACGCTCTCAGTCTTCAAAGCGCGAGACCAAAGCACGAGCGGAGCGGCTCCGAAGGTGTGCGCATGAAAACACAGCCAACAAACAGCCCCGTTTATGCCTCCCTCTAATTCCTCTCCCCGACGGCTCTGTTCACAAACAGGCTGCCGGGGGTATAGGCATATGCGTTTAAGATTTGAGAATTTCCCCCTTCTCCCCTCCGCGAGTCAACCACTGCCTTTCTGATAAATAGCAAAGCAAACTCAAAGCCAAACAAACACGCACGATTCAAAGCCTGCTTTCTGCTGCAACCTAAGGCAGCCTGTGCTCCTGACAGCATGACACCTGAGCCCGCGAGTTCGCTCAGTCGACGCCACCACCACACACTCACGCTTTTCTAAGGAAAGTGGGTTTGCTTGATTATCACTGCAGGTTTTGATGTTGCTTAGAAGATCGCAAGGATGCTGAACACTTGCTGTTTGATTCCTAATACCACGTCTTCTCTAATAGACCATCTACAGCACGAGGAGAACTGAACTATTGTTACCTATAACACAATATAACATAATATAATATGTCCAAATGTATCCAGACGGCTCTTCCAATTTGCGAATTCAGCTTCTTTAAAATGAATAATCTGCACAATTCAATTAATGAGATGTAAACAAAGTCATTCAGAGTGGTTTGATGTGAAATCGTTCATTGTAGAGAAACTAACTGACTCAGATTTCTTTACAGTGGTGAGTCCAGGGGTTGTAATGTCTACAACACAAATATAGCCATTTTCTTTACTGTCCAAAACCACCAGTGAACCTACATGTGTCTTCTGAGTTTTTCTATGGAACGCTGATGATGGTAAAACTGCTAATTCTGAAAAAATCTGTTTCCTCTGTGGGGCTATTTTGCCTCATGAAGCACTGCATGTACTTAAAACTACACATTAGGCCAAACCCTCCTGAAAACCATCATAAAACAAAGTCAGGTAGCATATTCCTAGACATTTAGTGTAATAACATGCTACAAGGGACCGTTTAGAGGCATTAAAACGTAGCTAACCTGCCTTAAAATTTGGATTTCATTAAACTTTGAATAATAACAGAAATTAAAACAGTAAAATACAGATTCTTTTGTTAACTTTTGTTAACTTACTTAGAAGTTCAATCAACCCCTTAAATGTCCAGGACCCACCAGCAGGCCCAACGTTTTATTACACACTTCTATAACCTATGAATAGCTCAACTAGTTTGCGCTGAAGTCCATGTATTTATGGAATAATAAGCCTCAGCACGTAATAAGCCTAGAGGGGGCTAGAGGGGTATAAAGCCCAGTGCAACTGGAGAAATGGAGCTCCATCCAATACCCCTGGGATGAGTTGCAGTATGTGACTTCACTAATGCTCTTGTGGCTGAATGCAATCAAATCCTCACAGCAATGTTCCAACATCTTGTGTAAAGCCTTCCCAGAAGAGTAGAGGCTGTTACTGCAGCAAAGAGGGACAATTTCCATATTATTACCCTTCATTTCAGATGAAACACTGGATAAGTAAGTGAATATGAACCTGCAGATGTATAGAGTATACAACATAATATTAAGATAATAACATGACTGAAAACTCTAGCTCCACTTTGCTGTGGTACAGTTAGAGACTGTAGCCCATCTGTTGATTGACGTTTTGTGTTAGCCTTTGTCTAGCCCGTCATGGTGTCCTCTGACCACAGAGCCACTTTTAGCTGGATATTTTTGTGTGGTGGAACACTCTCAACCTAGCAGTGACACTGACGTGTTGGTAGAGTAATACCAGCTCCACACATACAGTACCACGTCAGTGACACTGCTGAGCTGAGAATGGACCACCACCGAAATAATATCTAGTTAAGTGTGATCCTGTGGTCAGTAATAAAGTGGACAGTGAGTGGAAATAGAAGGTGGTGTTTCTAATAAAGTGGCCAGAAGTACAAGGCAGTTGTTTCTAATAAAGTGACCAGTGAGTGGAAGTACAAGATAGGTGTTTTTAATAAAGTGGCCAGAAGTACAAGGCAGTTGTTTCTAATAAAGTGACCAGTGAGTGGAAGTACAAGGTAGGTGTTTCTAATAAAGTGGCCAGTGAGTGGAAGTACAAGGCAGTTGTTTCTAATAAAGTGACCAGTGAGTGGAAGTACAATGTAGGTGTTTCTAATAAAGTGGCCAGTGAGTGGAAGTACAAGGTAGTTGGTTCTAATAAAGTGGCCAGTGAGTGGAAGTACAAGGTAGTTGTTTTTAATAAAGTGGCCAGTGAGTGGAAGTACAAGGTAGGTGTTTCTAATAAAGTGACCAGTGAGTGGAAGTAGAGGGTAGGTGTTTTTAATAAAGTGACCAGTGAGTGGAAGTAGAGGGTAGGTGTTTCTAATAAAGTGACCAGTGAGTGGAAGTAGAGGGTAGGTGTTTTTAATAAAGTGACCAGTGAGTGGAAGTAGAGGGTAGGTGTTTCTAATAAAGTGACCAGTGAGTGGAAGTACAAGGTAGGTGTTTTTAATAAAGTGTCCAGTGAGTGGAAGTACAAGGTAGTTGTTTCTAAAAAAGTGGCCAGTGAGTGGAAGTACAAGGTAGTTGTTTTTAATAAAGTGGCCAGTGAGTGGAAGTACAAGGTAGGTGTTTCTAATAAAGTGACCAGTGAGTGGAAGTAGAGGGTAGGTGTTTTTAATAAAGTGACCAGTGAGTGGAAGTAGAGGGTAGGTGTTTCTAATAAAGTGACCAGTGAGTGGAAGTAGAGGGTAGGTGTTTTTAATAAAGTGACCAGTGAGTGGAAGTAGAGGGTAGGTGTTTCTAATAAAGTGACCAGTGAGTGGAAGTAGAGGGTAGGTGTTTCTAATAAAGTGACCAGTGAGTGGAAGTACAATGTAGGTGTTTCTAATAAAGTGGCCAGTGAGTGGAAGTACAATGTAGGTGTTTCTGATAAAGTGGCCAGTGAGTGGAAGTACAAGGTAGGTGTTTCTAATAAAGTGGCCAGTGAGTGGAAGTACAAGGTAGATGTTTCTAATAAAGTGGTACATTTCTGTATATGGTTTAAATTTTGTGGTTAGTGGCAAATACAGTCAAAGAAGGCCTATTAGGCAAGAAATATGAATCTGACAGCTAAGTGGTTTCTGTGTGTGAAATCCTTTGGGCATGAACTGCAGAAATGTTTATACAGTGATACAGTGAATAAAAACTTAACTTCCGTGGATAATCTCACTCCAAGGAAGAAGTTATTATAGAACTATAACAATAGTTTTGTTTGCCTTTCTTTCTTTTGAAGTTATTCATTCACATTTATTAAACATCAGTGGGAGAAATCTATTTTTCATGCATGAAACAAGATGCCGTCTTTCTGAGTTCAGCAACTTCCAAGAAGTCCCATAAATCATTCCTTAACCAGACTTTTACCTAACACAATACTAACTGAGTCTTCACCCAGAAAAGAGAGCGAGCGAGAGAAAGCGAGAGAGAGCGTGCTCTGTCTGTCTTGATTCAAAATCCCACACCTGTCTCTGAACGAGCGCTCAGAAGAGACGCGTACAGGCCTAGCGAGCAAACGAGTGAGACGGAGACTGAGAAGCTCAGAGAAAGAGAAGCGCCGCAGGAAAGTTCCAGATGCAATCGCTTTTTTTTTTGTTTGTTTGTGTGTGTAAACGCAGTTGTGATGAAATATTGATGCCCCCTTTCCAAACTGTCTTGTAAAGTCGTCTCGTCTCTTTCGGGCCTTCCATCTGCAGCACCTGAGGAAGAGGAGAGGAGAACGCAGCTGTCAGAAGGGATGAACTCAGGCTTCCTGCGCCAGGCTGTCAGAAACGACACTCCGGCTTTTACAAACAGACAACAGCTCTCTGACTTTCCCCGCACCTTTCTGCGGAGGTGGGTAGTAACTGGTTACGTTTATTCAGTTACGTGTAGTTCAGTAAAATTCTGATGGATTTGTTGTTTCCTGAGTATTTAAAATTATAATATTTTTGTTTTTTCCTATACATATTAGTGAGGAACGTTATATAGGTTTTTATTCACTTAGCTTATCATTCCCTTATAGATAGATCAATAGATAGATAGATAGATAGATAGATAGATAGATAGATAGAGGGGTGAGTGGGTAGGTAGATAAATAGATAGACAGATGGATGGGCGGAAGGATGGATGGATGGATGGATGGATGGATGGAATGGTGGTTGGATGGATGGATGGGCAGACAGACAGACAGATTATGAAATGGATAGATGGATAGATAGATGGGAGGGTGGGTAGATTGATAAACAGACGGATGGATGGATGGATGGATGGATAAAGGGATGGATGGATGGAATGGTGGTTGGATGGATGGGCAGACAGACAGACAGATGGACAGACAGATTAAGAAATGGACAGATGTATGCAAAGACACATGGTGGATAGATAGATAGATAGATAGATAGATAGATAGATAGATAGATAGATAGATAGATAGATAGATAGATAGACAGACAGATAGATAGATAGATAGATAGATAGATAGATAGATAGATAGATAGATAGATAGATAGATGGGAGGGTGGGTAGATTGATAAACAGATGGATGGATGGATGGATGAATGAATGGATGGATGGATGGACGCATGCACAAACAGATGGAGGAGTAGGTAGATGGATGGATGGATGGATGGATGGATGGTTGGATGGATGGATGGATGGATGGATGGATGGATGGACGGACAGATTGAAAGAAGAAAGGAGGAATGGTGGTTGGATGGATGGATGGACAGACAGATGGACAGACATATTGACAAATGGACAGATGGATACAAAGACACATAGATAGATAGATAGATAGATAGATAGATAGATAGATAGATAGATAGAGGGGTGAGTGGGTAGGTAGATAAATAGGTAGAGAGATGGATGGGTGGAAGGATGGACAAAACAGATGGATGGATGGATGGATGGATGGATGGATGGATGGATAGATGGATGGATGGAGGAATTGTGGTTGGATGGATGTATGGACAGGTAGACAGACAGATGGACAGACAGATTAACAAATGGAAAGATGTATGCAAAGACACATGGGTGGATAGATAGATAGATAGATAGATAGATAGATAGATAGATAGATAGATAGATAGATAGATAGATAGACAGACAGACAGGCAGATAGATAGATAGATAGATAGATAGATAGATAGATAGATAGATAGATAGATAGATAGATAGACAGACAGACAGGCAGATAGATAGATAGATAGATAGATAGATAGATAGATAGATAGATAGATAGATAGACAGACAGACAGGCAGATAGATAGATAGATAGATAGATAGATAGATAGATAGATAGATAGATAGATAGACAGACAGACAGGCAGATAGATAGATAGATAGATAGATAGATAGATAGATAGATAGACAGGCAGACAGATAGATAGATAGATAGATAGATAGATAGATAGATAGATAGATAGATAGATAGATAGATAGATAGATAGATAGATAGATAGATAGATAGATCGATCCCTGACACTGCTCAATAATAATTCTGACCGGCCACTTTATCAGAAACCCCTCTCTTATCGCTCCACCTTGCTTAGAGACTGCAGCCCATCTGTTAACATACTGTTTGGTCATTTAATCCTTCCTCAATGTTCAGTTTCTGACCATAGAGCTGCTCTCGTCTGGGTATTGCTGGTTGGTGGTCCAATCTCATCCTCCAGTGACACTGATGTGTAAAAGCCCCAGCAACACTGCTGTGTCTGACCATGTCAGTGTCACTGCTGTGCTGAGAATGAATCATCACCCAAACAATATCTGATCAACAGCAGTCCTGTGGTCAAAAACTGACCAATGATGACGGGGTTGGGGGAGGTAAGATCAATTTTCAGCAGCAACAGATGGGCTGCAGTCTGTAACTGTACATTTGTATAGTTGAGTTATAAAGTAGGAGGATCTTATAAAGTGTCTGCTTAACACACTGGAATCATACTGGCACTGCAGGAAATAACAAGAATGGGGAGAAGAAGAGAAAAAGATCTTTTTGATAAAAAAATTACAATGGAAGTTTCATCCCAGCCCTCCCCACAGCTTTCCTACCTGGCTCTGCAAGAACCTCACTCACCTCTGGAGACTGCTCCTGACAGTGGAAGAAAATGGAGGAGGGGGGAAAAAAGAAAAAAGAGAGTAGAGGCTATGGAAGAAACAAAGAGCTGAGGAGATAAACAGAAGATAAAAAAATCACAGAAAAAAAATTTACGAATCATGAAGTTATTTGTAATGGATTTTTTTGTGCAGGTCTTAATATATATATATATATATATATATATATATATATATATATATATATATATATACATATATATATATATATATACACACACACACACACACACATATAATTTATAGAATAGGAAGCAGAAGGGTCTTTATATAGGAGGGTTATGGGCTGAGATGTGAAGGGAGGAGAGGCAGAGGGGCCGAGTCACGCGTGCTGGAGGTCCTGTGGAGAGTGGCTGAGAGAGGTGAAAGCTGTTTTGTCGGGAGACTGCTGAAAGGGAAAAGGCATTCAGGGGTGTGACATGTTTGTTACACTGGGCCAATATTGGCATCTGTCACGCAAGCTCTCCCCTGACTCCTGCCACTCCTCTGCTTTAGAGAGAGATAGAGAGAGAGAGAGAAAGAGAGAGAGAGAGATCTGTGCTGACCTGATGGCTGACAGTTTTAAATCTCTGACCTCACAATGATTCCATTTTATTTTGATTCTTTGGGAAATGATTCAGGACATCAATTAAATATGGATAAATATGGATAGTATCGGATTGAGTCCAACAATGTTGGGACACATTCACTCTGCAAAACATGTTTTTTTTTTTTGTTTTTTTTTCATTTTGTCTTTGTTAAGCCATATATACAGGGTTCAAAAAGATTGATCCGATTTCAAAATGATTTATTTCACTTGTAAATCGTTACAGAACAATGCAGTAAACTGTAAATGGTTTAAATGAGCATAAAGTTTATTATGTAATTGTACAAGGTCTCAGTATGAACCTCCTCCAGCTGTACAGACAACATCAACACCATAGTCAAATTCATCCCATACTGGATTGAGCATGTCGGGTGTCGCTGCACTCACGGCTCTTTCAGTGCGATTTCGGAGATCATCCAGTGTTGTGGAACCAGTGAAGAACGCTCTGAGCTGTTGGAGGTTCACTGCTCACGAAAATCACACTGCACAGTTATGACGGATTCACTCTTATTGAAGTGGAGAACGCAGAACGCTTTCTGTTCAGGGGTCTCCGCCTCCTCGCAGACTGAAGGGAGCCATCTCCCGGTGATAGTCAGAAACTCTATGACCCCTCTTTCAATTGGTATGTGATTGGTTCCTTGGCGCCAATATATATATATATATATATATATATATGTAGTGTTTAATCACATATAGGGTTCTTTGAGTGTTCATGGTTCTATATAGAACCCTTAAAGAGCCATTTTTTAAGTGTGTAGTTTTAATAGTCACGCCACTGATTCAATTGATATGAATCAATTCTAATATTCCAAAGCTGCTTCAATCACGCTTCAGTCATCACGTTATAAAAGATGGATCACAATGCTTTTTTACACTTGTACTCACTTTCTCTCCCCTTTCCTGTCTCTCCTCTCCCTCTCCTCTGGCCCTCTTTCCCCAACGTTCAAACATTCGGCCTAATTCCTCCACTCTTTCTCTCATCGTGCTTGTTGACTTTGTTAGTGGACAAAGGTGCTTGAATGCTTCGGGTCATGGATTGAGTTTAGTCATTTCTGGGTTGTTAGACTCCAACACAAATCTAATAATGTCTGAGTAGTGGTGGCTCTAAGAATGTGATGTATTCCCTCAGCTCAAAAAAGGAACTGGAAAGTTCAACAGGGAAGGAAGCTATGGACCTTTACTTTGGCCAGTTAGTAAATTAGACAGGTGTTAGTTAGCACGAGCTAAAGAGAGAGATGGAGGCAGAAATAGATACAGTCCCCGCTTTGATAGGGTGTCATGAGTAGGGAGAGCAGGGCACAAACTAACGCAGTGTAAAATGTAACAGATTTTTTAATGTAATTAAATGGGTTTAAGCAGAACATGCTTCTGGTCACTTTATTGTATTCCCATAGCAACACCAATGGTCAACTTTGACAGCAATCTGACAGATATTTCTACAGATTCAGCATTTAGACCATAAAAATAACTTTTTTCATTGTGTTTTCTGATTACAGAGTTGTGTGTATTTCATTCGCTTAAGTATTAATATGATCTCCTTCTTGGTGGATATAATATTGCATGGTTTTAAAGCATGTAAACAATTTACAGTGAGAGCTGGCCAGGCTAAAGTAGAGCCTACCCACAGTGAGTATATTTGACATGAATGCTTGATTGGTGATAAAACTGAGTAAGCTGGGAACAACAGAACTCACTGTCAATCAAGACTTGAGGTGATTTGGACTTTTAACCTTTTGTTCTTATTTGTATTGAGCAAAAGCAGAAAGAGCTGCTTGATACTGATAACCGGTACTGATACCTTCAGTACCTTCTTTTAAATTAAAACCTCAGAAATGAATCAGAAATGAATGTGAGGTGGTGGAAGTCGGTATATTTACTGACTTTAATTGATTACAGAATAATTAAGATGCACCAGTGCTGATGACATGCATACGGAAAGTGATTTAAACAGCCAATCAGCAAGCTAGATCATATGAGAAGCATGTTTAGTGGTAATAGTAAAATTTCTCTTCAAAAGTGCTTTGAAGTCAATTTCCTCCCTTTCAATACTGTACATGTAGTGCTGTTCCCTCACAGCAAGCAGGGCCTGGGTTCGATTCCCCGGCTGGGTGACCAGGGTCCTTTCAGTGAGGAGCTTGCATGAGTTTCCTCTGGGTGCTCCGGTTTCTTCCCACAGTCCAAAGACATGCAGTCAGGTGAACTGGACACACAAAATTGCCCCTAGGTGTGAATGTATATGGCTGTCTGTCTGTGTATCTGCCCTGTGATGGACAGGTGGCCTGTCCAGGGTGCATTCTGCCTTCTGCCCAATGACCACTGGGATATGCAGTTTGGAAAATGTGTGTGTGTTTTGCTAGCTTTGTCAAATGATTGTGTATCTCTGAATTGTGTGACCTGACATTTCATTTCATCCATCTATCTGAAAACAATAAAATAATAATAATAATAATAATAATAATAATAATAATAATAATAAATAAATAATTAAGAGACTTTAAAAGTACATTAAAGAGCCAAAACCTCACAAAACTATTGTGAAATAATATCTCAGACATCATCGAGGAATGTATGATGTATAATTTTATATAATAACTTTCTATGCAGGAGCTTTTAGAGGCATTTTCTTTCAGACATCTGGTTCATTTTCTTTCTTCAGACGTCTGGTTCCTATCACCACCACTGTGAACAGTTTCTGTACAACAGCACATTTCACACCAAACCACTCAGAATGATGTTGTTGACACATTAACCATTTAGTTATGCAGAAATTTTGAAGAAAAAAAAAAACAGTGTTTGAGTGTTTTAAAGCAAGTTTCTTCCATCCCAAGGCTGTACATGTAAAAGAGTTTAGCACTTTCATTGTTGCCAGACATCACAGTCACACGTCACTTTTCCAGAAGAAGTGTGAGTTCTCGGCCGGCGGTTTGCCTGTATATGTTGAAATCTAAGTGCCAGTCTGAAGGTGAAATGCACATTTCACAAAAAGAGTCCATTAAGAATCAAAGACAGTAAACATCTCGATACTCAAAATGACAGTGCCTTCGTTCTATAGCCAACCTGTGACCATGAAGCACACCTGCAATCGATAATATAACGAGCAGTAATTCTGTACAAGCCATTCCCATTGGACAGCAGCGTGAGCAAAGCCCATTTCAGGACCATTAACTGTCCAGCACACTTGAATTGCATGGGCGCTTGGTAAAAGAGGCTCATTTTGAAAGTTGTAAGTTGTTTTCTCCAGTACAAGAGTCAGTCGGAGCAAAATTATTTAGAGTTTGTGTGTTAGCGGCAACACTGGAGTCTGTTCTTATTGTGTTACAACAGAGGGAATAGTGAAAAGAGAAAAATCAAAGATACTAAAAAAAGTTCTTTACTACAGTAGTCAGTCGTGGCCAAAGCCTTAAGGCTGTGGGCTGGGATGCATGTGGCTTTACAGAGGTAACTGCAGGCCATTTAATGTTCCAAAGTATAGCAGCCATCCTACACAGGGCCACTTTTGAACATTTGGGGCCCCTAAGCTTCCCAGGACCCTACTTGGGATGCTCCTGGCGTCTCACCCTATACATATTGTCACTGTCTCAACAAACCTTTATATCTCCAAAACTGAAAAAAAAGCTACTTTACCAAAGAAAAGAGGAAAGGTAACATTTGTTCGACTGTTATGGAATTTTGACACACTTGTAAATGACAGGTGTAATACATGGTGTAAAAAAATATATACATATATCACTGTTGTCAGAAAAAAACCTTGTATCTCATTTTTGTCATTTTTCAGTTTTTGACATAATATGAAAATGCCTGTTGGCCTTTACATTGTGTGCAAATTTCATGATGAATGGACCAAAAGAAATGGCCCAAAGTTACTTGGGAAAAAGTCTGGTTCCATTGACTTACATTAAAAGTTTTTTACTGACAACAGCAATATATATATATATATATATATATATACATACATATATATATATATATATATTTTCTTTTTTGTATGGAGCCCTGCTTGTGACATTCTATATAATTAAAAAAAAAGTAATGCATGGCCATGGCTACTGATGCGGGGGAATGAGATCCTAATGTGTGGCCATGACTTAGTAAGGCATGGGAACAAGGGAAGTTGAGGCAACGCATTAGGATCTCTTTCCCACTCCAAAGTCATAGCCATGACATAATCTTGTTCCCATGACTTACTGAGTCATGGCGACACATTATTTTTAATGTTTAAATTTTAAGTACTAGATGTCGCCAGCGGGGCTCCGTATTTTTGTTTCAACAGCAATGGTATTCTTTTTGATGCAAGAGTAGTGCAAGAATTTATACTTAATTAATAAAAAAAATCAATAAAATTTCATGTCTTACTGCACTTTTTGATAAAATAATATTAAATCAATTTCAAAATATGCATACTGGGATCCCTCTGGGGGCCTAAGCAACTGCTTATATCACTTATAACAAGAAACAACCCCTCTCCTATTTTTATAAAATAAATTTGGTGACAATTTTTGCTGAGAATAAGTGGCATGACTATTAAAACTACACTCTTAAAAAAGCTGGTTCTTCAAGGGTTCTTTAGTAAAGAAATGGCTCTAGACATACTGGGCAAAGAACCCTTTGCATGATTCTATGTTCTATATAATTCTATATAATCGTCCATATGTGTGTGCTCTACGCTATTTGTACTATAATGTACAATGCAAAGTAAGTTATGCTTTGTTGATCAGACTCTCTCTCTCTCTCTCTCTCTCTCTCTCTCTCTCTCTCTCTCTCTCTCTCTCTCTCTCTCTTTCTTTCTCTTTTTGTAACACCAAAACCTTCTTCTTCCAAAACGTCTATCTATTTATTTATTTATTTATTTATGTATGTATGCATGTATGTATGTATGTATGTTTGTATGCATGTATGTTTAGTTTACACCAGTAAAACCACCAAAATGCAAGAAAAGAGGTTCAGGTGCTTTGTCACTTCTTAGGTTTTACTTTCTAACTGAAAATCTCTCTCTCTCTCACACACACACACACACACAGACACACACATCCACCCCACACACACACAATAGAGTTAGTATCCTCTCATTACCACTGGTGGTGTTTTTCTGCGTTTGCCCTGGAGACTTTCTGATCATTTACTGACAACATCATTATCTGGATCAGAACTTATTGATCCCACCGTACTGCTGGGAACAATCACACACACACACACTCACACACACACAGAGCTGAGAGGTACATTGTGTTTCATTGTTATTGTGAGTGCATACAGTGAATGCCTTTTGCCTTTTTTTGCCTCTTGAGGATTAAAGCACAAAAGTGACCACCAGAGCTGCTTGGAATTTTTGCTGAAAGAACATTTTCTCCTCACTCTCTGCCCCAAACGTACAGTCCTGCCTGGCTCAACATTACCTCACGTTCCATTTCATATTGTTTAATATGTGTAATACATTGAAATCCTCACAGCAATGTTCCAACATCTAATGTAAAGCCTTCCCAGAGGAGTAGAAGCTGTTACTGCAGCAAAGGAGGACAAACTCCCTATTAATACTCTTCATTTCAGAAGAAACGCTAGAATAGCAGGTGTCCACAAACTTTTAGACACATAACATGTAGAGAATATACACAGCAGATCACCTCGGTAATGTCGGAGGAACAGAGGAACATTCAGTGCTAACGGATGAAGTCAGACACAACCGGAGGTCATTGGCCATAAAAAGGAAGCCTAAGGAATAAATCGCTGCTGTCGGAATGAAACCTCGTATCTCCAAAATGAGAACTTTACAGGAGAAGGAAAAAACATACTTTACTTTTAACGTAAGTCAATATACCCAGACTTGATTCTGTTGGTCCTTTCATCATGAAATATATAAACAGTGTAAAGGGCAGCAGACATTTTCAAATAATGTCAAAAACTGAAAAATGACAAAAATGGAGATACAAGGTTTTGTTCCATCAGCAATATTCCCACTCTGACGATTCTGAAGAAGATTCCATCAAAGTGCTGACCAGAGTATGTCAACAGATCTAAAAAACATACAGTGCAGACTATAGCCTATATTGAATGAGATATGCCAGATGTGCAAACAGAACTCAGGCAGAGGAAAAGGAGATATCACTGCTGATGTATGCTGGATAATAGAAAAAGCCAAGGAGTTTGAGGAGGAAGTAAACATGTGTTCTACTGACTTGTGCAAAGCCTTTGAGTATGTCAGCCACACAAAACTGTGGAATATCCTCATGAAAAGATTTATACCAGAGCATCTTTTCATTCTAATGAGGACTCTCTACACCAGGGGTCGGCAACATGTGGCTCCGGATTTTTAGGTAAAATAAAATAATCCTCCTTTACAGTAAAATAAAGCTCTGCTGGTCGTTCAACACAGTTTAACAATAAATGGTCTTAAATGCTGGAGTTAATGTAGAATTGTTAATTCACACTTTAACACTGAAAGCTGGCACACAGGCTGCTGGTCACCATAGCAATGCAGACATCTCGCCTAGCTAGTAGTTAACGAAAAGGTGAGAGATTTAAGACAGACATCAATAATTTGGAGATGAATGGACTTTGCATTAATAATCACTCCAGCTGGTTTCCTGATACGTTAATCTGCAATGAGAAACTGTCAAACACTAAAAAGTCGTGAAGCTGAAGTTTCGTTCACCAGATTCATGTTCAGATTTTCTCGTTCCACCTTAAAAGGTGCAGCAGTTACATTCTGGCACATCAGGCGCCATTTAAGGTTAAGAAGCTGGTGAATGAGAAGCTGACGTCAGCCTCATAAAATAGTCGAATGTTGAGAGAAACTGATCCACTTTTGTTTCCTGCCAGAGATGCGAGAAAAGTGGCTATAGCTGAGCTAAAGCTTAAAGCAGAGCAAAGTTTTGTTTATATTATATTTTTAGTCTATACTAGTAAATTAACAGATACTGAGACAGATTTACAGACAAGCTGGTAAAATGGACATAAAATGTTGTGGATCCCAAGGTGGTTTGATTTTTGAAAGGACAAATTGGCTCTCCTTAACATTTGGGCTGCCGACCCCTGCTCTAGACCAATCAGCACACTTTAGTCATGACAGAGTATGACAAGGCTGCCCACTATTACCATTCTTGTTAAACCTATACGCTGAATATACAATGAAAGAAGCAGAACTGAAGGAAGAAGATTGAGGATTCAGGATTGGTGGAAAAAACATCAATAAAACTTGATATGCAAATGATAATGGGAAATCAAGAAGACCTGAAAGCCCTTATAACGAAAGTTATAGAACACATTGAAAAGACTTTAGACCAATGTAAAGAAAACAAATGTTATGACAACAATGGGAAACCACTAACTTTACCATTGATGGTGCAGATGTAGAGGTGGTGGGCAGCTTTTGCCTACTTGGATATGTTATTAACAACAGCACTGAGGAAATATGACACAGGCGGTCATGGCAGAACAAGAATGCAAAAAGATCTTCAAACGTGATGAGGTCATTCTCCATTTGGAGTGTGAATTCAGGTGGATGCATTTTTTTAAAAAATCAATTTCTTTCATCCAAGAACTAAATAATCTTAATACGTCCTTTAACATGTCCTATTATCATATATGCAAATATGATATATATATATATATATATATATATATATATATATATATATATATATATATATATATATAAGAAAGGAGAGTTTAATTCCAAACATATTTTACAGTCACTGGTGTTGTATGAATATGGTGTAACACCAGTGACAGTGACTCCTGTGACATTCTGGTTAAAACTGAGGATTCTGTAAATTGGCTGACTCATTGGCCGTCAGGTGACCTTGTGCAACTATTTAAACTCAGTAATAAAAGTGATAATATGGCATTATTTTGACATAATATTAATCACCCAGCCATTAAAGCACATAACACCAGTGACACACAGATGTTATGAGCTGCCAGATAAACAAAATTATTAATAAATGAATGAAATATAGTGAGCGAGTGTGACTCGCCTTCTCAGGCCTTGAGATGCTTCCTCTCTGATGAGCCTCGACCCAAAGAAGCAGTTTAATAAAGCTGAAAATACTGTGTTAAAATGTAATGTAAGAGTCCTGAAAACACCAGTGACCTGAATCTCTGTCACAAATGAATTTTTTTAATAAAATACACATTTTTTAAATGTAGTATAACATTAATGATATAAAAAGTAAACATGAATCTGTTTTATACTAATTCCTCAGTTAAACCTCTTAAAAACTTGTTTGATATTAAAAATGGTTTCTCAAATGTTGAAAATTGGTTTTGTTATGAGCTGCTTTATAGATGCAGAGCGACTATGAAACATGATTAAAAAAGAAAAATCTGAGAAATCATAAGATAAACATATTATTTAATCTTAGGTCAACTGTGTAAATGCATATGCCAACTTTTGGAGCTGTGCCTAATATTTTAGGCATCTTTTTTTAAGCCCTGCAACCTTTGTGACATGGTTTCTCATCCAAATGGAGAATGACCCAATGACGTGTTCCTACAAACAAAGATCAGAAGTGTCCATGCTGTGGTCTTTTCTGTAGATCTTTTATGCTGGTGAGAAGTTTTGAGAGTACCACTGATGGCAAGGAAACCAATGGATCCGTGATCAAATCAAGCCTTACCTCGCACTCAAAGTCCAGATGACCAAAGTGCACCTACAAAGTGCACCTATATAGTAAGTGGAGCTGCTAAAATGGACAATGAGTGTAGAAACAAGGATGTATGATCGGTGTATCTACTGTTCATTTGGCAGAAGTTTTTTATCCAGAGCAACATACAAGTGAAGCCACTGTACATCATGAGCCTTATTCAACACAGTCCTCAGTTCAGACCCACAATGTGCCCATGCACACACTTTCTCTGTCTCTCACTTTCTCTTTCTCTCTCACTCACTCACTCTTTCTCACTAAATGCGAGAGAAGAGAGCTCATGCCCTATATAGAAATCCCAGAGGGAGCATGTGAATCTTTTCTCCTCTCTGAGTAGATGTTTTGTCATGTTTTATATCATTCAACTAATAAAACGCAACTCCTTTTTTTTTTTACTAAAGCTCCGGGTCCCTGAAGAGCTTTGTTCTAAATGTACTGCAAACACTACTGTTTGCCTTTAGAACATGCCTTTCTTTTTTTCTCCATCTCTCTCTCTGTGTCCTCCTCCTCTTTGCACAATTTGCTCTCTCTTTTACTGTCTATATCTCTCTCTAACACTCTTTTAGACTCTCTCCCTCTCTCTCTGTCCATAAAGTAGAGCACCAAGACGCTATGAACTTGGCGTATTCCCTGCCAGATGAGGAGATTTAGCTGGCTGTGTCACAAGAGAGGAAAAGAACAGAGCTTTAGTTAAAGAATTTTGTTACTCTTAGCCTGTTACAGATGGCTGAATCATCGCCACTCTTCTTCCCGTAATGTGAACGCTAATGTCTCACTAATAATGGAAGTGTAGATAAGAGCAAAATTTGGATGGAAGTGAAGCAACAAAAAGTATGAAAAGCAAGCAAAGTCCTGCCTCGCTGGCCGTGCGAGTGTGATTAGGACAGGGGCTACTTGCTCACCACGGAATCATCACCAGCTAATGACAGCATGTGCTTCATCAGTATTCAGCAGGCTTGGCCTAATGAGAACGAGAGGGACCAGGGAGGCTATGGTCGTAGCAAAAAAGGGTTCTATGTGGGGATCTCCTGATGTGATCGAGTATCGGGACTGGAGCCGATCCAGGCGTATATTAATGGGCAGGGTAATGGCTACATTAAGACAGATCCAGTTCTGTGCCCAGCTGCATAAAATACCTTAAGTTGAATGTACCTGTGCAGGTTCTTCATGATGGAGAGAATCCTAAGCGAATAAAAAATATCAAAAGAACAGGTTTGACCATTGCTAAATGGATAGTTATATCGCTTTCAACCTCGACCACCATCCTGTTATGCGGTGAATACACAGTTTTCACAAAGATTCAGACATTCACCAGTGTTTTCTTATTTGAGGTTTGTTCTTAGGTAGGAACAGAATCTACTCACTTTCAGGAGCACAAAGGTGCGAACAGTTCTGTGGTTTAAGAACACGTCATGAATCTGACGTAGACTTTTTCTTAGGGCCTTTCTCAAAAACACATTTAAGAACAAACTTAGGTAGATATTGGCGCATGGGGCCCAGTGTTTTAAAATGTTCTTAAAAGAACCATATAGAACAAGTTCTCCATCATAGAGGAGAACAATTTAACCATGCATATAAGCACATATGCATTCAAATGGTCCTTTGAGTTGTCATAGTTACACAAAATTTGTAACACTTATTACAAAATCTAAACATAATATATTCTTAAGAATCAATTAGAGCAGCTTATGATGCAACATTTATTAAAGCAAAAGCCACGAGAGGCCATTACTGCAATTTTATCACGTGCCTAAATCTTTCTTCCCTGTAATAAGCTCAAGTGGCTTATTGCTTTTATAAAATGGCCTAATGATAATCTATGATTAAATACACACTTATTTTTAAAAATAAATGAAGCTATTATTAATAATAATCGACATAAACAAGTGTCCTGCCAAGAAATGTATGTCTTTTAGCGCATGGTGCTTTTGGCAAGCAACCATGGACCGCTGAACGAGGAGAAGAACGTTTGGTCGCCCATTGCTGTACATTGCGGTCATTTCATGAACTTTCTAACTTTTTGTCATATAACAATAAACATATGATAACACAGCACTGTTTAATGCAAAAACTTTCACTTTATGAGTACTTTTTGGTCACCAAATTACCACCACGAGCCTTATTTAGCACCAATCCAGCGGCGCCCCTCTTCTCACACTGGGGCTGAATCTCAAATAGCTCTCTGCTCCCTACATAGTGCACTACATAGGAATATACTGGATCCTGAATTGCTATATTGGCTGCAGAGCCTAGAATTTCTAAACTTCCATAGCTAGCACACTATTAAGGGAGTACGGAGCCGTTTGGGATTCAGCCTGGGTTTGACGCGACTTCTGACTGAAACACGAACATTTGAAGAGTGTAATCAATTCAAGTGACATTTTTAGACTTTCATGCTGCCATTTTAGTTAATCACACTGTAAGTACTTTAATTCAAGCCTGTGATATTAATGATGGAGTTGTTTAGGCTGTTGGCTATATTTTAGCCTGTTAGCTAGCTGACCAGCCTAGTTCTAGATAAGAACATACATTTCCAGCCCCTCAG
This sequence comes from Colossoma macropomum, assembly GCF_904425465.1. Classification (NCBI taxonomy): domain Eukaryota; kingdom Metazoa; phylum Chordata; class Actinopteri; order Characiformes; family Serrasalmidae; genus Colossoma; species Colossoma macropomum. The sequence continues at coordinate 47,149,381 of NW_023494787.1, forward strand.
TTTAAACAGAAAATGGGTTCTTACTTCATCAGTATACTTGGTGGTCCATGCGAGCAGCAATAGAGTCAAAGATTATTATTTTATTAACAGCACAAGGGTTTTTCGTGCTGTGGCGCAGTAATACACAATTCAGTTGTTGTGAAATGGTCATAAGTGTGCATATATCGTGGATTTTAAAACAGCTTTGAACGCAGCTCAGCCAATCAGATTTTAGGACCAGAATGATCTATTTTATAAGTTACACTATAATATAGAGAAGCTCTTTCTGGATGGTTGCTACTACTACATGATGCACTGTCTATGATTATAGATACCAGTTTGTTATACAGTGTTAGAAACCACATAAACAAGTCTATTAGAGATTACTTAACAACTCGACACAGATTGAGGCATGTGATGATTTAGGCATGTAGCTTGTTTTGGATTGGCTACATTTGGGAAAGAGGGAAAATGTTTGGATCATTTTTTTTTTGCTAGATTATCCCTTCAACGCACCCAAACATCCATCTCAAAAGCAGCACAGGCAACCCGTACGCTGAACCGTCCCAGTGACCTTTTTTAGCAGAGCTCAGGTGAGCTGTCTAAGGCCTGCCACAGCTGCGGCCGGAGCGTTCGCCCCTAAAGAGAGCTGTGAGAGCTGTATTGCTAAGTGGGCCTCAGCCCGCTAAAGTGCCTGGTGTCTGTGTTTAACAGGACCATTAAGGACGGATCAATAGAGAGAGAGAGAGCGAGGGAGAGGGAGGGTGAGGGAGAGAGGGGGGGACGTGCGACTCTGTCAGGGTGATGTGTAGTTAGTGCCTGATTGTCCCGAGGTGTCACTGGATCTAAAATGCTCTAATTCCTCTTTCCCACTAATGTCCTTTAATACAGCGTAATACACCTGACTCCACCGCAATTAAAGCGGATCCTCTCGGGGCACGGCGGGCCTCTCAGAGTAAACGACACAAACATGTTCAGGAAGCTGGGACAAGGGGAGTCTGTTTCTTTTCCTCATTCTTTCATTCTTTCCTTCAAATGTGCACCAACTAGTTAACAATACTGTGGCGTAATCACATGATGATGGCAAATCATTGTGCAGCCAGCCAGTATATGAGATGACAGCTTTACTGCTTAAACTGTAAGGACTTTTGTGTTGGCCAACAATTCAAGGAGACACTTCCTTTTACAGTTGCTGAAAGGGAACTTTCACCAATTTTTGAAATTTCTGCATAATGCTTTCATTGAGATGGTGATAAGAAGGAGGGGCCACCAGTATAACTGAATTGCACTGAAATGCCAAACAGCTTCTAAACATTAAGTGAGTAAGTGTGGAATACAGTCTCCACAGTGCTGTGTGATCATTTTGCGGTAAAATGATGGTGAGTACCAAGAGAGTCTGGCTAAATTACACAAAATGTAATGTTGCAGCTATTGAGCTGATGGAGAACACAGTCAAATACCTCTCTAGAATTTACTCAGAATGGTGCAATAAAGAAAAAACATCCAGTGAGCGGTTCTGTGGACGGAAAAAAAAACTTGTTGATGAGGGAGGTCAACAGAGAATGACCAGACTGGTTCAAGCTGACAAAAAGGCTACGTTAACCGACAACTGTACAACTGTGGTGAGCAGGAAAGCATCTCTGAATGCACAACATGACAAACCGTGAGGTGGATGGGCTACAACAGCAGAAGACCATGTTGGGTTCCACTTTTGTAAGCCAAGAACAGAAGGTTGAGGCTGCAGTGGACACAGGCTCACCAAAACTGGACGGGTTGAAGACTGGAAGAGCATAGTCTGCTGTGATGAATCTCTCTGTTGAGGCACACTGTTAGGAAAAAAGGTTCTGTGCAAGTACATTTTTCATTTATCAAGGTGTAAACAATGTAAATGTTCCCTCAAAGGTACAACAGTGGTTTTAAGGTCCAGTTGTGTACCTTAAAGAAGTTTTTTTTCTGGGTGAATTCATAACAGAACAATAAAATAAAAAGTCTGGAGATGAGACTGACTAAAGGTACTGAGACGTACCCTTGAGGGTACCACGTCGATGACAAGAGGGGTACTGCCCCAGTGACAGTTTCGTACCTTATTTTTTTCTGAGAGGCTGTAGGGTCAGAATTTGACACCAACAGCAACAATCCATGGGCCCAACCTGCCTTGACTCAACAGTCCAGGCTGGTGGAGGTGGTGTAATGGTGTGGGGCATGTTTTCGTGGCACATTTTGAGCTTGAAAGTACCAATCAATCATCACTTGAATGCCACAGCCTATTTGAGTATTGCTGTTCATCCCTTCATGGCCGCAACTCACCATCTTCTAACGGCTACTTTGAGCATGATAATGCACCATGTCACAAAGCATGAACATGACAATGAGTTCGGTGTTCTCCAGTGGCCTTCCCAGTCGTCAGAGCTGAATCCAATAGAACACCTTTGGGATGTGGTAGAACTGGAGAATCGTCACATGAAAGTGGACCTAAAAAATCTACAGGAATTGTGTGATGCAACAGTGTCAACATGGACTAGAATCTCAAAGGGATGTTCTGACAGTTCTGACTCTGCTTCTGTATAGTGAGGCATTTCACATCAAGCTACTCTGAGTAACTTTGTTTACATCTTAACCAGTCAGTTATGAAAAAATCGACTGGTTAGAAAGAGTGGAATTCCCCTTTGAGTCCCCCAGACGCTCTAACCTGAAGGAGCTCCAACTTGAATTTTCCCTCAAAGGTCAATAGTTATCTACTCTCCTTTATTGAACATGTGTCACTGTAAAAAGAAACATCTGTCCTGGTCTGAAGATCTGGTACTTTTTTACAGCTAATAAGTAAAAACGTGTTTGTGTGCTTGGTAGTATGAGTGTGGGACTGTCTGTGTGGATGTTTATGGTGAGTGGCAGGCTGATGTATTTATTTCTCTCTCCCTCTCTCTCTCTGTCTCTCTCTCTTTCTCAGGGCGATGTGTAAAGTAGTGAGTGTTTGCCTGCGGCGGATCCCCCTGGCAAAAAACCGTGTGGTGCCATCTTCCTCTGCCAGTCCATTAGGGATGCAAGGTGTGTCAATCAGCTCCCCCCACGCACGCAGCTTTACGGGGAGACAGCAGTGGAAGAAGGAGCGTGTGCACAAACATGTGGCAAAGTCGGCCTCGCAGTTTCCAGAGCGGATGAGAAGGCGACAAGTGTGCTGACACACACACACACACACACACACACACACACACACACACACACACCTCATTATTAAGTTGGAAGGGTATCGAGAGCATTTGTCCACATTTCCAAGATGTTTTTTTTTTTCCTTTTTCCAACCTCTCCTCTCACTCACTGTGTCTCTCGCTCTCTCTCTCACTCACACAGCTCGCCGTGGATAAAATCGAGTCACTTTTCTGCAATCTCTCTCCCCCGTCCTGGCTGACACCGGTGATAAGCTAGTGGAGCTGGTGCCTGCCGCAGCTCCCCAGCCGCGAGGACTAGTCTGAAGTAAAGCTCTGAGGAAAAAGTGGGTTCTAAACTTTCCGTCCATCCCACACTGATGTTTGTGAGTAGAGGAGGAGATGTTTTATTCTGATTTGAATTTGATGGAAAGTTAGGAGTTGTTTTGCTGAAAAAGCAAATCTCTTTTTGCCAAATTGTTACCATTTCTTGTCATTAAAAATATGATTAACTATGTAATTAAATATATAATCAAATTCAAATAGTGTAGCATAATGAAAACAACTCTCCACTTCTAAGAGTTAAGTGTAGGACAGGGGTGTCAAACCCAACCACTAAAAGGGCCATATTAAGAAATCTCAACAAATCAGTGGGCCAGCTGTGTTTTTACTTTATTTTTACTTAAAATTTGGCCATTGTTTGTTCAAATTATGCCAAAACTACAACATCAAAAAATAGGCACTGAATACTTGAACAATTCCAAAAATAATAAAAAAATTGTTCTATATAAAACAATAGACCATATTAGCTGCAGATAACTTGTAAACCTCTTTAAATGTCCCCAGTGTACAGCAGGTTTTTAAACACTGCCAATTCGCTTGAACTGAACGCCTGGCATCTTTTGGTTTTGTTTTGTTTTGTTTTTGTGGTGCTGTCCCATAGATCATCGCTGGGGAGGGGGTGGGAGCGTACATTACATTGTAGTGCATTCCGGGAACAGTAGTGCAGCTCATGGTGAAATGGGCTAATATTAATAGAACATTTACATAATTTTGCCAGCCGAATTGGATTGTGCCACGGGCCTGACTCTGACACTGGGTTTCCCAGTGTTTGAGAAGTTTGGGCCTGTGAGTGAAGTTATGCCTCATATTGAGCATCTTGGTTATGTTTGTTGGAGAAAAGCACAGCTGTGGGAATCACTTATGCTCTCTAAGGAACCTTGTTTCCAAAAGAGCTGTGTGAAGAACCTTCAAAAAATTTGTAGAATCATAACATAATGTAATAATTCTATGCCAACCAAGCTTACATGGAGTTTCTTCAAACTTTAAAAAAGGTTCTTTACACATTGACATCTCTTTTAGAAAATGGTTCTCCTAAGAAACATCAATTGAAAGCTTCCTTCAGGAATCAGTAGGTCTTCTACAGCATCAGATTAATAAACTTTTTTGGTACTTTTATAATGCGTGTAACAATAATTTAGCATTAACCCCTTAATCATTAAGCTAAATATTCCATCATTAATATTAAGAGGCGTTGTTCAGTTTCTACAGTTTCTATTATGAATTATTCAAAATCTACAATGAATTTTTTCTGTACCAACTATGAATCATCCAGTATCTACTGTGAGTTAATCAACAACTACTATGAATTAGAGAATTTCTGTGAATTATCCAGCATTTACTAAGAATTATTCAATAACTGCTATGACTTATTCAGTATGTACTATGAATTATTCAGTAAGTACTATGAATTATCCTCTGTCTACTATGTATTCTCCAGTAACTACTTTAACATCAACTCCTTAAAATCCCAGGCTTATTACATACGAAGGCTTATTATTCAGTAACTACAGGGACTTCAATACAAACTGGCTGAGCTATTCTTATGCTATAGAAGTGTATAATAAAACTTTGGGCCCACAGATGGGCCTTGGCCATTTAAGGGGTTAAATTATTTGGTATTTACTATGAATTTGTCTGTAAATTCTAGGAATTCTTCAGTATATACTATACATTTTCCAACATTTACTATAAATGTTTCGGTATCTACATTTAATGGTATTATTATTAACTATCTATGAAACTGATGGGAACGTTCAGTTATGAGGTGTGAGTAACTGAAGTGTTGTACCCACATACAGGCCTTTAAATTTTAAGGCAAGGCTCTTAACCACGCTCCTGGACTGTGTCCAGCACAGGTTGGTAATTTCCCCGCATAAACGCACCTGGTTCATATCATCAGTTAATTACCAGGTGTAATGGGGGTGTTTATGCTGTCTGGGACCAGAGCTGAACAGATCAGGTTTAAGTGGTTACGCTTTGTGAGGCTAAGCCAACTACGGCCAATTTTGAGCTGCAAACACTGCTACGAGAAATCTTCACATCTCCAGATTTCTGGACAAGAATGAAAACATGAACTTTTAAAGTGAGCCAATGCAATGAGATTATATTCCGAGATATTCAGCCAATTTTTATTGGTCCATTTGATATGATGCAGATGAAATGTATGTCTGAATATTCCCCTCGGATCTTCACTGCAAAATGCACCTTACAACAGCAATATGTTTCAACACAAAATAACAGCAGAGTTATTAAAATAAATGCAGGATGAGGCTGGTTGACTGCACCAGCGCTGTGATCAGCCCCAAAGGGACTGTCATAGTGAGATATTCCGAGAATGGAAGAGGGAGTGCGAAGTCCCTTGTTGAACGTGGTTAGAAATCTTTAAAGCTGTTGTATAAACAAGCTTGGAAGCTGCGTCTGGGAGTGGACAGAGGCTCCATGACTCAAACTGCTTGAACTTTTCAGAGTAACTCACATTCTAATGTTTGTGTAGGTGGTAGAACTGGCAGTTTCTCTGTTTGTGAGTGTAGTTAAGCTGCGGGTCATTTTGAAATGTATTGTCGGCTATAATTTACTCAAAAATGGTCAAAAAGTGGCAAGCGCGCGGTCTGCGCCAGCTTTGTGCTGGAAGCGAAGTGGAGAGAACGTCTCCCTACCTGTGGTGGAGGGATGTCATAACTCGCTCTCCATCCTCGCTGATGTTCCAGGATGTGGAGGCAGCGCATTAACGGATACTTTATCCTGGGCCACTGCCAGTGTTTAGCGCACACATGCAAACATACATCAGCTGTGTGGGTGATTCCTCTCCCCAGCAGCAGCAGGAGGTCAGGTGGCCCTCTGCAGTGCATGCTGGGAGCGTGGGCGTATGGGGGTGTGTGACGACTATTTTCAACTTTGGTTTAAAAATCAACAGCAAATGTTGTGCTGAGCGTCAGGAAACTGAGCGATGGCCCACAGTCATACAGGAGCTGCTGAGGCCTTTGAGAAAGTGAGAATGTTCTTTTGACTCACAGCTCCTACAACAAACACGAGTTGCATATCTTTACATAGAAATGAACAACGCCAACAGCAGCACTGACTGTCACTGATAAAGCACGGTGAACGTAAGATAATGGAGCACAAGAACATACCTATTGAGACATAAGAGGAGATGTTTCTGATGAGATTAGATGGAAGATAATCCACTTCCATAAAGACAGGGAATGTTAGAGGAAAATTAATGAACACGCTCCTGGACTGTGTCCAGCACAAATTCATAGTAAATACCAAATAATTTAACCCCTTAAATGTGGAATGTGGGTCTCCTAACAACCACCTGGAAGACCTGGTAGACACCAAAACTGCCCCCATCAGATAAACAGCACTTAAAGCTTTCATCTGTGAGAGAGAGGAGAAAATCAAGCTGCTTCAGATCTGAAAACATCCACAGGTGTTTCTGTCCATCCTTCCACTGTGAGAAGACGACTCAGCGCTGTGGGTCTGAAAGGATGTGTAGCTGTCAAGAAGAACCTCACTGAGAAAAGGAGACGGACACATCAAACAAAGAAGCTGAACAATGGACTGACCACCCCAGAGTCCAGACCTCAACATCACTGAATGTGTTTGATTACTTGGATGGTGAGAAACAGGAAATGTAAAACCAACTGCTAAGACTGAACTTTGGAGGTGTGTCTGCAGATTTCTTTGAAAAACTGAAAGTGAGTCTCCTGAAAAGAATGGATGGAAGGCATCAAACTGAAAAAAATGATAGGATATTTAGGTGTTGGGGCTTCTATGTAATTTCGTGTTATATTGACACTAATAAAGAGGAATAACTTGTACTCAATGGCAGTTTTGACTGGAAATTAAATAAATGAAGAGTCTCTGACTTTTGTACCGTGCTGCATATTTAATGTTATGTACAAAGATTATGCAATGCAGTTTTACTCTAAACTAGATCTTCCTAAAGTTTTGGCGCCTATGAGAGGTACTGTAATTGTCTATTTCTACATATTTTTTGTTCAAGCTCTGTGTCTTTAGATGTGATTATCACTTTTGAAACACAAGGAATTATGGATATTCATTTTATTAAAACCTCATACAGTCATTTTAGAATCACATACAGCTCTGCTCATCATTCTGGACACATCTAATATTTCTTATTTAATTCATTTATTTATTTTATAGCATTAATGGTAGCGCTAGAGTTGCATTATTATACTTTGTAGTGTATGATATATTCCATGTGGGCATGTATCCTAGTGTTTAAATGTTTTTTAATCATTTGTCATACTTCTCATAACCATTGCTTATAATATATATATATATATATATATATATATATATATATATATATATATATATATAGGCGTGTTTTACCTGCAGCAAAACTGGTGTTATGTTAATGAAAATAGTGATTGCAAACTCTTGAATGGCATTGTTTACCATCCTTAATAAATCATTCCAGCGTATTTAATTAATAATGCAGTAATACTGCTGTGTCAGACTCAGTGGAGGTTTACTGAGCTGAAACTGCTCACACTGATTCCCATAATCCTGCGAGTCACGTCTTCATTTGTGTCAACTACAGAGCTAAACTAGTAAGTTCAAAGCATTTACTCTGCAAGAGCTTGGGTAAGAAAACAACAAAAAGTGATGGTGTTGTCATGGTAACCACATAAAACTCCCAAATTCTTTGTTTCTCTGGTCAGTATCAGCAAAGCTCTGGAATCACTGGGCAGAATAGGTGGATATGCACAAATGCATATATATGTTTTACAGTTTGACTGACTGTCTGGCAAAAAGGGAACTCTACACGTACCTTAGATGAGTAAATGTACAGTCTGTCCACTTTCCCAGGAGAAAAGGTGCATATTTGCAGCTTTTCATATCTACGTCAATGCAACTTAACCCCTTAAATGACGAGGGCCCGCCAGCAGGCCCAAAGCTTTATTAAACACATCTATAACCTAAGAATAGTTTGGGCTGTTTGCACTGAAGTCCCTGTAGTTACTGAATAATAAGCCTTAGTAAGTAATAAGCCTGGGATTTTAAGGATTTTTAGGGGTTAAAGACAAAAGGAAAGACTTTACTGAAGGGCAGTTTTCATGCAGCTGCATATGCCTTATCATAACTGACATAAACCCACAAAAACATTTATGATGCATCAGTTGCCATGCAGGCTGCTTTGGTCAGTTTCACCCTAGGAGGTGCTATGACCACTGACAAATAAGCCTTTACACAGATAGAGTTGTATGCATGTTTAACATGCATGTTTTGTTAAAAATAAGTACACATCCTCTACAGGGAACACATTTTAATGCACAATTTCTGTTTATTTGACGAATTTAACAAATAGCTTATTATATGTGGCTTTTGCAAAAGTTATGGCACATTATAGTTCATTTATTCAGCATACTTTATTATTTATTTTACAACCTCATTTCCAAAAAAAAATGGGCTGCTGTGCAGAATGTAAACAAAAATAGAATGCAATGATATGCAAATTATGTAAACCATATTTTTAAAGGAAAATACTACAAAGAAAAATTATCAAATTTTGAAACTGAGAAATTGTATTGTTTGTTGGGAAATATATGGCCATTTTGAATTTGATGGCAGCAACATGTTCCAAAAAAAGTTCTTCTCTTAACAATACTCTGTAAGTCTTTGGGACAAATTGCTGTTGTTTTGAAAATATTAAAAAATCTTTATATTTTTTAATTAATTTTTTAATTAATGTTGCGTTATAACCTAAACTGGCCATTGTTTATTTAATAAGTGAAAACTTCTACAGTAAAATACAGGTATTTATAATAGACGTTGAACTATTACAAGAATACTTAAAATAGTCAAAATTTAAATGTCCCCATGAGCTCAGTCTTTCAAATCTATCTATTTGCTTGAACTAGACACCTGGCAGCCTTTCTTTACTGCAAGTTCATTAAGACTTCGGCTCAGTTTCTGAGCTGCTGAGCTGATGTTAAGTGCATATATTGGCTGAACTGCAGCTGAAATGAAGTTAGTGTGTTTGGTGACATGACTGGTGTGGAATTGTGTAGAATTAAAGTAGGTTTAACCATTGTCCCATAGACTGTTGTTGAGGTAGGAGAGTCAGAGCGCACATTACGGTGCAGTGCACACTTTTAAACTGTAAAATTGAAAGTTAAATGACATTATTTTGACATAATGGGGTCTTAAACTAAAATGACAGACATTTGTTCTGTTCGTAACACTATTATGAAGTAACACAATGTCATTTACTACAGAAAACATTCAAGCATTGCTTTATGAACATGTTGTCCAGAGCTTATGTATGAGTTACTAAAAGTGAACTAAAAGTAAACTATTAAGGAAAAGGTTTGGTTTAATAATCTTTTGTAGAGCATAGCATAAACATACAAACCATTGCCAAAATAAAGGTAGAAAACAGAAGAATAAATGATAACTCCAAGCTTTGGAATTCTGTAGAATGTGTAGAACTGCAAGCATGTTTAAAATCCTGCTATCGCTGTCATTTGTTGCCCATAAAAAGGATGATTCTCTGTAGTCCTCAATAAGGACGGCAGTATCACGAGGAGTACACAGCTGCTTTTATTGCTGCCATAATGGAGGCAGATTCACTAATGACTCCAGGCTATGGTTACAGCAGTGTCGCTAGCGTCCGGCTCGCCGTCGCCATGGCAACCAGGCCACCGCATACCTTATGCTGCTCCTGAGTGCCACCTGATGGCTGAGCCGACCTGAAATACACATGCGTACTGAATCACTCTGAGGGTTAAAAGGCCAGGCCGAGCACGCGTTAGAACAGAACGAATCTGTGTAAGATAGAGAAGCTTTGTTAGGTTGTTTAAAGCGAGTGAAAAAAAGAGAAAAGAAAAATAACAGATGGACGCGACATTCTGAGCCTTAGGCAACAAACATGTCTCATTAAGCTCTGTCCCTCAATCACAGCATTCCTCGCTGTTTAGACACATTCATGCACTTGTGCACATACGCAGCAATCTAGGCCATGTGCTGGGCTAGCGTTCTTTCTGGACTGGCCTTTATTGTCTTCATCTCTCTCTCTCTCTCTCTCTCTCTCTCTCTCTCTCTCTCTCTCTATCCATGTCTCTGTCTCTTTCTCCTTTTCTTTTCCTCCACTGAAGACTGGCACCGCCATGAAAGGAGGAGCCGTCTCCGGGTTCTTGACGGCTGCCCGCTAATTGCTGACCCTAACAGGCCCAATTAGAGGCAACACGCTCCCTGCATGGGCCCAAGGGACTACACGTCCCAGCATGCCGAGCACAGATGCACTCACAACAACACGGCCGAGCGACAAGGACCAGACGTTTCTTGCTTTCTTCTTCTGCCCTACCAACACCCCCCCCCCTTCTCCTCCACTGTGTGGACACTTAAAGAAAACAGGATTGTGAGGTTCGATGGCGTGAGGGAGGCACTCAGCGCACTTGTTCTATCAACGTCTTTGTAAAGTCTGTGTTGCATTTGAAAACCTTTAGGTTTGAAAGAAATGATGAAACTAAAGGGTGGTAAGAGTTTGTTTTTTGAGAGCTGACAATCAGATCTTTCTTTTTTATGTTGTAATAGTTCATGCACTGTTAGAAATAAGGTACATTTCTTGTTCATTAAGGTACAAACAATGTAAACATTCCCTCAAAGGTACAACAGTGGTTTTAAGGTCTGATTGTGAACCTTAAATAGGTTTTTCCAGGTGAAAAGTTCGTATTTGTACCTTTTCATAACCGAATGTTTTAAAACAGAACAGTAAAATAAAAGCCTGGAGACGAGACGGGGTGTGTGGAGTCAGTACAGCTTAGAACATATCATTTCAGTGGATTATGGTTCAGTTATGTTCCCTGAATAAAGGTACTGAGATGGAGCCTTGAGGGTCCCACCCCAGTGACAAGAGGGGCACTGCCCCAGTGATAGTTTAGTACCTTTTTTTCTGAGAGTGTAGGGATTTTTTGGGCTTTTCAGAAGGACGTCTTCATGAAATGTTGCAACATGAAAGCACAGGTGCTAACCCTTTAGCCCATAGAAGTTACAATTAAACTTTTGTGGGAGTGATTTTTCAATTGTTGGTCATTAAAACAAGCAGTGAAATTCAGTCAAAACTAAAGAAGTTGCAACCCAAACCGCAGCTGTGTCTTTAAGCAGAATTATTATGGTTTGAATTCGATGGAAGGCTATTCTTGCGTGTAGCTGGTAAAAAACATACTTTAAATTATAATTTTTTGCAAATGCAAATGCAAGTGTAAATCAGAAGTGCACACTCAAAACCGTCAATACAAATAAATTAATTAAAATTTAATTCCTTGTAATTACTATGTAATTATATATGTAATTATATGTAATTATGTGTGAATAGTGTAGCATGCACGCATACATATATTGCCTATATATTGTTGCTTTTGGAGAAAAACCTCATATCTCCAAAATGGTACATTTTCAAGAGAAGAATTACGAAACTTAAAGTAAAATATTTTATTCTAATTAATTCTGAATCATTTCTGTTGGTCATTTGTCATGAAACTTTTACATAATATAAAGAGCAGACGGCGTTTTCAAATTATTTTAAAAAATGAAAAATGAAATAAATGTAGAGATACAAGTTCAAATCTTAATACTTATTATGCATTAATTATTCTGTAATTACTATGAAACTACTATAAATTGGAGTATTAGCCCAAATACAGACACTTTAAACCAAGCATCTTCCATGCTGAATATTTGCTCTGTGCAACTCTTTGGCAACAGTGCTAAAGGCATTCTGGGAGAGGTTCTGAGTGATGCAGAGTAAACATATATGTTAGCTGTTGAAGTCCAACAATGCAATTGATTGAAAGGCTCTGTTTTCATGGTAGCACAAAGAAGCCTACCAGTTGCAGCAATCCCTGACTGACGCTTTTATCAGAGAGCACGGTCGTCTTTGATGGAAGCTCCTCCATTCATTAATGCTTCACTTTCTCTGTGGTGTTAAAAGTGCTAGTGTCCCGCTAACCACGGCCCCATATGGATCCTATTAGAGCCCTCAGTCTGACAGCTGAGCATTACAGAGCATCAAGCGGAGGGACATGATGACCGTATCAAAACACTGTCATATCTGCTCAGCGCAGCTCTGATGTGGTCCACACATCCACGTTCACTGCACAATCACTCAGCCGCTGCCCTACACCGCAACACCACTCGTGAGAGTCACAGGCAAATCAATAGCATTATGTCTTTTAACCCCCACTTTCTGAACATCAGAGACGCGTCCCCAGGGTGGGGAAATATATTGTGCAGTTTTAGTAAGAGAGAATGTCAAAGCGTCAGAATTTTGCTGTACAGAGCAAAGTGGTTTTAAGCATATAGATCACTCTGTTCTGAGATATACCTCTGAAAATCAGAACCATATAGAATACATTTGCTAAATTTCCTCGGGATCAATAAAGTATCCATCTATCTATGTATCTATGTATCTATCTACAGGATTCTTGATCAAATTGATCAAAAAACAGAAATAAAAAAGATTTTATGTTTTAACAGGACTGTAAAATTCACATTTTGCACATAACTGTGAGAATACATTATAATTTGCTACTACAAAACAAAAATGAACGCAGGGCCAACACTGTAAAAAAGGTTTGTCAGTAATTGTGAACTAGTTTTATCCAACTCAAATGTTTTGAACTAACCTTTTTTTCATACTATCATATTTTACAGACGACACTTTCACTCTTTTTAAATTTATTTTTTTTTTTTAGAGTTCTTCAGTGAAGGCAGTGCTTTTATATACACTACTTAAAAAAGATGGTTCTTCCAGGATTTGTAGTAAAAAATATGTAGGTTCTATATAGAACTGTGAACACTCAAAGCACCCTTTGCTTGCTTAAATGGTTCTTTGCATGGTGAAATGGTTCTTCAGATTGATGGGTTCTTCTATTGCTTGACATCATAACAATAGCAGAACCCTTTTGGTGCCATACAGAACCATTTTCAAAAAGGTTCTATGTATAGAACCATACACAACACATTCTCCATCAGAGAACCCTTTTCACCATTCAACCATTTAAGAATTCAGACGTTTCTTTGAGTGTTCATAGTTCTATATAGAACCATTGTCTTTACTAAAGAACCCTTGAAAAACCATCTTTTTTAAGATGAACACTCAAAGAATCATTTGAATGCGCATATCGCTTTTTGTACGGTCACATGGTGTTTCTCTGTGATGAAGATCCAGTTGAATGTGATGCTTTAAAGAACCTTTTAGAAATGATTCTGTATGACACAAAAAGGGTTCTACTGTTATGAGTCAAAGAACCATTTCTTAGCACTATTTCTGTAAGTAGTACTGAAAAAGAGTTCATTGTAAAATGTCTTTAAGGACATGATTGAGAACTCTAAGGTATCACCAGCTAAACTCGCTACTCTGGCTGATGTTTTGTAGGTCCAGAAAGAATTAAAGGTATTTCTTATAAACCTAAATATTCCTCTATTTCTCAATGTTGCCTCAGGGAAACAAACCCATTTTCCTCTCTTTACAGATTTTATGGTAATAAAAGGGTTAATAATGAAGAAAAGAGCTTGAACAAATCAATAAAAATCTTGTTCTTGATCACTGTATCTCTCTTGGTTGGCATTTTAAACTTTTTCTTTGGCATGGTGCAGCATGTGGGTGACATGTTTTTCATAATTTTTTCATCCATTCCAAAAAATATGATTCACGTCTTTTGGAGTATGAAGTTCATTTTTCAACATTCAGTATATACATTATTTTTTATGTTATGAGAAATTGCTGAAATGCTGTATGCATGTTGCCTGGAAGGAACGCTGAGATATAGACATAGTTAGTAATGAGTGAAGTGTCATTTGTGAAGCCACAAGAAATTTCACTTACTCTTTAGTTTTCCCATTCCCATTATTGTTTTTCATTTAAAATTAGTTTGTTTTTTATTGACGTATGATATTAGTATTTAACATTTGCTCGACAATGGTGGTGAGAAGCCCATTTTGGTCAGTTCCGTAATGCAGCAGTCAGAGCAAAAAAAAAAAAGGTTCTTATTTTATTTTAAATTAATGATCATTTGTAACTATAATAACAATGTTTTGAATAATTGATATGCGAGAAATTCAACCATTTTTCCACAATATTGCACTACGATTTTTTCATTTAAAATAAATTAAAATAGATTTCTTCACTGTACATTTTTAGTGTTCAAAGATGAACAACTTGTGTAGTTACTCAGAAAGATATAAAACACCCTGTTCTTCAGTTGATTTGCTGTATCATATCTTTCCATTGTTGCACAATTTTGCATTTAGGCAACATATCCCAAAAAGATCCCCTCACACATAATTAAAAACAAAAAAGTGTTTAGGTTTTAATAAACTGGTTAATTTTATGCAATAAAAGTATTTTTTGTACTGCTTTCATGTTGTGTGCAATAGAAGGATAATGCCACATCGTCGACTGAGGAGACAATATTTCATGTTAAAGCCGACAGACTTCCTCAGCATCTAACATTGCTCTGGACAGCTCTAGTGTTAGCTCCTCGACTCATCTGAAGAGGCAGCCTTAGAGGCCTATATCAATTTCAACCAAAGTTCGTTTTTCTCTTCGGTTGTTGTTTTTTCCTTCACTGTGGTTAAATGAATATCTGTTTATTAGCCAGAAAGCATGTTCCTACTTTTAAGCCAGTGTAACTAACTGACGCAGACTCCACATTACTGTGACCTTTCTGGCTGTGTGTTCTCCGAGGGAAAGCAATAGACTGCTGTAGAGAAGAGAGGAGAGGAGATGGTGTGATGTGAAGACAAAAGAGTAAGAAGAGTTGAGAGATCAACTCCTTACCCTGCCATTTACAAACACCTTCCCCCTGTTCCCTGTGTTTACTCAGTGTTCTGCATGCTGATTTCTGTGACACTGACACTTCGCCCTGAAAGGGGAAAAAAAAAACAAGAAAGAACGGAAAAAAAGAGTGAAATAGATAAATAACACAACAGCGACAGAGCCCCGTAATCCCTTTTGTTTCGCTGGATTTGTTCCTCTCATGTGCTTACACAAACAATCCCCCGTTAGGAAAAAAAAAAGAGACTTGATTCTCGCCCCCCCCCCCTTCCCTCCGTGTGTGAGAGAAAAAGATATTTAGTGACTTTGATATGTAAACCTACAAAATCTTACCTGAGGCAACACGATCATCGCTCTCCCACAATCCGGTCAAATCAGGAGTGGGGGAGAGAACAAAAGAGGATAGGAGCGGACACAAAAGAGCAATGCGAAGCTCTCTTTCAAATGAGAACAACACAAGGGTGGGGGGGGGGTGAAGGGGAGAGTAAAAGGATGGATGAGGAGATTAAGGGAAAGACAAAGCCTCCATTTGGCCAGCAAAGACAAAAAAAAAGAGAGAAAGGGGGAAAAACATGGCTGTGTAGGGTTGGGCTTCGAGCGCAATGATGTTCAACCGCAGACCCACAGCCAATGTTGTTCAACTGTAGACTTACAGAGTAAAAGAATGGATGAGGGAAGTGAAGGGAAATTAGCATCCATTTAGCTAACAAAGACAACAACAAGAATAGAAAGGGGAAAAAAAAGCACAGCCACGTTGGATTGGGCTGCAGTTGTTCAACTGTAGATTTATAGAGTAAAAGAATGGATGAGGACATTACAGGGAAGACAAAAGCCTCCGTTTGGCCAGCAAAGACGAAAAAACATTGCCATCTTGGAGTGCAAACCTTTAGAGTAAACAAGGACACAGTGTCATTGATGCAAAGCGCTGATCTTGTGAAGCATCAAAAGCTATTTGACTTGTAATAGCGCCCCCTCATCCCCTTTCCACCTGCTAAACATGAGTGAGTGAGTTATAAGCCAGTTCTATTAGGTTACTAAAACATAGATATTGTTACTAGAGGATGGTTAGCGTTCATTTAGCTTGCAAAGGAACTGTTCAGAAAGGACTAATTGGAATAAAATGATTTAACATTTCAACTTAACCTCTTCAACTCCTTGAGACCACCGGTGGATCCAAAACACACTTTGTCATATTCGTCATAACTTTCGTATTTCATAAGCTACATTCTAAAGGTGGGGGTCGTATGAGAGCTGTAACTGTCTTCTCTCCAGTCAAATAGATGGGTGATGTAATTTTAAACCCTTTTAATAAAAGAAGCTGAACTCACAACTTTTTTTCTACTGAAAGTCGACCCATTTTTCCACAAATCTGGGCTATAAACTATAAACAGATGGCGTCTCTTCAGTGATCTGCTCTGTAAAAATTATTTTTATAAAATAATACAAAGAGCGTCTAAGATTTTTGGCTTTCAGCAGTAAATTGTAAGCATATAGCAATATGTGTGATCATAAACACATGTTCTGTTCATTTGAGGGGAGCTTTTAAAAAAAAATAAATAATAAATAAAATAAAAAATGTACATTTATTTCATGCAGTTACTGAATAATTTGCCTTATGATTTGGTCATGTATATTCAGATGAAAAAACCAAAATATACTCTAGAGAATACGAGGTTAAAATAGTAAGTAAACTGGTTGCCTTCAAATTTTAAATTGATTGAATTCTAAATAGTTGGCCAGCAGAGTTTAATGAAAATCTAAGGTGACCAGGTCACTTGTTTAAGTTAAGACACTGTATTATTGTTTATGGTGTAATAAATCTTGATATAATTTACAGAAATGGGAGTGGCTACTCAATTTTACCCTAATCATCTCCCTGACTACCTTAAGTGATTTCATCATTATTAGCATTGGCATTAATGTGAACGTTTGCCAACAGTTAATGTCGCCACATAAAATCAAGCTGTTGTTTTAGAGTTTTCAAAGGCTTTTCAACAGGATATTCACTGAAATGGCAATTCGCACAGAATTAGTATAATCTGAGGTTGTTTCTACTGTTTGTTTTATAGCACAAGGTTAATATAATCTGGGGTTATTTACATGGGTTGTTTTACAGCATGGGACAAATATAACCTGGGGTTATTTCAATGGTTTGTTTTATAGCAAAAGATTAATATAACTTGAAGTTAATTTTATATGTTGTTTTATAGCATGTGAGAAATATAACCTGGAGTTATTTTTACAGTTTGTTTTATAACACAGGATTAATATAACCTGGGATTATTTTATCAATTTGTATTATAGCATGGGTTTAATAAAACCTGAGGTTATGTCTATAGTTCAATTTATAGCATGGGATAAATATAACCTGGGGTTAATTCTGGGATTCTATGTATAGCACAGAATTAATGTAACCTGAGTTTGTTTTATAGCATGGGATTAATATAATCTGAGGTTATGTCTGTGGTTCGATTAATAGCATGGTCTTAAAATAACCTGGGATTATTTCTATGGTTTTATTTATAGCATAGGATTAATATAACGTGGAGGAATTTTTTATGGTTACCTGGGATTATTTGCATGGTTTGTTTTTTAGCATGGGATAAATATAACCTGGGGTTATTTCCACGGGTCAATTTATAGCATGGTATAAATATAACCCAGGATTATTTCTACAGTATGATTTATAGCACAGAATTAATACAACACTTTAATACAACTATTTTTACAGTTTGTTTTATAGCATGGGATTAAATAACCTGGGGTTATATCTACAGTTCCAGATAAAAGCAGACAAAAGCTTCACTGACATGGGAGAGTGCAGGCCATAAAACTAGAGGATTTGGATGGGATTAAACTCACCGAGAAACAATCCTCCCGAATAGTTCTTAAAAAAAAAGTAGTTAAAAAATGTGTCCACGCTGGATTCGTCGTGTTGTTTAGCTGCATACTCATGTTTTAAACTTTATCATTTAGCAAGTTAGCCTAGCACGGAAAGGACCAAACTGATTTCTTGGGGGCAACACATCACATTAATCTAACATAGCAATGTCTTCTTCCTCCACAGGTCACATTCTGGAGACTTTGCATTGCTGCTCTACATAAACAGACAATGGAACAACGACTAGCCGCTTAAAACGACTGACCCTGCACTTTAACGCTGGGGCTAGCAAATTAGCCGCAGAGACAGCTTTCGGTTTGAAAGGTCACTCGTGCTTTCTCCGCTGCTCGATCTCTCTCTCTCTCTCTTTGACATAATCTGAAACGGGAGGTCTGAAATTAGCTTTAACCCCCACCTCTTCGCCCTCACCCTCACGACTGACAAGTTTATTTACCAGAAAGAGAGAGAGTAAGCAGATCAAATCAACACGTTGTTTTCTTTTTTTTTGGTCTTGTCGTCCAGTGGCCGTCACTGAGTGGCCCCGGGGACAATCGTTGTCAAAACGGACGATCCGCACAGAAAAGGGGGCTTCAAAAATGAGCTAATCTCGCCCAATCTCCGAGCCTTTCGCTCCTAACACGCCCCTGACCCCATTCTGTTGCTGCGGATCGTGTTGAGGAAGGGAAAGAGGCTGGTTTGCGCACAGAGCTCTAATCCAGGCGAGTCGATGAGAGCGGAGCGAGCTGCTAAACGGGTGGCGCGGTACTGGTGGCACTATCGCGACTTTGGCTTGACTCTAATGCCAACGTCTCCTCAGGGGAAGGACTTTATTTCGGCTACATTAAGGGAGGGTTATGGAAGAGGAAAGAAGGGGGGGGAGAGAGAGACATTAGTGTCAAATTGGGTGAGCTTTTATGGAACATCACAAAGGGAGAGAGGAGGAGGGGGTACTTTTATGCAGCCTGACTAAAAGTGTCACAACAGAGCTGCTTGTTTTTTAATACCGTAAGAAAGTGACCTGTGGTTTTAACAAGTGTCGAGAGGTTTTTCTCTCTTTTTTTTTTCTTTTTTCTTCCCCCGACTATCGTACTTATTCCGCACCGAGTGCAAAAATAGCATTTGGCTTGACACAATAGCCTCGGACAGTAGCCCGTAGCTTTGATTGCTTAACACGAGCGAGAGATCGTAAGCAGAAAATGCAATAATCTCATGCTCATGAGGCAGAATGTTGCGTCTGTGGAAGAGGGGCTCTGTGTACGTACAGCAGGCCTCTCAGGCGCTCGCGCAGTGACGAATACAGCGGGGAGTAGATGGAGGGCCAAGTGTGACAGGTGGACAGGCGTGATAAGGAGCAAGCACGGCTACCAAAGCTCTGGAGAACATCCAGCCGAGAGCTGCTAATAGCTGATACTCATCAGTGATAGAGACTTGCTATCTCTCCCTTCTCTGTCTCCGAGGACTAGTCCGTTCATTCAGGTGTATCCCAAGCCCCCCACATTACCCCCTCCATCCCACCTTCCTAACACACACACTCTGAAAGTATATCTAGTCACTTGTCAGTTATGGCTGAGCCCTGTGAGCTGGAGCTTTAACCATGGAGCCACAAACAATAGCCTACTATTTAGTTGGCCCAATATATTATTGCTTTCAAAGGAGAATGTCACCAAATTTTCTAAATTTGTGCATAATTACATTTTCAAGATGTAAACAAAGTCATTCAGAGTGGTTTCATGTGAAATCTTCATTGTAGAGAAATGTACTGACTTCTTTACAGTGGTGGTGATAGGAACCAGGGGTCACCATGACTACAACACAAACATAGCCATTTTATTTACTATGCAAAACAATACTATACAAAATAACCTGCTGTTTAGCTGGGCAACTTAACTAGTGCCCCTAAAGGGGAATTTCACCAAATTTTCAAACATTTCCACGTAATTGAATTTGGAGACATAAACAGTTATTCATAGTTCTTTGATGTAAAATCTTTGGAATGAGGGGTCATATGATCATACGATCTGTATATCGCACTTTTTAAGTTGTAGTTCAGAGTGGTTTGATGTGAAATGGCTCATTTTAGCGAAACCTACGAACCTACAAACTCTTTCTTTACATTGGTGGTGATAGGAACCAGGGGTCATGATATATAGCAATTTGTGATCCAAAATGACTGATTTTTTTTACATGTAAGATTGGTAATGGTAAATAAACATTTTCTTTTGGGACTATTTTGCCACACAAGACCTGCATACACCTCTCCACTGTCTAAAAAAATATGTTTTAGGCAAAAACTTTATCAAGTTAAGTTAAGATTTATTTATATGTTGCTTTTTTTAAAACAGGCATTGTCACAAAGCAGCTTTACAGAAACCCCAGGTCTGACATCCAGTGAGCATCGCCAAGAGTGACAGTAGCAAGAAAATCTCCTAAGAGCAAGAGGATGAAGCTTTGAGAGGAACCAAGACTCAAAAGAGGAACTCATCATCTTCTGGTCGACACTGGAGAGCAAAACTATAACACAACAAGAGCTAAATGAACAGAGGATAAGGTTTTACAATTAATACAGTAATAAATATAGAGAAAAAGAAAAAAGAAACCAGCCTGCCACTGGACAGATGTGTTTAGATGAACCACTGATAACTGATGACCACTATTAGAGGCCTATCAGAGTAGCAGTGAGAAACATATCTATGAAAACCAGTCGTTACCAAGTGAAAACCAGTGACTGTTGTTAGGAGCAAATCACAAAAGGTCAGCGACTACAGTCATAAGTCTATCATGATGATGAAGAGCTTAGTATAGTGGGATGGGATGCAGGTGAAAAATGTCTATGATTAAATAGTTCTTATCATCAGGCAGGTAATTGGGGGGGGTGCATGCAGGTGAGGCTTTGTGCACAGCAGGAAGCTCCATGGTGGTTGAACTGATCTGGAAGGCAGGTGAGCAGGGGCTCCTGATTAAGCCAGATGAAAAATGTACCACATCCTAAAGCAAAGCCTTAAAAATCAGCATATTGTTGCTGTCAATAAAAAAGTGTCTCTAAAATTGTAAATTTACAGAAGAAATCACAGTTTTACTCTTAATGCAGGTTAATTTACAGATATCACTGATGTCAGAACAAAACCTCGTATCTCCAAAATAGTAACTTTACAGGAGAAGGAAAAAACATACTTTACCTTTAATGTAAGTCAGTGGAACCAGACTTTTTTCAGTCATTCTGGACTGTTTCTGTCCATTCATCAAGAAATTTACACACAGTGTAAAGGCCAACAGGCGTTTTCTAATGATGTCAAAATCTGAAAAATAAAAATACAAAAAATGGAGATACAACGTTTTCTTTCGACAGCAGCGATATTTAATTCTAAGCCAGTTTTGGAGCATTTGATCGTCCATTCATCTGGGCATTTTCACACAATGTAAAAGACGGCTGCTGAAGTGATGTAGAAAAACAGAAATCAAAATAAAATGTCTTTTTTGGATAGTGATCATATTCGAAACCATTTTGTATAACAGCTTCCTGTGAGGAAGCTTTCAGAGGCATCAAACTCTTCAGACGTCTGGTTCCCATCACCACCACCGCGAACAGTTCTGACTCTGTCTCTCTCATTTCATGAGCATTTCACATCAAACCACTCTGAACGACTCTGTTTAAGAATTTAATTACGCAGACATGCTGAAGAGCTAACTCCCTTTAAAGAGCACCGCTGTCACTCCATTCCCTTCGCTTCATCTGCAGCCGCTTGCTGCGAACTCTCTCGCTCTCTTTTTATACGTGATCGATATGGTTCAGAAATCAAATGCATCCTCTCTCTCAGCCGCAGTGAAGGATCAGATCCAGGCTTGTTTATATTTAGTTGTTTGGTGCTCGTACAGTAGGGTTTTTGTGCAGGGTAATCTATCACGATCGCGACAAACGGTGAGTCAATCAGCAGTGTGGGAGGCGATGTGTCACAAACGCACAACGCCATCTGCTCAGAGTTTGTTCAACAAAGATCGATTGTGCTCGAGGACGCTCTCTCTCTCTCTCTCTCTCCCTCGCTCGCTCGCTCTCTCTCTCTTATCTCTTTCACTCTCTTATCGTTCTCTTTATCTGAGTTTTTCTCTCTCTCCTTCTCTTTCCCTTCCCTCTATTTTTCTCACCTCACTTTTTCTCTCCCTCCTCTCCCCCATCTTTCTCTCTCTCGACTGTGTTACTCTCCCTTATCTTTGTCTTTTTTTCTTTCTCACTTTCTGTCTCTTTCTCTCTTTTTTTAACTGTGTTATCTTGCTTTATCTGCCTTTTCTATCTTTTCTCTATCTCTCTTTCTTATTTCTTGCCCTACTTTATCTTTCTCTTTATCTGTCTGTTTTCTCTCTTCCTCATTTTCCACTCTCTCTCTCCCTCTCACTCTGTTTCCCTCCCTAGTTTTTCTCTTTCTCTTCTGTCCATGCTTTCTTTCTTTCTCTCTCTCTCTCTCTCTCTCTCTCTTTCTTCATTTTCTTTCTCCCCCTTTTTCTCCCTCGCTCTGTTACTCTCCTTTGTTTTCTGTTCCCCTTCTATTCATGCGATCCTTCTCTCTCTCTCTCTCTCTCTCTCTCTCTCTTACTTACTTGATCTCTCACTCCTATCTCTTTTACTCTCTCTTTTCATTCTCTCTCTCCTTCTCTTTCCCTTCCCTCTTTCTTCCCTTCACTCTTGCTCTCCCCCTCTCTCTGTTACTTCATTCTCCCTCACTGTTTCTCTCTCTCTCTCTCTCTCTCTCTCTCTCTCTCTCTCTCTCTCTCTCACTCTTATCTCTTTTACTCTCCCTCTCTCTCTCTTTCTTCATTTTCTTTCTCCCCCTTTTTCTCCCTCACTGTGTTACTCTCCCTTGTTTTCTCTTTCCCTTCCGTCCATGCTTTCCTTCTCTCTTTTTCTCTCTCTCTCTCTCTCTCTCTCTCTCTCTCTCTCTCTCTCTCTTTCTATCTCATGGCTTTTGCTCCCCTTGTCTTTCTCTTTATCTTTTTGTCTCTTCATCATTTTATCTCCTTCTCTTTTTTCTCTCCCTCTTAATTTCTTTCTCACTTTCTTTGTCTTCTCTATTTATCTCTCTTTACATGTTTTGCTTTCTCACTTTGTCTCTCTCTCTTGTTTTCCTCTCCCCCTCCTACTCCCCCTTTCTCTCTCTCTCTCTCTCCTCGCTTCCACTCGCTTCCACTCCTTCCCTCGTCCTCTCGCCTCCTCTCCTTTTGTCCAGAGGAAAACGTGCGATGCCAAAAGACTCACTGTACAAGACGACGGACAGCTCAGCTGCTAAAAAGAAAAATGACACTTTTTTATTCTTCCTTCTGTTCTGCCCAGTTTTCCTGGCCATACTTTCAACATTTAAGTTTTTTTTCTATTTGAAGGTGCTAATAATTCATGCCAGTATCCACTTTAGGTTCTGCAGTATTGTTTTGTAGCGCTGAGATGATCCTGCCTCTCAACACGTCTGGATGAAGAACAAAAAAAAAAAAAAGAAATGCTTATAAGAAAATCTTCATTATAGCAGCCATTATAGTCCCCTTCAGATACTCTTATTAAGCTTTCACAAGCCAGTAGTTGTCAACAACCTGCTTATTACTACATTATTAAGCAGTAACTATGTTGAACTAAAGTATAACTAGGAGAACACAGCATTTTTACAGCACTTTTATTCGTGTTTTATACATCATAAACATGCACAATTCAGCAGTCTATTATAAAGCCTTAATTAGCCATCAATTACTGGTAACTAACTTATCGAGGCAAAATTAGTACTTGACTGCCATCTTATTACTACATTATTAAGCAGTAACTACAGTGAATTAAGCATTTTCAGTTTAAATGTGCTTCACTTTACATATCTGTGTTTTCATGGGGGGAAAAAATAACTGAGACTAAAACTTTAAGTAAAATAAAAGTGGTCTTGCTGTCAACAGGCCTCGAGAAACCACTAATATATGGGGCAGAGATGAGTACTGCAGCACTAGAAAATACTCAAATAAACATGTCCTGGAAAATGTCAATCAATCAATCAATCAAACTTTATTTAAACTCAGACTACATTGAGGGAGACACTCATTTACAATGTAGCTGAGCCAATACAGAGATCAGGGACTGAGAAGTTAAACAGGAAAAACATAAATCCCAAAAAGTAATAATAATTGTAGTAGTGAATGTAAAAATAAATAAATAAATCAATAAAGCATTAAAATTACAACAAAATAGGAACTTCATAAACAAGGTAAAATAAGGATAGATAAAAAGAATAATTATTGAAATATATTAAAAAAAATAAAAAATTGTATGTAAAAGATTTTTAAAAATGTATATTTCACCATAGGTATTGCTTAATAATGTAGCAATAAGCAGCCTGTGAATTGACCACAACTAACTCTTCAAGGTTTGAAAACTACTTAAAAAGTGCAATATAATGCCAACCCACTGATACTGAAAGGCTACCAAACATTCTTATGTTTTAGACATATAAAAATATGGTTAATAGATAATGTATATTTCAGTGAAGTAATTGTTTAACGCTCTGGGGTTGACAAACATGCCGGTGCATCAAATTAGATGTTTCTCAGTCTTTCTATTAATACTTTTGCAACAATACAGTCTAGAAATCCAGTTCAAACATTTCCTGAATCCATAGAGTCGCCCTTTCAATTCCATCACATCGAGAGATTGTATGTGACTCACATCCAGAGTTATGAGCCAATGAAGACAAGTTGAGACACACCATCTGCCTCTTACTGTGTGTAGCTGGTGGATTAATGTGTCCATCATCTGCCTTTCACCTGTATTGGTGGATTCATGTGTCTGTCTACACTTTGCAGGAAACTGACCGATGAACACTTGGAAGATCACTAAGGACTGACCCATCACTTCAAAAACACTTCATTTTTTGTTCAGTGGCCTCGGACACAGATGTGAGATGGTGTGTAAAAAGTTTGCTGCTGCTTTAGTTGCTGCAGTGATTTTGGAAAAGTAGTGATGAGGAGAATCTTCTACTATTTTAATCATACATTTAACTAATTTTAGGAACCTCAGACTTTGATAACCCCACACAATCACCAAAACAATTCATCCACTTGTGTAAAGTTTTGTTTTCACAAGCGTTTTCGGGAATTTCTAAAACCGAATTTCATTTTTTCAGCTTTTCGACTTAATAATCCAGGTCAAAAGAGCTGAGATTATTCTGAACATTTTGATATATAACATGTGGGTATCATATCATATGCAAAAGGCTTTAAAGGCAAATTTAGAAATACATCATTGCTGTCCAAAGAAAAACATGTATGGCCATTTTTGTTGATTTTTACTTTTCTACTTCATTTGAACACAGCAGTTCTCCTTTACATTGTGTGTAAATTTCATGATGATTGGACCAATAGAAATTCTCCAAAATCACTTAGAATAAAATCTCTTTACATTAACTTTTTACATTAAAAGTAAAGAACGTTTTGGAGGTACTTGATATGCAAAAATCAAGAAAATGCCCTCAGACCCAAGAGGTAGTCATAAGCAGCCTGTGAATTACTGGTTTATTAAGGCTTAATAATGTCTCCCAATACTGAAGAGCTACCAAACATTCTTACCATGTTTTTCAAAATTTCTGTTGGTCCATTAAACATAAAATGTTTATAAACCGTAAAAAAAGGCAGCTAGCATTTTCAAATGGTGTAAAAATATGTGTGAAAAAAAAAGAAGAGCTGAGTTTATGACAGCGACAAAATGTTGAACTTTGTCTTTTTTAACCTCTGAAATGGTCAGCGTCGGCGCGCCCAACAGCTGAGGCCAGCAGTGGCAGCGGAGCCGTCAGATCGGAGCAGGCCAGGCTTCTCAGGCGCCCCTAATGCCCCTCCACCCAAATCAAGATTTATGTGCTGGCCGTCGTGCGAGATGTACGACATAAACTTGCTAATGTTAAAGTGGATAATGCAATTAAAGCACGGCTTAGCGAGCAGGCTAAGGGCTTTGGTAAACAAGTCGCCACTCTTTATGTGAGAGCAGAGATGGCGGAGGAGACAGGGACTCGACATGAATAACTTCAGCCGAGCTCGTTTGCCCCAGAGCCGCAGGGTCAGGACCATTGGAGCACCACGTGTTGTGCAGGCGGATGCTGACCGGGGCCGCTGGTTTCGGACCAGTCCTCTCTTTGTTCAGGTGGTCTGGTGTTCAGTGCCCTTTGGCTCTCAACATGCCAGTTAAAGTCGATGAGGAGAATGGACAAGAGCGGGCCACGTCGGAGATTGCGAGGCGCTTTGTTGACAGAGGCGTCCGCGCATAAGGCCGACCAGGGACGACACCCCAGCTAAAGCAAGGGGTCCTACCCCCATCAGACTCGGCGCTGACCCTTGTTGTGGTGTTTACAGCCGGGCAGGTGTGCCCATGATTGCAGGGTGCATCCGTCAGGGCAGTCGTACCCTCTGGAGGGAATGTAAAGTGGGGGTCCTACAGCATGAGGGTGAGGCCCCTGTCTGTTCAGCTGCCACATGAGGGCAGAGAGAGGGCTATAGGCACAGACTGCCACTACCAGCCTGGTGTTCCCAATGGCCTTTGGGGTCAAGGTGGATCCTTTCACTCTTTTGCAGGTTGGCGTCAACAGATTTCTCCTTATAGACCATCTTAACATATTACCATCTTCTTTAATGCACTATTGGTATGGTGTCATTTTCTCCTTCTGTTATCAAGGTTAACCCCTTAAACCAGAGTCGTCCACTCTGACGATGTTTTTTTAAGATTAAATTTTTATCATTTCTGGGGGCCTAAACTACGTTCCTGATTCATTTTGAGTGATTTGTCAAAATGTCTGCAAAATTTAATCACTTAAACAAAGTAATTCAGGGTGGATTGCTGTGAAATAGTTAACTGAAGAGGAATTAATTGACTCATTACAGATTTTGCTCAGTTTTCCTTACAGTGGTGGTGATAAGAGCCATTTACATGTGCATTTACATTTACAGCTTTAGCAGATGCTCTTATCCAGAACAACTTACACTCTTGGAAATAAAGATAGTAAACTGTCACTGGGGCAGTTCCCCCTCTTGTCACTGGGGTGGTACCCTCAAGGGTACATCTCAGTACCTTTAGTCAGAGAACATAATTGTTCCATAATTCATTGAAATCATATGTTCTAAGCTGTACTGACTCCACACACCCCGTCTCGTCTCCAGGACTTGTATTTTATCGTTCTGTTTTAAAACATTCGGTTATGAAAAGGTACAAATACGAACTTTTCACCTGGAAAAATGTATTTAAGGTTCACAACTGGACCTTAAAACCACTCTTGTGCAGGTATAAAAATGTACCTGTACAGAACCTTTATTTCTAACAGTGTACAAAACAGTACACTGTTACACTCAAACAGTGTATCCTAGCTAGAACTAAAAGGTCCAAAGAGTCCAAAGTGCCCTTGAGCTAAGGCACTGTCAGAAACAAAAGCTACCAAGCAAGAAAGACAGGTACTTGTGTCCTCTGAGTTTTTATATGGAATATTACACTGTTAGAAATAAAGGTTCTGTACATTTTTCATTCATCAAGGTACAAACGATGCAAATGTTCCCTCAAAGCTACAACAGTGGTTTTAAGGTCTGATTGTGAAGCTTAAATAAGTTGTTCCAGGTGAAAAGTTTGTATTTGTACCTTTTAATAACTGAATGTTTTAAAACAGAACAGTAAAATAAAAGTCCTGGAGACGAGACGGGGTGTGTGGAGTCAGTACAGCTTAGAACATATCATTTCAGTGGATTATGGTTCAGTTATGTTCCCTGACTAAAGGTACTGAGATGGACCCTTGAGGGTCCCACCCCAGTGACAAGAGGGGCACTGCCCCAGTTACAGTTTCATACCTTTATTTCAAAAGGTAAAATAGTGGTAAATCTGGAAAAATATAAGAAGTTTTCTTAGGGGACTTATTGCCTTTCAATGCCCTGCATCATCTGCTACATGAGGGCAGGTATACATTTAATACATTTTAGGCCAAAGGCTTATCATAAGACTATCATAAAACAATGTCTCAGGCAGAAAATCTATAACTATTTTGTATAATAACTTTCTGTGGGGAGCTTTTGGATTCACTGAACTCTCTGGAACTCATAGATACTGAATAACAACTCTTAAGATTAACCTAATAATGAATTATAAGCCTGCAAAAGAAAGAAAGAGAATAGTGAAAATTCTCCAACACTGCAAGAGTGTCGTTTCCTTGTTCCTTTAACACCCAAAAACCTCCACACTTTTCTCTCCCGGGGAAATGGCCCACACATCTCCAGTCTGCCTACGAACAAACATCTGCTGTGGGAGCTTGAGTCGAGCTCCCTCGACAATGCTCCTTTAACAGATCCACCCCTTCTTTCTGTGCTGTTTAATCACGTGTTAAATGGAAAGAGCCTCCGAAATTGAACCAAAAGTCCAGTAACAAATTTGCAGATTTTTAATGAAGGGTTTCCCCCCTTTCTCCTCCCTGCCTCCCTCCCTCCCTCCCTCCTTCCTTTCTCATTCTCTCATGCCAGTGCATCTCCTATTTTGTTCTCAGCACCTCTGTATTCCTCTGCTAATTCACTTCCCAAACACCTGCTTTTTTTTTGCCCCGTTGATAATTATAACCGGAGCGTTTTTTTCCCCCCCTCTCTTCCCTCTTTAATCCGCTCTAATAGCGCTCAAGCTGGGGCGGTTTTGCAGCTAATAATTACGGCGGCTGGCGTGGGGCTCCGGCTTTCGTCTCCAATGGAAGGCTCCTGATCACAGCACTGGAACATCTCAGCTGGGACGACTTCAACATCATGTCCCGGTCTTTCCGAAAGAGCCTCGCAGCACGCTCCCTTACAGCTGTCTCTTAGAACTCCGAAATGCAATATTCATCCCTCTTCGGGGACTTTTATTTTGTGGGGGGAAGCAGTGGGGGAGCGAGGGATATTAGTACAAACTTGACCTTAAAAGAGAAGAATTAATAAGATGGAAAGATATCAGGAAAAATAAACTCATTCTCGACGCCCCGAAGGAAGAGCAAACAAATCACTGGCACGGATCTCACCTTTGGGAGTTGTCATACTTTGCTTTTCTCTCTTTCCATCTCTCTCTCCTCCCTCTCTCCCTCTCTCTCTTCTAGAAGTTAGCGCTTGCATATCATCATTAGCGAGACTGCTGTTTCTTCGGGAGATCAAATGCTTTCTCCAGCATCACCAGAAAATCTGTTCGTTTTGAACTCCAGAGGCTTTGCCCCGGGGCTTTAAAAACATAGGGATGTCAATCCGTGCATGTCTGAAGCACTCTCGCAGCCTGGGAGATTTTTTTCTCTTTCCTAAATAAATAAATAAAGCCGGAAAAAGAAAAAACTACAGCAAGCATTTAAATGGTAAATAGTCTAAATGTTTGGCGTTTGAAGAGGAATGTGCTGAAGCAGATGCTGCCGTGGTTCGGATGGAGGCATCGAGGGGCGGACGCGTGCGGTGTGAAAAATTGTGTGTGTGTGATGGAGAGAGAGAGAGAGAGAGAGAGGGAATATTAGAAGCTGGGGAAACACTGTCTGTTGAGACACAGGTTGCCTATCTGACAAAATACTCTTAAGTATTGCTCAAGGGAATGAGCGCATATTTAAATGTGGCTGTTCATTCATTTTAAAGAGCTGAGAGAAGAAGAGTAAGTAAGTGTGTGTTTCTTTTGGCCTGTTTGGAAGAGAAGGAACAGACAGTGCTGTGCAGAAGTCAGAGACCACCCTGCATTTCTTTCGTTTTCAGTCATCATATGTTGCAGCAACCCATTACTGGCTCATGCTGCCTCAAAGAAGCTCAGGAGGCGTGGCTGTGTGAGTGGCCGTGCACAGAGGCTCATGGTAGGTGCACGTCCTCCTAGAAAGTGACTGTTTGTTGTTGTTTCAATTGTTGTTGCTTTAGTTTACGGTGTGTATACATGTTGTTTCTGTTTGTTGGGGTGCAGGTCTACTTGGTGTATTTTGTGTTGGGGTCGCCACAGTGAGGGTGGGTCCCATGGCTGGTGGTGACCTCCCCCTCATGTGTTCGCACTTGTGTATGTGCCTTTCTGCATGGTGTTTAATAAAGAACACTTCATGGGGTGGAAATGCATCTTAGTCTATGCCAGCACCACAATATCATCATTGTTGGACCCTTGTATCTCCAAAAAGGTAACTTTATAGGAGAAGGAAAAACACATTAAATTAATTTAGTAATGGTTAAATAATGTTAATATAACAAGATATTTTTCCAAGTAATTTTTAATCATTTCTATTGGTGCATTCAGCATGAATTTGTAACACAATGCATATGGAAGAAGAAAAAGCTGACAAAAGTGGAGATACAAGGTTTTTTATGCGACACAGACCACATACATATATACATACACACCAACCGGCTACTACACTTTGTTCCTTTTATCAGCTTGACTTACCATATAGGTTTTACAATTACAGACTGTAGTCCATCTGATTCTCTGCATACTTTATTAGTCCCCTTTTACCCTGTTCTTCAGTGGTCAGGACCCCCATGGACCCTCACAGAGCAGGTACTATTTAGGTGGTGGGTCATTCTCAGCACTGCAGTAACACTGACGTGGTGGTGGTTTGTTAGTGTGTGTTGTGCTGGTGTGACTTAACCAGACCCAGCAGTGCTGCTGAAGTTTTTAAACACCTCAGTGCTTCTGCCGGACTGAAAACCAAAAATATCCAGCCATTAGTGCATTTTGGGCAGCGTCCTGTGACCACTGATGAAGGACTAGAGAATGGCCAACACAAGCTGTGCAGCTGCAGATGAGCTATCGTCTCTGACTTTACATCTACAAGGTGGACTGACAAGGTAGGAGTGTCTAATAGAGTGGACAGTAAGTGGACACAGTGTTTAAAAACTTCAGAAAAACTGCTGTCTGATCCACTCAGATCAGCACAACAAAATGAAGTGGCTGGTCAGTGTATACACACACACATAGACACACAGAGATCCATTCTTTCAAGAGACTTGCTCTCAGTTTTCCAAAGTTTTCCCAGTTTTCCAAAGTTTCTCAGTTTTCCACACATCCAAAGTTCAGTTTTAGAAGTTGGTTTTGCATTTTCTGCCTCTCACAATCCAAGTAATCCTAAATAAACTCAGTCAATAAAGGTCAGTCAGTTGTTCAGCTTCTCTGTTTGGTGTGTCCGTCTCCTTTTCACAGTTAGGCTTCTTGACAGCTACACCTCCTTTCAGACCCATAGTGCTGCATTGCTTTCTCACAGTAGAAGTGTGGACAGAAACACCTGTGGAGCTTTGGTGGTCTACAATGTCTTTTTCTCAAAACTCTACTATTATAAACTCTTTTCACCTATTTTCGTTGGACTTTCTCTGCCCTAATGCAGGTGGATCTTCTTATATCTCCTCTAAAATATCTGCTGAAAAATGAATAACTTGTACTTAATGGCCAGACATTAAATGAATGAAGGGTGGTCTCTGACATTTGCATGGCAACAGAGAAAAAGAGGTGCTTTATTAGTGTGCAAGAAAATGAATGCAAGTGAAAGAACGTGCTGAAAAAGAGGAAGTGTGCAGAATGTGTGCAGTGTCGTACAGCGCGCTCGTTCTCGGACTCGGGCCTGTCCTCTCAGTGTCCTCTCGCAGCGCCCCAGAGTCACGCATCACTCATCTTGTCACATTGAACTCCAGATGCTCCTACCCAGGAGAACCATCCAGGCCCTCTCATCCCTCTTCATTCCCCGCAACAATTTAGTAATGAAATATTGATTTTTAGTTAGATTCATATTGATGCTATTAGCTTTGCATTGATAAATCACCCTGCCGGTGTTCGGAGCAAGTGTTTGCCATGCCGAGAGCTGGGTGAGATTACAGTCGAGTCATTGATGTGTTAATTTGATGGATATCTTTGATTTCTGTGTCCTTTTTTTTTCTCTCCTTCCCTCCTCCTTTCTGCAAACTGTGTTTCATAACAATGCATTAGCAGGAATCACACAGAACTGAATTTATGGGACTCCATTTCTTCTCTGGACTGCCAATGGTCCCCCCGCCACCACCACCACCACCACTCTTCTCCCTCCTCTCATTTTCATTCTTTCTTTCAAGCTATCTCTCTATTTTTACAGCAAGGTGGTATTATATTTTTCACATCTTACCACCCACACGGCAACACACTGTCAGCCCGCTAACATCCCAATTAGTGTCTTTAAAGAGAGAAACACTGTACAAACAAAAAAAAAGAAAATCGGTCCCAATCTGCTTATGGGTTGCCAGTCAATAACCAGTGCAGACATTATTGACCCACAGACCACAGTTAACAAGAGAGTCCAGTTAGAGTTACAGCTGCACACACAGAGCAGTATCACCTTAGAATAAATATGAATGAAGATAAATACAGTAAAATGCAAAAACACAGGCCTGGTCTTAGGGGGTCAACCCACTAGCCGATCATCATGCCCCACTAAACCTGCTGTTTTTTATACAATCTTCTATAGTAGTGGTGAAAAAAAAAATCCTAACATCCTTTTTTGACACATGTATTATAAGAATACAGTTAGAAGAGCACAGTTTTGGTCAAGGAGTGACCAATCAGCGCATTTACACGCACTCAATAATCTGATAAGTAGTTATCTGATTGTTCAAATGGTCATGGAAACAGCATAAAACAGCAAACAGCAGAAAAAAAAACATGAGCCAAACAGGTTAAATTAGGACCAGTAACACTGTGGTAAATGAATGATCCAGTTTTGAACCTTACGTTTGTGACTTTACACGTCACTTAGTTTTACTAAGTTATGGTCGTGCGCTTTAATTACTGCAGTGCTGTTTTCCTGCAGCTTCAGATTCAACACAGCTTCAAATTAAGAGCTTTTGGTTATAGAATAACCTAAAGTATGATAGACAGAACAAAAACACAACACACAGAGAATGTTGTGTATAACACTATAAATGGCCAGGGCCCACCGGCAGACCCCCAAAGTTGTATTACACACTTCATTACAGTAGCTCAACCAGTTTGCATAAAAGTCCCTGTAGTTACTGAATAATAAAACTTAGTATGTAACAAGGCTGAGATTTTAAGGGTTTACAGAAAGAGGAAAAAATCTTGAAGTAGTTGTGTATCATATAGTTTGGATAGACAGTATTGTAGCTTATTTAGCTGGTTTAGCTAATCTAGCTGTAGTTTTAATAAACTACTGATCACCTTTTATTTAAAATTTGGTAAAACTTCAGCAAACTTCAGAAAAGGATTCATTCCTACAGTTCCTGCTATTCTCCTCTAGATCAGCCAATCTAGCTGACTTAACTAACACGCTCTAGATTCAACTCTGACTCACACCAGAACGACTCAAGACTCAATTTAGACTCAGGGTGAAGCGACTTGTGAACTCCTCCCTGCATTTAGCCATTGATAGATTTGTGAAAATCCATGAGAAGCACTTGATTTAATTTATTGAAGGATTGAGTAGATAAACCCGGTATTGAGGACAGCTTTGGAAATGTTCAGCTAATATCACATATTAATAGAAAATGTATATTTATATATATGAATTGCTTATCCATGCCCAGAGGAAAAAAAGCTTTGTATATGGCCTAAAACTTTTGCACAACACTATATAGTAGTACTATAAAAAAGTGTAAGACATATATGCTGCTCATACTTCTATAATATCTAGTATTTCCACCCTGTTAATATTTCTGTCTCACTTTATATGTATAGTCCACTATAGTGCTCTATATAGATTATCTATAGGTTTTCAAATTGTTAACAAATGATCTGTTGAAACTCATTTGATTCTAAACAGTGGTGGGGTTAGGGTTAGGATTTGGACCAGGGTTAGGCCTAGGACCAGGGTAAGGGTTGGGTTTAGGTTCTGGGTTGAGGTTAAAGTTAGGGTTAGGATTAGAGCAGGTTTAGAGTTAAAGAGAATTATGGTCAATTTAGTAGATATTTAGTTGAATGTAAAGTAAATTAAGTATCTATAAAGAATCTAAAGTGGACCATCCAAATAAAGCATTACAAATATTTCTGTAGTACTAATTTATCACCCTATAGGACTTACAATAAGATTCTTATAGGGCTCCTGTAGAAGTTCCTGTAGCATTTCTATAGATGTTTTTTTTTTTTTTCTTTTTTCTTAAGCTTAGATATTTTTCTTTTATGGCCGGCATGCAGGAAATGTTATGTTTGTTACATCATTGCTGCTGTGACATTTTGTTGGAATTAATCCTAATTTATTAGAGCGATACATGGGAAGTGCTCTCTGGCAACATGTGCTTGGGAACAACTGGATGCTGTTTCAAAAAAACGCTCAGCGAGGCTTGTCTCTTTTCCCCTTTGACCTATGCAGGGAAGAGCAAGTTCACAGTCTCCCAGGCACCAGTTTATGCGATTGATCTGAACCCAAAATGGCTCCATGTCTGGTTTCAAGTCCGGTGGCTTCCTGTCTGTCCCAAACTAAGAAAGATTAATACAACTACAGCAGATCGTACTCCTCATTATGTGGCACCGCAGTTTAGACCTTAAAGTCTTTATACTGATTCACTGACCAACAAGATGGTGCTGGTTCAAAGAAAGGTAGGCCTTCATGAAATGGCGCCGGGTAAATTTTCATGCTGGTATTGCACAAAGTTGAACGATGTGTAAGTCTGTATGGAAAGGCCAATGGTATAACATAACTGGCCATGGAATGAGTTTTACTGAACCTGCATTAAATAGCTTTGAGGGTATGAGAAAGCATATCACTGTTGTCAGAAGAAAACCTTGTATCTCCAAAATAGTAACTTTACAGGAGAAGGAAAAAACCTACTTTACTTTTAATGTAAGTCAATGGAACCAGACTTTTTTTCCAAGCCATTTTGGGCCGTTTCTTTTGGTCCATTATTCATGAAATTCACACACAATGTAAAGGACAACAGGTATTTTCAAATTATGTCAAAAACTGAAAAATGACAAAAATGGAGATACAAGGATTTCTTCTGACAACAGCGATATACTTATATGTATGTGGTATAGCATATTGGGTAATACTGCTACCCTCCACATGGTAGACTGGGTTTGAGTTCCTGCTCAAGTATGTCCTTGGACTACACTCCTAATGTTACATTCATCTACTTCTGAAATGTGTTTGTATGGAAAAATAAAAGCAGCTGCCAAATGCATAAATATATCCTATAGCTGTGTTCCTAAAGCTGGGCTGACTGTCCTATGAAAGCCTCACATTTGTATTATATTACAATCTATCATGATTGCTTTGCTATGTATTTGGAAAAGAGTAGGCATGAAATGTGATGACAAAAATATGACACCAAGTTGGAAAGTAACACATTCATTTGTTTGCATTTAAATGTCCTCCTGCAAGTTAAAAACTGTTCAACATACTGAAAGCAGGTGCAGTTCACACCTCACATTCCATTTACACCTTCGTAAACAGACACACAGCTGAAAAAATAGCACACT
Organism: Colossoma macropomum; assembly: GCF_904425465.1. Lineage (NCBI taxonomy): Eukaryota > Metazoa > Chordata > Actinopteri > Characiformes > Serrasalmidae > Colossoma > Colossoma macropomum. Next base: position 47,184,933 of record NW_023494787.1, read on the forward strand.
GCATATTTTACTATACATTTCAACTTGTATTGTGTAGCACTTTTACAGTTAATACTGGCTATCCAATGGCCTACGTATTGCTAGCTCAAACACAGGCTGACTTTTGAAAACAGGATTATATATTGTAGACAAAAATTTAACCAAACTAAGCCAATTACAATGCATGTATGAGCTTTTGGATCATCTTACTTTTAAACACAAATTCTGCAGATGTGGTGGTTTTATCTGCCGGCATTTCACATTCATTTCACACTCTGGTAGAGTCCTCAAAAGCCAGACTGCATGCAGACTGCATTTCTTACTTATATTAGAAGGATTTTCTGATTTGAAGCAGCCTTGGATGATGTAGCTGTCTATAAGTGCAGCCCACCTAGACCACAGTCTAGCTTTTGGAAGGCAACCAATATACTTATGTGTACACAATCACATCCCGACACGCCACAGTCACACCCGACATTTGCAGTTCATGATACCTTGTGAAAAAAAAGGTATCATGAACTGGAACAGAAGAAAAAGGCTGGAACAGAAGAGTGACAATGAAAACATCTGCCATTTTGGGTCAGTTAGCAAGCTAGCTCACCATAAACAGTAAAAACACAAAAGTGCCAATAACTATACAAGGTAACTGTATTATTGTTGGAGTCCTGCACACCAATTTGTAGCAAAAAAATGTAAATATCTGGTGTGGTTGGTGACAGTGTGTGCAGCTGTGATTAGCCAAGGAGATAACATAGCATTTAGCAAACTAACTTGACTTCCATAAACAGGCAAAACACAAAAGTATACATAATCACAGTCTCCCGAATGAGTCTTTCTTTTGGATCTACTGCTATATGAAGCCCCACCCCTTCAGAGGTCAACACAGCAATCCTTGATCTAAAAAGTGTAACGGGGGCAAGTAGGAGTACCAGAGGCTCAACTAAGTGAAAGGGCATAAACAAGGGAAATACTTGACTCCCCTAAACAAACTGCTGATTTGTGAATGTAGGGAGGTTGTTTTACGGCGCTGCGCCAACTTCTTGGAAAACTTCTCCAAAAAGAGAAGGTATGACCAACAAAAGATCAAATACCATGGAAAGTATGTCATAAAGCATGAAATGGTGCACACTTACATACTGTGCTTTAAAAAAGTAAAATAATTGAGAAAGATATGCGTACCTCAGGTTTCACATTGGCTTAAGAAGTATGGATAATATTGCTGTCAGAAATAAAACCTCATCTTTCCAAAATGAAAACTTTTCAGGAGAAGAAAAAAAAAAAACATTCTAAACTTGTAACACCAATCCATATATTTTTAAAAAATATTTTGGATCTTTTCTATTAGTTCAGTCATTATGAAATTTTAAAACAGGGTAACTAGAATTTCAATTTATATAAAAAAGTAAAAACAATAAAAAACAGAGATAGAAGGTTTCTGTACAGCTTTTGGTTTTACATTTTCTTAAGGCCATCATTGCTAAAGATTATTAATTCAGCACAACTGAAAACAATTTCTATACTCTCAGAAATTTTATTTTATTGTTCTGTTTAAAACATTCAGTTATGAAAAGGTACAAATATGAACTTTTCACCTGGAAAAACTTATTTAAGGCACACAACTGGACCTTAAAACCACTGTTGTACCTTTGAGGGAACCTTTACACTGTTTGTACAGTGTATTGTTTTATTCCAGAAAACATGAGCCGAATATGGACATAGTAGCACACATTTAACTAGCCTCATTTAATTTTTGTATCACAATCTTCAGACGATGAAATGTAAGTTCACATGACACAACGCACAAGTATGCATATGTCAGAGAATCTCTGGCTGGTTGAGGATGCAAATTCACATATTAATGTTCACCAAAGTTGAACTTGACACAAAAAATTGTGTTCATCAAGTTTATCCACTCTTTATTTCTGCAACACAAAAAAACGAATTCCAGTGAAATGAATGTAATTCCACTTGCTGACTAAAAGCTGATGTGACTGGACCTTAACACACATCTTTCCACAGAACCCCAGTGGAAATAACATGAATGTGGCTACATAACTTTCATTTTTTGCATCAATATGGACAGTCAGAGTCCACCGCAAGCTCCTAAGACTTAAAAGGTGTGTTATCATATTTACAGAATATGCTCTGGAGTGCTGAAGCAGTACTGTCAGTGTAAAAGCTCTCTCCCTGGAAAAGACGGAGTGGCTCGCCTTGCTGTTGTGTTGATATCAGACACGGGCTCTTCATCAGAAGAGTAATAGACCTGTGAAGCTAACCAGGAGGCCCAAGGCTGTTTGTTAGCTCCTAACAAGGTGAGCTGGCTTCCACTGAACAGCACACCAGCACTGCAAGATTTATTATGGATCTCCATGTCTGCCGGGCAAGTACTTCTCAGTATGAAGGGGCCTTGGTGTTATTGGAAACTTTGGCCCATTATTACCCCAATGTTTTCTGTGAAATTTCACAGAGACAGTGGATGTGGATGGATGGAGGCATTGATGGATGCGTGTAGGAATAGATAACACTCTATAATCTATAACAGCACTCGATGAATGAAGAATTACTGTGCAGAAAGCCTGACCGAAATCTCTATTTAGGCCGAGGCAGAGTAGATGTATATGGGAGGGTATTCAATTGAGGTGTTTTAGGGTGTCAGCAAATAGAGGACTCAAAGAAATACCCCAGCGCCTTTCAACATGATCTCTATCTGCCCCATCTGTAGCAAATGGCTGATTAACAGTGGTTATGTTATAGATTAAGACTGAGGTGTGTTTATGCTCACTCTACTCAACAATCTGATGAAAATCTCTGTTTACATGCTCACTACAAGTAATCTGAGTACGACTTAGTGTAGACGTTATCATGACAACGAGCATCACGTGAGTCCAGTCGGAGTGAGATGAGCAGCAGTGAGCAGTGCTTGTGTTTTTAATTACTTTAAAATGATGTCAGACTCAGGAAAACGTCCTTCACATGTCCTTATTAAAGAAGGCCGAGAGGAAGACGTCGTGTTCTGAGACACATAAGATGGACGTCCGTCCCACCGCCGTCTTTTAAAGATCAGAGCATAAACTTCGTCTCCTCTGCAGACCAGTTTCTGCTCCGCCATGACGACGAACATGATCAGAACGGACTTAAACTTTCCGATAGGGAATGTAATCAGATACAGGCGTTTACACGGATATTATTCTTCTATTTAACAGATTATTTACAGGATTACCCACCTCATTCGGATAGAAATGGTGTTCCGAATGGCCTCAATTGGACTAGTCTATTCCGACTGAGGTGTATACATGGACGTATTCTATTCCGATTGAGCTATTAGTCGGATTCCTAATGGATTTTTAGGCTGCTTGTAAATATGGCTGATGAGTTCTTACTTAGAAAAGAAAGGTTAAAATCTTTATTCACAGCACTTAAAAAGGAAGCCCAAAGGCAGCTGCTGAAGCAGATAGAGAATGCAGGAGATGCAGTGTCTCAGATCTGAAGGAGACTCAAGGTGCAAGTGCAGGTTTAACCTCTTCTCACAGTATCCATGAAAGCAGGAGGTTCTTACTCCTCTGCTTTCAACCCTCATTGCTCACTAGCAGCTCAGTACAGCTCAAAATTTCACCACAGAGCCAACAGTGTTGATGTTAATGTGAAAAAGATTAGGATTATACGAATGAGTCCCTTTCCATTTCCCCGGCAGAATGGCCACTAGGTGGCCCTCAGAAGAGGTTAAACTAGACAATCTCCATTCATTTCTCTTGTGTTTGAGAAAGAGGCTTTGAAACAGTTCGGAATACACATTCACTGCGAAAGATCATATCTTTTCAAGTGAACTGATCTTAAATGTAGTCAATATATCTATAATTTTTCCCATTTTGAGATGGTTGTGCACTGATTAAAAGATTATTTAGCTTGTTTATAGACATTATTTGCTTGTTTCAGGTAAAGGTTGAATAAAACGATTTCACTACACTGGCAGATAATTTTACCGGTTTCAAATACATTTCTTAAAATGAGCAAAATTATCTGCCAATGTAGTGAGATAATTTTACTTAATAAAATCATTCAAAACAAGTAAAAAAAATTGTGTAAAAAATAAGTTAAACAATCTAAAATGAAACATGCAACAATCTCAACAAGAGAAATATTAGATTTATTGATTATATTTAAGATCATTACACTTCACAAGATACCACTTTTTGCAGTGTTCTCTGCATCGATATGTATAGCAGTGGTCACCAACTCTGGTCCAGGAGATCTAGTTCCAATCACAGTCTGCCACAGCTGCTGCTGCTAATTAACTTCTTCAGAAGTTCTTGATTGGCTGGATCAGATGCATTAGTGGTAGGTAAGGTGGAACAGCAGTTTAGATGCAGGTTGGAACAAAACTCTGCAGGAAAGTAGATCTCCAGGAAAAGCGTTGATGACCACTGATGTTTAGTATTCAGCTCTCTCCAGTCAGAACGACTAGTGCCTTTTCTGCTTGTGTATAATTTATGAAGTGCTAAAATTACTGAGTAGAAAGCTTTAAAACTTTTTTTTGTCAAAACTATTTCAAAAATCGTGAGAGAGAGAGGGACAATTTAGGACAAATTCTCGAACAGCTGAATGATGTAAATAAACAGATTAAGCTTAGTAAAACAGATTATTTTTAAGCCGCTTTAAATACACACAACTACCTTGTGAGGAGGCTCTATTCTATGTGCAGACAACATAATATCCACAATTTAAATTTAACATATTTTGCTCTCAACCAAGCAGTCAGTTTGCACTGAATGCATAAACATTCCTGATACTGTTCGCTTATGTGACATTGGGTCATGTGTAACTCCTGGGCTTTCAGTTTGCTTGAATGGTTCAAATGTTTCAGTGTGAGCATCACTAGTGGAAGTGAAAAAATGGCCATTTTATCAGAGATTAAATGTTAATGTTATGCTTTTTTAAAGATGCATGAATATTGAGTAGAATTCTAAAGTTCTTCATAAAGAGCAAATGCAAAGACAAAAACTAAAAAAACAATGAATTCTAGTCCTTCAAGCCTCACAAAAGTTCTTGGAATTTGCTCAGTAATGCAAACAGCAACTCTTTCCAAGGACTGCCTTCAAACACTGAGCATTATACACTTCTCGATAAACTTTGGGTCAAAACAGGTATGAGAAATGAAAGAGGCAGGTACGATGGCTAATAGGCTGGTGAATTAGAGTGCTGGAAGCTTAGCTCAGAGGTCAGGGCTTGACAGAGATTTGGTTTTCTTTGTGAACCTTAATTATATCCTGATTTTAGCTTATGTTTACTATTCTATTCCTAATACATAAGCAAAATGAAACACTGTAGATCAGGAGTGCCCAGTCCTGGTCCTAGATATCTACCACCCTGCAGAGTTCAGCTCCAACCCTATTTTAACACACCTGATCCAGGTAATGAAGGCCTTCAATGGCATCTGAACATTAGAGCCCTAGTGTTTTGGATCTAGTCTCTCCAGGGTGGTAGAACTCCAGGACCAGTGATATAAGTCTGAGTGTCAAATCTCAGGGGTCCAGTTCCTAAATCTCAAATGTCAAGGGGCAGAGTCGAGTCCCGAGTCTCTGGGGTGCGAGTGTGAGTCGAGTCCCGAGTCTCCGGGGTGCGAGTCTGAGTCGAGTCTGAAGTCTCTGGGGTGTGAGTCTAAGTTGAGCCTCAAGTCTCCTCGGTGCGAGTCTGAGTCAAGTCTCAAGTCTCCGGGTGTTGAGTCTGAGTCGAGTCTCAAGTCTCCACAGTGCGAGTCTGAGTCTTGAGTCGATTCAGTAGAGCGTGGGCCCAAATCAAGTCACAAATCAGTTAAATGTGCATCCAAGTTGAGTCATGAGTTAAGTGCAAGTCCCTGTCGAGTCAAGACGCAAGTCAGCTAAGCAAGAGTCCGAGTCGAGTTCCGAGTCAGTTAAGCAGGAGTCCAAATCAAGTCTTGAATTAGTTAAGCGTGAGTTTGAGTCGCAAGTCAGGTTAACAGCTCTGGTCTACAGTAAGACCCAAGTGCTTCGATGTACATAGCAAGCCAGCTTCCTCTTCTCCAAGTACAAGTTATCCGTTGTCCTGGGCTCTGATACCTCGGTCAATACAGGCAGCCGGTGTCATCCAGCGGTCAGCCTCAGATCGGGAGGGGCCAACTAGTTTGTGGGTGGTCGGGGGGGGCTTTCAGCAGCGCTAATCGCCATGCTCACTGTCAATCGCCTGCCAATATTAGCGCCCCGGCCCTCATCCGTCAGCGCAGGGCCTGATGGCTCCCTCGTTAGCGCCGATCACCTGCCCTGAGCTGCGGCGCCATCCATCACTCACCCCGCTCCCATTCTTCTGCTGTGAGCGCCTAATAGCCGCCGTTCGATTGTCTTCTTTTACCCGGAGCGCTATGAAGGTAGCTGAGCAGTGGGGTGACAGAGAGAGAGAGAGATGAGAGAAAGGAGGGAGAGCAGGGATGCGAGAAGGCGACGGGCAGAAGCTCAAACATTTCAGGCACGCCGCCCTGGAGTAATGAGCCATGGCGGCCGGATCTACCTGCACTTGCTTTGATAAAGGCAAGTTGACGCGCTGGGGCCACATGTATGTGGCCAAGACACATGTCCATCCATCACTGCGGTGCACTGAAGAGGAGAGGAAAACGATGGGGAATGTAGAGAGAGAATGGAGCAAGCCTAGAGGGAGGGCAATGGCATGAGAACAACGCCTAGTTTTGTAGTCATCATTAGGAGCATATAGACTAGCGACCTCCGAAATAGGACATCGGAGGCCAGAAGGCTGCGAATCTCAATTTTCCGACCTTAGCAATCCCCTGAATGAATGAAAGATAACTGTCTGTAGGCTATTCATCTCAAGGGTCCATCTCTAAACCATCTGCCTTAGCCTCATTCCTCCATTATTTTAATCTTATCCGGTAAGATAAACAGCCACACAAAAATGCTCTTAAAACAAGTGTTCCAAAAAGGGGTTCTTGAGAGGAATGCCATAGAAGATCCACTTTTGTTTTGATACTCCTTTAAAAAACCTTATTTGTGAGTGAGATATGCAAGTGTGAAAAATCTTTATGGAATTCCCAGGCTTGTTACATGCTAAGTCGTATTATTCAGTAACTACAGGGACTCCAAAACAAAGTGGTTGAGCAATTCTTAGGTTATAGAAGTGTGTAATAAAACTTTGGGCTGGCCAGCAGGCCCTGGCCTTTTAAGGGGTTACAGAACCTTATATGTATTTATTTAATAACTAATCCTGGCTTTTTGGGATTTTTTGAGCAGGCAGCACTGGTGTTAAGAACGTGCAAATATCACAGCACTTCTATAAAATATTAACTCCATTCCAAAAGCTGGAACAATTTGTAATTTTAACTGTGAGAAAAACAGAAGCAGCATATAAAAGGTCTAAATTTTAAGGTTCATTTTGTGAAATGCAGAGATAATTAGTTTTATACACAATAATTTGGATTCTGCTGATCTCAACTATCAATGTAATTCTCAATACTGAAAGATTGTCAATTGTCCATCTCTGAATGATCCCTACTAGCCTCATTTCTTATTCCTGCAATCTTACTTAGTAAGGCAAACAGGCAAACGTTTATAATCAAGACACCAAAAAAGAGTTTTGGTTCTCTAAAGAATCTGTTAGTGGGTTTTTAAAGTTTAAAGAACCTCCACACACTGATTTGATAGCTAACCAGGGCTGTATGTCAATGTTTTTAGCAGGCAGCACTGATGCCGTCACACAAAAACCAACATAATAACATGTATTAATTCCAAAAACTGAAACAATTTGTAGTTTTATCTTTAAAAATAGGAGACGCAGCATGTTACTGACTGAATTACAATATTCAGTTTGTGAAATGTAGAGATAATTCATTTTACACACAATAAATCAGATTCTGCTGATCTCTGTTTTCAGACCTTCAATCACCTGAACAATGAAAGATAACTCTTTGTAAGCTACTCTTGTCCAGTGTCCATCTCTCGGTCATCTCTTTTAGCCTCATTCCTCCATTTTCTTCAGTCCAACCCCGTAAGGGAACCAAACAAACAAATACACTCTTGAAAATAAAGGTACCAAAAAGGGTTCTTTAAAACTGTACCATAAAAAAATCCTTTTCATTCCTTAAATAACCTTTCAGTGGATGGTTATTTAAAAACTTTTGTCAATGAGATGTGCAAGCGTGAAGAATCTGTCCATGATGTAAAGGTTCTATACTAATAAAAGGACTTTGTAGCATCCTTTATTTTGAAGAGTGCTGTTTGAGAACAATGGCTAAGACTGGTGCTGCATTAGGCTGGTGTAATATTGTCTCGTTGCAGGAGTGTGGCGGTTGTGTTGTGGACCGCAGCACTTGCTCACCAGCCCCCAAGATGATTAATTCAAACTTAACAGCAGAGCAGACACTAATATTCATCACCTCACCCGCATAGCGCCGGAACTTAGCCACTCCAATCCGTCCATGCATGCAGCGGGCTGTGCTACAACACAGCTGGCAGACAAAAGAGAGGTGAAAGGAAAGAAGTAGTCCAGGGTTTAGCATTACTTTTAGCCATGGCCGATTAAAAATACACACCAGTGAGAACTCACATCAGGGATGTAGCTATGGGGGGGATCCTACTTGAAAGCTAAGCCCTCCAGATCATTAAAAAGGTGCTCCAGTGCTAAAATAGTACAAAAGTGTAAGGTCATCACAGGCAAAGGTGGCGTTTGCTTGAGTTCTCAAGACTTTTTTTCCACTTTAAATGAACAAAGAAGACCGATACAGCTTTCCTTAGATTATCACAAATGTTTAAGGGATGCTATCACCATGGCTTGGCTGCATGCCAGTGTTGATCACGCAAAAGGCACAGATGCCTTTTTTCAACGACTACATGAATACACAGTAGGTGTTGCACAGCTATACATTTTAGGTGGTGAACTAGTCATTAAAAAGTACTCCACTAGTCATCATTACCATATTTGAAAACAGAAAAAAAAGTGAGAGTTTCAGACATCAGTGAAAAGTATTTCATAAGTTTCAGAAACTGCAGTTTGAGGTGTGAGACTTGCACTGCAGAAGAGATTTTTGGGTCATATTTTATTTGCATGGTCCCCTATAGACGATCTACAGATACTTAAATCATTAACAAACTTTCTGGTGATACTCAGATGATTATTAACAACATAAAGGTTAGGATTAAGTTCAGGAGTAGGTGTAGGTTTTGCCTTGAGGTTAGGGTTAGGTTTAGGGTTAGGAACAGCTTATACTCCAGGGTATATTTTGGTTTGTCCATCTGAATTTACATGCCCAAATCGTAAGGCAAATTATTCAGTAACTGCATGAAATAAATGTAAATGTTTGTTTTTTGTTTTTTTTTTTGTAAAAGTTCCCCTCAAATTAACAGAACATGTGTTTTATGATCACACATAGTGCTATATGTGTATAATTTACAGCTGAAAGCCAAAAATCTTAGATGCTCTTTGTATTTTTTTATAAAAATCATTTTTACAGAGTATATCACTGAAGAGACGCCATCTGAGATCCAGTTTGTAGCTCAGATTTGTGGAAAAATGAGTCGACTTTCAGTAGAAAAAAAATTCAGTTAGTAAATTACCCGTCTATTTGACTGTAAAGAAGTTACAGCTCTCATATGACACCCACCTTTTGAACAAAGCTTATAAAATATGAAAGTTATGAAGTAAAGAATATGACGAAGTGCGTTAAAAAGGTTAATAGAATCTTTCACAGTCAACTTCAAGTTCAGTTGCATTTAATAAATATTAGTTGAATGTTACTTAAAGACAGATTGAGCATCTACAGTGGACCATCCAAATAAAGTGCTACTGATTTTTGTTGTATTTCTGTAAGTTTCACACTCCCTGCCTAGTAGTAGTACACAGACTGTCTGATGTAAACCGCATGCTAAAACTCAGCTCTCACTGGGAATTTGAACTGCTGCTGGCTTCTAGTGCCAGTTTGTTGTTGTTATTACTACACTATATTATAGTAGTATTACAGTATTATAGTAACTAATGTTAACCAGCTAAATGTGGTTAATAAAAACAGATAGTTTCAGTCCTAAAATCTGATTGGCTGAGCCGCATTTAAAGCCGTCGTAAAAGGTAAGATATACGCACACCTATGACCGCCTAACAGCAACTGAACTGTGTATTACTACGCCACGTCACAAAAACTCTTGCTCTGTACTCCCTAAACAGTACGCCAGCTACGAAAGATTAGAAATTCTAGCCTCTACAGCCAAATAGTGCATCGTTTATCGAGTGTGGGTGTGTCTGAGTCCCAAATGACTATTTCTTAGCTGTATTTTGCACTGTTGGGCTGCAGGATCCAGTATTTAAATTCCTACGTAGTGCACTATGTAGGGACCAGGGAGCCGTTTGAGATTCAGCCCCAGCAAGCAAAGAGGGGCACCACTGGATTGGTGCTAAATAAGACTCGTGGTGGTAATTTGGTAACCAAAAAGTACTAATAAAGTGAAGGTTTTTGCTTTAAACAGTGCTTTCTTAACCTATGTCCATTGTTATATGACAAAAAAAATTAAAATTCATGAAATGACCACAATATATAGTGATAGGTTACCAAATGTTCTCCTATTTTAGTGGCCCATGGCGGAATACTTGTTTATGTCAATTATTATTAATAATAACCTAAATTATTATCTAAAAAGTTGTGTATTTTACCATATTTTATGTTGGCTGCTGTTTAATAAAAGCAATAAGTTACTTGATAAAATTGCAGTAAAGCACAGCCTCAAGTGTCTTATAGCTTTAGTAAACAATCATGTTTATTTATTTTTAAAATGTTTTTAGCTATAATAAAGCTGGCTAGTTATGGGTCATCATCTATAGTGATGTCTCTGGGCCTTAATGCTTGCTAGCCGGCCCCCTCAACCTTCAAAAAAAGCCCTCCTAAAATAAGATTTTAACTATGTTACCGGCTTATATGCTAACGTTTATGCATTTATTTTGGTTCCTAATCAGCATAAATGCTAGCATAACACATTGAGTGTCACTTTTCAGCCTAGGTAGCTCTTCTCTTTATACCGTATCATCTTGTTTCTATTGTGTTACTCAGATACTGCACCACAGGCATGAGTCGTTTGGATCCTGATTGCTGAACGAACGGATTAGTTCGCTTCTAAATTTCACCTTTTAAATGAGTATCTTTCATTGTGAGATCAAGCTTGGCTCTATAGCAGAAAATAAGACCTTAACACGCAGAATCATGTGTTGCTATAGAAATCCATTCTAGCAACACGATCCTTCTCCTCAGCCGACAGAGAAAGGGCCCATTTTGTTCTATTGTTCTTTGCATTGTTGTTGGCCTTCTGTTCAAACAAAGGAGACAGTTTATGCTGTAAATGATCCATTCACTGCCGCTTCCACTCATAACTCTTCTCATAAACACTTCTTTATGCCGGGGAAATGCTCTCATATGTTAACAGACAAAGGCAAATCCGCAGAAAACGGCTGAGGAAATATGCATTTGCTGAATGTCCCCCCCCACCCCCCCACCCCCCCCCACACCCTTCCACCACACTCCCCCCTTTGTCACCGGGGAACAAGAGTTTACAAGCACCCCAACATGGCGGCCTCGGGTATGATTACGAACGAAAGTGCTGACTTCATTTTCACGTTGCCTTTCTCTCAGTAGCCAGACGATCTCATCAGCAGTGTTTCTCTTCAGCATCTGTTATGGATATGATGGCCACCTGTCCCGCAGTCTCTTGAGATGTGGAGACAGGACAGACAATTTACACATGTAAAATGCCAGAATATGGTGTTCTCACCAAAGTCCTCCTCCTGTTGTTCACAAGAGAGCCACAAACCTTTGTGCTGGAGGCAGGCTTTCGCTAATTTCTCGCTGTATCTTTCGCACGCAGAGCTTACTGTAGAACTGTTCAGCTGTACCAGCACTTTTTCACGAACATTGATTTCACACTGTAATCTTTTCGGAGGTATGGATTTCATAACTAACTGCGTCTCTTGTTCTGTATTTTCAGTGCGCTTTATAAGTAGTTGTTTCATAGTTAACTGCTTTGCTTGTTCATTGTTTTACAGCGTTTTTTAGTGAGGATTAATTTCATAATGAACTGTCTTAACTGGCTTGTTCAACTTTTTGCAAGCCTTTTTATTTAGTACTGACTGCATGATTAACAGAAGCTCTTGTTCAGTTCTGCAGTACATTTTATGAGTAGAGGAGCTTGGGGTTGGTTGGCAAGGGTTATTAGAGTCGGTTGGCACAATATTAAATTCTGGCTCAGTCGGAGGGACTCATAAAAATGTGACAAAAATAATTGGCCTCTTAACCAAATTTCATCAATTTTGTCAAGAGCTCTGAAAGTTACAGTCTGGCAGTGAAGGGGCTTTTTGATTTTTATGTGAAAGAAATGTCTTTCTGAGTAAATACATTACAGAAAAATGTCAAAAAATTGATATTAAAGTTAGTAGAAAAGGCTATCAGCTATATTTATCTACAATAAATATATTTATCTATGATCTGAAAGCCAACAATCAGTAACGCTAGCTAGCTAACATGAAGGAAATGCATTGTCCTGATGTGGTCCTTGGTTGGCATGTGTCAGTCTGGTAAATGTAGGGTTAATGTCATATCATTGTATATTATGCACTGCACACATGCTAAATAGCACACTGACGTACACAACTACAACTGCACAACATCACTGTCTGTAATACTGTAAAGTGTTCCAAGCTGCAGGCCTTTTGATGATAAATGATCTGTTTATGTATTAAATAGATATAACATTTATTTCATTAGAATATATTGTGTATTTTAACAAAACAGTATACAATTCACTAAAAAAGAAAAAGTCATTTATAATTAATAGAGAAATGTTTAAATATAGACAGAAAGAAAATAAGAAAAAATAAAAATGGGTGATTTTTATTTCTTTAAATTGTTGTTTTTATTGTTCTCGAGTAAAAGCCAATGATTTATTTTCGTGGTTTGGTTTATCATAATACGTTGCTTCATCCTTTTAAACCACGCCTTGAAAATATGGGGCTCATTTTTAGCTCATTTCGTGCTTATTGCTAAGCTATAGACAAGAAAATGAATAACCTTTTTAAACATTTTCTCTGTAATTATAACATCATTCAGGGTGGTTTGATGAGAAATGCTCTATTCTAGAGAAACAGATTTCTTCGCAGTGGTGGTGATAGGAATCAGGAGTCCCGATGTCAACAACACAAATACAGCCATTTTATTTTCTATTTTATTTCCTTTTTTGCCTCACATCACCTTGCATTATCAGTCCATCATGAATGTATATATATAAAAAAATCTCAAAACTGTGTATTCATAACCACTTATATAAAACATATAACAGTTTTCTGTGATGGGAGCTTTTACAGGCATTAAATTCATAAACGTCTGGTTCCTATCAGCACCACTATGAACAATTCTCACTCTGTGAGTTTCTCTACAATGAGACATTTCACATCAAACCACTCTGAATGACTTTGTTTACATGTTGAACATTTAATTATTGAGAATTAAAATAAAAAATCAACTGAATTCCACTTAAATGTTTGTAAAAGCTGTCTGACAGAAAGTTATTATATGAAATGGTTATGAATATGCTGCTGGATGCCTGGTACGTTGTTTTGCAATAGCTTTTTAAACATATTTTTAAAAGCCATTCATGGTGGAGGGATATATGAAGGGTGTTGTGAGGTGCAATAGTCCCAAAGAAACTTTTTTTTTTTTGATTTATCATTATTTTACCATCATCAACATAACATAAAAACTCAGAACACTCGTGTAGGTTTACTGGTGGTTTTGGATAGTAAATAAAATGGCTATATTTGTGGTGTAGTCATGGCGACCCCTGGTTCCTATCACCACCACTGTAAAGAGTCTGTAAGTTTCTCTACAGGGAACAGTTTCACATCAAACCACTCTGACTGACACCTCAGCCACTGAGTTATGCAGAAATTTTGAAAAGTCTCCTCTTTAATTGCTAACTGGTTCAGTTTTTTTATAGCACCGTTTCGTAAGTATGTATTTCACAGCTAACTGTACAGCTGTTCTGCAGTGAGAAGAGGCTCCCGCATACTTGCAGGAAATGTTCCTTAGCAGTCACAAGAGCTGCGTTTCTCTGTGGCTGTCAGTGTCGCAGTGTAAATCACAAACAAAGAGAACATCACACTGTAGGTGGGTTTGAACCCTCGCCATTTTTTAAAGCACGTCCTGGATGTGGTTAAACATATCTGTAAAACGTCTGATTTTGTGTAAAGTGTTCCCCTGGGCACGAGAGGAAAAAAAAATCAATTCTCCTCTCAGTTAAATCTCCCCCCGTTTTCCGCATTTTCTGTTCGGTGATTTGTTTTAATGTTGGCAGCTTTGACAAGCTCAAGGAGGTGAAAATGCCAGATGATGTAGAATACAGTGGGCACTTTTTCAAATATGCTCTCACATATTCTTCTCACCTTGAGCAGGTGAGGAAGCATGCTTGAAATGGTCTGGTTTTGGTTTGATGCTTATTGATAGTCTCCCATGCTGGAAACAGGAAATTGTCAGGTAATATATTAGCGGTTTAATGCGCTACTCATTCATTCAAACAAATACAGATACAGATGCATTATTGAAAGGGAGGAAACCAGTCGCTTAATGCAGCCTTTCCTAAGGGGTCGATACTAACGGCATTGAACACAATTACGAGCTTTTATTATGGAAAACAGTTACACTTTCAAACTTTGGATAGCACACTTTTGAAGGTTACAGCTGCCAAGCTATATTCCAACAATTGAAAAATTAACCACTTATGTTTTATCCGTGTCTATGGCAACTGCAAATTTGCTCATTTGGAGCCCAGCTGTCACACACAGCTTATATACTATCACTCTGCAAAAATAGGGGCCATTTAACTCACGGAAATAGTTGCGGGGTGACAACTAAACATAGGTGTTCGCCTTAAGGCTCAGCGCAAGAGGCGTTCGAGGAGTTTAAGTACCTGTTGATACACGCGAAAGAAGGACGTGTTAATAGATACTGTTATGTGTAGAGAGGAGTGTGTGGCGTGTTGGCGTTCGGCGAGGCAGATTGCTGTCTGGCTCACCGTAAGGCGGCAATAAAGAGTTAATGACATGCTGCGCCTGCCTCACGCCTCCTCTGCCTCGGCTCGCTATTGTAAAGGCCCCTGCTACACAAAAGCCGCCGAGAGGGATAAGCAGACAGAGACGACGTGGCTGCCAATGAGCAGGAAATGAAACAAAGAGAGGGGGGACGGCCTGATAGCAGTGATTATTACCCAAAATATAATATAAAGATGACAGAGAGCACGAGAGGGAGGAGGACAGCCACGCCACCCACTTAGCCCCGGCATAATGAAAATGAGAAAGGTGCGAATACAAGCAGCCAATTTACATGACAGTGTATGTGCATGTTGAACATCTAAACGTACCACTGAACCCACCGCCTCACCTAGCGCCCAGGCCCAGACATTTTTGGGGTGGGGGTGGGGGGTTGTTAGGCTCAAGGCCAAAGTGATCAAGTGCAGTCGATTAGCTAAGACATGTTTGGTGTTCAAATTTGGCTTGAGCTTCAAGGCTAATGTTGCTAAGAAACACTAGAAGAAAATAGGCTCCCTAACAGTTTCCACAAATACACTACATGGCCAAAAGTATGTGGACACCCTTCCGTATTACTGCGTTCCGGTGTTTCAGCAATGCCCATTACTAACAGGTGTATAAAATCAAGCACATAGCCATGCAATCTCCATAGACAGACACTGGCAGTAGAATCGGTCATACTGAACAGTCTGCCACAAGACAGTTCCTGAATTTTTCTGCCCTGCTAGGTCTGCCCCAGTCAACTCTAAGTACTATTATTGTGAAATGGAAACAGCTAGGAGTGACAACAGCTCAGCCATGAAGTGGCAAATCACAGAATGAGTTCACCGAGTGCTGAAGTGCATAGATTGTAAAAATCACCCTGTCCTCTGTTGCATCACTCACTGCAGGGCTCCAAACTGCCTCCAGAAGAAACATCAGCACAATTCAGCAGGAATTTCATGAAATGGGTCTTCATGGCTGAGCAGCTGCACACAAGCCTATGATCAGTATGTGCAATGCCGAGTGTCGGCTGGACGGGTGTAAAGCACACGTGATGGTTCAGGCTTCACTATCTGGCAGTCTGTTGGATGAATATGGCTTTGGCAGATGCCAGAAGAACATTACCTCCCGGAATATACAGAGCCTACAGTAAAGTTTGGTGGAGGAGGGATAATGAGCTGGGGCCCCTTAGTTCCAGTAAAGGGTGATGTTAATGCTACAGCATACAAAGACATTTTAGGCAATTACATACTTCCAGTTTTGTGGCATTTTTCGGGAAGTCCCTTTCCGGTTCCAGCATGACTGCGCCCCTGTGCACAAAGCAAGCTCCATAAAGACACAGTTTGGTGTGGACGAACTCCAGCGGCCTGCACAGAGTCCTGACCTTAACTCCACTGAACACCTCTGGGCTGAACTGAACCAAATGAACTGAAACAAATTTTGACTGAATGGGCACAAATTTCTTATCTGTATAATGAAGGCTGTTATAGCGGCAAGCTGGGTCCAACTCCATATTAATGCCCATGGTTTTGGAATGTGATGTCCAACAAGCTCACATAGGTGAGATGGTCAGGCGTCTACATAATTTTGGCCATATAGTGTAGATGCCCAACATGCTCAAACCACATCCAGGTCTTAATTCAGATTGTGCAGGCAAGTCACAGTGTTTCAGAGCTTAAACTTACTATAACTATAAAAACAAACAAACAAACAAAAAACTCTGAATAGTTAAAAAAAAGGGGGAGTCATTTTCCTGAGCACAGCTTGGTGTCATTCCATTAAACGTGACCAATAAAGGAATTCACAAACCAGACTCACTGTAGGTGGAGAGGTTCGATACATCAATACAATGTCCAATTATGAATTTGAGAACATTTTTCTGCACAAATGAGCCTCAATTGAATGAATATATGTTTGAACTTGAATGAACACATGAAGGACTTCATCAGTTGGATGCCCACCAGTGACTCCCCGGACCACCTCTGAGCACAAAGCTGAAGTTAGCTTCTTATTCGAATGGTTCACTCCACCATAAATGGTACAGCAGTTACATTGTATGACGGCATTTTAGGGCCACTGTTAAAAAAAAATAAATAAAAAAATAATAGGCTTCACGAATGAAGTCGTATTTTCTAGAAACAATTGTAATATTTTGAGAAAAAAGTTGTAATATTTTGAGAAAAAAGTCATAGAATTATGATCTTGAAGTTGGATATTACCAGGAAAAGTTGCAATTTTGTGGTCAAAGGTTTACAAAAGGAAGGCAGCGGTCTCCTCCTGTTTAAATGAGGGACGTTGACGAGTTGGTAGAGTTATACTTTCATACTGATTTTACCCATAAAGACATACTCAGTCTCCTGGCACATCAGCACCAGACTGTTATTAGTACAAGAAAGCTGAAGCTGCTGTGCAAGAAACTGTGTTTATTTAGAAGAAAGAACCAGACGGACTTGGGGGACTGTCTGTTTTGTTGAAGAAGACCTCGCAGGCAGTGCTCGTCTACAAGGCTATCCATGCCATTCGAAGAGGGCATGTAGTTTTACAGGAGAGAATGAGAATCAAAATGATAGATCCCAAAGGAGTGAGTGGAACTCCGGCACGCTCGGCGTCTTCATCGTCGCCAGTACGGCAACCGAGACCCCAACCCTTTATAGCAGCCCCCCTTCAAATTAGCCTACTTTAACCTCAAAATATTGTGAGTTTATGCCTGTAATTTTACAACTTAATCATAGTAATATTATGACTTTACTCTCGAAATATTATGATGTTATTCTCAAAATATTATGACATTCTTCTCAAAACATTACAATTTTATTCTAAAAAATATGATTTTATTCTCAAACTTTCATGACTTTATTCTCAAAATCTATTAGTTTTATTTTTTTTAACAGTGGCCCTGAAATGCTGTCGTAACATTGTGCCACCTGAGGCCACAATATAATATGACATTATATTTTATTGTTTTTTTTGTTGTTTTTTTTTTTTACAATATGTTAAACTTAGCAAATAAATGTGAACTTCAATTAGTAGAAACACGCGATATTTAAGCGTGTTCCCTGTAGAAGGTGTGTTATTATTTTCAGTTAGAAAATACAACAAAACATCAGTCTGTTCAACATCTGTCTATTGCATGTTTCTTTGTTTTCTGTTTTTATTCAGATGAATGGACCAATTTGAATTCCCATTTCTGAATGAAAGCATCTAAAATTTACCTTTTAAATTAGTATCTTTTATTATCCAATCAGCTTGTCGTAATGAAACTCTCCACTGAACAGACTGGTGAGCCAAAATAAATGTATATGTCCAGAAAGCCTGTTTTCCTCATTCTTTGGATCCATGCCAGCGAGATACACTTCAGATACACCTTTTAAAAAGCCAGTTATTCTGGCAGTAAAGTGTAAACAAGCTCTCTGCACTCCCATATAACACACAATGCCAACTCGTCTGGCTGATCAATGTGTTTTTGATTCATGAGCATATTTTTTAAATTAACTGACCAATACCGTTAATGTCCCCACAACAGCTGTGAAACAGGGCTGCAGCGCGTAGCCGATGGTTTATGTCTGCGGGTTATGGAGATATTACCATGCGCTAACAGCTCTCACTCTACCAAACAAATGAAATCCTCAGTAAGTTGACTTTAAATCAATAGTTTTCAATCGAAAAAGCAGCCGAGTTTTGGGTCAAGCTGAAACAATGTCCTGGCCGTTGCGGCCGCTGAATAAATCTTCGAGTTATGTCCTCGACGTGGCTGATGGTACAGTCAGTGGAAAAGACTGCTGCAGAAATGAACTCGGGTGCCATTAAGGGAACATATTACAATATTTTCTAAAACAACAGAACAACTGAAATGAAATGAGAAGATCAGAGACGGATCTGAGGACACAGTTTACACAGAGTTAAAGCCCATTAAGCCCCTGTTTCTATCAGTGATCTGAAAATGAGTATATTGGTATATTAGTATGTTGCCACTTTGGTGAGAAAACAAATAAATTAAATAAAATAAAGTGTCAACTTTTAAAGAGTAATACCTTTTTTATTTCAAAATCTGCTAATAGTAGATAGTTCAGAGTGGTTTTATGTGAAATTCTCCACTCTACAGAAACTTACTGTGTTAGAACCGTTCACAGTGGTGGTGATAGGAACCAGATATCCAAAGCATTTAATGTTTTCTCGCCATAATCGTAATATATACTAATATGATAGGAACCAGACATCCAAAGTGTTAAACCCTTAGAAACCTAAAATTTCAGGGTTTTGGTCAATTACAATTGCAATTATAAAGTATTTACATGTGACAGTCACATATACCATATGTTGTTATTTTCAGGAGACCCTGGGCTACTCAGATATGCTATTGTTTGACATGTAAATGCTGACAGAAATTTGATATCTTTATGAATTTGGGTGATTTCTGATCAAAAATTTACATAGCACCTGCTAAACTTTGTACTTTTTTAATCATAGAGATCTAGAAAACAAATGCAGTCGTAGTTATCTTTTCAGAAATTGTTAGTCTGGAGTGTCTGTGAGCTGAACGTGCAATAATTTTGATGGTGATTCATTCTGCTGGTTATTATGAGTAAAAATAATCAATTAGCATAAAGTGGACGTTTTTTATTGATCCTCTGTCCTCTTGGATGCAGGCTGAGTGTTAAAACTCTGATACACAGCAAGAAAGGCTTTATTTTCTATATATTTAATATCAGATATTTTTAATACTCAAAATCAACTGAAAGCCCTTTGTTTATAATATGAAAGCTAAAGCAGAGATGTAATATAACAGTAGCGAGTGGCGTTTGGGTGATTTTGGAGCTGATGGATGGAGTCTGATGAGTGATCTGATGTGTGAATCATGTCGCTGTTTTAACGCTTTGTTGGAATATGAAGGCCAAACAGCAGAGCAATAATATCAGGATTTTAGGTGATTTTGTGAGCCAAATTACTCACTGATGCTCACGTCACAGCTAGATGACATCATGTTTGCTAGTTAGGGGCGGGTCTGCTAAATGTCCTGATATGTGGATCATGTTTGTACCTTAAACCGTTCAGAAGTTATGAAGGCTAGAAGTGACCCACCGTTTTGCCCGCAAATTGCGGTCTCTGCTACAAAGGGCCAGTTTGGCTGCAGGTTTTCACTCCAACAAGGCAGGAGGTCACCTGATGAAATATTCAAAGACTAACTAATTAAACGAGTGGAGTCCGGTGTGCTCCAGCTTGTTTGGAGTGAAAACCTGCAGCCACACTGGCCCTTTGACTATTACTACTATACTGTTTTATCAGCATTACGTATAAAAACTCAGTGCAGCAGTTAGATGTTAGCACCCAGTCTTCTGAATATAACTGCTACATCATTTAAGGTGGAACTGAAAAATGAGAATAAGAAGAATCATCTCTATTCAGCTTCTATCCACTGTACGATGCTCACTTACACGAATCAGCCAACGAGGGCTGCACCACTTAAGGTGGGGGCCATTAGTTTTACCCACAGATATACACTTAGGTGTAACATTCATAGTTTGTCTGAACGTTTTTGTGTTTACGTGTGTGTTTATACATAAGCTCACAGTGACCGACCCCTGATTCTAATCAACACCACTGTACATTTCTCTACAATTAACTATTTCATATCAAACCACTTGGAAAGACTCTGTTTACATTTAAATGAATGAATTATGCAGACACTTTTCGTAACAAGCTTTTATTCCAAGCAATATTTTGACCATTTCTATTGCTCCATTCATAATGATGTCTTCCCACAATGTAAAGGGCAGATGACATCGAATGGTGAGGGAATTGGTAAAGGTAAAGGATTTAATATGATATGATAAAAACAGTCAAAAGTTCTTAAGATGATGCAAACGGCAAAATATCTAGCTTTCTGTCTGAACTGTCCATGTAAAACACAGAGGCTCTATTTTAGTGCGAACTTCCTCCCGATCCTGTCACACGTTAGCCCTCTCCCCTCAGCCTGACCCCCTTGTGCACGATGTTCTATTATCTTTTAATATGATAGGCAGATTCTATTTCCTGTCCATCAATCAGCCACTTAAAATGTGCTGTAGTAGAGATTATGATGAGCAAATTACACATATGAGGGATCTCAGCCTCAGAATGGTTATGAGAGCCGTTAAGAGTATAATTAACCTTGTGTTAAGTGGCATTCGCTAATGATTAATGCATGGTATTAAAAGGTAGATTGTTTTCTACAATGAACATCTCTAACATGCCTGGTTTAAAGGGATAGTTTTGCATTTAAAAAAAAAAAAGCCTCTCTTTTTACTCACCCAAAGTCATATGAATATCATTTTCCTTCACTGTATGCAGCCTGATGACAGTGTGAGAGGCATTTGGTGTATAATATGAATAGAAGGTTGCAGGAATAAGAGGGTATATAATGTTTAACATGTATAATATGTTGCATTCAGCTGGTGAAAATGTCATTCAGTTAGCCTATACACTAATGAGTACAATACATCAAATATTGTCACTTATTTTTTTCATTTTGAAGATTGATACAAACCTTTGCATACAATGTTGTTCTAAAAGAGAGGCTACAAACAGAATCTACACTGTATTTTCATTTAAACCTCAATTCTTGCCATTAAAATGTTTATAGACTAATTATATTCACTTTGAACTACACTGGTCAACACAGGGCATCTCTGTAGGGTCCCTCTCTCGTGCATTTGTGTGGTTTGCTTGTAATTGTTGACTATCCTAAATCGAGAACAACAAACATTAACAAATGTTAATTGGGGCTAGAAACTCAGATAAAACATCAAATACAAGAATGACATCAAGCATGGATGAATACTATACTGTAATTATTTATTTACAGTACTTACATTACTTTGCAGATCTGCCTCAAGATCTGATGACCACTTTTTCAAATCCTAGCCATTCTGAATATTACATTTATTATTATATATAGAACTTCATCCTCAATCTAAGCTTTCTCAGTCATTATGGAATCAACTACATCTCTGTTCAACATTCTGGAAATCAGTCTAAAATGAGTTCATTCATCTCTTTCTGTAGCCCCTCTGGTGGTCATTAATATAATCCAATAGAATATTCTTCCCTACAACTCAGATTATCCCTTACCTATAACCCAGTTATCAGATTAACCAGGACACTGTTGTCCCTGTGTTGAGCTGCTAGTGAGCAATTAGGGGGTGCAAGGGGAGGGGTGAGACCCTCTGCTGTGAACACAATTCACAACTTACAAAGACACACAAAGATGGCCATGCAGTGACGAAATAGTCACAACTGCAGCTTTACTGATCTAAAAAAAACACAAGTACTGCCACAATAAATATACCAGTTAAATGCATGAAAACGCTTTTATCAATGTTGACTTTCTTGCGCATCTACAAGAAGGAGAAAATTCAGTTTGCTTTCAGTTTAGTGAATCGTACTTATTTCTATCACATTCCATTAATGTTACTGAAAAACAAAAAAATGCAAAAAATAAGACTTAAAGAAAAATAAAGATTTTTGGCCACACTGTCAGAAAACAAGGTACTGCACAGATGTTTTGTTGTTACAGACACTGTAAATGTACCCTCAAAACAGTGGTCTCAAAGTCCAACTATGTAGATGAGTTTTTATACCAGTTTTTTTTCCCAGAGGACCTTTTTTCTTAGAGTAAAGACATGTATCTGTCAGAACAAAACCTCTCCAAAAAATCTCCAAAACGGTAACTTTACAGGACAGAGAAAAACATTCTTAACTTTTAATGGAAGTAAATGGATAAATTATTTTTTCCAAGTAATTTTGGACCATTTCTGTTGGTCCATTCGTCATGAAATTTTGACATATCATAAAAGGCAACTGGCCATTTCAAATTATATAAAAAAATGAAAAACGGCAAAAAATGGACATAAAAGGTTTTGTCCTGACAGCATTTCATTTGTACCTTTTAATGTTTTAAAACAGAAAAATAAAGTAAAACGTTGGATGGAATCAATGCAACTAAAATATATTTCAATAGAATATGGTACAGTAATGTTCCCTAACTAAAGCTACTGAAGATGTACCCTTGAGGATCCCACCCCAGTGACAGTTTAGTGCCTTTTTTTCTGAAAGTGTACCATGAAAAGGGGTTGGAACATATAAAGCTGTAGAGTAGCAGCATCATAGTATCATTATACACACAACAAATTGGTTTCACTTTAATGAAAACTGTGAATTTCCAAACTTTTGAACAGGAGTGCACATTTATTGTCAGAAATATTACGGAAAGCAATGCAGAACTCTGTGTCCAGACTTTCCTACTAATCCATCCAGGCCTTTGGTCAGGCATCCAAAAGTAGTTCATTAATTTTCTAAGCACTTTATATTGTTTTTCATTACGTCTACGGGTGAGCGAGTTCGTGCTGCCATGTCACGTCTGCCCGACAGGAGCATGTTAGGATTCTTTCTGTTCTGGCTTTGTAGCGACTGTGCGACCGCGAGTGAGGCCCTGGCCCCCTCTCTCTCGTCCTTTATTTCTCTCTCCGCCTGCCTTTCACTCACTGTGTCTGTGTGTGCGTGAGGCCCTGGTCTCTCAGCCAGCCTTTCACAGAGCGAGACGCCTGTCATTCTAATCAGCCTGCTGCCCATCTCCTCTACCACCGGCTGGCTGAGTCACAGAGATTGAGAGAGAGAGAGAGAGAGAGAGAGTGAGAGAGAGAAGAAGAGTGCTCACTGCCAAGTAGCATATGCCCCTGTAACAGTCTCTCCTTCACAAGCCCTGTAGCAAACGAGCGATGGCCTTCTCAGTCGTCCCTGGCTGGCAGGGCAGCTATGATCCGTGTCTGTTAAAGCCACGTCTGACTTGTGCTGTCAGTGAGCCTGGTCCTGACGCCCCTCAACTGCTCTGATGCTCAACAGATCGGACATGGCAGCGGAGGCCAAGCTCAGGATACACTGGAGGACATGGGCTCTGTTTGAGCTCAGTCAGTGCTACCAGAGGAGGTTCGGTAGCACCTGTTGCAAGAGATTTGGTTGGCTAATTTATATAGGATGAAGTATTTGTGTAAGAGTGAGTTCAAATGGATTTGTAAACCTGTAAACACATGAATTTCCGAGGTTACCACAATGGAGTTGAGCTCAAATGGCTGACAAAGTCGCAAATACAAGTGGTAACCAAAGTTTACAAGGTTCAATCTCTAATACTGTGTGAATAAAGATGACTAAGTTGGCAAATGTATCAACGGTAAACATTAGAGAGGTGCGAAATGAAAATTCTGGGCCAAAATTCGGGCCGAAAATTGAAACTGAGAAAAGCTGACAGTTTAAAAACAATTTAGATGTGTCATAATCCAACTTCGCCAACAACTGAGAATAGTTCATCACCCCAGACAAGTTATACTTTTCCCTTTGGCTGTCGTTTCTGACTTTTTTCATCAAAAACTAAGCCTGCGGATGGCATCAGCGAGCTCGCAGGGACGCTCTGCTTCTGTTGTTTCGCTTGTTT
Organism: Colossoma macropomum; assembly: GCF_904425465.1. Taxonomy (NCBI): domain Eukaryota; kingdom Metazoa; phylum Chordata; class Actinopteri; order Characiformes; family Serrasalmidae; genus Colossoma; species Colossoma macropomum. The sequence continues at coordinate 47,209,429 of NW_023494787.1, forward strand.
GGGTTCTTTCTAACAAAGAAACAAGCGGGACGTCATGTCGGACCTGTAAGGTAGAAGTCTTTGGTCATTGTACCTCGTCTTGATACTTGGCATGAACAGCGATTATACATGTCTGATGTCTCTCACAGAAACAATGAAATAGTTCCATGTGGCTGATATTTGCACTGCTGTCGCTCTAACTGTTTGAATGCATCTGAGCTGCACAGAGCATGAAAGCGAAGAGAATAAACTGTGTTTTAACTGTGTTTTTTCTTACTGTAACTATCTATACCTGCACATATTGATCGACATCTTTTACATCTTCCACCATATCTTGTATAACCTGTAATATATAACTAATAAATTATATAACCCTGTATACCCTGCATCCCATTTATGTACCCTAGACTCACTAATTGCATATATGTAAATGTGTACTGTACAGATCAAAGCTTATATTTCATAACCTATATTACTGGTACTTTGGGAATGGTGCAGTACTGGTGTATATTAATGTGTATATATAGAGTCTAATATATATGTATATACGCATATGTGTGTGTGTGTGTGTGTGATGTGACAAAAACATGACTTAATTTCTCATTTTTATTGCCATTAAACAGCCTTGGACTTTGTTGTAGGCCTATCTTTTTAAATGTTCTGTCAAAATTTTGTTTTTTTTCTATTTTGGCCGAAACCAAAAACACAGTTTTCGACCATTTTTGGACGAACATTTTCGGTAACTAAAATTTTGGTGCATCCCAATAAATACATCAGTGATATTGTAATTTCTAGGTCATGATGTGTGTAAACAATTGTATCTTTAAGCCCACTTGTAGTGAATAGGCAGGCCTTTTAAGTAAACAACCAACTATATTCTTTTTGTGGTGTGTTTTTTGTGGTCCATCTTAGCAGATGTGCATTGTTCACACAGTAAATTTAAAAATGAATGCAAACCCATAGTTATGATTTGGAGACGTATGATTGTGTTATGATTTTTTCACATAAGTCTCACAGATAGCCTGGATTTAAAGGCTATAGCCCAGATGTACTCATTAGCATTACACCAAAGACCTGACACTGAGTAACAACGACTACACGCCGCATGGCTCTGTCTATTGGCAAGCTTCGTTATCCATTAGTTGGAACTTCCCATACAAAAACAACTATAGTGATACAGTAAGAACAGGAAGATTTGTGTGCTGTAATAATCTAAAACTACCTATAATATAGCATTATAATATATAATACTTTGACCTCTGTATAATATTCCTAAATTACTGCCTTATCTTCTACATCCTGTCTATTATACTATGATAATAATCTATAATGCTTGTGTAGCACCGTAAAATAAACCATAGCAATTCTTATAGAATTTCCTGTATCATTACTATAATTCTTTCTCATTGCAAACACATGCTGGATTAAAAGCACATATTTTGTTGGTAAATGACACCACCTCTCCAGATAAAGCTATTAATTATAGAACACTCAGAACAAGAATGGGAAAAATGGAGGGCTGCACGCCAAAGAAGGCCTCGAACACAGCACCAGCACCACACTGATCTCAACAAGCACTCAAGAAAATATGGCAGTTATGATTGTTATTTTGGGACACACAGTGTGTTTAAAATTTGGATTTAGTCTTTCCTCCTTCCTTTTAATGAAGAACACAGAGCAAGTCTGTTGTCGGGGAGGTTGGCCTAACTGTGTGGAAGTTTCTAGAGGCTGTCTCTGAGAGATGAGCCGCTGAAGGCGCCTCTGCTTGCTATGGTGCGCCATCTTCTGGTCAGTTGAGTAACACTAAACCAACCAAGACTATCTAGCACAATGGCACAGTTTCTGATGATGCCAGTTTAAATGCATCAGTGTTAATGTACAGCATGCTATCATATCATATCCATGACTGAGGAACATTTAGACATAAGCCAGTTTTTGTGCATTATTTTTTTCCCGTAATCTAGACAGTTGCTAATTTTGTGGCGTAGGGCTTGCTTGAGAAAAATGGAAAAATGCAATAAGTTTTGAAGCAGTGTGTTTCTCTCTGACACCTATTGCGGTAATGAGTTTTTAAATTCCAGCAGGCCTATTTCAGCTAACACCTATGAAATATTTTAAGAGGGTAATGTTTGTTTCACAAACTTCGGCTTTGCCATTTTACGTACGTCATTCGGGGACTTTTTAATCCACACAAGACAAGCGTGTAAAAACTCCAGAGCAATGATAGTCATTAGGGCTTTCTGATGTGGACGCGTTCCTGTATGCAGTTCACCTTCATAAAGTCATTCTTGGCTCGTTAAAACCTCTCCCATTAAGAATAATCCTTCTGCTCTTGGCTTAAGGTATCCATGCTTTGAGGAGAGGAGAGCCGGGCGTATGCAGTGCTTTGTCGACTTTATGGTAACACTGGAATATATTAAACCTCAGCGCCCTTCTCCATAACTGTTTCCCGCTGTGAGTAATTAGCATTTCTGGGGTGAAAGATTCCAGCGTGATTGTCAAGTGTAATACAAAAACTCAAATTACTCTGCCTTCTTTTTTCAAAGCTGGGTATTTATCTTACGACTGACAAAAGTCTGCTCCCTGGTGAGGAGGAATCGAGAAAATAACTTTGAGAGAATAGCATTAACAGTGCACTGCAGAGCTTATAGCAAACTATAACCTGGTTTGTGGTTGCAAATGTGAACTAAAAACCAGTTTTTATTGAACCAAACATCTCAGTAATGCTTTCTTTTACAGTCCCTTAAGTTCTAGGCATTAACCAGGTAAGTGTGAGGTACTCCAAAGCACCAGGTGATTATTTTGGGTATTATGATGGTACGTTCCAAAACAGTCTAACTAAATTACACTGAAATGACCAACAGGCTCAAGGTACTAAATGGGAAAATGTAAAGTGCAAACTATATACTGTGAGCTTATTTGGGTGAAAAGTACCAGGTAGTTATATGATGTAAAAAGATTGTACACAAGAACCAAGAGTCTTACATGGATCATTCTACTGAATAGGATCAAAGTCAGAGGTCAAAGTAGACTTTTAACAGACTTGGACTTGGAACTAAAATCCTCTTGCTTAATTGTGTTTATTTTATTAAAACAAATGATTCAACGTTTGATTTTGTCACCATCAAAACAATCATGACACTACAGAAATGTTACCAAATGTTTCAGTGGTGACTGTTTTGGTAGTGACAGTTTTAGCGCATTTTGAGCAGAACTCAAAAGGTACATGACGAGCAAACACAGTTTTGAACAGGTGAACACACAAAAATTAATTTCTTTTCATTGAAACAAAAAAGTTCACTCAATTGTAGAAAATTTGTGTTTCGGTAGTGACAATTCTTAACGTTCCACCCTGATTTTCAGACTTTGGAACACATTTACTTCAAAACCAAGGGATCTACCTGCTCACCATGTGGCCATGAGGGACAGGGATGCAGCCTCACTTTTTGCTCTAAAATGCCGGGGTGTGGCTAAAATAAGGCTCCACCTACAGACTAAAACTCTTTAGTCTTAGCATTTTTTTATTGAAAGATTGTTTTATTTAAAAATTAAACTCGTGAATAATCAAAATCGTTCAATATTCACTTTAGAAGAAATCAAAAAGATCTTCAATTTTTTTTTTTTTGTAAAAAAAAGGAAGTATTATTTTCATGAATGTAAATTTAGGAGTTAGGTTTTGGGACGGACACCTCCCAATAAAAACTGCCTTACAAATTATGATTTTGTATATATTTACCTCCTTCTAATTATTTAATCACCTAATGCCTTGGGTTAAACAGATTGTAACATAATCATAAATGTCTATGGTCTGAATGCTTTTTTTCATTGTGGCAGTTTGGCAGAATGATTTTTATTAACAATAAACAAATCTGAATATGAGCTGTAAAGGAAAGCAGTTGTTCTTACTGTGGTTTTACTGGATCGTTACTGTTTACTCCAGAAATATATCTTGTTGTGTCGTCATTTTATGCCATATAACAACTCTGCTTTACTTGCAACATTACAATAAAATTGTATGTGTTTGATTTAGTGTTTGTATTTACCACCTTGCTATTTCAAATATTTATGAGGTATTTTACTTTGTGCTTTAATCATCTTAATATCTAGAACCTGTTTAGCATTTCAATATAATTCAGTTACACTTACCATCACATTACCCCAAATAAGTATTGAGTATTTTGGAGTTTGTACCTCACACTTACATGCTTAATACCTAGAACTTTGGAGACTGTAAAAGAAAGCATCTCCAAAAGCTTTCAATTCAGATGCACGAGAAAGCAAAATCTCATTGTCGGGCTTTGCTGCTCCTGGTTATGTCTCTCCGCTCCGACTCACGTGATTAGCATAAAATATGCACAGCGGTATGTGTAACTCTTAAATTTGTTGTGCGTTCAGGGAATCTTCCTCCCTTCATTTGTCTATTACAAATTTAATGCGAGCTAAAAGGCCTGATCAGAAATTCCACTCCACTTGGTCTGGGATACTTTCCCCATCCCAGGTGCCAATAAAGAAGACCGTGCCAATAAAGAAGTCCCCCAAGAAAATTACACCAGAGTTTAAACCTTCAGGCTAATAGCATTGGCACAGACACATTGCCAATATACATTTAGCACCTTTAGGTCTGGATGGGCCAGAGGTGGTTGGCCAGAGTCATGTCCCTCTTAAAGGTGTCTGGTTGGAAGATTGGGTTGTCCATCATCATTGAGCTTGACCATTTCCCATGAGTGCGCAGGAAGCCGAACAGTTGTTGCTATCGAAGCCAAGGTGATTGAATTGTCCTTGCGCTGCTCTGACTTTGAGAACATCACTTGTAGGGCACAATGAGAGCTGTAGATGGTCTCCTCAGGGCAACTGACCAGAAAATAGGACTAAAGAACCACGGTTTATGATATATGAAGGCACTTGAAGGTTTGTCTCATTAGACCAATTTGTTGAACTATTAGAAGATATCGGGTTGCGATTCGTTGCCTTTGATTGAAGGGATCGCTTTAATAGAATTGCGGGCCAAGGCGCAACCCAGCTCAAGGCTCGACTTAAACTTATTCCCGCATGTGTCATCTGTCACGATGTTAACTTAAGAGAAAGAATGTGTTCATGTAGCCCAGCTAAAAGAATACAAATCTATCGCTTATGTTTGAAGATGCTCTAGAAATAGCTCTCTTCGGTAATCCTCTCTCGCGTTCACTGAAAGAGCGCCGGTTGTTCCTTAGAGCGTCTGACTGATACCCCCGGCTCCATGTTACCGGATTTACTTTTAACACTTCTTTAAACGTCCTGTTTCTTATTGTTGCGTGGCTTTTCTTTCTCCAGGCATTGTCCAAAACAGACTACAGTGGCATTGCAAGCGACGGAAGGATTTCTGCCAAGGCGTAGCATTAGTTTAAGCTGTGGGATCCTGCCTGCCACATGCTTTAGTTAAGTATCAGCATTAAAAAAAAAAAAAATGAAAGAAAGAAAGAAAGAAAATTAATGTGGAGGGGAATGTATGAAATGTCATTAATGTTAATGCTAATCACTTTTTGCCTATTAAGCACAAATTAGTGTAGGCGATGTTAAATGTCACTGGATGTCCTGGGAACCATTTGCACTTTTAAGAGCAGGGGCCAAGCGAATAGCTTCTGATTAGCATACTTTAGATCCTCCTAATTCTCTACTGTGCCGATATGAGTCACGAGTCACGGCGAGCCATAAAGCCCCGACACTGAACACTAAAAGACTGCTAGATGTCTATAAGGATACCAGGCGTGTCGATTGCTGAGATCAGAGTTTGACTTTGAGAGTTTCATTGTTTGTTGTCTGTAACAGAGCTTCTATTTTTCTATGAGTCTTATCAGATTATGCTCTCATATAGTGCTTCATTTAACTTCCAGTCAAACAGCTAAAAAGGCCTCCATTGTTTTTAACCTCTTCAACTCCTTGAGACCACCGGTGGTTCCAAAACGCACTTCGTCATATTCGTCATAACTTTCATATTTCATAAGCTACATTCAAAAGGTGGGGGTCGTATGAGAGCTGTAACTGTCTTCTGTCCAGTCAAATAGATGGGTGATGTAATTTTAAACCCTTAGAATAAAAGAAGCTGAACTCACAATTTCTTGTCTGCTGAAAGTCGACCCATTTTTCCACAAATCTGGGCTATGAACTATAAACAGATGGCGTCTCTTCAGTGATCTGCTCTGTAAAAATTATTTTTATGAAATAATACAAAGAGCGTCTAAGATTTTTGGCTTTCAGCAGTAAATTGTAAGCATATAGCAATATGTGTGATCATAAAACACATTTTCTGTTCATTTGAGGGGAGCTTTTACAAAAATACATAAATAAATAGATTAAAAATTTACATTTATTTCATGCAGTTACTAAATAATTTGCCTTACGATTTGGTCATGGAAATTAGACTCCAAAATAGACTCGCTTTCACAGTTTCAAAGAAATCTGCAGGGATGTTTTTCCACACCTCCAATGTTTAGTCTTACAAGTTGGTTTTGCATTTTCTGCGTCTCACAATCCAAGTAATCAGTGATGTTGACGTCTGGACTCTGAGGTGGGCAGTCCACTGTTATGAGAACACCAGCAGCTTCTTTGTTTGATGTGTCTGTCTCCTTTTCTCAGTGAGGTTCTTCTTAACAGCTACACATCCCTTCAGACCCACAGCGCTGAGTCGTCTTCTCACAGTGGACGGATGGATTTCAGATCCGAAGCATCTTGATGTTCTCCTCCCTCTCAAAGATGAAAGCTTTAACCTCTTAACAATCCAGGTTTATTTCATACAAAGACCTATTAGTCAGGAACTACAGGGACTTCAATGCCAGCTAAAGGAGCTTTTCTTAGGTAATAGTAGTGGCTTGTTAGTGCTGTTGTTGTCAGGAGCCTCATTTTCTGTTTCTTCTCATCACTTTTTAACCTCTACCTCCGGAAATTCCTTTCTTTTGACCTTTCTCCTTCCTTATGCAAGTGGGTTGTCATATCTAATCCCTTCAGAAACATCTCCTGAAAAATTAATAACTTGTGCTTTGACTAGAAATTAAACGAAAGGTGGTCTCTGACTTTCGCACAGTGCTCTTTAGGAAGAAATAAATGTCAAAAACAAGCACATTTGATAGAAATTCAGTCTGTATAGCCAGTGCAAACCAATCTGCATCATATTTCATGAGTTGATCATGTTTTGATTAAGGTTACACATAATGCAATGTTTTTTTGCATTTGACGCCAATACAATCTGTGCATCAGCTTCAAAATGAGAGGCTCCTCACACAGGGCACCGTTCTCTTGGCTGCCGGCCTCATATTTGACAGCCGGCCTGTGAGGTGAAGTGAAGTGAGTGTGTGCGTCCCTGATGACTACGTTCGCTCTCTCAGCTGTTTGGGTGTAAATAATCGTTGATATGCATAAACAGCTCTCTCCATTCATTACTGTCAGCGTAGTGAGAGGCCTGCAGGCAGAGGTCGTCCGCCAGGGGTCCGCTCTCCGCTCTCAACCCCGCGGTACCCGTCACTCCAACCTGCTCCGCTGACGCCCTAAACCCTCCATTAGCAAGGCTCCGGGTCGCGACCTCTCTGTGGCATTTGCAATTCCAGATCGTTTGATTAGCGGCGTATTTACATATTTCAGCCGCGGAAGCTGTTGGGGTGTCGGGAACACTTGAAGTGTTGTAAATTCCTTTGGCCTTTTTGTCGGCATGGCGATCAGGGCCTGGTGTGCGCTCCCTACTTTCTCCCACTCTCCTTCAACAGCAGCGACAGTGTCCTTAGCTACTTCTGACAACTCCCCAGATCTGCTCTGACCTCTATCCTCTGACGTAGATGGGAGAGAACTAGTGTCCACTGGAGTGGATCAAACTCCCTCTGAACGGGTTGATGGGTGGTCTCACCCTTCAGACCTCAGCCTATTAAAAGCAATGAGAACCGAATGCTTCAACCACGTTGACTTGGAGAAGCTGTGCTTTTTTTAGTGGAAGGACAAGAAGTGTTAACAGCTAGCTGGCCAGCAAAATGCAGTAAATTGATGTGCTTGCTCATCAGTGAAGTCTCAGGGCATGAACTTGCCAAGACTTGTGTATGACCATCTCTGTGCTTGCTTCACTTGCATATATCCTGTCAATTCAAAACTTTTATTTATTTTTTTTCCAGGAACAATACAGATAATTATTGTTACATACAATGCAATACATCCAGTGTGGCCTATATATATATATATATATATATAAAGCCTATATCCTCAGTCCCTTTTTAGGATTTCTGAAGTAAATAAAACAGTACCACTTCAACCTCTTCAACCCCTTGAGACCGCCGGTGGTTCCAAAACGCACTTTGTCATATTCTTCATAACTTTCAGATTTCATAAGCTACATTCAAAAGGTGGGGGTCATATGAGAGCTAACTGTCTTCTTTCCATCTAAATAGATAAGTAATGTAATTTTATACCCTTATCATAGAAAAAGCTGAATGAGTCGACTCATTTTTCCACAAATCTGGGTTATAAACTATAAACAGATAGCGTCTCTTCAGTGATCTGCTTTGTAAAAATTATTTTTATAAAAAATACAAAGAGCGTCTAAGATTTGTGGCTTTCAGCAGTAAATTGTAAGCATATAAAAAATAAAAATTTACATTTATTTCATGCAGTTACTGAAAAATTTACCTTATGATTTGGTCATGTAAATTCAGATGGACAAACCAAACTATACCCTGGAGAATAAGAGTTTAAAATAAAACTACCCTTATAAAGCAATCATGAATGGTTTAAAATGAGTATATTAATGGTTATTAATTAGGTCTTAAACACCTTAAAATCATTAATAAGCATTTACAACACAAATATAAAGGACAACAGCGACATGTTGTTTGCCTAATAGAGAACCCACATTTGTTTATACAGTTAAACCTCAGATTTTGATGATCACTTACTTTGTCTTCTTCATCAGTTTGCAAACATTCAACTTCATCACATATACATATTCAGCAGATATAACAGCTCACTTTTGCCCTTTTTATTAATGTGCTGTAACTCTGCATACTTTATTACCCTGTTCTTCAGTGGTCAGGACCCCCACAGAGCAGGTACTATTTGGGTGGTGGATCATTCTCAGCATTGCAGTGACACTGACATGGCGGTGGTGTGTTAGTGTGTGTTGCGCTGGTCTGAGTGGATCAGACACAGCAGTGCTGCTGTAGTTTTTAAACACCTCAGTGTCACTGCTGGACTGAGAACCAAAAACATCCAGCCAACAGCGTCCTGTGGGCAGCGTCCTGTGACCACTGATAAAGGACTAGAGGATGACCAACACAAACTGTGCAGCAGCAGATGAGCTATCGTCTCTGGTGGTCTTGTGGGGGTCCTGACCATTGAAGAACAGGGTAATAAAGTATGCAGAGAAACAGATGGACTACAGTCTGTAAATGTAGAACTACAAAGTGCACCTGTGTGGTCAGTGGAGCTGATAAAATGGACAAAGAGAGTAGATACAAGCAGGTGTATTTGATGAAGTTGCTGATCAGTATAGGTTTAAATACTGATTGGGACATATGTGATAGAATCATGGCATTCACATACAGTTGTGCTACCATAATCTAAAAGTTCTTATCAATATAAAATGGTCATTATTTTTGAAGGTCCTAGACCAGCGCTGCCCAAAGTGTAGCCCTCAGGCCAAAGTTGGCTACTCTAACCATATTCCCTCTCCCAATGCCAGAACATACTTTTTATATACATAAATTAGTATATTATCTTCTTTTAAAACCTAAATTTCCAATCTTTAACCTACTTTCTACTTTATCTGCATATTGTTTTGTCTTTTTAGTCAAAACCCACCACAAACATTGCACTTCAACCCCTAAGGCAAAAAGTTTGGGCCACCATGTCTTAGACAGTTTCTTAATATTTGTATTATATTTTAATTGAAGATGTTAAGTTTATTACTTCAGTGATTTCATTTTTATCAACATATATTACAAATTCTTCTTGCTCGTTTTGTCTTACTGTAATGTGCATTGAAACTGCTTCAGTGTGATTTAGTCAAGTAGTTCTTTTTAAACAGAGACATATTGATCATTTATCTATTTAATAATTCTGCCGCAGAGTCTTTGCCTATATATAAAGGATTGTGTCATCTGCATACAATTGACAATCCTTTTACATCTTTCAGATAAATCCTTTTTGTACAAACAAAAAAGCGAGGGACCCAGAATTGAGCCTTGTGGAACACCTATACTACAATTTTGAAAATCAAATATGTTACAGAATAAAATCTTGTTATGCTAAAGTTGAGAATGTCTTTCAAGTTACACTTCATCTGTTTTGTTGTGGTCAAGAGAGCAGCATGCCCAGTCCAGTGGAAGCTCCTTAACTAGAACTCCTCATTTGGAGGGCTGGTGCACAGGGCTAGCAGTGTAATCCTAAGCTATTTGTCACAGCACACACATGTAGCAGCAGCTATGCATGCACAAGTGGAACAGATCAATATTCAGTGCAGTCTCACTGTGAAGCCCTTCACTGTTAATGTAACTGAACATGTGTGACATAAAAGGGTCATGGATGAAGGAGCAGACGGTCTAAAGTCAGAACAAGTAGTCAGGAGAAGCGTTTTTAACAGTACCAGTGCGATTACCATTCTTAAAACGTTCTCTAGGGGTCTTCAAAAGACAGGCATTGGGAACTTACTGTGGAGTGCTGTATGCTGCTCGAGTGGAATAATCCAGAACCCTAGAAGAAATTAGGACGGAAGTCACCATACAGATGAAATATCAGAGGTAAACTTTATTTTGGGAGGCTTAAAACTTGAACAGTGGACAGTGTTTATGAGATGAAATCGATCCAAGGGTGATAACTGACAGTTCTGTGAGTTCTGAAAATAAACCTGGGAAACGAAACCAAATAAAAACTCATACCACAAAAAATTCCATACATTCAACTACTACTACTCAAAAGCACAAAATTAATGTTACATAAAAGAGAGAAAAAATATCCTATTGTATTTTTTTTAGCTGATGCTATTTCACTCCTTAAATTCATGAGTTTTAGTACTTCTACGTTTTAGTTCAGCAAAGAACCAATGGTCTTTTTTGTTGCTCAAGTTTTGAGATCATTTTGGGATGTTTCTTTAATTTACTGTGTCCCACTCTACGACAGACAATGCCTACAGTCCCATAACTTTGCACACTGTCATTGTCCACCTACGTTTAGAGGAATATCAGGTTAACCTACGGTGCGGCAGTGCAACCAGGATCAGGTGTAGTCACCTTTAAAGACCACTTAAATAATGTGGGGACACTAGTTCTTATTCTAGTATTCAACAAATTCACTGAAATCAGGAGATTTTAATATTAAGATAAATGTTCGCAAATATACCAATGTATTCAAACACAACCATGTATAACTAAATAAGTAAATACCTAATTATATTATTCAACATTCATAGAAATATATGGCCATGAGTTTCTTTGCTTTAAGTATTCAACCTCTAAAAATATGGCATTCTAAAGCTTTTTAAGAGTTGTTATAAAACACACTACCTCTCAATCTATAGATCTGATGTGAGTCAAGCTAGTTTCTATAATGCAATAATTTAAAGGTGATTATTGACTGAGAAATTGCAGTTCTGTACATCCTCCAGCAATAACTTCAATATTGAAAAGAAACTCCACCATGGCTTTAAGTCCTAATGTGCCATCAACTTAAATGAGATTCTTATTCTTCTTTTTTTTTGTTCTTTTTGAGATTTTTTGGGATACAATACTCAGAAATAACATATCTCAAGAGAAAAAAAAACAAAACAAAACAAAACAAAACGTAAAAACTTCAGCTATGCTACATCAAAATCAAAACTGAAAACTTTTCCTGACTTTGTTCACCACAAAACATGACATATCTGCGTGTTCCTTTAGCTTTCACTTCAGAAACAAAGCTAAATTGGGCCACACGACGTTTAAGACTAGGATTAGTTTGCAAATCTGGCCCTTAAATTCTTTTAGAGGACGCTGGACTGAAAAACCTTCACATAAAATTCCTGCTGTTTTTACAAATCGTACTGAAGATTGTACACATACCGTAGTCCCTGAACTCATAATACAGAATGTTATGACATATTATGCTGATAATGCCAAGCGTCTGCCCAAACAAATTCCCTGCATATTCCCAACCAGCGCCGAAATGAGGCTGCTGGAAAAAAAAAAAACAGAAAAAGAAAAAAGAGAACGCAGACTTTGGAATCTAACTGAAGTCCTGAGGAGTAGAACATGGAACACATACGTACACATACGCACAAACTAAGGCTAGCAGTTTTCATAACAGTTTAAATTTCGTCGTCGGGCATTCGGCAGCAGCATTTCAAGTGTAGGGGATCCACTGACCGCCCCTGGTTTTCGGACACAGCTTCGCGACATACAGTATTTCCTTTTACACACGTTTCAAAGTCTTTTACTCTCAAGTACGACGTGAGTTCAGGGGTAGGGAGAGTGTTGTAAACACATCAGTGCTGTTTTGTCTGCAGAGTGGCTTGGTTTGCTGTTTTGTCTGCAAAGTGGCTTTGTTTGTGTAACCTTCAAAGAAAAAAAACTGCCAAACAGACTTTCAGAGAAAATGAAGCTAAAAACAACTCAATGCTATTTACACAGTGTTGTACGTTCTTAGGGAGATCATGTCTGCTTGGTTATACTTGAAGAGCTATCTAACAGAGCTTTGGGTGCACACATTCTTCTCCTAATAAAAAAAAATGAAAGTAGTAGAAGTTTCCTCAGGAAGTTGCTGGTCCATGGGACGTTCCAGGACTAGATGGGTGCTCGGGGTCATCGGATGGGCCGTGGCGGAGCCTCCTGTCAGGGTACTGCGTGTTGTCAAAGGTGAGGCGGTGCACGGTCTGGACATGGGTCTTCAGGTTGCCTTTCTGGGAGGCGCTGTAGGGACAGTACTGACACCGGAACGGTCTCTCACCTGGAACAGACACACGCAAGGGCAGGCCGAGGTCAGCGCCAGGGCGAGAGACATTGCCAGAGAGAGGAGAGAGAGAGTGAGAGAGATGGAGGCTGGTGAGCTGGTTGTCAAAGTGATACTTTTCTTTTTTGTGTTAGGGAGAAAACAGAGGCAGGTTGGGAGCGCGGGCGGGGGAGGGGCCGTAGCCATGATTGATGGGCTGATGACATGCCATATGGAGACGGTTGACTGTTCCCCCTGAGGGGACGTCAGCCTTTTGTTTTCTGTTTCTGTCAGCTGCTCGTAGAAACACACAGACACAAGTATCACTGCCTACCTTCTTCCCCTGAGCCACAAAACGTCATACCGACGGCGGATGTCGAAAGTTTGCACAGAGAGAGAGAGAGAAAGGCGAACTTGACAACGGGCTTTTTTTCCCCTCCGCCCGTCTCTCAGTGGCTCAGCGCAGGTATAATTGTCCGGGTCCCACTTTCGCTGTTTAATTAGACTGATGTACAGCGTCGTCCTCGCGCAATCGCATAAAAATATCCCCCCACACCTGAGCAAAACAAATGAGTCTGCCATTCAATTGCTCCATATTATTATTTTTGAAAAATGAATGAATTATCCGCTAGGAAATAATTGTCATTCCGAGAGGCTGAAAAAGGGGGGCATTATCATAAATCACGTCTCATAAAAAAAACGAGACAGACACTATTAATCAAGACTATCTGAGGCTGAGTCGAGCTAGCAGCATGATAAGGTCTGAGCCAGAGTGAGCACTTCTCCCAGGGCAGCCGCCCCGGCTCCCCGGGGGAAAATAAAGTGAAATCCCGTCCAAAACACGGCCCACTTAATTACATTAAAGGTTATTGTCAGTACATCGTGCACAGGCTAGGATACATATTTAATTTGACCTTTCCTCTCTCCCTGATTTCGCCGTCCGCACTATGCAACACATGCAAAGGGGGTAATTCATTAAGGAAGTCCCCCTCGCTGCAGCAGGCCACAATCTCTGATTGTTAAGGCAGATGCGAGCCATTTGTCCTTCCTGTTACGATGGAAACCTGCTTTTTTTTCCCTTTTACGAAAGTTCTGCAGTCGTGGCGAGTGTGAGAGTGACATCACTGCATGGTACTGCATGGCACAGTGGACAATGTAGGGAAATGAATGAGACCTGTCCAGATGGAAGACACATATGCACACACACATAAATACCCCACACATTCCCCAAACAACCAAACGAAGAATGGAACATACTTGTTAGGGGGCTTCTGTAGAGGTTGGACTCCAGTTCCCATGAGTCCATTGGACTCTAATAACACTGTGGGAACAAGGTGGCCAGTTAAGAACACAAATCAAATACTAAAAATCATTTAAAATAACTTCAAAACTGAAAACATATCCTCTTTCCTGTGCTATCAAGGGTATAATTTTTAGTGAAGAAGGCAGGCGGCAAATGTCTCCAACTAATACAGGTAAGAGTCCATAAACTTTAGACCCACCATGAACATCATTTAAAACCATAACTTGTAGGAAAAAAATAAAAAATAAAAATAAAAATAGTTGGTCTTTAGCTACCAGTTTTCATGGGTGATTCCATCATTGGGGTGCCACTGAAATTACACTTACAAATATGTATGCAACTTAAAAATAAAAGATATTTTAAAGATATGTTGAGCGTCCTTCATGAGGACCTCCCCCTGAGGCCAACTTACAACATAATTCATTTGTGCATGACCGTCCATTTTCCAATCACTCAAAACAGCCTGTTTTAGTTGCTGTGCCTTTAAGACTAATATATGTAAATGATCTCTGTTCTGATTGGCTGTCCGGTTTTGTGCCACACTCCTTATAGCTTCTATGTGAGCAGGTGTGGCCAAACTCCAGTAGCCCTGAATAGGTGGATATGTAAATGTGTTGACATCATAAAAAAAGGTTTCAAAACAGGTTGTTTCCATATATGGACTGTATGGACTGAGGAGTGAAGGGTCTGTTTTAAGACTTTAACAATACTACAGCAAACTTTTATGTCAAGAAAGTGAGGAAAATTTGGTTTTCTATCATATATTCCCTGTAATAAATATACAACATCCAGGAAACAGCATTTTTGCCTGTCCCAGACAATTACATCTACACTTTACCTTGAAATATAATCACTAAATAGGCCAAAAATCATATATATATATATATATATATATATATATATATATATATATATATATATATATAGTTTTTTTATAGTTTTTATATATATATATATATATAGTTTTTTTTTTTTTGCATTAATGTGTCGAATGATGTTTGGGACATCATTTTTCATAAATCATCCATAATACGCTATGAAAAAGGTACATTTTAATCACATTCCACTACATTTAGTCCACCCTGTTACCTGAACACACTGACTTCTTTGAAATATCTGGAATCTTCAACAGGACAGCTGAATTTACTGAAGTTCATGGGGAGAAGAATCTTTTTATCTGTTTTCAATGAGATTAACTGATAAGATCACTTTGAAAGTTCAACCCTGTTACACTAATTATAGACTGAAAGTAAAACATTTACCTAAAAAAGTACATTTTGAGTAAATCAGTTTGCTTAAAGGGCCGTATCTTACATGTTTCTTGTACGTCCACTCATGACGTTTGTGTGGTTTTACATACCCAAAAAGTTGCGACTGTGTTACTGTGCCTTTAAGATTTATATATGTAAATGATCTCTGTTTCGATTGGCTGCCTCACTCACAAAGTCTTGGCTGAGACACTCTTTATAAATTCAGTATGAATGGGCAGGGCTAAACAGCTGAAGGCTGAGTAGGTGAATTAATATGCGTAAATGTACTCGTTTTTGTGGCAGTCCAATCAGGCTGTTTTTGCAGCATAATTTCCATATACCTTTATGGACTGTATGGACTGCGGAGTGAATGATACATAAACCAATGTTTACATACTACATCGAACTTTTTGAGTGAGGAAAATGAGTTTTTCTATCATATAGGCCCTTTAATGTCCTCATTAGCATGGTCGCTAGCTGACCACATTTTGTCTATGTGCTAATTCGATGCTAAAAAGTCATCCCTGCTCTTTGAAGCCACCATCATTGCTCCTGAGGTGGTCTAACACATTTGGAATGTTTTTTCAAGGCTGAATGCATGTCTTATATTCAAACATATTCAAACTGAAAACATTTTGGAGAGTCATAAGTGCTAAATGGCACCTGAATCGTGGAATCACCCTCTTCTGTCTGCGTGCGCCTGATCCCATCTCAATCCTCTAGAAACTACCAGCACATTCCAGTCAGAAAATGAAATTGAATGTACTCGACTGAGCAGTGACGGTGTTTAAAACGAACATGCTAAGCAGTTAAAAGCAGAGACTCTACATGTAGCGCTCCTTTAAGACGGAGCGCGGGACTCATCCAGCATTAGCCTCAGATTAGCATCAGCGGTTAGCGCAGCGGCGGCAGACAGTGAGCTGAAACTACCAATTTAGGCTGACACACAGAGTTAGCGCGTATGCTAATGGAGGCCTGGGGCCCCTGCCCCGTTTCATTTGGACGCTCACGCCGAACGCGAGCGATCACTGACGACGTTGATTATAACTCCACGCGCGGAGAGAGCAGCCTCTCCTTCTGTATAATGCAGCGTTTGGCCTCTGTCACCGGGGGATCAGGCCGGGCTAAGCCCGAGCAACCTTCTCACGTTCTTCTGTAGAACTCGCCCGCCTGCTCGGCTAAGGCTCTTCTTGTCTAACAGAGTGGGGAAGCCATTTAGCCGAGGTAATTACTGATTACAAACGACCTCGTTATTTTTGCATGAAAGCTGCTTCAGTGTTTTTTTTTAAAGAGATTTGCTCTTGTGGGTTATTCTTATCCAGGTTGAGGAGGAATACTTTCATGTGCGGATGTGCAGCAGGAGAACAATGGCTTTTCTGTGTGGATAAACTAAAACAGCTGATAAGACACAGCAGGCGGCGCACATTGGCATTTGAGTCTATGAGAGCCAGACCTGGATCAGAGGAGAAATCCAGTGATTTTTAAAAAATATCTGCATAATTAAACCGCTAAGATGTAAACAAAGTCATTCAGAGTAGTTGTGAAATGGTACGTTATAGAGAAAATTAGCGTCACGGTGGTGGTGATGGGAACCAGATATCCGAAACGTTTAATGCCTCTAAAAGCTCCCTCACAGAAAGGTATTGCAGAAAATGGATATGAATACATATGCCTGATGGCTGAGACATTATTTAACAATGGATTTGAGAAGGTTTGAGACTATTTTTTGAGGTCTGTTCATAGTAGATGACAAACAGCGCATTGCGAGGCAAAATAGACCCCAAAGAAAACTTATTTTTGCAGATTTATCACTGTTTTACCACCATCAACATTCTATATAAAACTCAGAAGACTCGTGTAGGTTCACTGGTGGTTCTGGATAGTAAACAAAATGACTATATTAGTGTTGTAGTCATGGTGACCCCTGGTTCCCATCACCATCACTGTAAAGAAATCCGAGTCTCTACAATGAAACATTTCACACCAAAAAACGCTGAATGACTGTTTACATCTTAAAGCGAAATTCCACCAATTTTCCAAAACTTCTGCATTAAGAAACCTTTAAGATGTAAACCAAGTCGTTCAGAGTGGTTTGGTGTGAAATGCTTCATTCTAGAGAAACTTACTCAGTCAGAATTGTTTATAGTAGTGGTGATAGGAACCAGACGTCTGAAGCCTCTAAAAGCTCCCTCACAGAAAGTTACTACATCAAATGTTTATGAATACACCGCCTGATGTCTGAGACATTGTTTATGATACTTTATGTTTACAATAATTTAAAAAAAGACTATACTTTTTTAGTCCATTCATGGTGGAGTGGTACGTAGGTTCTTGTGAGGCAAAACAGTCCCCAAAGAAAACACATATTTTCATATTTACACATATAAACACTGGTTTTGGATGGTAAACAAAATGGCTGTATTTGTGCTGTAGACATTGTGACCCCTGGTTTCTATCACCACCACTGTAAAGACATCAGAGTCAGTATGTTCCTCTATAATGAACCACTTCATGTGAAACCACTCTGAATGACTTTGTTTACATCTCAATTATTGAATTATGCAGAAATTTCAGTCTAAGTCTAGATAAAATGCTATCTTTAATAGTGAAACACCATTGGCAATGTAATGTATTCTAAGAATTGTCTTAATCCATGTCCAAAAAAATCTGATTCCATATGTATTTGAAGCAAAAATAGTGTTTTATTTGCACTCAATTCAAACACAAACAAATCCTTTGGAGCTTCTGGATGTGCTTATGTCGCTGAGTGTTGCATTCAGACTGTGCCCTTAGTCTTGTCCTTTACTAATTAAAAAAAAGCTGCTTTAGATGTTATTCTAAACCTCATGTTTTCTACTATTCTAAATGCCATTATCTCATTAGTGACCTTCACATGGCCTATTTTGAAAATGTGCCTGTCCACTACGGGACGTTGCGTGTGGTCAGACCGGGACACGGTGACGGACTGTGACATGCTCTTAGTGCGCTTTTGACGGACATCACTGTGGACTAGTAACTGCCGAGCTCATTAGCATTCGCAAATACATCTCCATAAGTGACATCTGATTAATAATGTATACAATTTCTCACAGGTCAGAGTCACACAGATATGTTTGTGGAGGCGAAAGGAAAAAACAGAGGAACAGACTGTCTTATCCAAGGACAGAGAGATCACTCAAAGATACAAGCACGCACATACACATAGACACAAGCTGTTTGGATTGTGTGGCTTGGCTTTGCAGCGTAGCTGAAAAGGATATATTCGCTGTCATAGCAAAACCTTGTAACTTCATTTTTTCCAATGTTTTATTTTTCTTACATGGTTTGAAAAAGCTGCCTGTCACATTGCGTGAACATTTCCTGACGAATGGGTCAATAGAAATGCCTTAAAGTTACACAGGATAAAAATTTCTAGCATTAATGTAGAGCAGAGTAGGGCACAACTTAAAACATTTAGATTTTTACCAAAAAAATTGTCAAATATTTGAGCAAGATTATTAATTTTACTTATACAAGCACCCCCCGTAGCCCATAGGTGGGGTTAATGGGGTTAGTTGTAAAAGCTGCTAAAAAGTCTGGTAAATCGATGTAATTGCAATTAATTCAATATAAGTCTGTTATTTGAGCTAGACGAGCTAAATGTGTAAAAATATTTGCATTGAAATACAGTTGTATGGAAAAAGTTGGGCACCCCTGGTCAAATTACATGATTTGTAGATTTTCTAACTAAATAACTGAACACATCCTCTACATGGAACCCACTTCTGCACATTTCAATGCACAATCACTGTTTATTTGCTGAATTTAACATATTGGGACATAAATGAGGCCTGTGCAAACGTTACGGCACATTTTATACCTAATTTTATTTTTAAAATAAAAGTTACTCTTACGGTACATCTTTAGGGTGAATATTGAGAAATATCTGTTGTATCAACTGTGAGGGATACGAGAAGGGCCTCTCTAAGTATATTAAACAATACATGTTACACTTTACCTCATGTTAGTTTGTGCCCCACTCTATTCTATGTTTTTTTTTCCTTTTCCGGTATAATTACCATTTTACAGATAAAACATTTTGTTATGACAGCAACTGTATAATTTTGGTATGACTGTGTGTGGATAGTCTGGTACTGTTCAAAAACCACCTTTCATTTATTTAATTTCTAGGCAAAACTGCCATTACATACAAGTTACTCATTGTTCAGGAGATGTTTCTGAGGAGATTAGATGCAAGATGATCCACTTGTGAAAGGAAGGAGAAAGGAAAATAAGTGAAAAAAAGAAGAGCTACCAAAAATGAAATTCAAAAAATGATTAACAGCTACAGAGAAAACAGGACTCCTAACAACCCCCTGGAAGACCTGGAGGGTATTCCATAAAGCAGGACTTCTCAGTTTAGCTAGATAACTTAAGCCCAAAGCCAAGTTTGTCCTATAGGAAAAAAAAGCTGAGGGACATTCCCATTGGACAGTCATAATCTTTGGGCTTAAGTCATTTGGCTAAGTGAGAAATCCTGCTTTGTGGAGTACCCTCCTGGTAGACCATTAAACTGCCCCCATCAGATAATCAGCACTCAGTGTTTATCCTGCTCCACTCATGCTTCAGATCTGAAGATCGTCACTGAACATGTATGGGATTTCTTAGATTGTGAGAAGCAGAAAGTGCAACCAACTTCTAAGACTGAACTTTGGAAGTTAAAAAATAGCCCTGCAGGTTTTTCTGGAAAGCTGAAAGTGAGTCTGTAATAAAAAGGTACAATTGGCCTCACTAAGTACTGAAAATGCATGTTTTATTGCTAAAAATGACCGATTTGGCTAGAAATAAAAAAAATGAAGGGTGGTCTCTGACTTTTGCACAGCGCTGTACATGTTAGCTTGCGTTAGTACTTTGCACACTATTATGTGTATGTTTTAGTGTTTTCTTTACCTGTATGGGACCTCATATGTGTGCGGTAATGGCTGTGTTGGGTAAAGCTCTTCCCGCACACTGGACAGACGTACTCCCCCTGTTGTTGCCCTGACCTCACCATCCCTACAGCACACATACACAGAAAGAGAGAGAGAGAGAGAGAGAGAGAGGACGGAGAGTAAGTCAAAGAGGAAAGCCATGTAAAAAACCACATGAGAGAGGGAGCGAGAGAGTGAGAGCAGGCGAGAGAGGAGCAAACATCATTAGTATGTCTAATGTGTCATTATGTGAGCTACCTTCAGGGCCTGGATGAGGAGCTGTCTGGCCGCATCACGCGAGCACTTCTGACAGGCTGACGTGTACACAGCCCCGCACGGCCGCATAAATTACCGCGAATTAAAAGCCTCGCCCTGTGATGTGCCCTCATCTGCGCTACCGTGTCACATGTCAGGTGTGCCTCTCTCTCTCTCTCTGCCCTCCCTCTCTCCCTCTCCTTCGCGCTCTCCTCCTCTAGCCGAGCAGCTGGATGCTCTTTTCCTGCCTGTCGCTCTGGCTCTGTCAAGCCTCGTCCGCTCCGGCGATTCGCCAGGACACCCGTGTGGCAGGAGAACGGCCCGCCGAGGTAACGGGAACAGAAGAGGAACCCGGCCTCTCGTTTTCCCCTCAGGGCCCGCAAAAAAAAGAGAGCTCGCCAGCCGAAACGATGTCCCCTTGGCTCCTGTCCGTCACCCGGCGCCGGTGGTCCTACCTGCCCTGACCCTGGCGGCCCCGCGTTGTCGTGGCGACGAGCCGTGACTGAAAGTGTTGGTGGCAGAGCGGAGCCGGGGCCGCCGTTCGTAAACACGAGTTATTAGCATGCATGAGCTGCGCTAAACAGGAAGAGCAGCGGACGGCACGAACAAAAGCGGAGCCCCATGTTGGAAAGGTCACTGTATTGTATGTGACTTAAAGGGCTAAAGTGGAGCCTGATGATATCGGGCCGGACAGCTGACAGAGACTTCCTCTGTCTCTCAGTAGTTCAACACCAGAGACCGCGGCGGCGGCCGGCCAACAACAGCCCGGCAAATTGACTTCGAACGAAGAGAGGGAGGGAGGGAGGGAGAGAGGGAGAGAGGAGGGGGCTTAAAAAATAAAAAAAAGGAGAAAGAAGAGATTCAGTAATCACCATTTTTCAAAGCAGCTGGTGGCTTAATTTGACTCCTCTTGCTCTTTCACTCTCTCTCCCTCTCCCTCTCCATGCTACTTTGCATATTTGTAGCATCGAGGCACTGCGGGCCCTCAGAGATTGCCTGCCATGGCGTTGGAAGCATGTTGTTTAAAGCCAGAAATGCCTCTCAGCGATAGCTGTCTGAAATGTTTTTGCACACTTTGAGAGTTTGCATAAAGATGAAGACATTACTCAATAGTTCCATTAACCTTTTGCGTGTGTGTGTGTGTGTGTGTATGTGCACGTGTGTGTTTGCATAGCTGTTGAAAATAGGCGCGTGTGTGTGTGTGTGGAGCGTTTTTCTCTTGCTTTTTTATTTTTCATTTTAGCTCGACACAAATGAATAATAACGGCCTTGTCTGAATATTTGGAATAACCGAGAAGCGTTCGTTCAAGGTGTCAATCTTCATACCTTACAGGGCCCATATCCTACACTTTTCATGCATTTTATTATTTTCCCTGAGGTCCACTTTGGTTTTATGTACCTAAGAAAGTCATAATTTGTTTTTACAGGACGACTTTCAAACCTCTCTCTCTCCCTTAGAATTAAACAGGCTGTTTTTTTTTTTTTTGTTTTTTTTTGTTACTGCACCTGAGTATTTCTCTAAATACTCTTAATCTGTCCATCAACATCTCCTGTTATCATATATGCTAAAAGGAGAGCTTAATTCCAAACATATTTTACAGTCACTGGTGTTGTATGAATATGGTGTAACACCAGTGACAGTGACTCCAGTGACATTCTGGTTAAAACTGAGGATTCTGTAAATTGGCTGACTCACTGGCCATCAGATGACCTTGTGCAACTATTTAAACTCAGTAATAAAAGTGATAATATGGCATTATTTTGACATAATATTAATCACCCAGCCATTAAAGCACATAACACCAGTGACACACAGACGTTATGAGCTGCCGGATAAACAAAATTATTAATAAATGAATGAAATATAGTGAGCGAGTGTGACTCGCCTTCTCATGCCTTGAGATGCTTCCTCTCTGATGAGCCTCGACCCAAAGAAGCAGTTTAATAGAGCTGAAAATACTGTGTTAAAATGTAATGTAAGAGTCCTGATAACACCAGTTACCAAAATCTCTGTGACAAATGATTTTTTTAAATTTAGTATAACGTTAATGATATAAAAAAGTAAACATGAATCTGTTTTATACAAGGTCCTAAGTTAAACCTTTTAAAAATATTGTTTCATATTAAAAATGGTTTCTCAAATGTGGAAAAATTGGTTTTGGAGCTGTTTTACATACGGCAAGCGACTATGGAACAGGATAAAAAAGAAAAATCAGAGAAATCATAAGAGAAAAGTATTATTTAATCTTAGGTCAATTGTGTAAATTTACGTACTGACTTTTGAAACTGTGCCTAATATTTTAAGCATCTTTTTAAGCCCTGCAAACTTTGTGACATGGTTGATTTATCTTTGCAACAGAAAAGCACCTACCAGACTGAGGCGAGTCTTCAGGATGCCTTCTTTACATGAGTGAAGCACAATTAATGAACTTTACATTATTTGTAGTTATGATCTGGGGTGCCATGTCTAAAATAGTTATATAATATAGTTGTATAATATATTGTATTATTATATACAACTACATTGTGCAGCCCTACAGATAAATAGCTAAGATAGCAGTTATTCTGCCAAGAACAGGTATTTCTCTAGAAGCAGAACTGCACAACACGGACAGATTATTATTTTACAATTATCATATTGGTCCACATTGCAAATCATCAGTGCCTGAACAAAAACTCTTTATCTCTAAACTGGTAACAGACAAAAACTTGTATGCAAAAGTTTGGGCACCCCTGCTCAAATGTCATCTTGTTGATTTTCTGTGTATATAAAGTTTCCACCTCATCTTCAGAGAACACACTTCTGCACATTTTCATGCACAATTATTGTTTATTTGCTAAATAAAAAAAAAAAACATAAGAAAAATAAAACATAAAATGTGGCCTAAGCAAAAATTATGCCATATTTTAGATTTTATTTCGTTGCTGTGGAAACAAAACCTCGCATCTCCATTTTTTTCTCTTTTCAGTTTTTGTCATAATTTGAAATTGCCTGTTGCTCTTTACATTGTATGTAAATTTCACGATGAATGGACAGAAAGTAATGGCCAAAAATTACTTCCAAAAAAGTCTGGCTCCATTGACTTACATTAAAAGTAAAGAAGGTTTTTTCCTTCTCCTATAAAGTTACCACTTTGGAGATACGAGGATTTGTTTCAACAACAGTGATGTATTTTTTCCAAAATGTTGCCATCAAATAAATAGAAACTGTGCCCTAAAATTTGCCTTTATAAAATTTGTTCCCTCTTGTTTCTGTAAACTCATTTTCACTTAGAAAATCTAAAAAATACATGTAATTTGTTTAAACTATTGCATACAACTGTATATATTCATCCATTCATGTTGACATTCTAACTCATTATAATGGTTAGCTGATTTTAAATTATGTAAAAAAAAAAAGGAGATACAAAGTTTTATTCTGACCGCAGCAACATGCAATGTGCCTTAGAATATAATAAAACACATAACTGAACCTTTAATGTGATATGATAATAAATAGGCCTGAATTACTCCGACCAAAATTATTTATGTCTCTTAAATTGCCTTTCTTATCAAAACACTGAAGAAACCTATCTGGAACTCCTGAGGTGGGTCAGCGCACATAATAAACCCCTTAGTAATTTGTTAGAGGACTCATTTGTACATTAAGATCTTCTACAATATTGGTACTGCAAAGGCCAATGTAACGGTAATGATTAACTAATGATATACTGTGTAGCTTTACTCTACAAGTCATTTTAGAAACCTTCCTCTACTTTCTGTAGATGTACAAATGAACTGGTGGTGTTTTGAGCTCACTCCCTTGTCTTACCTGCTTGCTCCATCATGATGTTACTGAAGCCCCAGTGATGGTACAGCGCTGCCAGGTCATGAGGGCTGCAGTTTTTCAAGAAACTGAAGATGTCTGTAAAAGCTTCTGGACTTTCTGCTGTTTGCTGCCTCTTGGGTTGGGAGTGAGACGATGATCCGGGCAGGCCTAGCCTACTCCAGGGGTCATATCCTGCAGAGGTCTGAGTGTCCTGGACTTGAGGTTCAGACCGGCTGGGCGTCTGCGGGGCTTGGGCTTTGGGACTCCTCTGCTCTGAGACATTGTGCTTGCTGGAGAGCATGAAGCGAAGTCCCTCCTGGGGTAACAAGCTAGTTTCCATGACTCTGCTTCCTGTCTTTGGGCTTCCGGTCTTCTGAGGAGTTGCTGTTGGTCTTGCTGTGCTAGTAGAGGTGGCAATTTGTTGGTGGGCCTCCATTCTGCTTTTGGTGGTCCCGATCTCATCTGTCTGGGAGTTGCTGGCCTTGTGTTTGGAGGCGTGCGCCGATCCTCCGGTGTGCCCACCCTTGCTTTGTGAGGAGGTGGATTCGCAACTGCTGTTTTGAGGCTTAGGCTTCTTTGTTCCTGTGGGCCCAGATTCAGGAGGGGTCGTGCGGAAGGTGCGTGTCTGGGGCAGTGATGGACAATCCTTGCCCTCCAGAAACGGAGGTGGTCCAGTGCGTCTCTTGAAATCAAGGATTGATTTAGGCCCCTTGAGGCCATTTTTGGGAGCCCACTTGGGGGCCAGTGTAGCACTGTCAACTTTATGTGCAATCCTCTGGTGGATCCAGAGAACTTCAGGGTACAACGTAGCATGGGAACAGTACGGGCACTGGTGCCTCACCAGACTTTTCTGCACTTCTCCTTCTTTCGGGTTATCCGCCTCCACCGAAAGATTCAGCAGACTGGCATCCACTTTCTCGGTACTGACCTCTCCCTGCCCTTTGCTTTTCCCGCCCCCTCTCCCATCACTGTTCCTGGAGGGAGGAGTTGTGCTGCTCATCGCCGCCCTCTCCAGGTGGTTGGAGGAGGTGTAGGGCCAGTATGGCTGCTGCAGCAGGGCTTTCCTCAGCCTGGGGAAGCCTCCGTGGCTGGTGGAAGGACTGTGGCTTTGGCTAAATGTGCTGGTTAAGGCCTCACGCTTCTGAACCCGGTCCCTGATAGCTGTGTGCTGAACGTGCATGTGGGCCGCCATGGCAGATGGGTCGGAGGTGATGAAGTCACAGTGGTCGCAGGTGTATGGCTTTTTCTCTGAAAACGCAGAAAAACAGGAAATGAGTATTCATAGATCAAAGGAGAACGTTACCAAAAGCAAAAAGAGTGACATACATTTAAAAAGTTATCTGATGGCACATGTGCTCCCTTTCAAAACTGCTTAGGACAATTTTTTTAGAATCAAGTACACTGACGTCTTTTTCATGATACCATGCAAGCAGAAAGAATATATTCTGAGGCAGTCTTAAGTCCTCTTTCAGCAATTTTATTGTACTATAAAAATGATCCCATCTGCAGCAAAAATATATGTACATACATTTCTTCTCATTCGAAATATACGTGCAATATATGTCAATATATCGCTGCTGTGGGAACAAATCCTCGCATCTTTATTTTTTGTCATTTTTCACTTTTTGACATAAATTGAAAATGCTTGTTTCTCTTTACATAGTGTGTTAATTTCATGGTGAATGGACCGAAATGAATGGCCCAAAATTACTTCGAGAAAAGTCTGGTTCCACTGACTAACATAAGAAAGTAAAGCAGGTTTTGTCCTTCCCCTGTAAAGTTATCATTTTGGAGATATGAGGTTTTCTTCCGACAGTGAGGTTTGAGCACCAAAATGTTAATGTGTTTGTGTAAACATTTCCAAACCACTCCTTGAAATTGCCCAATATTATTTGTAGTTATTATTCAATACCAAATTTGGCTAATCAATCCTTCTTTATGGTAAAGTGTACTGCTGATAACATTTATCAAATCCATGTGGTGGCTGGAGGCATAAAGGAGAAATCTGGAACAACACTATGTTCTTCAAACCAGATAACAAGGTACTGATTATTTATTTTTTTTTATTTTACATTACATTTGTTGTATTGTTAAATGTTTTTATAAGCTAAGAAAACCCTTACTACATTAACATATCGCTGCTGTCGGAAGGAAAAATCTCCATTTTTGTCGTTTTTCAGTTTTTGACATAATTTGAAAATGCCTGTTGCCCTTTATGTTGCATGTAAATTTCATGATGAATGGACCAAAAGAAACGGCCCAAAATTACTTCCAAAAAGTCTGGTTCCATTGACTTACATTAAAAGTAAAGCAGGTTTTTTCCTTCTCCTGTAAAGTTATAATTTTGGAGATAAAAGGTTTTCTTCCGACAGCAGCGATATATGCACATAAAAGTAGATTAAATATATATGCAAAGATGTACATTTTTTATATGTACTTATATGTTAAAAAAGTAAATATATTTCAAAATTCAAAAATACTGATACATATTTTTAAAAATATACAGTATTATGCTCCTAAGGAACCTAAGCACATTGTCAAACCATTTACCTCAGAAACGTAACCTTTTAAAAACACCATGTTATTAGAATAAAGAAGAAGTACAAATAAACAACAAAGAACCACATTTTTTTCTACACTCTTACGATGATGGTTCTTTAAGGGTTTTTAGTAAAGAAAATGGTTCTGTATAGAATCTTTTTAAAAAGTGGTCTATATAGCACCAAAAAAGGTTCTTCTATTGTTATGATGTCAAGCCTGTAACAATAGAAGAACCCTTTTTAGTGATATTTTGAACCCTTTTCAAAAAGGTTCTATATAGAACCATATAAAACACACTCTCCACCAATCTGAAGAACCCTTTCATGATGCAAAGAACCCTTTAATCATGCTAAGGGTTCTTTGTGTGCTCATGGTTCTTTACGTAACAATTTTCTTTAGTAAAGAACCCTTAAAGAACCACCATTTTTAAGAGTGAAGAAAAAAATATATATATATATGTGTGTGTAAAAAAATTGCCTACAACTTTTGCACAGCACTTTACGGTAATGTAAGGTGAATAACAAGTCATGCTATGAGTGTCAAATACGGTCATATGTTGTTAAACAGCTTGTGCGCTTTAACTGCTTCTGCACTGTAGGCTTCCCTGAACCGATGTGATACATGCCTCTGACCACAAGATGGCAGCACTTCACTGTGGAAACAGTAGTCCACCATGTACTTTCTGATGAGCCCAAAGAACTGAAAGGCTTTACTGACCTGTGACACAAGACCTTTCAGATAATCTTATACATAATTACCCTTTTAGACCCTGCAGAACAGGCTGTGTTCTCTCAGCCTCCCTTGACAGCATTTCTTTGCCATTTCAAAGAGTATAATAATAATTACGCTGCCCACATAACGAGACCACGCAACCTTTCCGAGGTAAATCAGGTTTAGGTCTCAAATAATCTTTGATATAGTCTGTCACACAGTCATTTGCGTAGAATGCATATGCATCTGTATGCATAATTACAAAAATAATGCTACTAGAGCCATATATATTGTTAGTGTTACATTCAAGCAGCCACATGAAGCATCTCAGCCACAGAATGTGAGAACAGTAGCTGCATCCTCCCACGCGTTCTACTGGGTGAAGAACATAAGGAAGGCATAAGAGGAGTAACTGAGCAGGGCCTGAGAACACAGTCTGGACCCACCTTCCCTCATCTGTCAGGGAGATGTTTGTTTACACTCAGTTCAGTGAACCCACAGTAGCTCTTTCTCTCTCTCTCTCTCTCTCTCTCTCTCTCTCTCTCTCTCTCTCTCTGTGCCATCTGGTTTGTATTTGTGGCTCAGACTGGCCGCTGTACAGTTCTCTTTCAGCCTCTGAGGTGCTGCTTTTCAGCCAAATCGCAGTGGGAGGTCCTCTCAGACGCACTATTCACGAGTTTAACCATCATGTCCGTTCCCGTGCATTAAACACCCTCTAAAGACTGATCCTTGTGTTAAAGGCGGATAATGATGGGGAAGGTCTGGGGAAAGTGATTTACAGTGAACAGGCTGTGTGTCAGCAGTGAACAGACTGATTTTGTCCAGCACATTTGACAGTGATACTTCCCTCCTTCTTCAGGCTCAGAGAATCCTTTATATTTTGAAATGCAAAACTCTACGTGTGTCTCAGTTTTAACCACAGGGTCTGTATTTCAGTATTACTGTTCTATTAAAACTTTGTAACTCCATTTTCACCACTTATCCCCTTAAATGACCAACAGGCCCAAAGTTTGATTATACACTCCTATAACCTAAGAATAGTCTTAGTGTGTAATAAACCTGAGGTTATTACCTAGGCAGCCTAGATGGCAGCCTATGGCATTGTGTGAACATTTCATGATGAATGGACCAATAGAAACGGTCCAAAATAAAAGTTACAATTTGAAGATTCTGTTGCGTTTAATTTTGTTTTACATAACGCTGCATAACAAACCTCGTATCTCCAAAATGGTAAGTTTACAGGAGAAAAAAAAGTCTATCTATCTATCCATCCATCCATCCATCCATCCATCCATCCATCTATGATCGGACCATAAGTAACAACCCAAAATCACTTGTACAATCATCTGGTTCCACTCACTTACACTAAAACTATATATATATATAACTGTATGGGAACACAATGCTAAATAATATACTGTAATGATCTAATTACATTATTTTTTGGTCAAGCTATCTGCCTTGAGGTTTGATCTCCACTATTCAAATATGATATCATCTTAGAATCTTCTACAACTCTGCTCATTATTCAAGACACAACTAACACTTTTTATTTTTTTTATTTACAGCTTCTTAGTGTAATACTGATCATCTGAAACCTGTGAAGGTGTACAGGATGAGCACATTAGAACTTGTCTACGACTAATTTGGTTGTGTTTTATTAAAAACATTGACTGTAAACCTCTTAATAGTGATTCTTAACTTTTTAATGCTAGTGTAAATGAGTAAATGAGACTGACACTGATTTTACATAGTCAAATATCTGTCTTTGCTTTTTTCATCATTTGAAAATGCCAGCTGCCCTTTACATTGTGTGAATGGAGCAAAGGAAAAAGTCCAAAATGTCTTGGAATAAAATCTCACTGCATTAATGCAGATTTTCATTATATGCATGTTTCTTCAACCGCGACCCAGAAGGATAAGCAGCTTAAGAAGAGTGGGTGTGTGTGTGTGTGTGTGTGTGATTCTTCAGTACCAGTTCAGTAACAGGTGTCTCATGCATATGCAGTGAATTACGCAGAAATGTTGAAAATCAGTGGAATTTCCCCTTTAAGGGGAAAACTTCTTTTTGCGAAATTTGAATTGGGCCTCCACAATGATGTGGCTTCAGGAGATACATACTTCTCATAATTGATACGCTCTAAAATGGGATGTGTTAAATAACAACACTTATTTGTGTAACCCATTTAACACTTTTTGTTTTTTTTTTCTGTGTTAAAAGTGACACAAAAAGTGTCCATAACAGGGCACAGAAATATTTCAACACATTTTGTGTTAAAAGTAACTGATGTGTCTAGTTAGAGACAGAATGTGTTGTTTTTAACACATCTGTGTTAAGAGAGTACACATTTCTAGGAATGGTGGAAGACTCTTTGTTAAATTATTACACTGAGAGGCAAAACAGGTGTCTGCAGTGAACAATACACCAGCACTCATGCGAATAAGCAGCATTTACTCCAGAAACACCAAATTTGTTCTTCATGTCTGTCTATCCAGGTCATGCTGTGGTCAAACTGAGAGGAATCTGTGAGCTCTGTCCTCGGCTACATGCGTACTCTCACACAGAAAAGGGAAGAGCGGAAAAAAAAGGACACAAAACCCCTCTTCAGGGTTGTCTTCCTGACACAGGAAATCCTGAAATAGCATCATGCAAAGAGGGCTTGTGAGCTCACAGTCAAACGAGCAGAAAATCAGACAAATCAGGGGCTGCTAATGCTCTGCGATAACTGTCAAAAGGCCAACCAGCTGCTAGGACTGAAGCCAGGTCCCGGCCTGTTAGCAATACGGGAAGTTAGATCAGCTGCAGCTGTTTTACGGGAGTTTGTACATAAACAGAAGTGAGAAGTAGGGCTGAGTGGATCGATGAAAACAGCCTTGTCACACCAAACAGTGCAAAAGAAAAACATCCCTTTTCTTTAGAAGGTCGGGTTACATGTTTTGTTGATTTTGTAAGTGAAAATAAGTGAACACATCCTCTACAGAGAACACACTTCTGCACATTTTAATGGACAATTAATGTTTATTTAATTAATTTAACAGATTAGAAGAAAATAATAAAAATAAAAAAAACAGAAAATATGACTTCTGCTAAAGTTTGGGCACAGATCACATTTTAAAGTGTTTTTTTTTTCCTTTACAATATGTTAAATTTAGCAAATAAACAGAAACTAAAAGAGCTAAAATGTTCCTATTTAGGTTTTTTTCCCTGTAGAGGACGCGTTCATTTATTCCAATTAGAAAATCAATAAAACATTAACCAGGGATGCCAAAACTTTTTATTTAGAATGAATACTACACTGCAAAAAATGGTATATTGTCAAGTAAAATTATCTTAAATTCAGTCAATTAATCCAATATTTCTCCTGTTGAGATTGTTGTAAGTTTAATTTAAGATTATTTACCTTATTTTTTGACATTTTTACTTGTTTTAAGAAATGTTATTAAGTAAAATTATCTTACTATGCAGAATTTTTAAGAAAACAAGTGAAAAGTGTCTAGAAATAAGCTGGATAATCTTATAATAAGTGCAAAACCATCTCAGAATGAGAAATATTAGATATATCGACTAGATTTAAGATAATTTCACTTGGCAAGATGCCTTTTTTTGCAGTGTATAAAGCAATCAAATTTTTTTCACTAGAACGCCTAATGATGTCATATATCACTGTTTTCCGAAGAAATCCTCGTATCTCCAAAATGGTAACTTTACAGGAGAAGGAAAAAACCTACTTCACTTTTAATGTAAGTCAATGGAACCAGACTTTTCATTTTGGGCCGTTTCTTTTGGTCCATTCACCATGAAATTTACACACAATGTAAAGTATAAAAGGTATTTTCAATTTATGTCAAAAACTGAAAAACGTTTTTCAGTTTTTTACATAATTTGAAAATACCTGTTTGTGGAGATACGAGGTTTTCTTCTGACAGCAGCGATATAATGTAATGATATCTTGACAAGTGCGATCATCTTGAATCTAGTTAATATACAGTTGTAGGCAAAAGTTTAGACGAATTTTGTTGCAAATATGTTAATATGTTCTTAGAGAACAAACTTAAATATGGCATTTTTCTGTAAATTCTACTGCACCATATTTATTTGCTGAGTTTAACATATTAAAAAAATTATATAAAAAAAGTATAAAATGAACCATAATTTTTGCACTTGTCACATCTCATGTTTTACTATATTAACAATATGTTAAATTCAGCAAATGAGCAGTAATCGTGCATTAAAGCGTGCAGAAGTGTGTTCTCTATATAGGATGCGTTGACTTAACAAAACATATAATTGACCAAGGGTGCACAAATTTTGCATAAGACTGTCTCTACTATTTCCCATTGCGAGATTTTTGTAAAAACATTATAAATTAACTTATTTCTGGACACTTCATACTTGTTTTAAGTCATTTGATCTACACTATAGTCTTATTTCATTGGCAGATAATTTTGCTTGAAACAATTGTGTTACATTGATGTAACACGAGCAACTAATGAGCCGACTGCTCTACATAAAATAACTTAAAAAAAGAAAAACACGTCTAGAAATAAGTTAACCCCAGATTAGTAGTAGGAGTCCAAATTTTGCTTCTTTAGTTTGGCACTGGAACTACGAGTCTAACGTTGCTAATGAAGACAAGAAGTCAACAGTCACCCAAATCTACATCCCCAAAACTTCTCTCAACTTGCTCAAACCACATCCAGCTCTTCATTAACTCTTCATTACGGTCACACAGACTTCTCAATGTGGTTTAGGATACAGTCTGACTTACTGTGAACTATAAAACTAAATTTTCACACTTAAGAAGGAGCATCGGAATTCGACACCTGTTGCCTAAAATGGCTGCCTGTTGCATTTGGCTACATGATGACGTTTCGTCCATTTTTATAGTAATTATTATTTTATTTTATAGTAATTATATAGTAATAATTATTTTATAGTAATTATTATTTTATTTTATAGTAATTAATTAGACTGCATATGGTTTGAACAGGCTGAGAGAAGTTCTGAGGATGCATTTAAAGAAAAGATTTGGGTGACTATTGACTTCTAGTGTTTGTTAGCAACGAAACTAATAAGGCAAAATATGGACACCAAACATACCTTAACTGATCGACTGCATCTGGGGTTAGTACAGAATTGTGTAAACGTTATATTTCACTGAACTATTTACCACTGGACTTCTTGTCCAATATCTATACCTCACTTTTTCCTTTAAATTGCTGGAAGATAAGTAGTTCCTCACATCAGCTAATATAAGGACACTGCTGTGTGCTAGTGCGGTGAAGAGCCACTGTTCCAGATTCAACTGTGCTTCGGCATTTTCCCACAAGATGTCTCCCTGCTCCATTACTCGGGATACTGGATTACACAGTCAGTGCCTAAAGCCCTCTTTTTCAAAAGCTTGCACATGTAAAGCTTTTGGTGTAATTGAATACAGTCACTGCATGTGAGACAGATTCCTCACCGCTATTAACAACATAATAGTTTTTTTGCACCACAAAAGCCTTTTCATACACCCCACTAAATTCCATGCTCTGAGACCAAAATACGAGTCTATATGTAATGGTGTCATTACTCAGTTTACTTGGTGAAATCAAACAAAGGAAATCTCACTGTACTTCCAGACCGTCTACAGATATTGAGTCACTGCAGCAGCTAAGCCTGCCTCGCATTATCCATCATTAATCCTTTACTTTACTGCCATATCTGGTCATCCAGGGAATAAATGCAGCAGTGGCAGAGTCTATATCCTGCATATTATTCTCACTCCTCTCACAGTTCATCCCTTTCTGTAGAGTGAATATGCTTCACTTCCACCTGTTCCACAATTCAGCCAGCTTTACACTGCTTACAATACAAATCTTGAACAGAAAAATCAGCCTCTTTCAGCTCAAAAATTAGAATCTCTTGAAATCTGAATTGAGCAAAACTGTACGGCCTAATGAACCAACACAACACATGCAGCTAAGTGTCAAGGTCGTTAATGATAAAGTGAGTTATTCCCTTACCTGTACCTTCAGGTTGTATCCTCTGACTTTGGTCCTTGACGTCTGTAGCAGAGTCCCCGGGTTTAGAAAGACTGGGCTGCCTTTTAGCAAACAGACTCTCTTGCAGTGAAACCCCATTCATGCCGTCGCTCATGCCGCCATGTCTTATGAGCATGTGTATCACCATCTGTTGCTGAGTTCGGAAGCCTTTTCCACACTCCAAGCACTCCGAGGTCTTGTTTTGGGAATTCTTCCGGCTATGGCGGGGAGAGGGACGGTACTCAGAGTCACTCAAACTCTCAGCGCTACCATCTCCCGTAGATGCCTGCCCACTGCTTCTCTGCTGATCGGCATTGCTGCTGGAGTTGCTTGAACTGTGGGTCACTGTCCCCCGCTTCTTCTTATTCGGGATGGTCAGGGAGGCATCCAGCTGTTTTTTCCTCTTTTCTTGTCTCAGTAACACATACTCGCCCTTTTCCCGATCGTAGGCCACATCTGCATCTGCTAGCCTCTCCTCCCAGCCCAAGCCCTTCTCAGAAACTTCCACCACCCTGCCCCTGGTGGCCAGCTGCCATGCCTGGTAGCTGCTCACAGGGTCCAACTCTGGGATTCTCTTGCCAAGACTCCCCTCAGATAGCTTCTCCGTCTCACCCGCCGCTTGCAGGTTCAGGCACTCCATGAAGCGTCTCTTGGTGGCAGGAGATAAATGATCATCGCTCTTGTTTGAAGGTTGCTCTGCATTGTGGACTCGCTCGTGCAGCCGCAGACTCTTGCGGTCATGGAAGAAGTTCCCACACTTGGCGCACAGTTCGTACAGGCATACCTCATTTACCAGGGAAGCTTCATCCTGTGACACGTTGTTGACGGTAGCGGGAGGTTCAGAGTCACTCTTGGGCTTGGCCTTCGTGCCATGGGTCTTCATATGGCTGCGCAGGAACCAGGGCTCGCGGAAGCGCCGGCCACAGATGCGGCAACCGTGATCAAGGGCACTCTGATGCTTCTTCATGTGGGCTTTGAGGAACCAGGCTTGAGTAAACACCTGGTCACACTGATCACAAGGAAAGTCCCCTTTGCCAAGCTCATTCTCTTTCTCTGCTTCTTCCATGCAAGGGCCTTCCTCAATCATGGATTCTTCTTCCACTGGAGGGGTCTTCTCCATTCGGGCTTGCGGGAGCTCCTCCTGGGAGGCATCATGGAGGTCTTGCATATGCTGCTCCAGCTCGGCCTGACTCCGGAGCCTCTTCCTACAAAGTGAACACTGCTTGCCTCCCTCATTGGATGTCCTCTCCTTTTTAGCCCCTTTCTTTCTGGCTTTAGTGGCCTCCTCGCCATTGACCACCTTATTGCAGGCAGAGGTGCTTTCTGTTGGGCTGGAACAACCACCCTGCTCCTCAGGTACCCCTCCTTCCTTCTCTCCCTCATCTTCTGCCTCCTCGTCACCAACTCCTGGGCTCTGATTCATACTGTCCAGCTTGTGGCTGCGAATGTGGGCCTTCAGACTGCCTTTCTGCGCTGAGCGGTGCTGGCAATGGGGGCACTTGTACGGCTTCTCCCCAGTGTGCTTCCTCATGTGCTGGGACAGAGAGCTTAGGAAGGGAAAAGTTCTGCCACAGAGCTCACAGTTATGGCCCTGATTCTTCTCTTCATCTGCCTTATTATGGGTGGCCTTGGAGATGGGGTCATCCACTGCGATTTCTTGCCGTTCAACCTCCATGTTAAGGCTCGAATGATCTGCTATGTGGCTATCTGTCGTCCAGTTTGTTATATCCTAGTAAATATGGGTCAGCTTTAGTCATATGTCCTGAATGAAAGTTCTCTTTACCGTAAGTCTCACTGATGATTGATGCCGGGTAGTTGTGCTGTTTTTCACTTGATTATGGTTTCCGCTATGAATCATTTTACCTACGGGAGACCTGCCTCATCCTGTGACCTGTGGAGAAACAAAAGCAGCATTAGATGATGAGCCAGCCTAGCAACTAAATATAAGTTTGTACATGTAGATGAGTAAGCATTTCTAAAAAAAAATGCATATGATGGTGCTTTCATCCATTTTCTACATTTTGAAGACTAGTGAGTCGCTACGCTTATAATAGCCATAGTGATGCATTAGATGGATAACATGAAACTCTGGGCATTCCTGCTGTGTATATGGCGTAGTCTTTGCTGTGGAAATGTGCTTAAAGGAACCATCAAAGAGCAAGGACTATGCATTATATCTGAAATGCTGCGCAACCAATGTGCACTTCCTTTGTGCAGAATTTTAGGTACTTTGAACTTCTGTTTTGCACAGACCTACTTGCATAATCCAGAAGGGGAAACTTTCTGCTCAATGAAATCCTTCAGATGTAAACAAGATCATTCAGAGTGGTTTGCTGTGAAATGCTCCATTCTAGAGTCAGAAACCAGACACTTGAAGAGTGCAATGCATCTTAAAGCTACTACACACACAGTTATTACATGAAATGGTTTTGAAAACTTAACTTGATTTAAAACAGTGTTTTGGAATAGTTTTGATAAAGTTTTGGCTTAAAACTACTTTTAATCATATATTCATGGCGGAGAGGTATATGCAAGGCATTGTAATAGCAAAATGGTCCCCAAAAGTTTTCACATTATTCGCATTACATATAAAAACTCAGGTTCACTGAAGATTTTGGATAACAAGTAAAAATGCTATATTGTGTAGTAAAAATCACGACATCAGAAGTTGGTGAGCTTCTCCAGAGTGGCACGTTTCAAATCATAACACTTACAAATGGCTTTGTTTATATCTCAGTTACTGAATTATGGAGAAATGTAGTATTACGTAAGCAGTCACATCTACATTCAGGCAGAAGCAAGAGTCAGAAAACTCAGTAATCACTATGATTATGGGCCTACTGCCTGCTACACATACATATCGCTGCTGTCAGACTAAAACCTGTATGTCCATTTTTGTCATTTAACATAATTTGAAAACTACTGCCCTTTACATTGTGTGTAAATTTCAAGATGAACAGACCAAAAGAAATGGCCCAAATTGACTTGGAAAAAAGTCTGGTTCCATTAACTTGCATTAAAAGTTAATTATGTTTTTTCCTTCTCCTGTAAAGTTATCATTGCCAGCAGGACGTTGTTTATTCCTTCTCTGCGCATATTGTCAGTACAGTATAATTGGACAAAGCATACTGGACTCCACTGATATACCATTTAAAGAGAAAAAGAGAAAGAGAGCAAGCTAGAAGCAAACATCATTAGTATGTCTAATATGTAGCTATGCGAGCTACCTTCAGGGCCTGGATGAGAAGCTGTCTGGCTGCATCAGGCAAGCAGTTCTGACAGGCTGATGTGCACACAGAGACAGACTGAGCTTCTTGATGCCTCATCCCTCATAGGGAAACGTGTCTCTTTTCAGAGTGCATTAGACTGACTCATTTTAACAGCTTGCCTGTGTCTTTTCTGACTCAAACAAGCACCTAAAAAAAAATTCTGTTTGCAAGCACATTGATAATTACTGCTGAGGAGGACATGGCACAGTTTGAATCTGTAATCACACAATTCCCAGCCAGGAATCAGGATTTCCTGCCATTTTGTCTTGCTTTCCATCAGTTCCAAACAGCTCTCTCGTTTGTCAGGGAATAGTTTTGCAGAATGCAAGCTAAGCATACCACTAAAATCTGCATATAGATGTAAACAAAGTCATTCAGAGTGCTCTGAAGCGAAACGGTTCATTGTAATGAAACTTTGTTAGTAGTGGAACCACAAACATGGCCATTTTGTTTACCATGTAAAACCACCAGTGAACCTGAGTTTTTATATGTAATGTTGATGACGGTAAAACAGTGATACGTTTTCTTTGGGGGCTATTTTGCCTATTCACTTCATTTATCTCTCCACCATGAATGGATTAAAAAAAAAAAACATTTTAGGCCTTCTCAAAACTATCATAAAACTATGTCTCAGGCATCAGGCAGCTTACTCATAACCATAATCTTTTAGAGCTTTTAGTTCCTATCACCACCACCATCAACAATTCTGACTCAAATTTCTATAGAATGAAGCATTTCACACCAAACCACTCTGAACTACATCCTAATGGTTTAATTATGCAGACATTTTAGAAAATTGGTGGAATTTCCCTTTAAGATGTAACCAGTCATTCAGAGTGGTTTGATGTGAAATGGTTGATTGTAGAGACTCAGATTTCTTTACAGTGGTGGTGATAGGAACCAGGTGTCACCATGACTACAACACAGATATAGACATTTTATTTACTATCCAAAACCACCAGTGAACCTACACGTGTCTTCTGAGTTTTTCTATGGAATGTTGATGGTGGTAAAATAGTAATAAATCTGCAAAAATAAGTTTTCTTTGGGGTCTATTTTGCCTCATAATACCCTGTGTGTACCTATCTGCCATGAACAGACCTTAAAAAATGTGTTTTCATCCCAAACCTTCTCAAACCTATTGTCAAATAATGTATCAGGCATCAGGCAGTTCATAACCGTTTTGTGTAAAAACCTTCTGTGAGGAAGCTTGTAGAGGCATAAACAATTGGGATGTCTGGTTCCCATCACCACCACTGTGACTCTAATTCCTTCTAGAATGGAGCATTTCACATCAAACCACTCTGAAGGACTTTGTTTACATTTTACTGATTGAATCACACAGAAAATTTGAAAAATAGGTGGAATTCCCCTTTTAAATGATGGTTGAGGAGTTGGCAGTAGGGCCAAAAATGTACATGGTGGACCTGGTAGACCACCAAAACGGTCCCCATCAGATAAACACCAGAGCGGAGAAAATCAAGCTGCTTCAGATCTGAAACAATCAACATCCATCATCCTTCCACTGTGAGAAGACGACTCAGCGCTGTGGGTCTGAAAGGATGTGTGGCTGTTCAAGAAGAACCTCACTGAGAAAAGGAGACGGACACATCAAACAAAGAAGCTGAGCAATGGACTGACCACCCCAGAGTCCAGACCTCAACATCACTGAATGTGTTTACTTGGACTGTGATAAGTAGAAAGTACAACCAACTTCTAAGACTGAACTAAATAACCCTGCAGGCGTCTGAAAAAAAAGGAAGCTGGACAAATGAATTAGTTTAGGCTTCTGTTATATATCTAACTATATTTAACTTTTTTTCCTGATACCAAATGTTAAATAAACGAAGGTTGGTCTCCGACCTCTGCACAGTGCTGCGTGTGTGAGAGTCTCTTTGTCTTAAGGACAGTGGTGCCAGTCTCATCCCAGACCCAGTTCCCTCTCCTAGTCAGAATGAGGGATGGCCGTCTGCTCGCAGACCTAAATTGAGTATGTGTGTGCGCGTATGTGTGCGCGCTGAGGCGTTAAGGGCCGCATTCACTGTGGGCAGGAGAGGAGCCGGTTGGGACGAAGCCTCAGGGCCGAGCCTCTCTCTTTCCCAGCAATCAATAATCCATTATAAAACAACTGCATTTCACCACTCACATACAGACACACATACACCCACACATACGCAACTCCGCCGAGCGAAAAACTCGTATTATTATATAAACGAACACTACCTCGTCTTTAGCAGCGAGGGAGGATACAGTCGAGTGTCTGTCAAACAGCATTTTAGGTAACTGCACTGCTCTCTGATAAGATTATTTGTCTTATAAAAGCACGAAGGTTTTACCTTATTCTAAGTACATTTTTGGCACAGCAGTTAATAAAAGATGAGAGGGTAATTCTGATGTTCTGTTGTTTGATAAGCAGACTTGGCTCATGACAACTTGGCTCATTCTACTGTGCATGGAAACAGAGTCTTAGGTGCTTTTATCACATTTCAAAAGCTATATTTACGCATTTTGGTAACACTTTATCATAGAATCAGCAGCATTCGTAAGTGTACGCCACACCTAAATAAGCCCTTTGGGACACACTTTTATAAAGCCTTATTCCAACAACTGGCAGCATTTGTAAATTTTGAAATCAGCAAGTCTTACAACAAATAACACTTCTTGGAATAAGCCTTTATAATGTCTATATGGGTTTAAGCCAGCTGTCATGAGAGCCCATGTAGATGTTGTGTAGCCTTCTGAACATTTCACTGTGTTTAAAAGGCTACAGAACTCCTACATACGCCTCTCAAGACAACTAACTTGTAAAGACATTTATATAGGCTTACTGAGGGGTGGTGTAGTCTTATGAGCACTGACCTTCAATAAAGTGTGTATTTCCTTAGTAGTTTTAAGACATTTAGATATAGATTTAGATATTGCCAAGTATTTTTGCTACAATTTTTGTTACAATTGAAAGAAGCAGCATTACTGAGTCGGGAGAAAAATATGCTATGATGACAATCAGAGGTCCGAAAGCACAACCCATGTTGTTCATCCGCAAGTTGCGTGCAATTACTCATTTCCACCAGAGAGGTCTCCAAATCCCCAAAACTTGCATAGTGCAGCTTTAATATAAGCATTTACATCTCATTTAATGTATTTTCTTCTAATTCATATTATATATATATATATATATATATATATATATATATATATATATATATATATATAAAATTTAATATCGCTGCTGTCGGAAGAAAAACGTTGTATCTCCATTTTTGTCGTTTTTCAGTTTTGGACATTATTTCAAATACCTGTTGTCCTTTGCATTGTGTGTAAATTTCATGATGAATGGAGCAAATGAAACGGCCCAAAATGACTTGGAAAAAAGTCTGGTTCCATTGACTTACATTAAAAGTAAAGTAGGTTTTTCATTCTCCTGTAAATATATATATATATATATATATATATATATATATATATATATATATATATATATATATATAGTCATATTGTAATTGTTACTTCTGTTACTTAATGTTCTTCTGATAAATAAGAGAACTAACACGAGGTTAAAAAAAAAAAACAAATACAAGGCTAATTTGATAACATATGAAAACAAAGATATCACAACTTATTATAAGCCAAAATAACATGAACGAAAGAAGGCATACAGAGATAAAAAGTCACCAGTGTGCAGCTCTGAGCCAAACTGTAACTTTGTTGTCTTCTGTGAATCAATATTACATGATTATTAGCCAACTATGCTAAAAGGCTCATGAACACTATGTATGCTGCTTCGTGCAGAACGAATAATCTGAGAAAGAGCTGCTAGGTGCTGCGTTTACCATGTACTTGTTAGCTGTTGTTTGACATTACTAGCTAGCAATGTTCTATACTGGCCTTAAGAAGTCCCTGTGACCTGTGTGCAGAGAGGTGTGGAAAAGGAGCTCCAGAGTGAGTGGAGAGGGTGGGAGGTCACGGCTAAAATGGGCTGAACTCCACTGTTTCAGGATGTACGACTCATAGACAGGAACAGTTGGAAATGCAAATTAATCCGTATAAAGTCAATGGTGAGCTAACTGTCTGATCGTACACCACGACTAACCGTGAAACCATGACACCCAATCATGTTTATTTATTTTATCGGATATCAATATCAGAATGTAAAGATAATCTATCACGTTTATCATAGCGCTGTGTAGCTGCTGTGCACGTACAAGCAAAAACACAGAGTTCCAGTTTCAAAGCTACTGGGAGGTTTAGGAGGTGTGTAAGTAGACACACACACACACACACACACACACACACAGCACAACAGCAGTGGGGTTATTATTGAAACGTGCTTGTTCTCTGAGGGCTTACCTCAGCTTTGTTGACCTACTTATCCCCAGACAGTTGAGCTCATCTTGGGGCTCTATCAATGCAGGATCAGTGCATTTTTCAAATTGAGCTGTGTGTGTGTGTGTGTGTGTGTGTGTGTGTGTGTGTCCTTTACCAAATGCTCTGTTTACCCAGACGCTTGGGGAGAGTTACCCAACTACGAATGTGATGTTCTAGGACAGGCTAGACAACAGAAGAGCAAATTACTGGAGACAAAGCAGATCCTGGAGATTTTTTTTATGTGTGTGCAGTGCGATGTGCAAATTTGCAGATGTAGATTTTATTGTCTTAATAACCATAAAATCAGCAAAAACTTTATATATATGCTCTATCAATAATCCATATAACAAGCCCTTTTGAATTAGGCCTGTGTCCGTAACAGAGTCCTCTTATTCTGAAAACTGAGTGGAGAATAATCAGAGTAAACAGTTAAACTGGGTTTGGGGGGGGGGTGTTTATGGTTTTCCTCTGATTTATTCGATAAAGATTAAGCTTGGACTCTCACTGACTTAGACTATCACTGCTTCAGAAGTAGGAACCGTCTCAAAATTGCTGGACAAAAACTGTCGCTGTCTCTGTAAGTACATATATTGATGCTTCCAAGAACATCACGGATTATGAATCCATCCATACTATACTACTATACTACTACTACTGCAACTACTGCTACTACTACTACTACTAATAATAATAATAATAATAATAATAGCAGTCATTTTGAGACAAACCCTAACTCTGCTGCAGATGTAGGAAGGAGGAAAGTGAAAGCATGTAAGTTGAAGCCTAGCAGAAATGCTCAGTACAGGTTGCTGTTGCTGTTTTTTATTGTCACTTTTTTAGTTGGCCACAAAAGTGTAATGAATCTAAGAAGAATGAGTGGAATTGGGATCACACCAATTTTACCATCCAATATTATGGAATGTGAAACCACTCATCTTAGCCTGACTGTACAGGAGCTGATATTTCACATATATTAAAAAAGCTTGGTGATGTACGCTGCAAAAATGGTATCTTGTCAAGTAAAATGATCTTAAATATAGTCAAAAAAATCTAATATTTCTCCTGTTGAGATTGTTGTAAGCGAAATTTAAGATTATTTTCCTTATTTATGGACATTTTTATTTGTTTTAAGTAATTTTATTTTGTAAAATTACTTCACTATGTCGGCAGATAGTTTTGCTTGTTTTTAAAAAATGTGTTTGAAACCTGCAAAATTATCTGCCAGTGTAGTGAGATCACTTTACTTAATAAAATGACCTAAAACAAGTCTAGAAATAAGCTAAATGATCTTATAATAAGAGCACATCCATCTCAAAATGGGAAATATTAGATATGTCGACTAGATTTAAGATCATTTCACTTCACAAGATGCAGTGTATTTATTTATTGCAGTCAGGAAGAGCAGAATGTTTAGGCAACGCTGAGCTGCTCCAGCAAAAAAAACAGAATGCTTCAAGACATCTTCACAATGCATAATATGCATCAACATATTGAATTTTTATTGACGTGATAAGTTGGAACAGACAAAAAAGGACCAGTAGTGCTGCAATACTAAAAAATACTACTTTTCAGAGAGTGTGATGTACAGGGTGTCTTAAAAAATAAGGAAACACCCATAAAAATGAAAACGGTTTGGCAGACGGTGATCCAGTTTTAGAAATTCATGAAATGTTCCATGTTGGTGACATGGTTTCTCCTTCCCCCACAGATTGTGTCTAAAATTGGATCACCGTCTGCCAAAGTGTTTCCATTTTATATGGGTGTTTCCTTACTTTTGAGACACACTAAGTCTAGTTAAACAGGGCTAATTATATAATCAAACATGCAGATGGTCAGTGGTCTTCAAGTGCTGATGATCAGAAAAGCATACTGTCAAGCAATGTGACATAATCTATTATGATAATAAGTATCGGCATATTGTCCACCCCTAACTCCAGCTCAAACCTTATATAGTTAACCACACTTTCTGTGCTACTCCTGTGGCAGCTGTTGTGCTGTTTTGGAAGCTTTAAGGAGCCACTACAGTTTCCAATGATCAGTAGTAAGTTTTTTTTTTAATGCCATTTGAAAATGTCAGCTGCTCGT
This sequence comes from Colossoma macropomum, assembly GCF_904425465.1. Classification (NCBI taxonomy): domain Eukaryota; kingdom Metazoa; phylum Chordata; class Actinopteri; order Characiformes; family Serrasalmidae; genus Colossoma; species Colossoma macropomum. The sequence continues at coordinate 47,252,880 of NW_023494787.1, forward strand.
TACATTGTGTGAACACTGCACGATGAATGGATCAATAGAAATAGTTCAAATTACTTCCTGTTCAATCAACGTACAATAAAACAAGATCTTGTCACAACAGCGGCAACTAAGGCTACAGCAACTCTGTATCTTAAAGGGGACTGAATTTTTTGCATTTTTGACATATTTCTATTTCTGAGATCTAAACAAACGGATTCAGAGTGGTTTGATGTGAAACGGCTCATTATGGAGAAACAAAGATTTCTTTACAGTGGTGGTGATAGGAACCAGGGGTCGCCATGACTACAACACAAATACAGCCATTTTATTTACTATCCGAAACCACCAGTGAACCTACACGAGTCTGCTGAGTTTATATGTGATGTTGATGATGGCAAAATAGTGATAAATCTGAAAAAAACTGTTTTCTTTGGGGACTATTTTGCCTCACAACACTGCATGTACCCCTCCACAATGAATGGATTTTAAAAAATGTGATTTAGGCCACAATGTAATCGCAAAACTACCGTTAAGCAACGTCTCAGTGTATTAGTTACCATTTCTGTGAGGGAGCTTTTAGATGCATTAAACTCTTCAGACGTCTGGTTCCTATCACCACCACTGTGAACAATTCTGACTCTGTTTCTCAAAACGGAGCATTTTATACCAAACCACTCTGAATGACTTTGTTTAAATCTTAACAATTTAATTATGCAAAAAATGTCACTGATTGTTTATCAAAACACTTTTTTTAATGAAATTATCTCGGTGATAAATGTGTAAAACCCATCCAGGGGGCTCCTCCATTCCGTTTCTGAAACTATCCAGAGGATCTGAAATCCCCTGGCCAACAATCGCATTGTGTGTCTCGCACTAGAAATGTCACAATAGCTCATGTCCATACCTCCTCTCAGCAGCAGGGGGTAAGGCAGCGCCATTGTTGGGGATTGGGGTCTGGTCTATGCCAGTACCCTAAAACTTGTCTTCGCTGGGAAGACAAAGGGGGTCCCCTTATGGCCCCGTCTCAGCTCAGTCCGAGCCGGGTCCCCACCGCCACTGGTCAATGGCGATGTGGATGGGGCCCTGATGCTGTGGAGTTGGGCCTGTGTGGACCGTAGCAGGTGGTTGAGGCTAACACTGTCAGTTTAGATTACAGCCGAGTGCATGGGCTGTTGCTGTTGAGGTAGGTACTGAGGATGGGCATTTTGACTATATTTGCTGTTTAAATATCTGCTAGATAAAAGTTAAATGTAATTATGTAATTACATAATTAATTACATACTTATGTGGTACATTTACATTCCTTTTACAGTCTGCACAGGTTCGAGTCTTCACTTATGACCCGTTTTGTTCATTTGTTTCAATGACAAGCAAATGCAAAAAGAGTAAGGTACATTTTTTGTTGTTGTATCTGCGAAACAAGACTCTACACAAGCACACTCAGATAAAAACGTATGTGAAATTGACAAAGTTAGAATTAAAGCCGAACTAATATGAATAAAAAATTGTGGCTCATACTGATAGTGATTTTTAAGCAGCTAAAAATTCTGATAAGTAATATATATATATATATATATATATATATGTGTGTATTTTTTTGTTGTTGTTGTCAGAACAAAACCTCATATCTACAAAATGGTAACTTTACAGGAGAAGGAAAAAACCTACTTTACTTTTAATGTAAGTCAATGGAACCAAACTTTTTTCCAAGTCATTTCGGGCCGTCCTGCGATGGACTGGCGACCTGTCCAGGGTGTATCCTGCCTTCCGCCCAATGACAGCTGGGATGGGCTCCAGCACCCCACCACGACCCAGAAGGATAAGCGGTTTAGATGATGTATGTATGTATTTCGGGCCGTTTCTTTTGGTCAATTCATCATGAAAATTGTACTCAATGTAAAGAGCAGTGGACATTTTCAAACGGATATGATGAACAGATATGATGTGATATAAAAATCTGATTGAACTAAACAAATTGTAATAATAATGAATTCATTAAAACACCATAAATGTACAATCTTACATGAAATAAATATTGTGGCACTGGGGGTGGAGCTTCCAGAATTCTTTGTGGTTTTGTTTTGAGTTAATCATCTCTTATTTCAATTATTTTCTATTAGTTCTCTTCATTAAAATGTTTGTCATTCTAATGCCATAAACCTCATGTTATTCTGACTATGATGATATTTTCATTCTGCCTGCATTGCTGTCATTCAGTTAAACAGATCATACACACTGGACTCCTTGTTGGCACAACTGTCTGAAGTTTCGGCCTGTCATCAGCAGGTCATGAGTTTAAATACCAGCAGTGTCACAATCAAAAAACCAATAAAACTATGGACTGTATATCAGCCAACATTGTCACCCCACTGTACCGGTTGGGCTCTAATTTGCCTACCAATTAAGTAAATGAACACTGAAATTAGTTTTATATGTCTGTGTGTTTGAATAACGATGCCTGTCTCTAGTGGCTCTAGTCCCAGAGGTTTGTAATGGGAGGTAAACTGAGCTGACGGTCAGCGACAGTCTTGGTATGAAGCTACAAAATCCCAGTGCGTGTTTGTACTGATGGGATCATGAGTTAAAACTGTGAGGAGAGAGGAGACAACAGTTTCCATTCAGTTAGCACGTGAAGCTCATCGGTACAGCTTGCTCATGGTGAAGGGTCCCTTTGTTCATTGCTGGTTGTTAACTCGAGGCCAAACGTACAGAGCCTAACTTTGAATCCTCATGCTGCCCACAGACACAAGAACAAAAGAAAATATATGTTTCACGTGAAAAAGTTCTTTCAGCTGACACCGATGGTAAATAGCACTGTATGCTTGCTATCAGCAGTGGTGGAAACGGGCCAGAACACACAAGAACGCCACTTTGAGAGTAAAAATCAGGGAGGAGTGGAGGTTCTGGCTGAGATCTCAAAAATGTTTACATGAGAACTGCCTCCGGTAGGTGTTTTACACTGTTTCTAAAGCATGTGCACGAAACAAAGCATAATTTATTGTGTTGGACGCATCCAAGTCCAGCCTACAGTCCATTCTGCCAGAGGAAGGTTGTAGTGCTTTAGTGTCTGATATCAGAGGAACAGAAGAGCGGAGAGTCTATGTATATATGGATCATTCATTGTTCACACGCACGGGTAAAGGGTTCTATGCATGATGAAATGGTTCTTCAGATCGATGGAGAACGTGTTGTTTATGGTTCTGTACAGAACCTTTCAAAAATGGTTGTGTATAGCTCCAAAAAGGGTTCTGCTACTGTTACAAGCTTGACATCTGAACAATAGCAGAACCCTTTTTAGTGCTAAACAGAACCATTTTCAGAAAGGTTCTATACAGAACCATATACCACACATTCTCCATCATTGGCAAAACTGGGACTGAAGTGAGACGAAGGGTAAAATTTGAATTCATGGCCACGAAAATATATCATCGCATTATCAGGAGATTAAAGGGGAATTCCACCGATATTTCGAAATTTTTGCATAATTCTGTTGTTGCAGTGTAAACAGTCATTCAGAGTGCTTTGATGTGAAATGGTTCACTGTAGAGAAACTTACAGAGTCATTTACTTTTACTATGATGGTAAATTAGTGTAAAATCTGACAAAAACAAGTTTCCTTTGGGGACTATTTTGCTTCACAATGCCCTATATAAGGGTCTCCATCGTGAATAGAATGTTTTAAGACAAAACTTCATCACCAATCTATCGTAAAACAATGTCTCAGGGATCAGGCAGTGTATTCATTACTATTCCAGGTAATAACTTTCTGTGAGGGAGCTTTTAGTGGTGGATGTCTGGTTCCTATCACCACCACTATGAACAATTCTGACTCTAAGTTTCTCTAGAATTGAGCATTTCGCACCAAATCACTCTGAATGACTCTGTTTACATCTTTACAACTATGTTTAAATTTCCCCCTTTAAATCCCAGTAGATTCAAAATGTCTAGTGATATTGTTACCGATACCCATAAAAGCATGTGTTATCAATTTTAATGGCCAAATATGTTATTGATCAGGCTCTAATTGAATAAATTACTACTAAAATGAGTTTAGGTATTTATATATGCCTGGTGGTTCTAGTCGTAGGTCTGTAATAGGTAGAAAAGTAGCAGTGGCAGCTGTAGGAACTGAAAAAAACAGGAGTTTCCAAAACTGGAGTTAAAAAATCATCAAAAGCCACAGAGAAAATGAGACTCCTAACGACCACCTGGAAGACCTGGTCGACACCAAAACTGCCCCCAAAATCAAGCTGCTTCAGATCTGAAACAATCCACATCCATCCTTCCACTGTGAGAAGACGACTCAGCGCTATGGGTCTGAAAGGATGTGTAGCTGTCAAGAAGAACCTCACTGAGAAAAGGAGACGGACACATCAAACAAAGAAGCTGGACAATGGACTGACCACCCCAGAGTCCAGACCTCAACATCACTGAATGTGTTTGGAATTTCTTGGATTAAGACTGGATCTTCTGAGACTGAACCTTTGAGGCAGATTTCTTAGAAAACCTGAAAGCAAGTCTCAAAAATGGCAGACAAAGGCAAAGAGCGGTCAAACTAAATATAGAAAAAATTATATTATACTTAGTTGCTGAGACGTCTGTAATTTTCTGTTTTGCACTTTTACTTCTGGTACTGAAGAATGAATAATTTGCACTTAATGGCTGTTTTGGCTGGAAATGAAATAACTGAAAGGTGGCCTTTGACTTTTGCACAGTACTGTAGGCACTTTAAAAGGTATTTAGAGCAGCATTTGAAACATTTAAGGGCGAAATACTGCTCGAGCCTCTTATCAGTGGGCCGAGGAATTGGGATACTTTCCATCACTTATGCTCTTTGTCAGTGTTTAGGCTATGATGGGATGTTTGTGATTCTGTTTCCACGGTAGCTGTTACTCTGGGTTACATGCAACCTTCGCTTCGCCCTCCCCACCCATCTTAGCTCTGCACTTCATCTGATACATCTGCAGTAGAGACTCTCTCTCTCTCTCTCTCTCAGTACAAGCAGTATAGTCTCACTCAGCAGATCAGTCTGAGCTGTCCTAACTGAACCTGCATTCCTAACGCAGCCTACACATCTCATGACCGACTAATTAAATCATAATTCAACGATAAAACATTAATCGCATGCCATATGCTTGAAGAAATGGTTTGCAAAAGCAGCACAGAAGTAGAGATCTAGATATAGGAGCTTCCACTGATAATGCACCAACAAATAACCCCCACACAAACAGATTATCAGTGGAAAGTAGGAAATAACAGCACGCGCAGGCCCATATCTCTAGCATGCAGCCCTAAGCTAGTGCTCCATTCTTTCTCTCTGCGCTCTTTTCTCATGCTGATGAATAGCCATGACCAGTCAGCTGTCCACACGTTTATTCAACCTGACGGCCAGACCAGCTCAGCACAAACGCCCCATGCTCTGGACGCTGCTCCTCTGCTCCGAGCCAGTGTGTGTGTGTGTGTCAGCTCTCCGTTAATGTGTATGTGCTCTAAGCCACGCTGGCTGCGCGCACATTTGTGTGTCTGTGTTTGTGCGCATGTGACGGTCTTTGTCGTTGTGGATAAGAGAGAACGAACAAGATAAAAAGAGGAGCAGCACTCACCACTGACCCCTCACACATATGTTCACTCTGACAGACGACACTCACACCAAAGGCTTTGACGTTGCACACATGCATGTACAGTTCAGTGCAACAGTCAGAGATCATTTCATCTCCAGTCAAAACAGCCAACCACAAAAATGATAACTCAGCAAGAGAAAATGTCTTAAATGTAGTCGATATATCTAATTTTTCTCATTATGAGGTTGTTGTAAGAATATTTTAGGATTATTTAACCAACTTCTATACATATTTATTCCATTGGCAATTAATTTCATTTGTTTTGAGAAATTGATCGTTTTGCTTATCTCATGAAATAATGCTTGAAACGTAAAATTATCTGCATTTTCACTGGATTAACTTACTTACAATGTAAAAATGTTTAGAAATAAGTTACATAATCTTATGATATTAATAATCTTAAAACTGAATTAAAAATGTTTTTCAAATCTTAGTAAAAGTTTTGCTGAGATACTATTTTTTTTGCAGTGTATGTACAAGTTTATCATTTTTCAGCATCAAAGGAAACAGAAAATGCCTCAACAACTAAATTGCTGTCAGTTTTTCAGGATATTTTTTTCAGTTTACATGTAGAAGTTGGTTCCATTGTCTGCTTCAGTACTCCCAAACACATTCAGTGACGCTGAGTCTGGACTGTGAAGCAAGATCTGTGATCTGAAGCAAGAGTGGAGCCTGATTTTCTCCTCTCTCTCAAAGATGAAAGTGCTGTTTATCTGATGGGGACAGTGTTGGTGGTCTGCCAGGTCTTGCATGGTTGTTAGGAGTCCTATTTTCTCTGTAGCTTTCAGTTTCTTTTTTTTTTCTTTTTTTTTGAACACCTGTTTTCTCATTTATTTTAATTTGATGTTCTCCTTCGCTGTGCAGGTAGACTGTTTTATACCTAATCTCCTCAGTAACATCTGAAAAATGAATAATTTGTGAGTACTGTTTTAACTGGAACTTCACTGAATGAATGATGGTCTCAGAGTCTTGCACAGTACTGCATGTGTGTTTCTCCAGACATTTGTCACTGTTCCCTGGGCCCTGACTGACTTTCAGACCAATACCAATATTTTAAGGAGATTAAAATTCTGATAACTGATCATTTTGCCTGGTGTGACTTTTTACTGTCAAAAATAACTCACAGTTTTAGTAAAAGTCAGTTCTCAGTTGTCACTTTTCTAAAACTCAGACAGCACGGGACTCACTAAGACTTTCATTACATAAATATCATAGATGCAGAAATGATGATGCCAAAAATGAAATTTACGGAAATTTCCCCCAATGCCCAAATGTTGTCAGTCATCCCAGACATGTCTGGTTCACTTCTTTAGTTTTCGCACTGGAGCTACAGGGCTAATGTAGCTGTAATGAAAGCTAACAGCCAGCATTTAGCATTCTGCATGTCTAAATCATCACACCTTGGCTGTGTTTACATGCAAAGATTTTTGCCAATCCGACTGAATTCATTCCGATTACAGATCAAGACTGAGGTGTTTATGCTCACTCTACTCAACAATCTGACGAAAATCTCCATTTTAACTGCTTTAAAATTACGGCAGAAAATGTCCTTCACATGTCCTTATTAAAGAAGGCCGAGAGGAAGACGTCGTGTTCTGAGACACATAAGCTGGACGTCTGTCCCACCGCCGTCTTTTAAAGATCAGAGCATAAACTTCGTCTCCTCTGCAGACCAGTTTCTGCTCCGCCATGTTGAACGGTATAAACTTTCACTATGACGTGACGAACATGATCAGAACGTACTTAAACTCTCTGATAGGGAATGTAATCAGATACAGGCGTTTACACGGATATTATTCTTCTATTTAACAGATTATTTACAGGATTACCCACCTCGATCAATCGGATAGAAACTGTATTCCGAATGGCCTCAATCGGACTAGACTATTCATATTGAGGTGTTTACATGGATGTATTCTATTCCCATTGACCTATTAGTCAGATTATTAACTGCTACTAGGCTGCATGTAAAAATGGCTATTGTGTCAATTTTTGGGTAATCTTAAATAGACCGTTCTCTACAAAAATAGACAAAAGCACACAGAAAATGGTTTCAAATCATTTTTTAGTTGACCATTTTCTAACCTCTCTTTATCCCTTAGAATTACCAAACATTTTGCTATTGTGCCTTTAAATTAGTAATAGGATAAATGAGCTCTGTTCTGATTGTGAGCTCTGTGTATTGTGCTTCATTCAAAAAGCATTTAGGGCTGAAACACTCCTTAGAACTTCAGTATGAATGGGCGGAGCTAAACTGCACTACGCTGAATGTGTTCATGTTTGTGACATCACAGAAACTGTGAATTCAAAACAGGACAAATGTGCACACGGTTTCCATATATGCAGACCACATGGACTTCGTAGGCCTTGAAACTTTGACTGTGGTTACATATTACTTGAAACTTGGCTAATACTATCATTTTTAGCTAGGCAACATATTTCTGCAAATATTTTAGTAGCATTTTTAATGTAAATTTCACTTTACAGCTTTAAAGAAAAAGACAATTAGAAATATAATAGAAAGTAAACTCAACAACTTGCGAAACCTCAGTCTGGCTCAAGAGTCCCTCCCCTGGATCAGGATGTGAGCGTTAGGAGGGTGCGATGGGCATCTGCTGATAAGATTATGCCGCTGCACTGACTTATGCTCCACTGAAGCACATTAACAGGGATTCTAAAAGTAGGCCTGCTGGTTCAGGCTCTGTTCTCCTGAATCAGCCCTGAGTTTTCTTTTTTCCAGCATGTGGAGTCTAAGATCGATAACTTGATCTAAGAATCATGAATTCAGTTTTAATCTTCTTCACATGGTGGCTGAGATTCTTGGGCAGGATCTGACCCAGGATCAGTTCTTTGTAAACACAGGCCTTCGGCTGTCCAGTGTGGATTATGCTGTGCGCTGTGGAGGAGAGAGCATTCCCTACCTCCCTGCAGTATCCCGGGCCAGGGCCACTCCCCGAAGCCTGAGCTGTTACACAACCAATAAGCGAGGATTATTCTCTTCGCCATTCTACGTACAGGCCGTCTGATGCATGAGATTTGGGCTTTGCAAACAACCTGCGCTGAGCAGTTCTGACTGACAGTACCAGCTGGAATCAAACGAGTATCTAAGATTTGACGTGTATTTTAATGGCTTTTACTCACTTCACTTTTTACACGCACAACAAATCGCTTGCTAAATGGATCGCAATGTTGGCCTTTGCAATGCTGATGTTGTAGAAAGCTGTGATATGCAAATGACCTCTCTAACCAGTCACAGTGTTTTTACTGTGTGCTGACCATTCAAAGTTCCAGATGAGTCACTGTTGGTGCTTTGGGGAATCAAAATAAAGTAAGTGGAAATAAGTGAACACATACTCCACAGAGAACACACTTAAATATGGCATTTTTCTGTAAACATTTTAGTGCATGATTTCTATTTATTTGCTGAGTGAACAAACTGGACAACTTTCAGTTTTTGACATAATTTGAAAATGTCTGCTGCCCTTTACACTGTGTGTAAATTTCATGAAGAATGAACCGAAAGAAACGACCCAAAATGACTTGAAAAATGTTTGGTTCCATTGAATTACATTAAAAGTAACGTAGGTTTTTTTTCTTCTCGTGTAAAGTTACCATTTTGGAAACTCCAGCAGCACTGCTGTGTCTGATCCACTCATACCAGCACAACACACACTAAAACACCACAACCACATCAGTGTAACTGCAGTGCTGAGAATGATCCACCACCCAAATATGACTGACCACTGAAGAACAGGGTAAAAGGGGGCTAACAAAGTATGCAGAGAAACAGATGGACTACAGTCTGTAACTGTAGAACTACAAAGTGCACCTATATAGTAAGTGGAGCTGATAAAATGGACAATGAGCGTAAAAACAAGGAGGTGGTCATAATGTTATGCCTGATCGGTGTATATATGTGCCATAACTTTTTTGCACAGGCAACATTTTCTGTTTTATTTTTTTCCCAATATATTAAATTCAGCAAATAAACAGTAATGGTGCACTTAAATGTGCAGAAGTGTGTTCTTTGTAGATGATGCGTTCACTTATTTTCACTCAGAAAATCAATAAAACTATGTCATTTGAGTCAGGTGCCTAAACTTTTGCACACGACTGTATTCACCTTCATTATGATCCGAGAAATGTTCATTATTTCGCTCAATACAGGCCTTTAACCATGTCACATTAAGGAGTCACTGATGCATTAGTAATATCCTGCCAATACACTGCTATTTGTAGCAATGAACTCACAGTAATAGTATTTCTCCATATCAGCCCTGATTCCAACACTGTGCCAAACTGGTCCATAAATTGTACCAGAATAAATGTAGTGCTTGAAATAAATATCAACCCTTTGCCTTATATGGTTAGAGGTCAAGTGGGCCAGCTCATTGACCGTCAATCTGACTGTGAGTTCGATCCCAGCTGATGCTTTCGTGTCCTTGTAACTGTCTGTCCCTGTAATTGGGAAAATTTGCTTTAGGAAAAATAAAAGGCACGGGGTCACTTAAGACCGAAGACAGGATTAGTGTGAGAATGTGTGTCCATTCTTGGTTGATTGCAGGAGCCACTGGCCATGAGGCTTACGTAATAAAATCCCTCCAGTGTTGTCCAAGACAGCATGGCATACATGGTAACAACAGCATATTCACAGTCAGATACACATAATATGCAGACATCTATTCACATGCTTTTCTGCCTATATGTAAGGGGCAAGACACTTCCTCCCTTCCTGCCTTACGCTGTCAGAAAAAAAGGAACTAAACAGATACATTTTTTTGTTTAAGGTACAAACAATGTAAATGTACACTCCAGAAGGTATGAAACTGTCACTGGGGCAGCCCCCTCTTGTCACCCTCAAGGGTACATCTCAGTTCCTTTAGTCAGGGAACATAACTGTACTATAATCCACTGAAATGATATGTTCTAAGCTGTACTGACTCCACACACCCCGTCTCGTCTCCAGGCTTTTATTTTACTGTTCTGTTTTAAAACATTCGGTTATGAAAAGGTATAAATATGTACTTTTCACCTGGATAAACTTATTTAAGGTTCACAATTGGACCTTAAAACCACTGATGTACCTTTGAGGGAGCATTTACATTGTTTGTACCTTGATGAATGATAAATGTACCTGCACAGAACCTTTATTTCTAACAGTGTGACTGATACAACAGTGGTTTTAAGGTCCAGTCGTGTACCTTAAACAAGTTTCTCCCAGTGTAAAGGTATCCATTTGTCCCTTTTCATAGTCTAGTGTTTAAAAACAGAGCAATATAATAAAAGGCTGGAGATGAGATGGAGTGTGTGGAGTCAACACAGCTTTCAAAATTTAACTGCAGTGGATTATGGTACAATTACGTTCCCTGACTAAAGGCACTGAAGATGTACTCTGGAAGGTACCATGCCAGTGACAAGAGGGGAACCACCCCAGTGACACATTAGAACCTTTTTTTCCCCCGAGAGCGTATGACAATAAAATACATTACTGTGCAAAAGTCAGAGACCACCCTTAATTCCTTCCATTACTAGTCAAAACGGCCATTAGGTACATGTTAATATTTCAGATGAAAATACATATTTAACAGAAAATTACCAAGAAGCCTCAAAAACCAAATGTATTATCAATTATTTTAGTATTTAGTGTGTCCACTCTTTGTCTTTATTGCAGCAAGCAAAGCAATCAAACTAGTTTTATTCAAATCACTCACTTTCAGTTTTTAAAGAAATCTGCAGGGATATTTTTCCACACCTCCAAAGTTCAGTCTTAGAAGTTGATTCTATTTTCTGCTGCTCACGATCCAAATAATCCCAACCACATTCAGTGATGTTGAGGTCTGGACTCTGGGGTGGTCAGTCCATTGCTCAGCTTCTTTGTTTGATGTGTCCGTCTCCTTTTCTCAGTGAGGTTCTTCTTGACAGCCACACATCCTTTCAGACCCACAGCGCTGAGTCGTCTTCTCACAGTGGAAGGATGGATGTGGATGTTTCAGATCTGAAGCAGCTTGATTTTCTCCTCTCTTTCAAAGAAGAAAGCTTTAGGTGCTGTTTATCTGACGGGGGCAGTTTTGGTGGTCTTGGATTGTTGCTTTCTTTATAAATCTCTTCAGAAATATCCCCTAAAAATGAATAACTTGTACTTAATGGCCGTTTTGGCTGGAAATTAAACAAATGAAAGGTGGTCTCTGACTTTTGCACAGTACTGTATGTTTCTACAAAGGGTTCTGGTCAAGTCACTGAAGAAGTCTGCCACTGTACGCCAGTCTGAGCTGCGATTCTGACACGTTAAAAACTGAAATATATAGACTGACTGTTGTGTTTTAGCTGTTCTCTTTGTTCAGGAGGGTAATTGCTGCGTGCAGGCAGCGGCTTGCTGATGCTCCGGTTTGGTCGACGTGGTTTGGGGCTGGACTATAATCTGGTGGCATTAACTTGCTCTCTAAAAAAAGCTCTCTCAACAGGGATTAGATTATCATGGTAAGGTCAGCTCAGACGCTCTCTCTCTCTCTCTCTCTCTCTCTCTCTCTCTCCCATTTTCTATCACCCTCTCTTTCTCACATGTTAGCAGCATCAATCATGCATACCCTGGAAAGAGTTTGTGCAAAACAAAGAGCAGAGAAGGAACCAGTTGTTCTCTATCTAAAGCTAACTGTTTCCCAACCCCCCTCTGTCTCCATAGCCATGCTTCTGCACCCGACGCCCGTATTGATTGCTATATTTACAACTGGACTCGACCCTGTGTTGTGCTTGTCTGCACTCGGTGTTGGTATGGAGACGTAGTTTGGATGGGGAACAATGCAGTTTGGACAGGAAACTGGAGTCATACCAGGTTAAATGGAGTTGATAAGTGCCTATTCAACAACTGCCAGCGTGTCCCTCCCAGTCATTCACACAGAGGCTCATTTTCAACGAAACTGCTATGAAATGTTGTATTTACTAGGCTATATGATCCAACTAGTGTCTAGTTACTACAGCACTAGGGATCCACACAGATACTGATGACAGCTGATGCATAACGCGCTTCGTCGACATTTGTATTTCTCTGTTAAAGGTGGTATGATAAAGCAATAAGCCACGAGAGGCTGTGCGTTACTGCGATTGTATCAGGAAGGGTGCTCTTGGGCACAACGTGAAGCAGAATGCCTAAAACTCCCTTTCTTGGACTTTATTCATGGACTGCTGAATGAGGAGAACGTTTGGTTGCCCATCGCTGTATACTGCAGTCTTTTTATGCACTTTATGAACTTTTTGTCGTATAACAATGAACAAATGATAACACTGCACTGTTTAATGCAAAAGCCTTCACTTTATAAGTTCCTTTTGCTCACCAAATTAACACCACGAGTCTTATTAAGCACCAGTCCAGCGGCGCCCCTCTTTCACGGTGGCACTGAATCTCAAATGGCTGCACTACGTAGGATTTTAAATACTGGATCCTGCAGCCCAACAGAGCAAAATGTAGCTAAGAAATAGTCATTTGGGACTCAGACACATCCACACTCGATAAGTGATGCACTGTTTGGCTGTATAAGCTAGAATTTCTAAACTTTCATAGCTAGAACACTATTTAGGGAGTACAGAGCCGTTTAAAATTCAGCCTGGGTTTGAAGCTGTTTCTGACTGAAACACGAACATTTGAAGCGTGAGAGACATTCAAGTGATATTTTTTAGACTTTCATACTGCGATTTTACAGTCAATCATATTGTAAGTACTTTAATTCAAGTCTGTGATATTAACGATGGAGTTGTTTAGGCTCTTTTAGCCTGTTAGCTAGCTGTCCAGCCTAGTTCTAGTTAAGAACATAAGTTGCCAGCCCCTCAGTTTAAACAGAAAATGGATTCTTACTTCATTAATACACTCGGTTGTCCATACGAGCAGCATTAGAGTCAAAGATTATTCCATTAACAGCACAAGGGCTTTTTCGTGCCGTGGGGGAGTGATATACGATTCAGTTACTGTGTGGTGGTCATAGATGTACGTATATTGTGGATTTTACAACAGCTTCAAACGTGGCTCAGCCAATCAGATTTCAGGACCGGAACTATTTGTTTTACAAATCATAATATAGCACTGATATTTCTTCTATTTGTAAAGCCCACTCCCAACAATCTATATCATGAAAAAAGAAAAAAAAATGTTGTAAGTTGGGAAAGCATTTTGGAACAAAACTCTTGTACAGGTTATCTACATATACCATTAGCCCATATACGTAAACAGAGGCTATTAATTCAGTCAAAGTGCGATTTTTTTTTGGACCGGACAGTAAAATACAACAGTTTGCTCACATTTGTGAGTAGATATACGACTGATTTCGTTGCTACATGAACGAATCAAATTAATCATTTGCTCCACCTGTTTTCCCTGTTTTTGTACTAACAATGTTTACTATCCGGTGTCGACCAGAGGAGGATGGGTTCCCTTTCTGAGTCTTGGTTCCTCTCAGTGTTTCTTCCTCTTAGGGAGTTTTTCCTTGCCACTGTCGCCACTGGCGACGCTCATGGGGTCTGGACCCGGATTTCTCTCTGTAATGCTGATTTCCTTGTAAAGCTGCTTTGTGACAACACCTGTTGTAAAAAGCGCTATATAAATAAACTTTGCTTTGCTTTGCTGTATATGTATTATATCACGAGTGCTTTAACTTGTGCACTGCCAAGGGCACATTGTTAAGGACGTGACTAGGGAGTCAGAGATAGCACTGCTAACTAGGCTAACTACTCTAGTTGAACGTTGTGCAGAAACAATAATATATTTTTCCATCAAACTAACACTTTCCTCTGAGGAGAAAATACCTCATGTAGAACACGATGAGTCTCCATCAGCATCAACCAGTTAGCTCTAGTGTTAGCTCATTAGCATTTCTGAAGAGGCAGCCCCGACTACTCATCCGATATGAAGAACTACAGATTTCCCTCACCTACTTTTGAATAATGGAAGGTGTCCAATTTTTTTTCCTCTATGTGCTGCTAAATGTATGTGCTAATGACACTTTTAGCCTGCTAACACCGGTGCTATCACTTAAAAGTAAGCCCACAGTGCTATGCTAATTTTATTTGTTGTTGTTTTTCCCATCCCTGTGGTTAACGAATATCATTAACGCTTATGAATGTTCAAATATATAAGAAAGGTGTAGTGCCAATTAGCTACTATAACACCAACCACGTAAACAACCCCAGATTAGATTAATCCTGAATTGCCATGTCGGTCAAAATGCTATTACATCCAGTGGAAAAGGAGTTTTGGAGACTTCTTTTAAGTATGAAGCCACTTAAAGAAACACTTACTGGCTCAGTCTAGCCAATATGTATTCTCTAAACATTAAAGCATTCAAAAAGAGCAAAAAATGTTGATTTTATACAGAAACGTCGACTGTTGGCTGTAAATTCCCAAACTAATGATAATGCTAATGACACACTACAAGACAAAAAAGGCTAAATTGCATGTTTCCACCTGGTTTCTACCCTTCTGTGTGAAAGCAGTGCATATATTCAGTGTCCACTCCCATCTCCTGTGGTAAAATTATATTTCCCCACCTCCCTATGTAAAACCAGTCCCATCCGAATAGTACTAATAACTACAAAACCTTCATTAATGAGCCAGTATGAGTGCTTGTTGGCCAAAGGAGAGTGCAATAGCTTTTCTCCTGCAGTTTGTGTTCAAAGGCCTTTCTTTAGTCCAACATAACAGCTGTTTATGTGCTCAGGTTTGACCCAAATAAGGTGATAAGGTGTACACGTTGAACATAAACTCTCCATCGTTTGCATATTCAGGGAAAACCTGATTATTCCATAGAGGAGGTTTCCAAAAGGTTTGTTGAGGACGGTACTGCGTGCATTTTATATGCAGCAAACCTCTCCTCTGTCTTCAGGGTTTAGTGACCTTGAAGGCCGCCCAAGAGGGACACACTTCCTCAGTAGCAGTCTGCCGTCCTCTGTGAGAAGATCTGTCCTTGGCAAGAGACTCGATCGCGGTCATGGAGGCAGCGAGAGGGCCAGCGGCCAGATGCCGTTCTCACGGCCCCATCCGTATTGTTTCGCTCTGCGTTTATTTATTAATGTTGAGTCACACGGTGGCGTCTCTTGCGCTCCAAACACTGTTTATCATAGCAGAACAATGAAGCTAGCTGAGGGAAAACAGCGCTATGATACATGTACTCCCAATCATAACAAGATGGCATTTCCTCTGTTCAGGCTACGGTTACAGATATGACTTGAGGTGGATCCTGGAGGGGCGATTTGTTGTGGAATTGAATTTCAACTATCATGTTATGGATTTCTGAAAAGCAGAGGGTTTGAAACTATACGTTTGGCCTCGAGTGGCACCACTGCCATCTCTGATGAAGGAGCTGTCTTAAGTTTCCTAAAAGAGCCGGTTTTCTTCTCCAGTAAGCCTAGTAAGAAACGGTAATCTAATACTCTTAATGCCATCTCTTTCTCTTTGTTCCTGTTCCTGGTCTGTTCACAGAAGGTCTATCTTTCTAACCTCATCTACCATCTGTCTTGTGCACGTATATGTGTGTGTGTGTGTGTGTGTGTGTGTGTGTGTGTGTGTGTGTGTGTGGCACATTTACTAAAAAGTCTTGAGAGTTTTTGACTTCCTGTTTATGAAGTGAGCAGCCGAGTGCAACAATAGGGCGGAATTTTGATCGGGCAGTGGAGAGGATGCCTACAACACATCCTCCAGGGGCAAAGTTTCACTTTGTCACTCTTACCAACAACAATAACACAGGAACAGCAGCTCTCAGAGAGAAATGACTGCTGTGTGTTGACATATTGGAGGTTATTAATTAAGCGTAACGTCCACAGGCGATTCTGAGTAACAGGCCATTTGAGCAACAGCTTCCTTCCACTGTCTTATGCAACAAAGCAGATTAAAAAGGGGCGGCTGCAGAGAAAACAGCTGTCATTGTATGTTTGTTTATTCATTTATTTACTCTATAGATTTTTATCAAGCACTGAATCTTGATTTTTTCATTAACAATTAAAGGAGAAACAATAAATATAGACTCAACTGAACTACAACTAATCATGTATACATCCTTACAAAACGTTCTTTGGGAAATGCCACAAAAGAACCACTTTTGCTTCCCTAAAAAAGAAACTGCAAAGGGTAAAGAACCTTCTAAGGGGCCTTCCTGGAACACTTATATTGTGTGGAAGTTCCTTACGTGGTTCTTAACACTGAAACAACTCACTGCAAAACATGGTTATCTAAAGCAGAGGTTCCCAACCACCAGTCCGTGGACTGGTATGGACTGTGGATCGCTTGATACCAGGCCATAAGTGTGGCAGTGAGCACAGGGTTAATAATCCAACTACTGAATTACACTTTTTTTATGATCACTACTGTAATCAATATTTTTAGAACAAATTTTTTTTTTTTATTTAAGGCTTAATTAGTCCACTGGATTATGCAAAAATATAAATTAATGTGTCATTTTAAACATATGGGCCTGCATCATGTCTCCATTTGGCCTTATGTATGTCACATGTACGTTTTAAACTTTTAGTCTCTAACCTCCTCCAATCAGCCTGCAACTGTTTTACTTGATTTTACTTAACTTTTAAAGCGATTTTGGTGTGTTTTTAGTTATTGTTTCATTTTTATTATTCTGTTCTTATTTATTGTAATATTGCCAAGCTATAGTTTTACATCTTTTGCTATATATTTATGCATCCTTACTTTATCTTATTTATTAAGTTACTATATTGTTGTAATTTTAATTTTAACTTTACAACTACTATTTACTACTATGATTGTTATTACTTTTTAGCATTTGTTATGTTTTTCCTATTTAACTTCTCAGTCCCTGATCTCTGTATTGGCTCAGCTACATTGTAAATGAGGGTCTCCATCAATGTACTCTGAGTTTAGATAAAGGTTGACTGATTGATTGATTGATTGATTGATTGATGTAGGTTGCTGATGGTTGCTTTCAGTTGATTGCTAACATAAAAAAAACCTGAAAAAGCAAAAAGAAAAAGCACTATTCAATACATAAAACGCAAATTTATCATAAATCCATTGTGTAAATCCAAATTTATCAAAAGTCCATCGTGTGGTTTGCGGAGAGAAGCGAGAGAATGAAGCTTTGAAGAAGCCCAACTACTTTATACTTTGGAGACGAAACATTCCACGTCGACACCAAATGACAGGCTAATCACATGAGTTGTGCCACCATCACACCCCAAACACCCCAAAGCTCTGTGAAAACCACTGTGGGCTTCGGTTTGGTCTATGCTGTTAAATATGTTGGGAACCCCAGCTCTAAATTACCATCCATTAAAGGGTTATCCTATGGCATTGCACAAAGTAGGGGTGGACAATATGACAATATTCTATTATTATCATGATAATACACTTTCTTGAGCACATTGTGGATCTCATCAGAACATAAAGAACTGCATATTTCATTACAAAAAGTATAACTGCTCCTGATTAATTTGAGTTAAAGGTTTAATTAATTGGAGTTAAGTGTTTAAGCGCAATGGGCCCTTTATTTTTAAGCATAGCCTTCTTAAAGATTCCAAAATAGATGGATTAATTTGGGAGCTTTTAGAATGTCTTCATGTCTTCATGTCTTCAAAAATCAAAACACAGTGTAGACACATATGTATAATCAATAGATCTATCCATAATGCTTGGTTTTTAATGGAAAAGGCTAGCAAGACAATTCAAAATACTGATTGTCTCAGCCCTCATCTTTGGACACTGACAGTAGCCTCCCGTATCAAAAACGGGGTTGCCTCTGAACAAAGCCTGATCAGAAATGGAACACAGTGGCCTGGGTCAATGTAGGGGGCCATCAGTTGCAAAAGAAAGTGAGCACCAGAAACCCTATCTGAGCACATGTGGCGTTCCGCCCATTTAATGCCTCACAAATAGCAACCATGAATGGGCCTAGTTACTTTTACATTACATTGTACATACCTTTAAATCCCTTAGTGAACTGTCTATGTAAAAACCACTCAGAACAAAACATGCTCTGACATAGAAATTTGGGTTGGGTTGGAGACGAACGTTGATCCTGTGATCTTGGTAGGTATAAAACTAGAGGGTCGTGTCTTTAAGAGCTCCTGCACCTCAGGCCCTGAGGGATTTGAGCCACTCCAGCTGGACGTCTGCTGCCAAAATCAGTGGGATTATGGCATTTAATCTCGGCCTGCCAAAGAAGTGAACTAATGCTGCTCATACTCCTTTCCAGGCCAAGGACGCCGCTCTACAGATGCAGTGGTTCTAGACTAGGTAAAACAGAGGCTAGTGTGCAGCAGGGACAGTAGTAGTATTGTGCCTCCTCAAAGTTTTTAAGAATGTGAAATGACGAGAACAGAGATGCTGTTAATTCAGAGAGAGCTGCAAATGAGTAGCTGTTGGTCTTCAGTGATGAGGGTGGTGAGGGCTGAGATTCGGCTAGGGTGAAAGCAAAACACACACAATCCCTACATTCAAACCAGCCATTCGAACAAGCAACTGCTTTGATTCCCCCACTGGTAGCATTTTGAAAGGCAAACCATATAGGAAGGCGTGGAACTATACTCAATGGCAGGGCAGCACGAAACGGAAAAAATACTAGTATTATGATTGTATTGCTTCATATGGCTGACGTGATGCCACGATGCACAAGATTCATAATGTGATTTGTTATCAGGCCCGGATCATTCAGTGGGTTATATGGGCACGTGTCCAGGGGCCCAAACCACTAGGGGGCCCCCGTGAGCAATAATGAGAAAATTTAAACAGCTGTTCTGACTTGTGCCAGGAACAAATTTCAACTTTCCGGTCAATTATGCTCTCATTGTACTGAAACTTGTAGTTAGTCAGTGTTCTTTAAGTACTGACGATATCTATGATATGCTCAGAAAAGCATAATACTACATAGCTTGTCATAATAATGCTAAAATATCATCATATTGCCCACTCCAAATTAATCTTTGTTAATAACATCTTTAGAGGGCGGCGGTGAGTAATGTTTGTTTGTTTGATGTTTGTTAATAACACCTTTAGAGGGCAGTGTTGAGTAACGCTTGTTTATTTAATGTTTGTTAATAACCTCTAAAGATGTTATTAACAAACATCAAGTAAACAAACATTACTCAACGCCTTTAGAGGGCAGTGGTGAGTAACATTTGTTTATTAGATGTTTGTTAATAACATCTTTAGAGGGCGACGGTGAGCGACGTTTATTTCGTGGCAGCGAGTAACGTTTGTTTATTTGATGTTTGTTAACATCACCTTTAGAGGACGACAGTGAGTAACATTTGTTTATTTGAGCTCAAGCTGTTTCTGTCCTCAGTTGGGAGCTACTAAGTATGAACTGCAAAGAAGCCAAAGAGCTAATCAGAAATTTTGGCCACTTTAGACTTTTATAGCTGCATAAACAATGATTGTGTTAATCGCAGTTACTTAATATGGCGATATTAGCTACAGTGTCACATTCGCTACAGTTCTATTTTGACCAAACTCAAAGTCAAGTTAACTTTCGCTGCATTACATGAATATCATTATTTATTAAAACGTTACACTTAGCTGGAACTGTGATCGGTCCCGATGACCACAGCAGACAGTAAAAACATTGGGATTGGTTGGAGGCTCATTTGCATATTGCAGCCTTACAGATATCAGTACAAAAGCCAACTTCAAGATAACGATTAACAAACAACACATAGTGCAGACTCACACACTGACTGATGGAACAGACCATCAACACAAGCCTGTTTGAGAAGCCTGAGACAAAGCCTGGTTATGTTCCAACAGATTTACTACACACGTACTTCCAAAAGCTAAACCGCTACCTTGAACGTTTAGCATTTGCACAAGGTTCTAATCAGACTTGACATGGGAGGGTTTGCTCTGAATGGTGACTTTATTCCTTTGGATAAGGGAAATCCCTGGAGTTGCTGCTAATAATAAACTCTGCATGCTTTCTCACAGGGCCAGATGTTGGGGCGCACAGATTTGTTGATATTCCTCGTCGGTTTTTCACGCTGAGGAATGCGTTTAGCTCTGTAAGCCCTCAATTGACCCAAAGCTGTTGATCCTGAACTACTGTTCCTTTACAATAACATTTTGAGATGCTATGTACTTCTGTGTACTCGTATTTGTACCTCAGAACACTCAAAACGTACCATGAAATAAAGCGACAAACGG
Source organism: Colossoma macropomum (assembly GCF_904425465.1). Classification (NCBI taxonomy): domain Eukaryota; kingdom Metazoa; phylum Chordata; class Actinopteri; order Characiformes; family Serrasalmidae; genus Colossoma; species Colossoma macropomum. The sequence goes on from NW_023494787.1 coordinate 47,273,625, forward strand.
CAAAGCAAAACTGTGAATAATTGAAGGGAACAAGTCCTTGACATCCCCAAGGCTCCAATTAGTTCACATCCACATGCAGTCAGTTCACTGAGCAAATGACACAACAGAGAAAACCACACTGGGATCAGGCACTTAGCAGGTTTTCAGAACAGTCAGAAATGCGTTTTAGAGAAAGGCTGTTTTAGTGTAGTGACAACCTCAACGGCATTTTGTGGTTGAGGTCACTTTCATCAGGCAAATGCACTGGGAACTGGACCTGCACTGGCTTTCTCATGAGCTCTAACATGCCGCTAACAAACTCCTGCAGTCGGAATAAAAGCAACAGCTTTTAATCTTTATTGAGTTGCAGTGTTGGCGATGGTCTGCTTATGTGGAAAGGCCAGTTAACCCTTAACGTAGCATCCAAAATTCGAAACCATCGTTTTTAATGAAGGTGCACATGTTTGGCGTCGATGCACCGGTGCTGGGTGACTCCCAGCACTGCTCGATTCCTCATAGTGGATTAAATTAAACCCAGAACAAGACCGATGGTAGGATGTGTGTTGCTTGATGTTTACACAAGGAAAGACTAATCGGCTCTCGCTCAATGTTACTAGCTAACAAGTCTTTTTCACCTCCTATGTTTTAGCTTGAACACAACGAGTGAGTGAAGAGTTAGTTTGTTTGACTAGATGACGTCGAAAGTTCCTGTAAATTCTAATTTCAGTAAATCAATATGAGCAGAGTGTGAAGTGTGGCATATCTGAGCTTTGCCTTAACTCAGCGGTCAGCAATCCAAAGGTTAAGAAGAGCCATTTTGTCCTTTCACCAACAATCAAACCACCTTGGGAGCCACAACATTTTATGTCCATTTTACCATCTTGGCTGTAAACATGTCTCAGTATGTGCTGATGTGCTATTATAGGCTAAAAATATAATATAAACAAAAACGCAGACTTACTTTGCTCTGCTTTAAGCTTTAGCTCAGCTATAGCCGCTTTTCTCGCATCTCTGACAGGATACTTTTCCAGAAAGTTTCTTGTAAAATGTCTCAACGTTCCACTTTCTATGAAGTTGACGTCAGCTTCCCATTCGCCAGCTTCTCATTCAAATTTTCCCCGTTCCACTTTAAATGGTGCCTGAGGCGCCAGAAAGAAACTGCTGCACCATTTAAGGTGGAACAGGGAAAATCTGAACAAGAAGCTGGAGCTGACTTCGTACATACTTTCACAAAAACAGTGCAATCCAGTCAAAATATTTTTATTTTTCTTCAGTACTTAAGTTACATGATTACATGATGGGCAATGTAATACTTTTTGCTGACAACCACGAAGATGGTATGGAGTGTAAGCTCAGAATCTGCGCATTCTACACATAGTTTCAAGATGAGAAATAGCTAATAATGAATTACACAATGTCATTATCACCAATGATACCCTTCTATCTGTTAACTCTCTGTTAACATCATATCCGCTTTGTGTGCCGTGCTGATGTGCGACTGTGATGGAGGTGTAGAGACGCTAGCTAAATAAGAAATGGAGAGGGTATGAATTCGATAGATCCGATAAACCGTGACGCCGGTGTAAGAGCAATTCTATGTGTTTTTACAACCCAACTGATGCGGAAGGAGCTGTAATGAATGGCGTCCCCTGTGAAGTCATGTGAAATGGCTCAAGCAGGCACAGATACTCAGAGCAGCAGCAACCTGTTTCAGTTGGAATGCTTAACACACTGCCTACACGTCTACACACTGCCTTGCTTTGGTGTGTGAGCTACTGCTGTGTCCGGGCTTAACCACCTCTCTCTCTCTCTCTATCTGTCTACCTCTCTTTCTCTCTCACTCACACTGCCCACTGCTGCCAACTCTGTCAGTGCCAAGCCCACCACCAGTCATCAGCCCAAGCGAGAGCCCAAAACAGCTGACACCAGATCCAACACACACATGTACACACACATTGGAAAATAACTGAGAGTACAGGCCACGCAGGAGGCACGCTCGGGATCTGCCGACATCGGAAACAGATGATGCTCAAAACGCGATCAGCAATCCGACAGTTTATTATTTTCATTTTGGCTGATCTGTGTTGTAATTTGATGAGGTAGGTCAGAGCAGTTCGCTGTATTTGAATGCTGCTGCTAAACCTGTATCAAAATTGCATTACCTAATTATGCTTTACTCATTTTGCTAAATAGCCAGTCGCCTCTTAGTTTAAATGTTGTGAGACGTCTCTGTTAAAACTGAAAGAAATATCATTACTGAGTCAGGAGAATAAAAACAGGCTCAAATATGGTGAGCGTGTGCTGCTGCGAATCGCCCTGTAAAGCCTGAAATAATCATTTAAAGTCGGGTTGAGAGTTTTTCACACCACGCCATTCATATTTATGTATTAATGTCACTCACACAGGCTCAAAAAGAAGGTCCGGTTCGACGTTTAGGTCTCAAATGATCTCAAAATCAACACTATACTGATGAAGATATGATGACAATAGTAGATAATTCACTCACATCCTCAGAAGATGCATCCTTCACCAATTTTGACTGAGTTCTCTTTGAATTCTCTTTCAATCCTCTGATTCATCTGCTTGGGTGAGGAGGCCAAAGCACCACCCACGTTACAAAACGTTGTTCCGCATGTTGCGTGCCATTGCACATTTCCACCAGAGAGGTCTCCGAATCCCCCAAACATTAAAATAAATTTAAATGCCAGTTTGGCTCATTAAAAAAGCACATAATGATATTTATGTTGGAGTTTTGGCTAACAGAGCGTTCTGGAAATGTGCTTAGCCCACACAGTGTGAGCATCAAGTATTTATTTATTTACTTATTTATTTAAGGCTTACAAATATCAACTAAACTTGCCAATTTGGCTGTAAAGAATTTGGAATTGGCCATTAAATGCTCTGATCAGTGAACCTCTAGTAGTGACTGAATATATCAGAGGAAACATATTCAGTTAGACAAGCACACAGGGCCATGCACCACCTGTACATAAGTTCAAATGTAGTTGTGTAGTGTTTACTACGTTCCAGTTTGTGCACTGCTGATCACAAGGGTTGCACCACACAAACTAGCTTCTACCAGTTACTAAATATTTACACCTCCCCCTACGCAGCTGTAAACGAACAGAATCCATATATAGTACAAAGAAGACATGATCTAACATTTTTTTATTTGCTGTAGGTTTATTTTCAGCTCTAATCTTTGCGCTCCTTTAAACATTCAGCTCCAAACATGAAGCTTACATCTACAGATCCAGTTCAAAGAGACTCAGCAGATGCCGAGGCTTATAGACTGATGCTGCTGTTGTGTCTGATGGCAAAAAATCATAATTTTGAAAAAAGCTGCACTTTTAAAACAAATAAAGTTACAAATAAAAGCTACATAACATAAACTTGTTCATCTGCACACATCATTTTCTTCTCTACTGGATATTTTTTCCATTGAACGCAAAAAGGTCATATTTCCATGACTGCATGTTTATTATTTATTGGTTCTGAAACCAATCAAGTCATTGTTTACTTCAGTACACACTTCCGTAAGTATGGACAGTCGTGCGCTGGAGGTTAGGGAACCAGCCTTGTGACCAGAAGGGCGCCGGTTCAATCCCCTGAGCCGACAGTACGTGACTGAAGTGCCCTTGAGCAGGGCACCTAACCCAATACTGCTCCCTGGGCGCTGTGGATAGGGCTGCCCACCACTTCGGGCAAATGTGCTCACTGCCCCCTCGTGTTTGTTTGTGCGTTCACTAGTGTATATGTGGTGACGGGTTAAATGCGAAGGTGAAATTTCCCCATTGTTGGACTAATAAGGGTCACTTAATAATAAATGCAATCCAGTCAAAGTATTTTCCTTTTTTAAGTGCTTAAGTTACATGATTACATGATGGGCAGTGTGATTTCATTCAATGTACTCCTACCTTATGATTAATGGTTATTGGGTACTGGAAATGATCCATAATGACTTGCCTGCATTCTGGCTACAGAGTTTTGTAGGTTACATGTAGGTTACAATGTGCATTCCTTGTCTTTCCTAATGCTGCCACATACAATAAACACAGCAAGATCCAATAAGGGTCAAAGTCACATTTCGTTAAGAGTCCAAAATAAATGGCTTCTGCCGCTCACTGAGAACTGTTCAGATAAAACCGATATTGACTGATGTGTAACAGTGACCTGACTGGCTAACGTAGGAATGTCAGACTGCATTTATTATCAACAGCCAGGCTTCTTTTGAAGAAAGCAGATCTGTGTGACTGAATAGTTATAGAAATTATTTCCTTTCCTTGTGCCATCCATTGTGTGCTTCTTCATCACTGCCTTCTCTAACCACTGGCTTATAATCAATCATTGTAAATGCTGTGGGAGGGAGTTACTACTGGATGTATGAGGATGAGGCCTGACTTTAAAAAAAGGTATTTGCACTCTGAATATAGTGTACTGGTTCACTACTAGCCTACATTAGCATGTAATTTGATTATCTGCTTTGTCCTCTTAAGTGCACCATGCTTGTCACTGAACAAACATCCAAGTACATAAAACGTGTTTGCATATTAGCAGTGCTGTGTGTTCAGTACACTGTTCAACAGGCAGTATAAGTCGTGTTGATTTAGGCCTGTCATTTGTCGTATATCAGGTGCTCCTGTCATTTTTGTATTATAAAGCAAGAAAGCTGAAAAGTAGCTACTTAAGCAGCTAGCCTTGTAGCTGTGGTTTGGCAAAAGGTTACTGTGGTTTGGCCAAGTATTTACATTGCGCTAACTCAGGGGTGTCAAACTCAACCAGTAAAGGGGCCATATTAAAAAATCTCATCAAATCCGTGGGCCAGAGAAAAAATGTTTTTATTTCATTTTTAATTAATGTTGTGCTGTAACCTAAACTGGCCATTGTTTATTCAAAAAATGCCAAAACCTCAACAGTAAAATACAGACAGTTGTAGTGGATCTTGAAATATTACACGGACACTTGAAATATTCAAAATGTCCCCAGATGTCCACACAAAATGTCCCCAGATGCTCGGTCATCTAAACCCACTTATTTGCTTGATCTAGACATCTGGCATCCTTTCTATGCTCCAAGTTCATTAAGACTTGGGATCGATTTCTGAGCTGCTGAGTTCACGTTAGGTGTTTATGTTGGTTGACCTGCAGCTGCAATGCATTTTGGTGATATGACTGGTGTGGAATTGTGCAGAATTGTGTAGAATTGTGTAGAATTGAGGTGTAACCACTGCCTATAGATTGTTTTTGGGGTAGGACAGTCGACACACGTTATGTTGCAGTGCATGCTGGGGGCTGTAGTGCAGCACATTGTGAAACGGGCTAATATTAATAGAAAATGAAAATACTTTGAAGGCTGGATAGGATTGTATGGCAGGCCTGATCTGGCCTGCGGGCCTTGTGTTTGACACATGGGTGCTAACCGCATGGCTAAATCATCACATACTCACTTCAAACCATGTTGAGTTGTTAGGCATTCTTAAATAGACACATTTATGTGGTTTCTGACTCCGTATGACATACTGTTATCTATAAATATGAACTACAGTACAGTGCAAAGCTAAAAACAGCAGCAGCAGCAATCGTGAAACACAAATCACATAAGCAAGTCTTTCTGAGACTATTTAACAGCTTTACAAGGTCTGAGGCAAGTTTGCACAATGCTAACACAGACTTCTCTAACTTGGTAGCTACATTAGCTTGGTAGCTGTGGTGCTAAAACTAAAGAAGGAGACACCAATGACACCATGTCTGTCATTTACAGTGAAATATGTATATATTACCTTTCATTTTTTGATCAAACTGCATAAACAATACATACACAGAATTCTGCTGCATTTACATAGTGTTGTACATCAATAAATACACAAATGGTCATGATAATAATAAGCATACAAAAGCTTAACATCTGCTGTCGCCCAAACTGGGCATCTTAACTCAGCAAATTAAATCTTCATGCAGAGCCCCCATCCCCCTCCACTTAACACCAGTGATTAAACCATATCTTTTTTCCCCCCTCAGCCCTAATTTTGCCCGAAATAGGGTCTGTGCCTGGAGCCTGGGCGTACTCGCTATTGATCGGCGGACTGAGCAGATTACCCTAATAGCTGGATTACCACCCACATGTTGGCCACTCGTGTCCCGAGCCGCTCAGCAGTGGTGCCAGCTCCCCTGTCAAATGACCAGAGGAGCAGTGCGGTCAGGACAGACTGTTCAATTAGTGTGCTCGTACAGGAGAAAACTAGCTAGAACTGACACGCAGAACATTCCTAAAGATGTGCTGCTGGAGAAATAAAGGAGAAGATAAATTATGAGAGTCAGTGCTGGGGTAGGAATATCATGATATAGCATCGGTCTCATGATAAACTCACTTTTCCGAGTCTATCCTGGGTAGTGTCGGCACTTAAAGAACACTGACCAGCTTTGTTTCATTTAAAACAGGTTTAGACAAGTAACACAGGTTTGTTCAAGATCACATGAGATCGTGAGCTCGAATCCTGGCAATTCTGAATGCTCAAAAGAGCCGATTACAATATCTGTTATTCTTCATGTACATATCTGCCAATGCAAATACATAAACGTTTAGCAAATGTAGAAACTGCAGAAGTGGACAAAGTGCGCAATCCTGTACTTGAGTGAATGTAGAGATACTCTCCCATATTATTCAAGTAAAGGTACAGTCATCTATTTATATATTTACACAAAGTACAAAAACATTTGAAATATTTGCTTTTAAGTGTATTAATGGATTATATATATATACATACATATATGTCGGGACAAAACCTCGTATCTCCATTTTTTTTTGCCGTTTTTCAGTTTTTCACTGTGTGTAAATTTCATGATGAATGGACCAAAAGAAACGGCCAAAAATGACTTAGTAAAAAGTCTGGCTCCATTGACTTACATTAAAAGTAAAGTAGGTTTTTCCTTCTCCTGTAAAGTTACCATTTTGGAGGTACAAGGTTTTCTTCCGACACATATATATTATATATTCCTCCTCTTGTGCGCTCTTCAAATTAAATCAGGTAGCCGATTTAAAGGTTTCCCATACAATGTTACAACATTCTGTTAAACTCTGAAAGCTTGTCTGAGGTGCTTATCCCTGGTTACAGTTGCTAAGCTATGATTAGACAGGTTTTAGGGGAGGGGTTTAGTTAAAGGTGCACTTTGGTTGGTTTGCTTCAGTTCGAAAATGCACCCCATTCTTTTGGATATCATGAAAAATTTTCTGAGTAACGTCACATGCTGCAGAAAGTAGTGGAATAAAAGTTTGAAATGTAGCAGAGTGGTACTAAAAATCTGAAAAAAGTAAATGCTTTTTATAAGTAAACAATGAAAAACTTTTTAAATGCAGTAAAAAAGTACATGCACTTTGCGAACGTCCACTGCATAGAAAGGGGGACTACAGTTAGCTGAGTCAGCATTATTGAGAAATGTAACATTTAATTGTCAAGGGCTATAAATGCAGTAAGATAAATAAAATGCATATATTTCAGTGTAGAAACTCAGCATCGGTTAAACATTCCGCACTTCTGGAGAACAGAAAATATGTCATCAAATACTCACGATATATCGATCAAATCTAAAAATCTGTCCAATGTCAATAATACTGTTGTTACTGATATGATTCTGATATCATCGCTCATACCTAATAATTGGTCCTGTTAAACTGGATGTCGTTCACAATAACATGAAAGGTTGATTTGAAAAATAGTGATAGCAATTTTAAATGAGGTGCTACTGTTTTGCGCTGACACAACCTCACAATAGCAAAATATCTTGATATAGTTGCATGCAAAAGTGTTGGCACCCCGGTCAAGTTGGCTTTTGTTGATTTTTCTAAGTGAAAATAAGTTAACACATCCTCGGAGAACACACTTCTGCACATTTTAGTGCACAATTGCTGTTGAATTTAACATACTGGGGGGAAAAATATAAAATGTGCCCTGTGCAAAAGTTATGGCACTTTTTTAACAGGAAAAATGACTATAAAATTATTTACTACCTTTTGCAGAAAAATGCCATGTGACATTTTTATCACGACACTCAGAAAATCAACAAAGCACGTCACATGACTGGGGGCGTTCCAAGTTTTGCATACGGCCGCATGAATGGTGATATATTGTTGCTCACCCCTAGCCAGTGCCATCGCTGTCAGAGACAGATGTACTATAACACAAGGGAATTCCCTCAGTTTGTTTTTTTTTTGTTTTTTTTTTTTTTTTTTTATGTGCCCAAGGACAGAGGAGTAGTTTTATCCATAGAAAGCCGTTCTGGATTTATTTGTCTATAGCTAGTAGATGAGGCGATATTACAGTTGGCTTTGTGTCCTCAGACTGGGTGACATACAGCGAACCCTTTATCACAACCCAACTTATTCAAATGACTCTCGAACTGACACAGAAGCCCTATCACTAACATGGTGACTCACTCTCTGTCTGCACTCTCCCTCCCTCCTGCTCTGCCAGTGAAAAAAGTGCCATGCATTTGTATAATTTCATGAACGGCTACATAAAGCTTACATAACGACAAACGTTCCTGCAATACTGTGGAAACCTCACCTTGACACACGAAAACCCTGGTCTGTTGTGTCTCAATGGTAATAACTGCTACTAAACAGGCCCAAATTGCTTGAGGACAACAATAGCATTAAAATATTAAAGTTGCCAATGCAAGCTTTTTTCGGTGCATCCAGATGGGGGGGTGTACTAAAAGCCTATTCAGCCAGTGGAAAAAAAGGAATTCCAGTAATCTGCTGCTGATCCCTCACAATGGCACCCTTGTGCCTTTTGTTTTGGTCAGTCACCACTACTACATCCATTCTCAATGGCACAGTAGCAGTGTTAATGGTCTCCTCCCAAGAAGGCCGAGCTGAAGAAGTTAGTGGTTAGAAGACCACAATGCATGCTAGCTATACTAATCATGTGCTGGGTAAATAACAGTGCTTGGGTCACTGGAGGTTCAAGCTGTAAACTACAGGCAAATTATTATCACGTACGTCTTAATGTGGTGTTGTTTCACCGTCGGCCAAAACGGACTACAAATCTATAGGTGCTGATATTTTCTCACTCTCGGTAGGAGCTCTGTGCTTGACCCAGATCCGGTAGACAGCTGTCTGAGCTCTCCCTGGTGAATTCAGGCATCGCTGAGTAAAACAGCACCGCCTTTAAAAGGGGAATCCCACTGATTTTTCAAATTTTCTTCATAATTATTAAGGGAGCGACATCACAGAAAATCAGATTTTCCAAACTTTTTTAAAAAAAAAAAGAATTTGCATGTAGTCATTGTTAAAGTTTCAAAATGTGTCATTCACTCCCGAGTCCACACATAGAGAAACAGAGAAAAGCTACAGTTCAAAGTTTTTGTGATGTCACAAAAACCAAAGCATTTGCATAAATCCACCTTTTTGTTTAGTTTAGCTCCACTCATTCGCATTTAAGTTACACAGAGTGTTTCAGCCTGGACTGCTTTTTGAATGAGGCATGGTACAATACAGCCAATCAGAACAGAGATCATTTACATAAATCAGTCTTAAAGGCACAGTAACAAAAACAGCCTGTTTTTAGTTCTAAGGCATAAGAGGTTGAAAATGGTCATGTAAAATGAATTATGACTGTTCTTGATACAGAAACCCCAACAAAGATCATAAGAAGATCTCAGAGTAAAATAAAAATATATAAAGTACAAGAAAAATGTAGAAAATGCCTTTTAAATGATTAGGATGTAAATAAAGTTATTCAGAGTGAAGTCAGAATTGTTCACAGTGGTAGGGAAAGGAACTAGTCGTCTAAAGCATGCAATGCCTTTAAAAGCTAATAGCATGAAATACTGGTAAATAATCATGATTGTGTAAATCATAATCATAATCATATTTGTGTAAACACTGCGATCCTGGTTCCACCAAGACTGTGAAGAAATCTGAGTTGGTAAGTTTCTCTACAATGAGCCATTGCACATCAAATTACCCTCTGAATTCTCCAAAAAATTTCAAAAGAGTTCAGCTTAAAACATTCACAGAGAACCTCCACACTAAGATGAAGGTCATACAGCTTCCTGTAACATCACAGTTAATCTCACAGCCCCAAACTTCTAATCACTTCTTCTATCACCATAAAGCTGCCAGTGCTTCCTCCTCAGCTTAACACCAGCTCTGAGAGGTCATAAGGCAACGAGACGTCTTCTCTACGTCAACACAGACGAGCACGGCCTTCTCTAGAGGTGTGCAAAGAGAGTTAGCTGCTGTAAACACTGCCTGGCACTTCAGCTGTAAATAAAAGGGAAGTGAACTTTAACTCGAGAGCTGCTCCATGCAAATACCCACCAACTGCTGTGTGTTTTAGGAAGCTTTAAGGGTGGTAATGTGATATTTTTAACGTTATCATGATAAATTACACCACAATATGAGCCTACCATTGACATTGTCACTCCTAAAGGCCTACATCCTACATATTTCCTGCATTTTATATCTCCATTGTGTTTTTTATGAACCAAAAACAGCCATCATTAATTTTTACATGACTATTTTTCAACCTCTCTTTATACCTTAGAATTAAACAGGCTGCTTTTGATGATGTAAGACTGATATATGTAAATGTATGTTCTTACTGTATTGTGCCTCATTCAAAATGTCCAGGTGGAAACATAACTTATAACTTCAGCCTGAGTGGGTGAAGCCAAACTGCTCTAGGCTATATAGATGGATATATGTCACTATATTGGCTTTTTTTGTGTATTGTCACAAAAACAAGTTCAAAACAGCAGATTAGTTTCAATATATGGGCTGGTTTGAAACTTTAACAGTGTCCACATACTACACTGTTGAATAAACATTGAATAAAATTAAATAAACTAGTCTTGTGGCACTTCTGGTGCTTTTTCGGGTGTCCTAACGTATCCAACCTCAGGAAAAAAACAATTTTCCTACATTGCTCACCAGGAAGCCACACTAAAAAAGGAGGTATGTCTTTGACTTAAACAGATTAAGACTTACATAAAGCTACGAAAACAACAAACGTTCATTACAACAGCTTGGTTTATTCGGGAACCGTTCAGTTGTGGCCCATAAGTGACCACACATGAAATCAAATTAAAACCTTCTTTTTTAAAAGAGCACATTTTTTAAAAGAGCTTGTCGCTCCAGTTAGAAGTCATCCCGTCTGCTGAAAACAGGCGCCCCTCATCACAAAAGCAATGCGTATTAAGTCAGTATGCTGACGCCATCACATCAGCTCCCTGCTTACGCTCCCCTGAGCCCTGAACCAAGCAAGTTCACCCCATGCTGCAAGTGACCGGTCAGTGCTCACGGCTCATTATCTGTAATCTCCATCTCCAAGAGAGCTCAACAGCCTTCCAGGTGTGGCAGATCATCACCATCATCATATTAGTGCAAAGCTATTATCACTAGCACAGACCTGACATGGATAGACCTGAGATAAAAAAAAAAGATATAGAAGACAAAGGAAGGGGGAAAAAAGACAATAGCTGGTCTGCTCACAGAAAGGAGGTGAGCTACAGTTGGAGAGCAAGAAGATTAAGGTGTAGCAAGTGTGAGATTGAGTTTCACTGCAGCCTGTCTTACCGTGGGTGTATAAGTGGCCTAGCCTATCCACAGATAAAGAGTTCTACAGTCTTTAAGAAGCTCCTTTCTCTCATTTCCTGCTATCCGCGAGATATTCCTTGAGTTTCCTTCCTAACTCCAGCCGCTCGCAGCTTCTTTGGCTCGTTGTCGTATCTGTGGAGGGCTTTCAGTGCTTTGGTGAGCGTAAATGCGAGCTGACAGGCATTGGGGGGCTTTAGGAGAGGGTGGAAAAAAAAAAGAACTGAACAAAACAAAAAAAGTAAGGAGCCAAGCCCCGCCCTGGAATTGTAATAGACTGCAAAGTAGCCTGACAGTGCCTTCGATTTATCAGCCCTGGTCATCAAAAGGGCCCTGATCTGTACTAGTGAGGCTGTGCGTAAGAGCAGAGAAACAAAGGCACCAACTGTGCTTATACGAGATATAATGAACGAGGGGAAGACAATGTAGGCTGCACAACCTGAGCTGACACTTCCTATGACCCTGTTCTTCGCTAACAAGCCCCCCAACACACACACACAAAAAAGCCCAAAGACAACAGAAGCCCAACAAGTTTAACTAAGCTGGACGGTGTTATTATTAAGCCTCGTTTATTAACTAATTAACGCGTAATTAACTCGCCTTTTCTCAGAGAATCCAGATAACAGATACTGAAAACCCTATCTGGTGCTTTAGAGAATAAGTGTTCCCTCAAGAACCGTACACAACAGGTTAGAGAACCACTTAACCTCGCAGAGGAGCCAGCACGGTTCTATATATTCTTCGCTAAAGACCCCTTCAAACCGTCTGCTGTGCAGCGAGGCGACTCAAGAGGCTCTGGGTCTCAAAGTTTGGACCCTCCGATCTGCGAGAGAGCTCAATCAGTGAGGGCACAAGCAGCGCTGAGCAGAGCAGAGAGGAAAACTTCCTAAAAATAGCGCATCAGGAAACTGACGAGAGGCTCCACAGGCGACAACGCAGCCTTTGTGGTTTAGCACACAGTCCGAAAGAGGCCAAGTTAGCTCCACTACCTGCCGTTCTTCCCTCATTATCAGCAAACAAGAGCTCCATTCGCATCCGAAGAGAGGCTAGAACCACCCCCCCCCCTCCACCACCCCAGCAACCCACCACTACCACCACCACCACCACCACCCACTCAAAGTAGGCAAGAGTGATTCTCGCAGCGATACATGAAGCGATATGCAATCTTTCATAAAGTAGCGGAGCAAATTCTGATCGCCAAACTTACCTCAGGGCATGCAAATGACGTAATGAAGCCGGGCGAGAGGGCGCGCGCGCGCGAGAGAGAGGTAACGTTAGCCTGACAACAAACGCAAGGTGACACTCCGTGTTTGTGGGGGGAGGAGGAGGAGGAGGAGGAGGAGGAGGAGGAAGGGGAGGAGGAGGAGGAGGAGGAGGAAGGGGGGTTACATGGAAATGACAAACCGAGCCTCTTCCATTCTCCTCCCGAAGAAAAAGAAAAAAAAAGTCCACGAACGGTCAGCGAAGCAAAGCGAGGGGGGTCCGGCTTGAACTTCCAGCGAGCGCGTCCCGAGCGACGGCGGAGACGATCCGCGCTGAGGGCGACACCTGGAGCGGGAATGGTTCCTCCCGTTCGCCGCTGCGAGCTATTGTGTGCTCAGCACAAAGTTGTGATGCGGAAAAGTGCGCGCGCGCGCGCGTGTGAGTGTGTGTGTGTGTGTGTGTGTATGTGTGTGTGTGTGTGTGTGGGGATGGATGGAGGGTGAGGAGCGCGCGCATCACCGCTGCTTCACAATGAAAGTCCTAACCGGGAAGTTTAGTGTTAATGCATTTATAAGTAGATTAAAGGACGTGCAGTCTATTCAGCATCTGCTCTAACTTCTCTCTCTCTCTTTCTCTCTCTCTCTCTCTCTCTCTCTCTCTCTCTCTCTCTCTCTCTCTCTCTCTCTCCCCCTCTCTCTCTATCTCTCTCTCCCTCTCTCTCTCTCTCTCTCAGACTGTAGTAGAGGTAGGTCACTTATGTGCACATAGCAATTACATGTGTCTACATGGCTCGCCATTTTCCACCCTGTGTAATTACGTGTAATAAACACGTTTTGGTTCAAAGAAATGCTGAAATGCTGGTGAGGAAGAAGAAAAGCGACAGATTTTTCAGACTTAAATTGCTAAACTGTAGACTGTATGTGTTTGTACAAGTAACCAAATGACTCACCACACCATAAAAGGGGGCCTAAAAAGCCACAAAAGCTGCTGCCTTGTTTTTTATCTCATCTCACGTCATCTACATCTGGCAAATAAAGAAAAACCTTTGACATCTCAGCCTAATTTGTTAACTTTGTGGCTTTTTTTTTTTGTTCCCCTTTTTGGTGTGTCATTTGGTTGCTTGTGCTATGTGTAGCTGATGTTGACCTGCATCCATAGTAGCTTTGATAGTGGTTATGACGTTTAAGACGCAGTTTGAAGGTGTTCATCTTTTGTTGTTACAAATTCAGTCAATATGTAAAAGATGTTTTGTGACACATCATCATCCTCTACAGAGAACATGCTTAAAATATGGCGTTTTACACACATAAAACATTTTAAAGCTCATAAGTTTACATACCCCAAGCTTAAGGTTACATAATCCTGGGTAATTTTAAAATATAAGAGATCAGACCGAACACCAGAACATCAGATGATGACATTTGTATGTAGTACAGTAACCATAATAGTAACTGGAACTACACCAAATTGTTGATAATATATATATATATATATATATATATATATATATATATATATATATATATATATATATATATAATGTCGGTTTTCCAAAGAAATCTGAAAATTTTCCATACCTAAAATGTTTAATATTCAATAGAATGTCTCTCTCTCTCTTTCTCTCTCTCTCTCTCTCTCTCTCTCTATATATATATATATATATATATATATTTATATATATATATATATATATATATATATATATATATATATATATATATATACACATTACTCCCACAATGGAGGAAAATATATATAAAATATTACTGGTAACACTTTACTGTAGGGTAGTGTTCATGTGGCTACATGTCACCTACATAAGCTTGTCATGACAACTGACTTAACCCTACATAAATGTGTATAAACGCTTATTCCAGTAGGCATCATCTGACATAAAGGCTACTTTAGCTAACTTTGATCACAATTGGCAAAGTATCTTTATAGCGAATTGATGCCCATTGGAATAAGCATTTATAAACTATGTAGATTTATGTCAGTTGTCATGACAAGCTTATGTAGCTGTTATGTAGCCTAATAAACAGCACCCCATATATATATATATATATATATATATATATATATATATATATATATATATATATATATATATATATATCAGTTTTTGACATAATGTGAAAATGCCTGTTGCTTTTTGCATTGTGTGTAAATTCCATAATGAATGGACCAAAAGAAACGGCCCAAAATGACTTTTGAAAAGTCTGGTTCCATTGACTTACATTAAAAGCAAAGCAGGTTTTTTTCCTTTTCCTGTAAAGTTTTCATTTTGGAGATACAAGGTTTTCTTCCGACAACAGCGATATACATATATATAACTGCCTGCATATATACTAACTATTAGACAAGTTAAACCACTGCATATTTTGGAGCTGACACTTGCTCATTTACAGAATCTCTTATTGCAGCATATTGGTGTGGAAGGTACAGTGGCTCCTCAGGTCATGCTGCAAATTACAGGAGTGATGTGATACGTCTCAGGAGCGCCGTTATCGAGTCTTAGCAGGGGCCGTGACAGCTGTCGCTGTGGCTGCTGTGGCTGCTGAGGCTGCGCGCCTCGCCCTGACATTAAACAATACTCCAGCATGGGCCATGTGTCTGAAACCTGACTCCCCGGTCTCCACTTACCTCACTGACACTCAACTCCACGCCATCATTACCTCCCCCATCATTAGCCAGCAAAGCACACTGTACCGGCCTAACATTAGTCATTAATCAAACCATCTGCACTGTGATCTGCCTGCCTATCAAAAAGCCTTTTGTTTGTCAGGATTTTTTGAATGATTCTTATGAACTTCTATCTGTATGATTAATCGTGTCTCATATGAGGATCCCAAAGGCCCCTGTTTCTTCACATCCGATAGCCGTGTTCAGGGCACGTTTTGAGATGTACGTAGTAGTGAACATGGGTAGATTGATGTTTTTTGGTGGGGGAGGGGTGGATCTGAACTCTTTCACCCCTCCCTTCCTCACGAGCACACAAAAGCTCAGACGAGTGTGTGCCTCTGGTCTGGGCACAGGAGGACCATGATGAGCACAAATGACTGCAGTATACTGGTCTAGTGAATACTGCGGTTTGGAAGGGAGATGGTTTCTACTATTAGAAAGTGAAGCACAAGGTTGTCTTTTGATATATGTCGTGTGTCTGAGGGTTTGCCCTGATGATGTTCAGATGAATAAACAAGCACATTCTTTTCTGTATCTGTTAGCATTTTCTTACATACTGCCCAAAGAAGGGGTGTTTGGGAAGCCAAGCGGAAGAGTGGTGGTTATTTGCTGTGGCTTTGAACTCCATAAAGTCCATCCTGTTCATCAGTCTATTGATCTACACTCTTATGGTTCCTAAATCGTTCCTGTCTTGGATGTGTGTTTTTAAGAAAAGCCTTTGGTATGGGACCTTTAGGGTTTCGCCAAAGTTTCGAAACGTTCTTGATCTCATTATTAAAACCGCCATGCATTGAAAAGTTCCTAGAGAAAGGTTCTATGGCATCTCTCTAAAGAACGTTCTTGGCAAGCTCCCTGTTTCTCTGACTGAGAAGGATAGAATTGTAACATGTGGCCCTTAATAACAACTTACTGTTTTATCCTCTTCTTTTTTTTTCTGGGGGGTCTGTTTTGACTTTGGGGTCTTTCTTATGCTGATGGGGGAAGAGTGGGGGAAGTAGTCTGAGAATACTCCGCCTTCAGGTCAGAGTTCAGGGGCTCCGTAGCTATGTGTAAGATGTTTTCCTCTTCACCTCCGAGCCGTCAAGGTTTAGGACATTAACAGTAATAGTTTACATGCAGAAATATACTTACTTTCAGGCTTTGCACTTGGCTTACTCAGATTTAGTGATTGTCATAGTGATCCATCAAGCTTTATCACTTTGAGATGTCAGATTTCTTCCACAGAGAAAAAACAAAGCAATGTAATAACTCTGTAACAGCTCTGCAGTAACTCTGTAATAACTTAATATCTTCAGTTTACTGCACAACCCGTTGTACCTGCTGATATTATAGCAGGTGCTACAACCTTAAAAATTGGTGAACGAATACATTGCAGTTCTAAATGCAAACACCAACAGTTTTTGTCTGAAATTTTACTTTGAGGCTTGGCGTCTTTGTATTTAGTGATTTTTATCAATATTTTATCCATATATTGTGCATGTTAATAACATGGTTATATCATATTATCTAGACCTTCCTGTTATGATGTTTAATTACTTGTCTGATGCCAGTCAACTACAGAAACGTAAATATACTACTACTACTACTACTACTACTACTACTATTAATAATAATTATAATAATAATAATAATAATAAATAAATGAATCAACCTTTATTTAACCTCAGAGAACATTGAGGGTGACCCTCATTTACAGTGTTGCTGATTTGATACAGGAAAAAGTGACTGATAATGTGTAAGAACGTATCAAATAATAAAAGTAAATTTAATAATAAAAATGACTCAAATAAGGTAAGTATTAAAAAAATAAAATCAAAATAGATAAATACAACAAAAAGGAATTATATATATATATATATATATATATATATATATATATATATATATATATATATATAATAGTCATAATTAAAACAAGAATAAGAATATGAATGATGATAAATAAAAACAAGAATAAGAATATGAATGATGATAAACAAATAAATAAGTGGGGGGAAAATAAATAACTAAAATAATGAAAAGAAGACAATAATAGGCAGAGTGGAGATGGCTAGAAAGTAAATGTTTAAAATGACTGAAATGATTGACACCAAACATGGCCGAGTTACACTGGCTCTCCGTAACTAAAGGCAGATTTTCCCAGTTCAGTGAAAACTCTCGGTACCTGGCATGTGAACCAACCACTGGGGCGAGTCTGATAATCACCATTATTTATAGACATCACTGAAGTCATATATGCTGGCTTATGGCTGGAGAGTGTTTTATAAATAAAAACAATAGTAGTGTTCTCAGAAATGGGCTGAAAATATTGCAACACATTTTTTCTGAAAATATGCATTATAGCTTTAACACCATAAAAAGAGTTTCTTAGCGTGTCCTCTACCAAAATGCTTGTGAACAGACTCTTTATTTTTCCAGCGTAGGCTGCTTAGGCTGACCTGTTGCTGTGACAGCAGAAAGTTGGGAGTATCTGATCATACGGGTGGGGGAGGGGTCAGCAGCAGCACTCTGTTCTGAGGACTAATCTAGCTTTAGACACAAAGGGGCTTGAACTGTGGGGATGGGGGGCATGTTTTTCCTTGTTTTATCCTCAGGTCTGTGGAATTAATGCGATGTATGATTTATAACGCTGCATCTCATTGAATATAGAACCATGAACACTCAAAGAACCCTTTGAACTGGTTCTATATAGCACCAAAAAGTGTTCGATGTCAAGTAACAATAGAAGAACCATTTTTGGTGCCATATAGAATCATTCTCAAAAAGGTTCTAGATAGAACCATCTACTGCACATTCTCCACCAATCTGAAGAACCGTTTCACGATGCAAGGAACCTTTTAATCATGCAAAGGGTTCTTCATGGTTCTATCCTTTTTAAGTGTATCCAATGTTGGAGGCATTTCTTGCTTCATCCGTCTGTAATGGAATGGAACATTTCTTTGGAATTCCGAGCATTCCCAGGAATGTAAGCGGGCTCTTCAAACAGCACATGTTTCTCAGGCGTTTCTGATCAGCAGATATGTTATGATTTATGCTTTGCAGTTTTGTAGTCGTTCACCGAGGCTGAAAATGACCTGTAGGAGCACATATGGGCTGTATGTCCATGGAGGTCCAGCCATGCTGTTCCACCAGTACTGCAAACTGTTATCATTCTCTGTGTTTGTGTACGTCCAACCTGTTTGAGCTGCCCATGAACACCAATAACGCTCATGACGCTCAGCGACAAAAGCGGCCAACGCTGCACATACTCTTCTGTTGTCAATTACGGCACAAATTGCATTTGTGTAGTCCCACACCATCCGTCAAAGCATAGGTTCTTTCATCTGCCGGTGTCTCTTTGTACCTGTAATTAGTTTTGGGACAGGAGATAGACTTCATTAAATCAGTGAAAGAAGAATGCAGAAGGTCGTATTTCCTCATCGTGGCTGCGCGGGAGCTCTGTGTAATAGATTTGTTTTGTCAGGCCTTGCAAAAACACGTGAGTCTGCAGTGTTTAAATGTCATTACTTTCGAGCAGAGCCGGCGCCGGATTTAGCCATGTGTGCTCCAAAGGGGGCCTTTATGTTTGTGTCCTGCTGCATCACTGCTAGAGTTGCTGCTGCCTGGCTGTAAAGCTAACCTGATGGAGTGGGACTCTGTTAAGATTGTCAGCATGTTAGCCTGAACAGATTCTTGCTGAAAATTGCTAAAGGGCTAAACATTAGCACGCTAGACTACTGAACACAGTGAGCTGTGACTATATCACTGTGTATTCAGCATTTACATTCACAGGGTTTTACCTTTGTAGAACGTCTCATACATCTTATGCAGTTGTCAATGATATATTAGCCTACAGAGGTGATGTAACATTCCTTATCGGGACAGTCGTGGGCTGGAGTTTAGGGAACCAGCCTTGTGACCGGAAGGTCACCCGTTCGATCCCCAGAGCCGACAGTACGTGACTGAAGTGCCCTTGAGCAAGGCACCTAACCCCCAACTGTTCCCCAGGCGCTGTGGATAGGGCTGCTCACTGCCCCCTAGTGTATGTGGTGTTTCACTGCACGGATGGGTTAAATGCGGAGGTCTAATTCCGATGTGTTCAGACACAGTTGGCTAAAAAAGTTCATTTCATTTATCATTCTTACAGGTTTCAAGAGAGCAGATCTTTGCTGATAAGGGCTAATGGATTAGCATTAGCATGTTAGTGTGAAAGTTATCCTATCTCTTTACTAGCCTATTTAATACTTGCACTTTGCTGTTATTATATGACTATTTTTAAGACCATGTTCAGCATTTCCCATCCCAAGGGATTTCCCTTTCATGGAAAATAAAAAAGGGGATGCCACTTTCCCATTCAGGTCAAGTGAAAGTTTATTTATATAGCGCTTTTTACAACAGGTGTTGTCACAAAGCAGCTTTACAGAAAAATCCAGGTCCGAGCCCCCATGAGGAAAAACTCCCTTAGAGCAAGAGGAAGAAACCTTGAGAGGAACCAAGACACAAAAGGGGAACCCATCCTCCTCTGGTCCACACCAGAGAGCAAACAGCGTTAGCATAAAATATTAGAATACAAAAACGGGGAAAAACAGGTGGAGCAACGGTTAATCAGATAGAGTTTATGCAGCAGCAGCAGCAGCATTCACTTGTCAACATGTGAAAAGGGCTAAAGGAATAGCATTAGCATGCTGGACTACTGATCACAGTGTGCTGTGACTATATTGCTGTGTTTATAACTGTATTTAGCTTTTACATTCCCAGGGATTTTCCTTTTGTACAACGTCTCATACAGTTGTCAATGATATATTAGCCTAGAGAGGCGATGTAGCATTTCTTATCGCTCTTATATGTTTCAGACACAGATCTTTGCCGATAAGGGCTAACAGATTAGCCTTAGCATGTTAATGTAAAAGTTATCCTATCTATTTACTGGCCTATTTACTACTTGCATTTTGCTGTTACTATATGACTAATTTTATGACCATGTTTAGCATCGTTTTTCATTGTCATTCCCAAGGGATTTTTCTTTTATGGAAAATAAAATAGGTGATGCCATTTTCTTATTTACTTGACAACATGTTAGCCTGTATGAATGGTCACATTACTTATTTTTCTCATAGGTTTCAAACACTTGAATGCAGATCTTTGCTGAAAAAAACTAAAGGAATAGCATTAGCATGCTAGACAGTGTGCTGTGCCTAAAGTGCTGCGTTTACAAAGGTATTTAGCTTTTACATTCCCTAGGATTTTCCTTTCGTACAAGGTCTCATTCATCTTATGCAGTTGTCAGTAATGTATTGGCCCAGACATTTCTTATTGTTCTTACAGGTTTCAAACACTTGAGAGCAGATATTTGCTGATTAGCATCAGCATGTTAATGTGAAGGTTATCATATCTCTTTACTGGCCTATTTAATACTTGCATTTTGCTGTTGTATTATATGACTGTGTAGCATGTTCCTTCTCAAGGGATTTTTCTTTTATGCAAAATAAAATAGATGATGGCCCTTTCCTATTCACTTGTCAACATGTTAGCCTGTGGGAATGGTCACACTACTTATCATTCTTTTGGGTTTCAAACACTTGAGAGCAGATCTTTGCTGATAACCCTGCAAAAACAGCAAAGCTGGTCACCAATATAACCAGCATATGTTGTGTTTTAGATTCTGGTATACTGATCAGCAGCAATGGAAGTTATGATGATGACCACCAAAACCAGCACTAGACCAGCACAAATCAGCATAGAACAACTCAGACCAGTGTGGAATGCATGCTGGTCTGGGCTGGATTTTTCCGCAGGGAAGGGCTAAAGGAATAACACTATCATGCCAATGTTAATAGAATCATCCACTCTCTTTACTAGCCGACTGACTAGGTGCACTTTTCTCTGATTATATCACTGTGTTTACAACTATACTCAGCATTTCCTTTTCCCAGAGATTTTCCTTTTATAGAAAAGGAAATAAATCAGGAGTGCACAACTCCGGTCCTGGAGGGCTGGTGTCCAGCACATTTAGGATATTTACCTGCTGAAACACACCTGATTATACTCACCCGTTAATTGCCAGGTTTAGTGGGTGTGTTTAAGTAGAGGACCTACCAAACTGTGCTGGACAGGACCAGAGTGGTGCACCCCTGAATTAAACAATGCCATCTATTTCTCAGTCTCTTAAGCAACTGCTAATATGTTAGCCTGTAGGACTGTTGTCACATTTCTTGTCATTCTTATAGGTGTCGAACATTTGAGAGATTTCTTGTTGAAAAGGGCTAGCAGAATAGCATTAGCATGCTATGCTAAGTTATCTTCTCTCTATACTACTCAATAGTTGCAGTTTGCTGTGACTACCACTGTGTTTACATCTGTACTTACCATTTAAATTCCATTTAATAGGCATTTCCTTTTCAAAAAAATGAAGTAGGACTGTCACTATATTAGCCTGTTGGAGTGTTTTCACATTTCTCATCATTCTTATGGGTTTCGAACACTTGAGAGAAGATTCTTGCTGAAAGGGGCTGAAGGAATAACATTAGCATGCTAATGTTATTTGAATTATCCATGTTTTTTGCTAATCTACGGAATAATTGTGCTTTGCCGTGACTATAATATAGTTGCAAGGTGAATTTTTCCTGTTTTTCCTGAAAGAAAATAGGTTGACAGTCAATATATTAGCCTGTAGCCGTGATGTCACGTTTCCTATCATTGGATTTCATACAAGGGCTTATGGGATAATGTTCAGGCCAAGTGGTCACATGGTTCAAGATTCAGTTTATTTAGTTTATTTTCATGCACAAAGAAACAGACAGTTGTTGCACTGTACAATGAATTCCTGAGAGAATATATGTGTGTATACACCGATCAGTCCATCTGTTTCTCTGCATACTTTGTTAGCCCCCTTTTACCCTGTTCTTCAGTGCTCAGGACCCCCATGGACCCTCACAGAGCAGGTACTATTTGGGTGGTGGATCATTCTCAGCACTGCAGTAACACTGATTGATGGTCTATATATTAGCCTGTAGCTGTGATGTCGCATTTCTTATCATTGGATTTCATACAAGGGCTTATGGCATAGCATTAGCATGCTAATGTTCATCAAGTTATCCATGACTAGCCTACTGAGTGGTTCGACTTTGCTATGACTACATCACTTTGTTTACAACTGTGCTTAGCATTTCCGTTTCCCAGGGATTTTTCTTGCATTCCAAAGAAAATAGATGTCACTCCTATTTCTCATTATCTGGAGAAATTCCCGATATGTTAGCCTGTAGGAATGCTGTCACGTTTCTTATCATTCTTACAGATTTCAAGCACTTGAAGGCAGATCCTTGCTGATAAGGGCTAACGGAATAGCATTAGCATGCTAATATCCATCAGGGCTTCTCTTGTTAGTACTGTTTACGTAGACGACACCTTCAGCACTGACGACTGACCCATATTAGAGGCACTGTTCAGCGAAGTGGGTCTCTATTAGTCTTAATATCACACTCGTTAGGCATCATACAAGCCTCCCCTTATGGAGGCAGACGATTAGGAGAAGGAGGATGGAGAGAGGAGGGAGGGAGGGCTTGTAGGCAGATGGTCCGGCTGGTGTGGAGTCTTGCTCTGGTGGAAATCCCTGAGTACTTAACCCATCCTCCACTGGGGAGAGATGTACCATGACAACAACCCACCCCCTGCCTCCACAACTCCACTGGTGCTACGTGCAAGCAACAGCAACCCCCAGAGCACAGCACACAGCTTCAGTTCGAGTGTTCGTACATTTCCTACTCACAGTGTAAGTACAAAAGACTGGACTTATGGACGTATGGATCCTAGAGATCTGAAAGAAATCATACATATACTCCATACATACCCACAAAGCCATATATATATACAGGTGTTTATAACATATTCAGACAAACTGAATGGCTAAAACAGTGAAGTGTAATGTGTAACATTTGGAGCTTGACTCTCAATGCAGACTCCATGACGCCCTCTGCTGGTACTACTGCGCCTCTTCCAGGCAAGAGTTTGGGTGCACCTGGCCAAATGACATGATTGGTTGATTTTCTAAGAGATCTTCTACAGAGACACACTACTGCATATTTTAAGGCACAATTACTGTTTATTTGCTGAATTTGAGACACTGTTATATTTTACATCTTATTTTTTATAAATATGTTAAACTCAGCAAATAAACAGAAATTGTACACTCAAATATACATAAAATGTCCTATTTAAGTTCTTAAGTTGTCACTGCTGGACTGAGAATAGTCCACCAACCAAAAATATCCAGCCAACAGCGTCCTGTGACCACTGATGAAGGACTAGAGGATGACCAACACAAACTGTGCAGCAGCAGATGAGCTATCGTCTCTGACTTTACATCTACAAGGCCGACCCACAAGGTAGGAGTGTCTAATAGAGTGGACAGTGAGTGGACACAGTGTTTAAAAACTCCAGCAGCACTGCTGTGTCTGATCCACTCGTACCAGCACAACACACACTAACACACCACCACCACGTCAGTGTCACTGCAGTGCTGAGAATGATCCACCACCCAAATAGTACCTGCTCTGTGAGGGTCCATGGGGGTCACTGAAGAACAGGGTAAAAGGGGGCTAACAAAGTATGCAGAGAAACAGATGGACTACACTCATTGTCCATTTTATCAGCTCCACTTACTATATAGGTGCACTTTGTAGTTCTGCAATTACAGACTGTAGTCCATCTGTTTCTCTGCATACTTTGTTAGCCCCCTTTTACCCTGTTCTTCAGTGGTCAGGACCCCCATGGACCCTCACAGAGCAGGTATTATATCACCTATATAGTAAGTAGAGCTGATAAAATGGACAATGAGTGTAGAAACAAGGAGGTGGTCATAATGTTATGCCTGATCGGTCCATTCGGTTTAGTCCATGCACCATGAAGTTTACATACAATGTAAAGGATAACAGGTATTTTCAAATGGCTTGTTTGCAATGTTCTAGCAGCCATCTCATAGGAGAGAGTTAATGAGTGTGGGGGTGGGTGGCTCTAGGACCACCTCACTAATCAGATGTTTATGTCAGTGGAGCGTCCATATGTATCCAGGCAGTCCTTCCAATTATTGAGTACAGCTACTTTAAGGATAGCTGTTGCTGATACCTTTATAATCTGCATAGAAAAGATTTGACAAGAGAACAGGATGCTCTGAAGCAGCTGCACATGAGCCTAAGGTCATAATGGAGTAATGGAGCTTCATCTAATACCTTTGTGACTAGGTGATCCAGAACTGACCATCCAACATCAGTACCTGGCCTCACTGATGACTCAATCCTCACAGTAATGTTCCAACATCTAGGGTAAAGCCTTCCCAGAAGAGCAGAGGCTGTTACTGCAACAAAGGGAGATTAATTCAGAAAATTCAGTTCTTCTTATATCAATTTTTAAGCTTGTATAAGTAGAAATAGCTCATGCTGGTTATTTTCTCATCATTGATTTTTTCTTTTACTTCATTTACAGGTCAGATTTTTCAAATTTTGGCTATAAGTTTAAGCTGATAAACAATACAGCTGTTGCTTATTTTAACCAAGGATGCATAATTCATATTAAATAATAATTCTGGCGGGCACTATATGGACCTTTTCTGCAATCAATAACTTGCTTTCATAGCTCAGATTATTAGCCAACATTCTGAACCAGTCATTTCAGTCATTCTGTAGCTCATTTTATCCCATTTCATAGTTTTCCTTGGTGAGCCTGTATGGTATTTGGCAGATGATCTTATCCAGAGTGACTTGTTCCGTGTACTGCGGGACATACAGCGTTCTGACAGGCTGCCTATAGAGGGCTCCACACCTGCATTATATCTCACTGCGCTATGTGTAAACACACCAACCTGACAATACAGTGTTTACCTACACTGAGCATATTGTTGCTGTTGGGACAAAATCATTATCCACTTTTTTGTTCACACTCTTAAAAAAATGGTCCTTTAAGAGTTCTTTGGTAAAGACAATGGTTCTATATAGAACCATGAGCAGTCAAAGAACCCTTTGCGTATATACTGGTTCTTTGCATCATGAAAGCGTTCTTCAGGCTGATGGAGAATGTGCTGCAGATGGTTCTATGCAGAAACTCTTTGAAAGGGTTCTATATAGCACCAAAAATGGTTCTGTTATAGTTACAGGCTTGAAATAATAACAACTGGAGAATCCTCTTCGGTGCTATATAGAACCCTTTTCAAAAAAGTTCTATATAGAACCATATACAACACATTCTCTATCAGTCTGAAGGACGCTTTCACCATGCAGGGAACCATTTAATCGTGCAAAGAGTTCTTTAAGTGTTCATGGTTCTATATAAAGCAATTTATTTTGTTAAAGAACCCTTGAAGAACCATATTTTTAAAAAGTGCATACTTTGAAATTTTACACTATTCCGAAATTTCATGATGGATGGATCAACAGAAATGTTTCAAAATTATTTAGAATAAAAACTTTTTTTTAAAAGGTTTTGTATTTGTACAACACTTCGTGGACTTTCATTATTATTATTATTATTATTATTATTATTATCATTAACAAAAAACAATAACAACAAAACAATGACAGTAATAATAATAATAATAATAATAATAATAATAATAATAATAACAATAATAATATCTAGAAATTATTATACCAAAGGATGCTGGACAATAAAACATAAAAAAAACCTTAACAACATCATAAAAACATGAGAATATTACCCCAACTGAATTAAAATAAATAAATGCATAAATATTTGAATGAAAATGGGAACAGATTACCTGTAAAAGTAAACAAACAAACAAGCAAAGAAATACACATCCTAATTTAACTTTTCATTTTTTATTTGATTTTTAATTATTCTAATTTAATTTCTAATTTGATTTTGAGTTTAATGATTTTCTCTTTTCAATCTATTATTTTAATCATCTGTTAATTGTGTTTCTTCTTGACAGCAGTGTATGAAAGATGTTATATAAACAAACTTGCCTTGCTAATTTATGGATAATTGGATTAACTGAAAGTACAGTGGCTCCAGAAAGCATTTCAACATTTGTGCCTCAAAATGTGTAAAGATTATTGAGTTAGGAGATTTAAACAGACCATTCTATGACTCTTGTTTTCTTTTTGAAAAAACGATTCTTTCAAAAGGCGGCTGGTGCGTCTCAGATCATTATGTTTTGAGCAGCTTCATTGCCGATTTTCTGCAGGTCCATACTTCCACCTCCATGCTTCACAGTGCTCTCAGTGCAGTCTGGTTGGAGCTCTTCTCCAGGCTTTCTCCACACTAAGAGCTGACCATCACCGCCATGCTGTGCTGAAAGTGTTTATCTCTGAAATAAATATTATTTGTTATATATTTTTTATAAAGTAAAATATTTATAAAGAATTTTATTAAGGTTTACAATGGGTTACGCTGTGTGCTCAAATACTTTTGAGGCCATTGTAAATCATGAATGTTTCTGTGTTTATGCATATGTTTATTCATAAGTGCACATTATCTTATAGCACTTTGATGAGTTAACCAAACACTTCAGAAATGCGGCTTTTGTTGTTGTTGCTGTTGGTAATGAGAATTATTATGCAAATTCTCTCTTGAAAACTACTCCGCAGCATCACAAGAGGGCACTCCAGCCTCAGAATCTGACCCGGCCGACACTCGTCCTTCTTTGATGCTGTGTATAATTTCACCTTATTTTCCTCACAGGCGTCCTCTGCCCAGCAGGAGTGCCCATATTATTACAGCACTATCTACTCCTGAATCTCAGCTGAAGTGAGATAAGATGATGGGGTGTAACAGCATGGATACGTTCAAAGTGCTTCTCAGGGTTGCATGCAGTGCGGTGCATTGTGTGAAAAAAATTGCACACCCTCCTGTGAGCCCTCGTTTCATAAGAGGGGAGTGTACCAATAAATGGAGTACACCTTCTAGATGTGTGTTAGTATAAAATATCTATAAAATATCTGTCCTTTTTTAGCTCTCAGTTTGAAAGCACAAGGCATTTGTACACAGCATTTGTGACATCGTATATCTAGTGATGCCACTATATATAGTATATCTGGGCAGTAAGTGTGTTTGCCAGTGAGCTATATAACACTATATAGCATTAGAATCAATGTAACCAGATTTAATTTTAAGCGAATAAGTTGGAGGTGTATGTTTTTGTTCCTGACTTCTCACTGGTTTCCAGTCATCACATGGACTCACTGTGATCTCACTGTAACTTTCGTCCAGCAAACCTATGCTTGCACATATAGATGGTCATCCTGCACAGCTTCTATTCATATCATATAGTGCAATAGTGGTGTATATTAATGTTTATACAACAGTTAGTTCCGGCCACGCAAGCTGATTGGTTGAGAAGTGTTCTAACCGTGCTGATATTTCGCCATAACCTCACATTTATTTCACAAACACCGTATCACTCCGCTGAGACGCCGTTGCTAAGCAATGACTTTGACAGCTGTAGGAGACGCTCAAGCCATTTGAACGTTTTTACTTCTTACTTTGCCACAAACAGAAAATGGACACTTTTAAGATCACGTTTGACCGACAGCTGATTTGGTCAGACTCTGAAGATGAGACGACACTAAATTCCCAAACTGTCGTCACCACTGAGCAGCTTTTCAGTCGGCAGCTGAGACAGAAGAACAGCTAAACAACCTGGAATCAGTCAAAAATGAGCCC
The DNA here is from genome assembly GCF_904425465.1 of Colossoma macropomum. Taxonomy (NCBI): domain Eukaryota; kingdom Metazoa; phylum Chordata; class Actinopteri; order Characiformes; family Serrasalmidae; genus Colossoma; species Colossoma macropomum. Next base: position 47,301,735 of record NW_023494787.1, read on the forward strand.
AATACCATTCGCCAAACTAAATGGGCTGTAAGATGCTTTACAGACTGGCTGGAACAAAACAACATTAATACTGATCTGGCAAAAATTGACAAAACTGAGCTAAACTTGATATTGCAGCAGTTTTATGGCTCAGTCTGATTTGGTCAGACTCTGAAGATCAGACTACACGTTTGGCGAATGGTATTCGGTTCATTTCTGGCTAATTCCAGGTTGTTTAGCTGCTCTTCTGTCACAGCTGCCGACTGAAAAGCTGCTCAGTGGTGATGACAGCTTGGGTATTTAGTGTAAGGAGCTGGAGAACAAACTGCCGGCTGTGCAGCGAGTGGGCGGAGCTCGTTACTCTGATGTAGCAACAAGCTGCTTGTTAAGGAACTATAATTTGGTGAAGGAACTGCGAACATTAAAACATATTAAACGCCGCGTTCACAGCCCAGTTTATTAATTTATTACTTTATTTATTTCACTGTTGTATAAAAGCAATATAACACTCAAGGTCGTGTGTTATCGTCAATAACATCACAGCTGTGGTCATCTGCAACCAAATCACAGCCGTGATGTTATTTCGCAATAACATACTCCCTCTCGTGTTCTATTGCTTAAATATAGCATTAGAATCAATGTAACCAGATATATTTTTAAGTGAATAAGTTGGAAGTGTACAGTTAGAAGAGCACAGGCTTTGTTCCTGACTTCTCACTGGTTTCCAGTCATCACATGGACTCACTGTAACTTCAGTCTAGCAAATCTATGCTTGCACATACAGATGGTCATCTTGCACAGCTTCTATTCAAATCTTACATAATCAGGAATATGTGCATATCAGTATTCTATCCCCTGTGTACCCTGCACCTCATTTATCTACCTTGGACTCACAAGTTGCATACATGGAAATGTGTAAAAGTGTACATATCATAGCTTTTTATTTCATAACTTATATTACTGTGCAAAAGTGTACATTGAAAATAGTGCAATACTGGTGTATATTAATGTGTATATTGTATATATTTGTATATATTTAGAGTCTAATGTATATATATATTTTTTTTTCATTTTTTTTGTATTTAAGTTCTACAAGAGGGCTACACACCTAAGATTTTCACTCATCTTCGCACCTAAATGTGATGACAAAAGAAAAGTGTTCTGAACTGAATTCCATCACCTGATTTAATTTCATGAAGGACTGATTAGATAAACTAGGTATTGGATGGCACCTGTAAAGACTGGACTTCCCTGAGGAGAGCTTAGGAAACACACTAGTAGATATAAAATCAATAGGTTGTTTATTTGGTTATTTGTATTTATTCTTATGTTGATGTTTTTTTTTGAACAATAATTGCTTGCTGACCAGATAAATGGCTAACAGAATGTTTTCTCAGACACCTGAGTATGTATTTACTGTCCAAGACCACCCATGCTCTCACCCATTTCCAATCAAAACGGACATTAAGTAAATGCCATTCATCTTTCAGCATCAGGAAAAAAAGCAGAAGCTTATAACTTAACAGAAAAGTAAACAGAAGCATCAGCAACCAAGTATAATGTATTTTTTTCCAGTATTTAGTGTGTTCACACATTACCTTCATTATATTGTATTATATTATATTATATTATATTATATTATATTATATTATATTATATTATATTATATTACATTATATTATATTATATTAGATTAGATTAGATTAGATTAGATTATAATAATATTGTATTATATTATATTTATTTCTCACTCATTTTGCAGTTTTACAGAAACTGAATTGAGTATTGACAATGCCCACCTATATATATTATAAATGGAAAGTAAATAAATAAATAAATAAATAAAGACGCTATGTGTCTCATAAAGATACAAACCACATATAAATCTTCATTTAACATTCTTGTGAATAAAGGAGTGGGTGACTTTCGAAAACTATCAGTTCTCATTTTTGGGGTCTGTAGTTTGTTATTGTCCCTGGTTCTCCAGCCTGATGTCTGGTAGTAGCCACTCTCTAAAGGGGAGGTTAGGATACTGAGGACAAACTGTCTACATAGTATGTATCTTCTCTACTGAAGGGGTGGTACACCCTCAGAAATAAAGGTATGAAACTGTCACTGGGGCAGTCCCCCTCTTGTCACTGGGGTGGGACCCTCAAGGGTACATCTCAGTACCTTTAGTCAGGGAACATAACTGTACCATAATCCATTGAAATTATATTTTCTGGTTCGACAGACACTGTGTCAGGTTTCCATGCCATGCTGGGCGGCCATACTCTAATATGGGATGAATGTAATCAGTGGATATCAAAGTCAGGTCTGAGATAGCCACTCCAGTTCTTCTTATTCTGAAGTTTTGCATTTGCTTTCTTTACAATATTATGCATTTGAGGGTCCCATTGTAAATCTGACCGAATCAAAACTCCAAGTAACTTGTTATTTTGCAAAATAGTAGCTGTTTTCCGCCCTGCGATGGACTGGCGACCTGTCCAGGGTGTATTCTGCCTTCCGCCCAAAGACTGCTGGGATAGGCTCCAGCTCCCTCCACGACCCAGAAGGATAAGCGGCTTAGAAGATGTGTGCGTGGGTAGCTGTTTACCACACAGGTAAAGGTGTGTGGAGGGAGGTGGATTCCTCTTCAAAGTCGCTGTCATGACGTTGCATTAGGTTGGATACAATGTCATTTGACTGCTGTGAACCCACCTGTCTAGATTATGAAAGGCTATCTGAGGAGAGGATACATTGGGACCTCAACACATACAGATAAGGTTTAAATCGCCCACATACCTCCAACAATTTCTAAAAATCAATGGAAGCATCATTTACAAGGGCTAGGAAGATAAGAGGCCTCAGTAATATACCTGATTCACTCCCACAGTAAGCTCTTGCCAGTCAGAGGAGCAATCCTGATACCGAAATCTTTGCCGACAGCCAGACACAAAGCTAAAGAGCCATGGCATTAAGGCCGGTCTGACTCCTAATTGTATCAGCCGTTTCATAGCAACAGTCAAATCCACTTTATCAAATGCTTTTGAAAAGTCAGTAATGATAGAAGTACTGGTAGTCAAAGGAAAATCAGAGGCTTTATTTAAGGCTGACTAAGGCATGAGTAGTCGATCTTCCAGGTCGGCTTCCAAACTTTGTAAGGTCAAGATTTGGGGTTATATCTCTTTTTACCCAGACTGCAACAAACTCTTCAGCTATTTTGCTGAGCTGAGGTGTTAGTGATATAGGTCATAATTGATTAGCTATTGGACGGTAAGATTAAGGAGTCAGGATGGTGTTTGCTTCTTTCCACACAGGATGCATTTAGGATATCCTATAAGGGATTGTTTGTTTTCACTCAAAGCAGGGGTTGTGGTACTTGGAGGGGGGTTGAGTGGTTTCACCTTGTATCTGTATGGTCATTAATAAACGATGAGTTGTGACATTAACAGTGAAATGAAAAAAAATAAATAAATAAACAAACTTTATGTCCCCTGAAAAAGGGGTGGTAGTGGTGTGGCCAAGGTATATCGGCCCGGGGATATTAAAAATAAATAAATAAATAAATAAAATTATATATATATATATATATATATATATATATATATATTTATATATATATATATATATATATATATATATATATATATATATATATATATATATATTCAACTAAATGTCCATTAAATGCAACTGAACTTCAAGTTCAGTGTGAAAGAGTTTATTTAATCTAACCCTAACCTCAAGGCAAAACTTACACCTACTCCTAAACCTAACCATGATGTTGTTGATAATCAACTGAACATCACCAGAGGGTTTGTTAATGATTTAAGTATCTGTAGAGCATCTATAGGGGACCATCCAAATACAGTGTGACCACACCTTCTGAGGTATCCCATCAGGGCCAGGGGCTTTTTTAGTTTTACCCAATTTCATTTTATCACATAACTGCAATGGATAGACCAGGGGAAGAGATTTTAGAGAGGTAGAAAAGAAGGTAAAGTTGGTGACTGGTTCATATGAGAGACAGATTGATTTCTAAAGTCAGCTATGGCTTTATTGTTGTCTGATTTATAATCTGGGATGTCAATTTAAGGTTTTTTTCTTCATTCCAGCCATAGACCGAGTCTCAGTATATCAGAGTCTTGTGTTTTCATCCTTAAAGTAGGAGATTTGTCTGGAGTAAACCCCCCTTTTTTGCATAACTGATGGCTTTCTGCACTTTATTTCTATAGAACTTGGCCAAGGGAATATTCCTGTTGTGTCTAAACACCTTCTGACGCTGAAATATCAAGTGCTTAATCTAGTAATTCATCCCAGGTTTGTCAGTTTGGTGTATTTTTATAGTTACCAAAGGACGAAATCTGTCACATGCAGTATTAAGTGTCTGGTAGAAGTACTAGTTTTGGACACTGTGTCATGGGCCTCATAGATCCCTTTCCTTGTGTGGTCAAATATCCACCTTCCAAACTGAGCCGTATTTCCAGGTCTCATCTGGTGTTTTTTGATCTTGATACAGTTGTCGATCTTGTCAGTTTTTTTAGGTATCCATAATACTGAATTGTGGTCACTCAACCTCACCGGGACCTGGAGTGAGTTGTAATATGAGGCCAAATCTGTAATTATGAGATCTAGAATGGCATCTCCTCTTGTACTGCTCTTGACCTCTTGTGTTAGGTCATTTCCTTTTCATAGTGGATTGATGTCAATCTATTAAAGCCACCCAAGGCCAACATTTGGGTACCCAGATATGATGAAATCGGTTATTGTTAAGATATGCTCAATGAGGAAGGGTTGGCTGGGAGGGCAGATACGTAGCACACACAGTCAAAGCTGACAGAGTCCTCGGTAAAAGCTGAGGTCATACTAAAGTATTCTATCCTTGATATAAACAGAGATTATAGCTTATTGGATGGACAGAAACAGAAGAAGAATGGACAGAAGTAGAAGCATCTGGTGGTGGTTTCTCTGCCAGGTGGCTTTGCATTGTGGTTAGGATTCCCATTTTCACTGTAGCTTTTATCATTTTTTTTAACTTTTGCAAACTACATATTTTTTTCAGGTGCACTTTCATACTGCTAATCTCCTGTTCTACCACATCTCAAAAGTGGTCTATTGAATTCAGATCCAGTGACTGGGAAGACCACTGAACATTTAACTCATTGTCGTATTCATGAAACCAGTTTGAGAAACGTTTGCTTTTTGACATGGTGCATTAGAAGATGGAAAACTGTGGCCATGAAGGGATGCACATGGTCAGCAACAATACTCCAATAAGCTGTAACATTCAAGCGATGATTGATTGGCATAAACAGGCCCAAAGTGTGCCAACAAAACATTCCCCACACCCTTACACCACCTCCACCATCATGTACTGTTGACAGAAGGCCATGGATTCAGGCTGTTGGTGCAGTCTTCAAATGTCCAGTTTTGGTGAGTCTCAGATTTCTGTTCTTGGCTGACAGAAGTGGAACTCGACATGGTCTTCTGCTGTTGTAGCCCATCCTCCTGAAGCTTTGACATGTTGTGCATTCTGAGATACTTTTCTGCTCACCACAGTTGGGGTGGTTATCTGAGTTACTGTAGCCTTTCTGTAAGCTCAAAACAGTCTGGCCATTCTCCGTTGACCTCTCTCATCAACAAGGTGTTTCTGTCTGCAGAACTGCCGCTAAGTGGATGTTTTTTTCTTTTTTTACACCGATCTGAGTAAATCTTAGAGACTGCTGTGAGTGAAAATCCCAGGAGATCAGCAGTTATAGAAATATTCAAACCAGCCCGTCAGGCTCGAACAATCATGCCACAGTCAAAATGACCAAGATCACATTTTTCCATATTCTGATGGTTGATGTGCTGCTACACAATTGGCTGATTAATATAAATGAACAGGTTTACAGGTGTGCCTAATAAAGTGCTTGGTGAGCAAAACCTTGTACCTGCATAATGGTAACTTTACAGGAGAAGAAACTTACTTTACTTTAAATGTAAGTCAATGGAACCAGACTTTTTTCCATATCATTTTGGGTCATTTTTTTGGTGTTTTTATCATGACATTTACATATAATGTGAAGGGCAACAGGCATTTTCAATTTATGTATAAAACTGAAAAACAAAAAAAATGGAGATACAAGGTTTTGTTCTGACAACAGCGATATATATATCATTACACACACACACACACATATATATATATATATATATATATATATATGTATATATATGTATAGCCCTGCGATGGACTGGCGACCTGTCCAGGGTGTGTCCTGCCTTCCGTCCGGTGGCAGCTGGGGTGGGCTCCAGCACCCCACCGCGACCCAGAGGGATAAGCGGTTTAGATGATGTATGTATGTATGTATGTATATATATATATATATATATATATATATATGACAATAATATTCTTTGTGGCTTCCTTTTTTCCACAAAAACTACAGTTATTAGTGATTTGGCCAATCTATGTACTATACTATGTAATATATGTATTTAAGAGTGCAGATCTGAAGTGTAGGCCCACACGTACAGGTCTCACTAAGAGTTTATGTGGTTGAAAGACAAACACACATAACCTACAAATATGTACATTTAGGAATCTTTATTTGATGTAGTAGTTAAAAGTATTACAATCATAATCTAGAAAGTTGGCCACTCTAAAATATTCTCTGTAAATCTTTAGCACCATTCGAGACATATCCAGCGCTGATGAGGAGTGAAACTGACATTTATTGTATATTCAGCACTTATTCATAAACAGTACATGCAAAGAATGAGAAACAATGTATATGAGAAACAAAACAATGCACAATATCAGGACACGTTATGAACGGGAGCCTGTCAAAAACACCGGCTTCAATCTGCCTCACTCTTCTCCACTTGCCCCTCTTTAAGTTCTTCTTTCTCACATCCGTCTTGCACTTCTCACACCTTCACTACCTTTAAAACTCTTAGAAACCCACATTTCTGCCTTTCTCTCTTTTCATTATGTATATTATAGACAAATAATTAATCCATAATAAATACTTGAAAAGTATTTCAGTAAATATGAAACATTTCCAATATATCATTACACAGCTAGTGCCACACATACTATTTCCAAGCTGTTTAAATAAATGACCATTGTAAGCATTTTACTACCGCAGTGCAATGTAAGGGCATTCATCTCTACTGGCTTGGATAATGTTTTCCAATCTGGAGAGTTATTTTAGTACCCGTCGTAACTTAATAATGTTTTAAAATCTATACCACGTATTACGAATATACAACATTTCAGTGTTATGAATACAAAGTCCCTTTTAAGTAGCTCACAAACCAACATACTACAGAGATCTTAACACAGAAGAAACAAACTGTACACAACAGGACACTTTACAACCACAAAAACACGCAAATATCCACAAATATGCTACACTTACATAAAATAACCATGCTTCGGGGAACGCTTCTCACAGTAGTACATGGATTAAAGATGATGGCTTGATGTGATGCTGAATAATGCATCAAATACAAGCACACTTGTTGTGAATGTCACATGGAAAGATGACAGACAGAGAATGGAAGCAAGCTTTGATGAAACAGAGAATGCTAGCTATTGACTCAGCTACTGGGAATGCCATTGTTTCTATTGTTTCCAAGTTTGCTGCAGTTAGAAATCAGGTTTGGGACCATCAGCTCATGTGTTGCTTGATATCTCAACTTAACTGGACAAAGATGCAACTGTGAATGGGGTTCCTGTAGCTTGGGACCATTGATAAAAGCTAGTATGCTATGCTAATATCATTGTGTGTACAGTGGGAAGAAGCGTTTGTATTTACTATTGTGGTGTAATTGTTTATATTTGCTATTGTGGCCTAATAGAAATAACAGTGACTTATGGCCTAGAAGCAGTGACCGATGTGCTTCCTCCAAATGGTCAAGAAGGGTCATCGTGTTTAGATAACAGCTTGTTTTGTATTGGCTTATTATAATGTTTTTAGGCTGCTCATTCTGGATACAGTGAACAAAATGAGTAAAAAAAGCTGTAAAAAGCCAATTTGACCACTGAGACCACTGGGCACCTCAACAGCAATTTGGCGGACTTGGTGTTTCCCGCAGTAATCTCGTCCACATGTAACCCTTCAGATACCAGGATTGTATCTCTGTCTGACAAGCGGAGGTGGCCGGTATTAGTTTGTTAAGCTCGTAGCAAGGTGTGAGTCTGCAGGGCAGAATCCCTCTGCTTCTCCTTTCACGTCCTCATCCTTTCCCGTCTCGTCCATCTGGCTCTTTCCCGTCTCAGAAGATGGTGCTCCAGCGTTTGGGTGGAGAACGGGATCTGCTTTCTCCCTAAAAAGCACAGAGAAACGCAAGTGGATGGTGGTTATTACCACATATAATTGCACCACCTTCCTGCGAGGATTCACGGAAAGTGCGCAACTATAATGAACAGGAAATAAAAAGACATATGGGGCATCTTGACCATAATGCATTCCACTAGCGATGAGTAGCCTCAGAGAGCACTCAGAAGGGAGTAGGGGGCTCTCGAGGGGTAAAAATAAATTATAAACAGACATCACTTTGATCATCGGCTTCACATGAGCGGTGAGTGTAAGGCTATTTCAGGGCTCTTCGATGTTTCCAGCGTTCGTTTGGATGATGTAAGGCATGAGCACAGGCTCAGGTTCATCTTCACAGAAGGAAAGATTGTCATGTGGAGAAAAGGAGTTCATTAGCAGATGAGGTAGGTCTAGATATTACGCAAATCCCTACGTGATGATGCTGTTTCGCTTGGGTTTTCAAACTCAAGAGGGACAGCACAGCCTGTGATTTTAGCAGGGACACATGTACATTTCCACATTGATGTATGCATGCGCTACACTATATGTCCAATGTTTTGTAGACAGCCATTGTAATGAATGAATTCAACCACATTAAGGTGCCCCCACAGCCATAGAAAAGCCTTGACCAATAGAATGGAAGCTCTGGAGCAGCACATCAGCCTAAGGTCACCATGCCCAATGCCAAGCACTGGCAAGAGAAGTATAAAGGCTCCCAGCATTGGACTGTGGAGCAATGATGGAGCTCTCTGGAGTGATAGAGCTCCATCCAATACCTTTGGGATGAGTTGGAGTGATGCAGAAATGATCATCCAACATCAGTACCTGACCTCTCAATCAAATGCTCACATCAATGTTCCGAAATCAAGTGCAAAGCCTTCCAAGAAGAGTAGAGGCTGTTACTGCAGCAAAGAGGGACAAACTCCCTTCATTTCAGAAGAAACACTGGTGTCTACAGACTTCTGGACATATAGCGTATAGGTATGAGATTCAATTCAGTCAGATGACCTATAAGCAATTTAAACAATCTATTCACAGTCTAGTGTTTAGCTATGAGAAAGAAAGGGAAGGTGATGATGATCTAAAAGCAAGGAAGCTAAGCTGCTTCTGAATTCATCTGAATCCATTGGCAAAAGCCTGAGGCTGCAGGATGTTGAAACAATGATGAAATCTAGAATTTCTAACAGTGTCTCACAGCAATTCAAATACATCTTCGCATCATCTGAGTCTTGTAGAATGGAAAGTGCAATGTTACTTTGCAGGCCCATGTTTTACACATTCCCCCTGCATCAGACCCCTTTAGAGTACAGCTAGTACAGCTAAAACTCCATAAAGGCCTTATAACATTACCTTTATCACACATTTTTGGCATTTACATGAAAAATAAAACAAAACTGACAATTGTTTCAGTGAGGGGGATTCTTAATGCTTGGTGACATTGTGGCTTGTCAGCTAACATCTCCCAGTTTACAAGTACTGCGCTAGTTTAACAGCAGTATGGTCCAGTATAATATACTCCATTTAAATTCAGCACAGACTTGAACACTGAAGAGCATGTTAGCATGTCACAATATTGCGAGTAAGTTAATACATTGAAATATGTTCTGTATTTAATTTAGCTGATTTGAATGTGTACTCAATACATAGTTATGCTGTTCACTGTAAAAAATGGCTGATCAGATCAATCTAAAAAAAAAAATACTTCATGTAGTAAGAAGAAATTAAACTTTTTTATTCAACTCAGAAAAATAAATTGAAGGAATCGTTCATTCAAAGTATTTATTTAGTTTGAATAAAACTAGTTGCTCTACTTGTTACCACATGAAGTAATTTCTTTAGGTTGAATTGATGAAGAATTTATACAGTGTACATAACTTGAATGAAATATATTCTAACTGTACAATTTTTTCCATTGTTTTTACTTAATTTGGCAACATACCAGACACGTAGTTTAATGCCTCTAAAAGCAACATCACAGAAGGTTACTACATGAAATGGTGATGAATATGTTGCCTGTTGCCTGAGACATTGAGTGTGTTTACATGCGCTCAATAATCTCATCATAATCGGATTTCTGCAGTTATCTGATTATTCAAATGGTCATATAAACAGCATACTCCGATAGATCGAAATAAGGTTTAGAAAACTGATTAAGAAATCCAATAAAGAGAGGTGGATATTAGCTCGGTAATCAGATTTCTCAGTGTATGTGAACTCTTACTCTGATTTCTTTCATATTTCTCAGTCTGCACATGAGCGAAAACAGACAGCGGTACCAGAAATAATCAAGCAGCTGAAACCAAATACATGCTTAACGAAATGAAGGATTTAAATATTATTCATCTTCTAGATGATGTATGTTCATATTTCCAGGTACAGTGGCGCGGTATTTTTAAAAAAAGCCGCTGCATGAATTTTGAGTTTTATGTTACATTTAAATCACGTCTTCTTCTGAGAGTCTGTTGGCTGCTTCTGATTACTGTCTGACTCATGTAGACCTGGAGTTTCTCCATTAACTAATTACTCAAGTACATGTAAATGCGTTGATCGGATTACTGACAAAATCTGATTTCCTGAAGTTATCGGATTTTTAAGTGCATGTAAATGCACTCATGATGGTTTTAAGATGCTTTTGACCTAAAAGTAAGTTTGAAAAGTACATGCAGGGTGTTATAAAGCAAAATAGTCCCCACACTGTAAAAATTGGCTTGTCAGGTCAACCTAAAAAAGTTCTTTTATTATTTATTATTATTAATTCATGTGGTAACAAGAAATTGAACTAGTTTTATTCAACTCAAAAATTACATTGATTGAAAGAATCGCTCATCCAAAGTATTTATTTAGGTTGAATAAAACTAGTTAACTAACTTGTAACTGTATAAAGTAATTTCTTTTTTTTTTTTCGGTTGAACTGATGAGCCAATTTTTACAGTGGATGAAAGGTTAATTTTTTAGATTTACCACCCTTTTCTAAAACATTCCACATGAAAACTCAGAAGACTTGTAGGTTCTCTGGTTGTTTTGGATAACACATAAAATGTTTATGTTGTAGACATGGCGACTCCTCGTTCCTATCACCACCACTATAAAGAAATTCAAATCAGTAACCTTCTCTACAATTAACCATTTTACATCAAACCACTCTAAATGGCCTTGTTTATATCTCAAATATTAAATTACGCAGAATTTGTGCAAATCACATCCAAATTCCCCTCTAAGACTCCCTCTAAGAGGATCAATTCCCCTCTAAGACTCCCTCTAAGTGGATCAATTCCCCTCTAAGACTCCCTCTAAGTGGATCAATTCCCCTCTAAGACTCCATCTAAGTGGATCAATAATAGGTTTTGTTCTCTTAGGCATTTGATGCATGAGGTAAATAGTACAATTACTGTTTATCATCATAAGGACATGTACATTATCAGGATATAATTGATCATGTTGAATGAATAGGCTGATAAAAGTTGACATTAAATAAATAAGAACAGACTTAAATTTTCTGTCAGTAAGAAAGTCCTAGGGTTGGACGCCGAGTATAAGAGCTGGACTGTGTATGCGGATCTCCAGAGCAGATGTCCTGGTTGGCTGCTAGAGATGAGCTGTGTGTTAGTGATGGAAATGGGGAGATAGGGAATGATAAGGAAACAGCAGTGACGCACAATTCAGTCCAGTGAGGAGAAAAAATGTAGAGGTTTTGATGAATAATGATGTCAGGGATTAGGGTCACGCAGGTGGATCATGTAAACAGGCAGTAAGCAGTGGGCAAAGAACAAGGAGGCCAGGACAAAGGGGAAGTCACCAGGAGAGTCATGTTTAGGCATTATGTCAGACTGTACTGAAGCAGGGGGAGGTTATGTCACAGCCTGAACTGGGGAAATTATATATATATATATATATATATATATATACACACACACACTGATCAGGCACGCTTATTGTCCATTTTATCAGCTCCACTTACTATATGCACTTTGTAGTTCTACAGTTACAGACTGTAGTCCATCTGTTTCTCTGATACTTTGTTAGCCCCCTTTTACCCTGTTCTTCAGTGGTCAGGACCCTCATTGACCCTCACAGAGCAGGTGTACTGACAAGGTAGTTAGAGTGGACAGTGAGTGTTTAAAAAGTCCAGCAGCACTGCTGTGTCTGATCCACTCAGACCAGCACAACACACACTAACACACCACCACCACCACGTCAGTGTTACTGCAGTGCTGAGAATGATCCACCACCCAAATAGTACCTGCTCTGTGAGGGTCCATGGGGGTCCTGACCACTGAAGAACAGGGTAAAAGGGGGCTAACAAAGTACGCAGAGAAACAGACGGACTACAGTCTGTAACTGTAGAACTACAAAGTGCACCTATATAGTAAGTGGAGCTGATAAAATGGACAATGAGTGTAGAAACAAGGAGGTGGTCAGAATGTTATGCTGGCTAGGTCTTCCCATCACATGATGCTATTAAGCTGGAAGGATGAAGGATCACTGAACAGCTCAACATGCTCAGAGGAGAACACAAACTACTAACACCGTTAACGTCAGATCGCAGACGTCTGCTCTGGCTTAGCAACCATTGCTATCCATCATTACATTCGTTAATCTTGTGTGCATTTCTGTGGCTATATTTTCAGTTTACAGCTCAGGACCTGTGAAAGTGAAACCCCTGACACAGTAGAGTGTGTTTTCTACTCAATCCCAAAGCTAAATATCCCAATAACCAAATCCCAAGTCAGAAATGTTAACATATTTTACGACCCTTGGATGAATTAATGTTGCACCAAATATCATCTCCTTGATGCTGCCATGCAATTAGCATAATTTCAGTTTTATTCCTCTGTCTCAGTGACCTTTCGGAGACCTTTAATTAAATGACAGCGCTACTGTAGGCTCACCAGGTTGAAGATTCTGGAGAGTGTGTTCTGTTCTCGGCGGCGTCTGTGGGGGGATCTGATACTCTCCGAGCCCCGCGTCGATGGCGAAGCCTACAAAAATATCCTGCATCAACAAAAACTGATGGCACCAGCATGGAGCTGGAACTTAAACAAGCACTGTATAAACTGTGGAGGTGTAAACAAGTCGGTGTGGCTGTGAGCACTAGGTTACACCAAGTGGATTCACTGTGATTTAAAACTAGAGATGGCATGAGTTCTATACCAGCTATCAGTATGGGGCCAATGTCAGCATAATGAATAGGATATTGAAGGGATCAAAAGAAGGAATACAATCCAGCTACTTGTAGATCAACATATTAACTGAAGATTAACCGATCACAAGTGTAAAGGTTTTAATATCAATATCGGAAAAGTGGTGTTATGTCATCTCTATGGAAAACCTTATTTTGAGGAGTAACATGTTCCGTAACATTCCAACTATCGTGCTACGTGTTACATGTATGTGCAAAAGTCAAAGCCCCCTTCATTTGTGTAATTTCCAGACACGTATCTGAGAAAATTCAAAAACTGATTAAGCTTACAGAGAAAATGGGATTCCTAACAACCACCTGGAAGACCTATTAGACCACCAATACTGTCCCCAATCAGGGAAACAGCACTTAAAGCTTTCATCTTTGAGAGAGAGGAGAAAATCAAGCTGCTTCAGATCTGAAATAATCCACATCCATCCTTCCACTGTGAGAAGACGGCTCGGCGCTGTGGGTCTGAAAGGATGTGTAGCTGTCAAGAAGAACCTCACTGAGAAAAGGACAATTTGCAAACCAAGCAAACAAAGCAAAAACGTATAGCGTTCTCAGAAAAATGGACTCAGCATCACTGAACGTGTTTGGGATTATTTGGATGGTGAGAAGCAGGAAGTGCAACCACCTTCTAAGACTGAACTTTGAAGGTAGGGGAAAATATCTCTGCATATAACTCCTGAAAGAATGTCTGGGCACTAAATACTGAGAATTTGGTATTATGTTTAGTCGCTGAGGCTTGTGTGTAATTTCTCGTAACCCCTTAAAATTTCAGGCTTATAAAACTGTGGACTGTCTGGGGGGCCTTGAGGAACAACTACCTTAACAACCCCTTAAAATCCCAGGCTTATTACATACTATGGCTTATTATTCAGTAACTACAGGGACTTCAATGCAAACTAATGGAGCTGTTCTTAGGTGTGTAATAAAACATTGGATTGGCTGGCAGGCCCTGGCCATTGAAAGGGTTCAATATGTATTTTCTGGACACTGAAAATGAATTACTTGAACTTAATGGCCACTTTGAGTGGAAACGGAATGAATAAAGGGTGGTCTTTGACTTTTGCACAGTACTGTACGTCTATATGTATGTATTTGTTCAACAAAAGGTTTCAGTGCTGAAATGGAGGAGACAAAGATAAAGCATTAGGGAATGAAAAGATTAAAAAACTGGGAAAATCTGGATAGTCCCATCCTTAATAAACAAGATAAAGAAATCATACGCATGAATCCAATTGCCGAGGTTATCACATGCATGCATCACAAACAACACAGGCAGCAAACACTGCCCAAAGGGCTGAGTTAGAGAGACCAAAAGCATGGCACCAACAAAAAATGACACTATATCTACTAAAATAGTTTTTTCTCACAACAATAATTACTTATTAAAACAGATGATCAATCAACTGAAAGTCTATACTTTACAGAAATATGACGAAGCTTGGTAACTCTTGGTTGCCTTAAAACTGTTGCTTTAAAATATTTTAAAATGCTTAAATAAGAGACTGATGGATTATGTTTATACATATATCAGCTCATTTTCTCTCAGTGCCACACTTTTGCTTCAACGTATGAACCCCTAAATGAGCCTGTAGACTGCAAACAGTTCATGATTACAACACAGGGGGCGCTGGTGAGTGAATGACTCAGAGACGTTTCCAGACACTGATGAAGACAGAGGGAGGGTGAAGGGCTGCAAGACTTAAAACGGAGAAAATGAGCTCTGTCGCTAGACCCCTAGGAGAGAAAACTGCTTTACCGGCTTCGGTTCAGAAAAAGTCGTGCTGTCTCAAAGTCATCCAGAAGCACTGAGTCACTCTGGATGGAAGTGTCAGAAAAAAACTCGGTTCAATTCAAAATAGTAATAATAATCAGAAATCAAGGATATTTCAGAATATGCTATAACTGTCATATAACTTTATGAGGAAAGTTGACTCACAGTCAAAGATACACCTCCATCCATTGGTGCCAATTCAAGGGGGGGCCGAGAGGGACATATCCCTCCCCACTATTTGAAATTATGCAAGATAATTGTTGTGGGGTAGCAGAATATGGCTCATATAACTGATTGTATTTTCCATTTATTTTGCCAAAATTATATTATGTTGTCATAACAAGTTGAAATAGAGGGGGACTGCATAAGTGAATAAGCACCAAGCACAAGCTAAGCTCTGCCAAAACAGAGCCTATCGCAGTGCTTAGAGAAGCAGGTCGCCAAACATCTAACTATTATAGTCTAATGTTGCTTGTTTTTGTGTTTCACATTGATATATCAAGTGTTAGATATCATGAGAACATGTGGTGCTAGCACTGTATAGCGCATATAGCCTGTTGATGTTGGTGCCCCTACTTGTCAGATCAAATTTGTACTCCTGCTGCCGTCATATAAAGCATTCTGACGTACTCTACAGTACAGCATCAGGGTTATGCCCTGATACTCCATGGTCTCCTTAAGTAGTGAGAAACCCTCAGGGTCTTTTAGGCCTTCAGAGCACTCAGAGCAAGCTGGCACTTATTTGGCTGCCATGTGCACATGAGAAGCTCTGTTTTCGAAAAAAAACTGTTTACATTTGAATTAAAGGGTTGTTCATATAGTGCTCGATTTATTTTATAAGTGGATGGAGGCTATGGCACTTTGCTATTAATATAGCACTAAAAATGGCATGAAAGTGTGAATTTTCATCAAAAATCATGCACCAATTGGCTGAACCTTATAATTAATAAAGTATTCCTTTGTTTATTCATTTGTTTAAAACAAATAGAAGTTTGTTTAAGAAGCTTAACCCCTTAGCTCTTAGCCCAAATACTTATAACCTATAATAAGCCTTAGTATGTGATACGCCTGGGATTTTAAGGGGTTAAATCATGCTGTTACCTCTTCCTCTGTGCTGTTCTATGTAATGGCAACTCAGAGAATTCGGAACTCAAATTTGGAGGGATGTTCAAATAGTTTTACCCACTTGGAGGTTGGAAACTCAAGAGTTCCAACTAGATCATAAATGCAGCATTACTTACTTACATTAGATTAACTACCAACATAGTTAGGAATTGGCAGTTTTGTTTCGATTTACAAAATGTGGGACTGATTTAGTGAGGAAAAAATGTTACTCCAGGCCAGGGCTGCACAACTCCAGTCCTAGAGGTATAGTGTCCCGCACAATTTGCTGAAAACATGCCTGATTAAACTCATCTGTTGATTACCAGGTTCAGCGGGGGTGTTCGAGTAGGGATACTACTAAACTGTGCTGAATATCAGTCCACTGGGACCGGATTTGAGCACCCTAGCACTAGACCTTCTGGAAGTTCTAGATCATGTAAATATGAGCTGTAGTCTAACTAACTTTGTCAGTTGTTAGAAATGGAAAACAGTGGCAGTAGAGGTCTTCACTAGAGTCTCTGTGTGACCGCTACAAGATAAATTATATGTTACTGTCTTTAAATAAAGCTTTAAATAAAGCATGTAATGTCCTAGATTTAGTAGAGAATGGCAAAATGTTCACTTAGTGCTAACATACTTTTGGAAATCCAATAGACGTGCTAGCTTTATGATAGAGGGTTTTTGACATTTTATAGCAGAAATTGAAGGCCTATCTCTAATAATCACAGCCCATCACTGTTATTAAGTACTGTTTGAAACTTAACAGGCCTGCCACTGGTTAACACTAATAAAAGGAGCATATATTACTTCCTTTCACTTGTGACTTCTGCAATCATATAATTGAATTTCATTGCAACAAACATTCTGTTTCAAGTGTTGTTTGATAAATAACATTAAAGTATTGGCAGTATAATTTGGAATTTGTGGTTAATTAGAAAAGAACATGTCAAGACTGGAATTTCTTCAGCAAAAGTGAATTCTCACTAGTCGAACCTATTAAAGCCTTGAAAAATCATCCAGTGGCTGCAATTACTAATCAGTTATTTCACAGGGGGGAAGAAGGACTGTTAAGGAAGAAGACACATCTATTAGGAACAAGACAGAGGAACGAGGAAAGGCTGCCTGCTGAAGCCATAAACATCTGCCTACGGTGACGACTGTGAATGCAAACAGGGTTCAGTACAAAGCTGGGTGACATACCAGGCCCAAGAGTTCCCTCCACTGCACATGAAAAAGAAACAAAACAAGATAAAACCATTAAGTTTCAGCTTTTAAAGCCACAGAAGTACAAAATTTCTGCCTTGTTGG
Organism: Colossoma macropomum; assembly: GCF_904425465.1. Lineage (NCBI taxonomy): Eukaryota > Metazoa > Chordata > Actinopteri > Characiformes > Serrasalmidae > Colossoma > Colossoma macropomum. The sequence goes on from NW_023494787.1 coordinate 47,319,376, forward strand.
AATTCAAACTATAAAAACTCCTGTAAGCAACTCTTATGAGAAGGAATGAGCAGTGATGAGATTTTAAAAACATTCATAAACAGGGAAAGTACAAAAGTGAGATGAGTGTTTTGAGCATCTGAGAAAATTTGCAACCGGCAGGAAATGAGTGACAGGAACGTTATAACTAAATATCCAGAAAAATAAGTCTGGTCATAAGTATATCATGTACATCACTGATCATATCTCATCAGATCATATGTTGTTGGAGCAAAACCTTGAATCTCACTTTATATCTGTTGTTTTTATTTTTTAAAAAAAAGGTAAAATGTTAAAATACCAGCTGCCCATTGGATCAATAGAAAATACCCAAAAATGTCCCATTAAATTCTATTCTTAAGAATGTTTTTAAAGTTTCCTTTTGGTGATACAACTTTTTGTCTAGACAGCATATATATAGCATATATATCCTGATATGTGAACCCATTTTTAAGCCATTTATCTCAGTAGTTGGTGTGTTTTTGCAGGTAAAACAGCATATAGCATTTTTTTTTTCAAAAAAGTAGTTGATGTCTTTTGAGCTAGTTTGAAGAACAAAGTTTGGTGTCTCCTAAAGAAATAAATTCTGTCACCAGCACACTTGATTTAATAGAAGGAATAACATGTAATATTTTTATATATATTTTATATTTGCATGTAATTGTTATTTTTTGTGGAGAATTGCCACAGAAATTAGAAAATTAGAATAAGAAGAATGGGAGAATTGGAAAAAGCCCTTGTGTTAAAATTTCATGCTGAATGGCCCAGTAGGAATGCTCCAAATGTACTTGGGAAAACAACCTGATCCATTTACTTCCATTCAAAGTTTAGCATGTTTTTAGCTTCTCCTGTAAAATGTCCATTTTGGAGCTTTTGTTGTGGCTCAATAACAACCAGAATATTGCAATGTGGAACTCAACCAGCTTTCAAAGAACAAGTCTGTGTGCATATTTGAATTTTTATATTTATTTATGTATTTGTTTGTTTGTTTGTTTACTTATTTACTCTTGTTAAGTAATAAAAGTTGAATCCTTACTATTAGTTCAAAGTTTTTCATCAGAGAATCTTGCTATCTGGTTATGTGAGATAAATGCACATACTGAGATTATACCCACCACATGACAAAGATATGATAACGTTTATATTTATAAGTGATGTAGGGTAAGTTAATTATGGAAGGACTTTTTCATGTGGGCCAAAACCAAAACAGATCAATGAGAACAGAAAAAGACACTTACCCTCGACTTGGGACGAGGAGAGGACACCTGTGGGTGATAAATGTACAGTTTCGGTGAATGAAATCCAACCCAGCCACACTTTATGATAGCTTTATGATAGTAATCTTAGTTCTACTGCCATTATAGTAGCTTCTGCTTACTTCTGTGAACAGTTTTCATTGCTGATGAATGAAGTTAGAAGCTCATTTGTCTTTCTAATGAACAATTTGCATCTGCTTCCAATTACAGTCGGGCAGGCGTTTCATAAAGCAGCAACAATGAGAAATGTTTCCAGAGTTTCTACTGCAGGTGACTAATATTCGGTGACTTTCATACAGTTTATTACACATCTCTTCCAAAAAGGTCTACAAAACACATTACAGTTAAATCAGTGCTGCCTTTTCGGTGGATAATTGATTCAACGCTATTACTTTATCAAAGTAATGTATCTATTAGGGTGTTTACTCTAGTCGAAAAGCTGTGATGTGGTGCATCTGCAGCAAAGAGAAGCATGGGGAGAAATGAAGTAATCGCTGTCTGATGGACAAACAAGCCTGTACCATTGTAAAAAAGTGTAAACATGGACTGCATGTCTGACATGACGACAGCTTTGGACGGCAAACTTGGATTGCGAATGGCTGACATACTCCACACACAATGTGTTGTAGAGAAATTCGCTGCCCAACAAAAGGAACACTGGTAGTGATGAGGGTCTCGATGGTTGTTCTCACGTTTTTCATAGAAGTGAATAAATAAGGATCAAGCAAAATGGCCTTAAGTAACCCCAGCTTAATACTAACTGAAAGATGCTTAAAAGTCTTTTCAGTGAACTGTTAGGAAAGCTGTGTAGTACAGGAGTAAAGGCCTCTCTTACTCGAATTCGACAGACAAGCAAAAAAGGCAAAAATCAATCCCTTTACAGCCTTTTCAATGTGATTTTAGAGACGCTGTGTAGTGGGTGTGAAGACGGCTCCTGCACAGTAAGCAAGGTGTCCTGGGGCTTCAGTGCAAGATCTCAGATTAAAGTGTCATTACCTGAAGCTTTATTGAGTCTCATATATCAGTTTGCTTAGTGCTAAAGTTTGAAGTTTGTACTCACAAAGCTCCTGAAGAAGTGCAGGACTGGGTTCACATCTCCACGGCGTCGGGTGGAGGAATGGAGGGGTCTTTGGGGTGAGGAGGACAGGTGACCCCGGAATGAACCCTGAAAACACAGTATGAAAGTGTTTGTTCAAGACTAGACAGGAAACAAGTCATCTACATAGAAAATACATTAGATGATGATATATTAGATGACATATTATTGCTGTATACACAGGAGTATTAACTAGCACAAATCTAAAAAGATACTAATATTATTAATAATAATAACAATAATAATATTAATAATAACAGTTCAAGACCAGAACAGAAAAAAATCAATATATACTCAACCAAGTATTGATACTTAAAATGTCCTTTGCAGTGAGTTAGTTGAAGTAATACAGTTGGAATCTTTAAATTCAAATATAAAATGGTATAAAATGATTGATCTCAAACATCGCAAAAATTAAGAATTTAAAGGATTCTTCAAATTCAAGAAATCCTCTAAACCATGATAATGAGTAACACATGATAATCTTCTGTCATCATTGATCTTGAACAAGCCAAAAGAAGCCATCATGAAAACCTGTGAAATTGTTCAGTATTCTGTGCTTGGTGTCCATAATTTCTCAAATGTTGAGACATTCAAACTTTTTGCCAAGTTTCATACAAAGAAATGTTCAATTTTATATTAATTTTACACAAATAATTGCTTAATTCTGAGTTGTATGCTAAATCTGACACAAATAAATGCAAAGAAAGAAAAGCTACATCACCTAGCATAGTAACATAAATGTAGCACACATTTTAAAAATTGGTAAAAAAAAACAAAAAAACAATAAGGGTAAATAAAATTAAACAACATGTTAAAAATAATCCAGAATACCACAAAACAGCTCTCCTCTACATAAGCAATAATAATTAAATCAAACCATCAAACTAATTATAATAATTATGTATGTATGTGTATATATATATATGTATATATATATATATATATATATATATACACACATATATGTATGCACATACATATAGTATGCACATACATATAGTATGTATACATTTATCGCTGTTGTCGGAAGAAAACCTTGTAGCTCAAAAATCGTTACTTTGCAGAAGAAGGAAAAAACATGCTTTACTTTTAATGTAAGTCAATGGAACCAGACTTTTTCCAAGTAATTTTGGGTGTTTTTTTGGTCAATCCTTCATGAAATTTCCATACCATGTAAAGAGCAGTGATATATATATATATATATATATATGTAGGCTACTTGAACAAAAGCATTATTCCTTGCAAATAAAACCTCAAAAACACTTCAAATTCATGTCTCCCCTGTCTTTAAAAGTGATATAAATGTTTAAAGAAAAGCAACCAAAAAGCCACGATGCCCTTCACTTTCTAAAAGTCAGAGTATCATGCACTCTTTATCGCTCACCTTGCCCCTTTTCTTCTTATCCCCTCCAAAGAACTTGCCAATCTGATCCAGGATACCAGGGGATCTCTTTCTCCGGCCCAGCCCGAAGGGGCTCTGTCCTGAGGTGCTAGCAGTAGCCATTCTGGGTGCTGATCTTCTGAGCCTGGGTCAACAGTCTGGATGGCCCTCCAATGTCCTTCTCAACACAATCCGGTCTCCGCTCTGACGACGCTCCGCCAAGCTTCTGGATAGTCTTCGGCGCTTCTGAGGAACATGGGCCGGCCTTTGAAGGTGTGGTCCCCTCCGTCCCGGGCCATCATGGGAGGTGAGGTGGGTCCGTAATAGCGTCAGTGGCTCTGGATCTGTGCCAGGCATTCTTCGGAGCCTGTGTACCCTTGGAGTCAGTCACTGCCCTGCTCGCTGTTGAAGGAGCTTCCATTGTTCTCTTCCACATCTGCCTCGGTCTGGCTGAGGCACAACAAGGCCTATCTATGAGAGAGCTGCAGCTCAATGCACAACAGCCCCGGCACAATCGCGCTATTGTCACAACGATGCATATCCTTTATACAAATAATTGTTGAAAGTTGAAAAATGATGTGCATGAGCTCTGTGTGATGTTTGATCTGGAAGTACCTGTTATGTTTCCTTTTCATCTCTGCTGTAGGGATTTTTGCAATGACAAATGAGAAATAATTGGCTTTTCAGTGACACGGTGTGAAGATGTAAGACAGTAGCAGTGGTTTTCAAAGGACACCGAACATATTTTCACAGCTAAATATGTTTCTGAAGAGAAAGTTTGACCAGATCTTTGTTTGTATGATTTAAACTAATGCTTTGATACTCCCTACCAATTTACACTGTTTAGAATCACTGTTTTCATCAATATAAAACCAATTCTGTTGTGGATGCATGTATAAAATAATGACATTATGATGCTACTACTGTATAGAATGAAGAAATTACAAAAATAGATAACTGCAGTACATGTAGCATTTATTTGAACTTCTTGTTGTTCTTGAAAAATAAAATAAAACATCTTAAAATTCCAGATCATAGTATTTCAATGCACTCTGTATAAGTTTAGTATTGGGGATAGTGTTTCTCTAGAACATCCAGTTTTCTTAATATTTTTTTCATGATTCCTCTGGTTGTGCCCATCCTTCTTGTTCTGGCTGTTTTTTCCTTTTCCAAGCGTAACTGTCATATCTTCCTCCAGTCCTGCTTCTCTTATTATATGTTCAGCATACAGGTTCAAAGATATGGTGAAGTAGACATCCTCCATTGCCAAGGTGGAACCACTCTGCACTCTGCATATTGAATAAAATAACAGCAACAGTTCATATGCCCAGTGATTTGAGTGGTAGTGAATTTGAGATTAATTTGACCTGTTTTTTATAGGTTTTGACCTGTAAAATTGATCAAATTTACCAAATGATTAAGCACTACACATCATTTCAGCCTTGCTTCTGATTAAGTCTTCAACATTTGTGAAGTTATGAGAACTTCCATTGTTCTGTCATGGTACAGGTTGCTAAGAAACACAGCATTAGCATGCTAATATTTTCGGTAACACTTTATTTGGATGGTCCACTGTGGATGCTTTGTAGATGCTCAGTATGTCTTTAAGCAACATTCAACTAAATATCTGTTAAATGCAACTGAACTTGAAGTTGTGAGTGGAAGATCCTGTTAAATTTATCCCGAACACTAAACCTAACCTCAAAGCAAAACCTACACCTACGCCTAAACCTAAACCTGACCATAATGATAATGAACTGAACATCGCCAGGAATTTTGTTAATGATTAAATTGTCTGTAGATCATCTATGCGGGACCAAATGAAGTTTGACCAAAGAAGCCGTGAATTTTGAGTTTTACTCTGAATGAAAACAAAGTCTTCTGTTCAAAGTGCTAACAAGGACTGTTTACATTAGCATGCTCCAACTTGTGCAAATAGATAACTTAAGTTTGAGACCAAGGCCAACACTGAGCGTTTCAAACAAAGGAGAGTTAAAGGAAACACAAGATGTTAAATTGCTAGAGTGAGTATTTGAGTTTTTTCCCCAAACAAACCAAAACTACAATAGAAAGACATTTTGGTAGAACATCGTTCAATGAAAGACATATGAAGTTAGTCTTTGTAGTTAGAACATATGAAGCAACATATTAGGAAGTGAATGAAGTAGGAAATGTATATTTTATTCCACAGCTGCAAATGAAAGACTTTGATAAGTAAACATGCACTCTTAAAAACAATGTTTTTCAAGGGTTCTTTAGTAAAGAAAGCAGTTCTATATAGAACCATGAATACCAAAAGAACCCTTTGCATGATTTGTTCTGTTCTCGCTTAATGGTTCTTCCTGATTGATGGAGAAGGCACTGTAGATGGTTCTATATAGCACCAAAAAGTGTTCTTCTATTATTATGATGTCAACCCTGTACAAATAGAAAAGCTCTTTTTGGTGCTATATAGAACCCTTTTCCAAAGAATTCTATATAGAACCACATAAAACACATTCTCCGTCAACCTGAAGAATGCTTTAGCACCCTTTCTTTGGGGGTTCATGGTGCTGTACAGAACCATCTTCTTTACTAAAGAACCCTTGAAGAACCATCTTTTTCTTGCATGCCTTCTAAACAACACATTTTATTTGTATACAGTATCATACTATAAACACACTGTCAGAAAAAAGGGTACAGGCACATTTTTGTTCCCCAAAGTACGAATAATGTAAACACATAAAAACAAAACCCTGAAAGGTACAGTTTAGCAGAGTGTGGACAGCACTGTGCGGAAGCCAGAGACCACATATCTAACACTTTTATATAATTTCCAGATACACTCTCCACAAAAATGGTATTATTTCTAACAGTCTATAAAATAACAGAAGAGGCATGGCCTAGAGCAGCTGCACGAGGAGGCTCTTGGGAAGCGCCGCATTTGCGGCAGGAGAAACGTTCTTTGTAAATAGGTTGTTGTTGTTAGTCTAAAGTGTGTTTATGTGTTTATTTGTGCTATTCTGTGTCAGGCTGTGGTGTAGTCAGTGCAGTGTTAGTGCTCAGGTGAAAGCATATGGCAGAAAGTAACCTGCCTTCTGTCTCGGCCATTCCAGTAGCGCCTGTTGCTGCCTGTTCAATAAAAGAGCATTTATCTTTAAAGCGCCACATTTTCTGAGACGTCTTCTTTGCCGACACCATGATATAAAATTTTCAGGTCTCCTCCTTTTGCCTTTATTACAGCTTCCAGTCTTTTCAGGAGACTCACTTTCACTTTCTCACAGAAATCTGCAGACACACCTCCAAAGTTCAGTCTTAGAGGTTTGTTGCATTTTCTGCTTCTCACAATCCAAGCGAGGTCTGGACTCTGGGGTGGTCAGTCCATTGTTCAGCTTCTTTGTTTGTGTCCGTCTCCTTTTCTCAGTGAGGTTCTTTTTGAAAGCTACACATCCTTTCAGACCCACAGCACTGAGTCGTCTTCTCACAGTGGAAGGATGGACAGAAACACCTGTGGATGTTTTCAGATCTGAAGCAGCTTGATTTTCTCCTCTCTCTCAGAGATGAAAGCCTTAAGTGCTGTTTATCTGATTGGGGGCACTTTTGGTGTCTACCAGGTGGTTGTTAGGAGTCCCATTTTCTCTGTAGCTTTTAATCATTTTTTGAACTCCAGTTTTGGAAACTACTGTTTTTTCACTTATTTTCCCTTGACTTTCTCCTTCTTTATGCAAGTGAATTATCTAATATCTAATCTACTTAGAAACATCTCTTGAAAAATAATAACTTGTACTTAATGGCCATTTAGGACTAGAAATTAAATAAAGGAAGGGTGGTCTCTGACTCTTGCACCATGCGAAATAGATCAGTTTCAATAACATATCATGCAATATAGTAAAACTTCAGCTTGCACTTGCTGAAACTGACCTACATGAGATACATCACTCCTTGATTACTCAAAACCATGTGGCCCACAGTGAGCCAAAGCCTTCTCCCTCTCATTTTATAGCCCTCTCTGTGGCTCTATAAATGGAGCACGACGTGCTGTTTGTTCGTTTTGTCATGCCTACAGAAGCTCATCTGTTGGCTGAAGGACTTGCTATCTGTAAATCGCCCACAAACGCTTCAAAGATAGGGAGCAGGAATGCAGGGAGTGGGTAGCTCGCACCACAAGTAGCCTTGTACGCTGAAAACGGCAGGCTTTGTTGCGAGGCGAGGGGTGAAAGGGAGAGAAGGAGAAACAATACCAGTCATGGAGTCAAACGTGTAGGACACAAACACGGGAGATGGCCCAAAACCATGAGAAGCATGTGGACCATGACCGCAACGCCCACAGAGCAGTTGAAAATGCTGTCACAGGACACAGTGGACTCTGCAAGCCCTGGACCCCCAGCATGAACAAGCTTAGGGAAGGTTGTTTCAGGGAAAATGTGGTAAAAGACGAGGAGCAGCTTCTGTAGATGTTTCCAAGGTATTTGTTGTACCCTTTTAAAATGAAGGTGCCAAAAGGGTTCTTTGGATAGAACAACTATATTTTGGTGCTTTAACTTTTTCTCTGGATGACTCTTTTTTTAACATGTGTTCTAAAGGTTCTAGCAGCTTTTATTGTATGGGACAAGAACCAAGGTGCAATTTACATGTTCCACTCCAATGAAAGATTTCACCTACAGCAAATATACAAATCAACCAGTTTTTCTAAAGTACACTATAACATTCTCTGACCATGATCACATCTGTTAGTAAGATCTCAACCTTATTACAGTCTTATTAAAGGCTTATTATTCAGTAATTACATGGAATACAGTGCAAACTAGCTGAGTTATCCTTTAGTGTAATAAAAGTTTAGACACACCTGCAGGTCCTGGTCATTTAAGATGTTCCCTTCCTGTCACAGTCCATATGCATAAACTGTAAATTATACATGTAAGCCAGAATAAACAAAAGTTTATGGAATAAAACAGTGCTATTATCATATTTCACAGCATAACCAATCCTGTGAAATCTCTTTACAGATCCTCAGTGCCAAACAAGAGGCATGATATTGTTGTAACATAAAACAAATAGCGGCATTATGCTTATGTCCCGCGGTGAAAGTGGTTGCCAAGTGTTGATGGAATCACTGGCTGGTCATCACCAGGGAATTAGCATTGCCTTGTTTATCAGCCAGAGGGGGCAATAAGGACAGGGCTCTAGCACACTGAGATCAGACAACATTATACCAAAGTGTATTTGAAGAGAAGCTGATTTTTGTGTTTGTTGTTGATTACTCATTGAGATCAGAGGCCAGTTGACTGTGACATAAGTGACATAATACATTCATTATTTATGGTGATTGGAAATATCAAAAATAAGCCAAAACTCATATTTTGTAATGCCCATTTCATTTCATCAGTACTTTTTACCTCAAACACCCTTAAGAGGAACAGAGTTCTTTGTGTCATGGCATAGAAGAACCACTTTTGGTTCTCTAAGGCAGTCGTTCTCAAACCTCCTCAGGGACTCCTAGTCTGTTGAGATTTTTAGGCCAACCCATTTTGCAAGACATAGAGATTAAGGAAAATGTGGATCGTCTAGGGACCAGGTTGAGAACCAGTGCCCTAAAGAACCTTGCAATGGATGGTTCTTTAGAGAACCTTGTACATGAGATTTAATCTTTTTAAGGCTTAAAAAAATGTACATTGTCTGAAGGTTCTAGAAAGAAGTCATAGAGCCCTTCCATTACTCCTTTTACAAATAGGGTTCTTGAAGGGTTCTTTAATAACAGCAAGGGATACATATAGAGACTTGTGACAACTCAAAGAACCAGTGGAATACATACCCTTTAACATTCCAGGCTTATTACATACTGAGGCTTATTATTCAGTAACTACAGGGACTTAAATGCAAACTAATGAAGCTATTCTTAGGTTATAGAAGTGTGTAATCAAGCTTTGGGCCTGCCAACAGGCCCATGGTGTGGTGAGGGGTTAAAGCACCGCAAATGGTTCTGCTATAGTGACAAGTCAAAGTATCTTCATTGGTACAACATAGTGTAAGTAAAGGTTCTTTAAACCTCTAAAAGATTGTTTACACTCATAAATCTTTTTCAAACAGGGTTCTTTAGGGAACCAAAAGTGTTTTTTCCTTTGCATTGCTGAAATAACCACTGGGGGGCGTGATCAAGCATCACATGCAGGATGGAGAGCATGTCATGCTGAGCCAGCGGGCTGAGTAGCTAATTAGATTCACCTGTGCCTTGTTTCTGCCAGCCTACTTATAGCCATGTCTTTTCTTGGTTGGTGGCAGAGCCCAGTGAGAGTGGAGGAGATGACTGGTGACACAGGACAGTTAAAGACTGAAAAGCCCCAGTAAACGTGCTCTTTAATTTGTATGCTGGCCGAAAAGCTAAGTGAGTTGTGTTGTTTTCAGAATAAAAAGAAAACTCTGTCTCCACACTCTCCTCCCAGTGTCCTCACTCTCCCAGCCTCCCAAAGATCATCACACCATAGTGCTTATAATATACACTTTTAACAAAAAGAAGTTAATATAGTACCAAATAAGTTTCCATGACTTAAGTTAGGCAACCCAAATGGTAAAAAGAGCCATTTTGTCAAGTTTCAACAAAAATCTAACCATCTTGGGAGCCACAACATTTCATGTCTTTTTCATTTCATGTTCATTTTAGTAAAGTAACGTTTCACCAGCTTAACTGTAAATATGTCTCAGTATGTGCTAATGCACTAGTGTAGGCAAAAAAAATATAATATAAACGAAAACAGAGAGTTACTTTGCTTTACTTTAAGCTTTAGCTCAGCTGTGGCCACTTTTCACGCATCTCAGTCAGGAAACTTTTCCTCACCAGTCGGATAGTTTCTTGTAAAATGTCTCTCACTGTTTGACTTTTTACAAGGATGAAGTCAGATTCCTGCTCGCCAGCTTCTTCAAATTTTCCCGTTCTACCTTAAATGGTGCCTGAGGCACCAGAATGTAGTTAACTACGTAGCTAACTGTTGCACCATTTAGGGTCGAACGTGAAAATTCGAACAAGAAGCTGGCGAATGAGAAGCAACTTCAGCTTTGTGACTTTTTAGTGTTTGACAGTTTCTCGCTGCAGATTAAACGTATCAGGAAACCAGCTGGAGTGATTAAAAATGCAAATAAGTCTATTCGTCTCCAAGTTATCGTTTGCCTACTAGCTAGGTGAGATTGTTGTCTGCATTGCATTGGTGACCAGCAGTCTGTGCACCAGCCTTCAGGGTTAAAGGGTGAATTAGCAGTTCTACATTAACTCCAGCGTTTAAAACCATTTATTGTTAAAACTGTGTTGAACGACCAGCAGAGCTTTATTTTACTGCAAAGGAGGATTATTTTATTTTCACCTACAAATCTGATTCTGGAGCTGCAACAGGGCAGTAAAAGAGTCGCATTTGGCTCCGGAACCATGTGTTGCTGACCACTGACTTGAGAACAATAGGAGAACCCTATTGGGTGCATTTTTTTAAAAAGTTCTTTAAAGAACCATATATGAGAGAAGAATCATTTAACCATGCAAAGAATCATTTGTGCACTGAAATGATTCTTTTCAAGTTCACAGTTTTTTGCATAACCATTGCTTTTGCTAAAGAACCAATTAACAACCATTTTTAGGGGTGTGCCTTTAAAGGCAAAGGAATTGATGGGGTTCCAGCCCTACACACTTAAAAATAAAGGGTTCCTAAGTTATTCTTGGCTTGATTGTTCACATTCACACATCTCGTTTACCAAAACTGTTCCTTAACAAACCAACATGGGTTCTACAATGAACCAAAAGTGGTTCTTCTACAAGCATTGCTCCAAAGAAACCATTCTTGCAGTCTTTATTTTTAAGAGTGGCCCTCAGAAAAACAACACCTAATGTCAGACTAACCTGAAGCTGGTGGAGTACCAGGTACCAGAGCCCAATGAACGAATTGTCCTCCTTTTCTAATTACACATCAGAAAGATCTAATTCTGAAGTATAAAAACAGTGTGTAACCTTTGAGTCCTTTCAATTACGTCATCCCACTCGGTTACCATAGCGATGTCCTCTTTGCTCAATTAACAACACAGGAACTGCACGCTGCAGAAACCCAGTATCTACAGACAGTGCAACATATGTCTGAATGTAACATGTTTGTCTATAGAATGTCTATAGACCGTAGAGAACTGCAGGGGTCACAACCTTTGGTGGAAAAAAGAAAGCGTGTCTCTGAATGCTGCCTAAGACTGTGGGCACAATGGGGCCTTTGTGGGATCGTTAATACGGTCTTGTTTGTCGCTGTGCATTTTAAAAGTTATCTTGGAAGATTTTAACTAGATTAAATCACATAAACCTCAGCGCTTTTTAATGTTTTACTGCAGAACAGAACATTATATCTTACTAAGTCCTCAGCTGAACTGGAGGAGCTGAACATCTCTACTTTTGTGTTTCCAAGGGGACTTTTCAAGTCAAAACAGCCATTAGGTTACTCATTTTTCAGGAGATGTTTCATAGGAGATTAAACATGAGACAATCCACTTGCATAAGACAGGAGGAAGTCAAAGGAGAACAAATGAAAAAATGAAGAAAATGGGACTGTGCAAAACGTTAGAGGTTAAAGCTGATTGAAGATTGCATCCTCAGTCGCTGATAGTTGCCATCTATAGCGACTGTCAACCAAATTGGATGATACAAATGTCCGATTATCTGCCATCTGTGACTTTAACCCCTTGAAATCTCAGGCTTATTACATACTAAGGCTTATTATTCAGTCGCTACAGGGACGTCAGTGCAAACCAGTTGAGCTATTCTTAGGTTATAGAAGTGTGTAATGAAATGTTGGGCCTGCTGGTGGGCTCTGGCCATTCAAGGGGTTAAATACACAAAACTACAAAAAACTGTGCTGCACCACAGAATGGCTTCAAGAGATTTTTCAAAAGATTTTTATGCTGTAATTGCATCAGGTTATTAAAAACAGAAAAGTCAACACAAAGCTACAGTAATAGTAACTTTGAGGCTACTTCACATGACTAAAATTTAGTCCTTTAATTTTTTACCAAGAAGTGAATTATAGGCTGTAAACCCACAAGTTATTAAACCTATAACAAAAACTATCAACAATACTAAGGCCCAATCCCATTTCACCCCTCACCCCTACCACTAAGTCCTAGCCCTCCGTTTTGCATGTTCATGTCTAGGGGTAGGGTGTCCCGATTTTTGTTGAGATAGAGGTGTAGGGCAAAGTGTTAGGACTTCATGGCCTCCAAACTGAGTTTATTCAGAGACTCACTCCAAACAGAGTGTTATGAGAAAAAAAAACAGAAAAACCAGCAAGATGGCTGAACAAGAGACCAAAGAAAGAGTATTTTCTCAGTGAAAAAAGTATGGAAACCACTGTATTATATTAGTTTAATGTTGTTTCAGCGTATTATGATCATTTTCATTATAACAAGCATAAAAATTGCTAGTAGTATGCTGCCAGTAGCTAATTTCCCGTTCCACCTTAAATGGTGCAGCAGTTCTGATGCCTGAGGTGCCAGAATGTAACTGCTGCACTATTTAAGGTGGAACAAGAAAATTCAAACAAGAAGCTGGTGAATATCTGACTTCAGCTTCATATCACTGAAGAATTAGGGGTGGGTGATAATAAATAATTGCCCCCCTCTTTGAAAGCATATGATTCCCTAAATGTAACTAAAGCCCAGCAGTGAGGAGCTGAACTTTACCCTCCTCTGCTGTCACTGCAGACTGGCAGGGTCACCTACAGAGGAGCGCTAGTAGCTGTTAATGAAGTAATGCTCTTTTTATTTAAGGGTCCCATTTCACAGGGCAAGATTTTAACCACTACCCCTATTAACTCAGTTCCAAGGGGCAAAGTGACACTCGAAAACAAGGGATAGGGGTAAAAATAAGAAATGGGATTGGGCTTAAAAAGTACTAAAACTGTGCCAAGAACAAAGTTAGCTTGAAGCTTGTTAATATTCTCCAGTGTAAGTAAGTATAGCAGACAATAAGGTGTTTCCACATAACCTGCCATGTTGAAATGGGTTACTGGGGTAAGTTGCAGTGGATATTGATTTAGAGCAGCCTACAGCCTGCAGTCTGTAGTATAGTCAGCTAGGGGGCACAATTGGATGATGGTCTACTGCACATAATCTCACAAGCCCACTGGTAGACCATCAAAACTGTACACAACAAAGAAAAACATTACACTAGAACACCCAAACTGGATATCTGAGATGTGGAGTAAAGTTTTATGGACTGAAGAGTCTACATTTGTGGTTGGACCTTGGATAAGAAAGTGCAACCAACTTCTAAGACTGAAAGTTGGAGGTGTGGAAAAATACTGCTGCAGAAAGACAGAAAGTAAATCTCCCAAGCAAAAAAATGAAAGCTATATCAATCTTCATTCAATATATATTAACGATCATTTAATAAATATCAATCTTTATTCGTATTATTGGTATATATTGAATGAATGTTGTTACATATATACAATGAACTTTGATGCATATTGAATTAATTCATACAAGATATATCAAAGTTCATTCCATACATACCAATGTCTATTGCATGTTTCCTTGCCATTATAATAATGTAATATATATATATATATATATATATATATATATATATATATATATATATATATATACATTTCTGTGTATATATATAAATTTTTCCAAATGTAATTTGGGCATTTCTGTTGGTCCATTCTTTATGAAATTTATTTACAATGTAAAAAGCAACAAGTATTTTCAAATTATTCAAAAACTGACAAATGACAACAATCGAGATATGAGGTTTTGTTCTGACAGCAGTGATATATATATATCATTTGTTTAATTCAGCATATACTGCTGAATTAAACAAATGATGAATGATGAATGATGAATCGAGTCAGGTTCAACTTTTTAAAATACGATACTTGTTCACTTTTTATCTCCTTTGTGGTCCTGAAATTCTTTCATAAGCACTCAAACTGAATCTGGGGGGTATCTGACATGGTAGCGCACCACTACATAATATAACAAGCCAAACTGCAGTGCACTAACCCAATTTCTATTGGCCAGTCTGATATTCCTGGGTCCTGTAGGTCGCTCCTGAGCATTAATCAGATTTCAGCAGAGAGGAAGATACATAGCCGCAGAGAAGGTGCTTCTGTGTGTTCAAACATAAATCCCTTTGATTAAATAAGAGTCAGGCCTGTTTGGGATCCATACGCTTACGTCTGAGATTAACCCTCCGGAGGACCAGTTGTTACATAAACAGCGAAAGACATGACTGAATCACTCGTCAGAGTTGTTTGTGTAATATAGAAAGGCTGGCGAGTTGCTGACACATCTGTTGCTTTTCAAATGTAAATTTGTCAGATAAAGACTCACTAATGTAAAAGCACTACTGTACAAATGAAGGTGTGCTCGTTATCTATTTTAACCCATTTAGAGACAAATGTAATGTAGATGTGCCTAGTTAAGCACACAGCGTGTTGTTCTGAGAGAGTGATAAAAATGTTTTTCCATGAAGAAAACTATAAGTACCACTTTTGGTTCCTTAAAGAACGTTTCACTGAATGGTTCTTCAAGAAATAGTTTAAGGAACCTCTACACGTAGCCAGAAACCATTTAGAAACCACCAATTTTTCAAAAACAATTAAATGGGTAAAACATAAACAGAGTCATTCAGAGTGGTTTGATGTGAAATTCTCTATTCTAGACAAACTTACCAACTCAGAATTGTTCACAGTGGTGGTGATAGGAACCAGACGTCTGGTTTAATGCTTCTAAAAGATCCCTAACATAAAGTTAATACATTAAATGGTTATGAATCAATGCCTGATGTTCGAGTCATGTTTTGTGAAAGTTTTGAGAAGATTTTGGCCGAATACCTACATATTTTTGCAAAATAATCCCCAAAGATTCATAACTAATTTCCCGTCACGTGTAGGTTCACTGGTGGTTTTGGATAGTAAATAAAATGGCTATATTTGTGTTGTAGTCTTGGTGACCCCTGGTTCCCATCACCACCACTGTGAAGAAATCAGAGTCTGTAAGTCTCTCAATGAACCATTTCACACCAAACCACTCTGAAGCACATTGTTTACGTCTCAACCACTGAATTACACAGACATTTTGACAGATCAGTGGAATTCCCCTTTAAGTGTGGACACTTTTAAAAAATAAAGGTTCCTAAGTGGTTCTTGGCTTGGACATTGGGTTCTAGGAAAAACCTCTGTTTGGTATGTAACTTTTGCCAGTGTATTCTGTAAATAAGCTTTATGATGTTTTTACCAATAACATTTTTTGGCACCTTTGTTTTTAAGAGGTAAACTCTCTTCATGGAGTATTGATCTCTCTCTCTCTTTCTCTCTCTCTCTCTCTCTCTCTCTCTCTCTCTCTCTCTCTCTTGCTCTACTTCTCGTTCTTTCCCTCTTTCTCATTCTCTCTCCCCTTCCTTCTGTCTCTCTCTTTCTTTCTGTCTCTCTCTCTCTCTCTCTCTCTCTCTCTCTCTCTCTCTTTCTCTCTCTCTTGCTGTATCTCCCTCTTTTCCTCTCCCATTCACTGTTCCCTTTCCTTCTCTCTCTCCCTCTCTCTCTGTCTTTCTTTCCTTATTCTCTCCCTCTCTTTTCCTCTCTCTCTCTCACTCTCATTACTCTCTCTGCTCTGTCTTTCTTGCTCTCTCTCCTTCTTTTTCTCTCTCTTTCCCCTCTTTCTTGTTTCTCTGTCTCTCTCTCTCTCCTTGCTCTTCTTCTTTTCCTCTCTCTCCTTCTTTTTCTTTCCTCTTTTCCCCTCTCCGTCTTATCCTCTCTCTCTCTCTCTCTCTCTCTCTCTCTCTCTCTCTGTCTCTCTCTCTCTCTCTCTCTCTCTACTTCTTTAAATCTTGAGCAGTTGAGCTGAGATCGACCCTTCGGAGGAACCGTTTTGCACTAAGCAGTGAAAGACGTGACCGAGTCATTCAGAAGGGCGTTTTATTTCATTCTGCCAACCAACTGTAATGGACATGGATGATAGGATGTTACTCCCTCACTCCCTCCACTGTTCATCTGAAGTCCTGCAACATCTCACCCCTCCCTAACTGAGCAGAGCCACTGGCCTGTCCTCATATAACTCTCCACTCAGCGACGAGGCAATTCAGCACTGCTTCTCAGGAGAGGCTGTTTCAGATTCACTACTCAGAACACAGACTCAGACTCTCAGCTCCTGTAATCTGAGCAACGACTCTGAAACGGCCTCTTAGGAACAAATTAATTTCAGAATTCATTACTTGACCATGAGTCCAGCATGTGACGTTTCAGATTAGTAAGAATATGATCCTAATTCTCCACCAGGAGGCCTCATCAAAAAGTAACATAAGACGACCACAAATCTAGGATGTTTTTCTCTACATTTTTCTACCACGTATTCCTTTTTTGCCACATACTCCAGACAAGGATTGGTTAAAGCTGTTTAACAGCACCATCCAGGGCTCACTCAGTGTTTGCTCGCTGATTCTATCCCTACTTTGCTTCCTACGGTAATGACCTAGATCATGTGTCCATCGACCAAAACAGCAAGACACACTGAATCAGGTTGTGACCAAGAAAATACTTCTCTGTGGTGGAAATGGGAGGGTGAATATGAATAATCACAAGCTTGAAGGCAAGAAGTGTGTCCCAGTGACAGCAGTGGGTGTAGCACTCCCTTCATTAATGCTGCCCTGAGGCTCAGCTATCAAACCGTTTGAAGTGCAAGCAAAGAAGATTATGTAGGTGCATGTAATGTTGGGAAGATATGCTGCTGTCCATGGTGCTGAAAATGCTCAAAGTCTTTTAACCCCTTAAAATCTCAGGCTTATTAGATACTGAGGCTTATTATTCAGTAACTACAGCGAATTCAGTGCAAACTGGCTGAGCTACTCTTGGTTATAGAAGCGTGTAATCAAACTCTGGGCCCTGGTCATTTACGGGGTTCAATACTAGAGAGAAAGTCCTGGCATAGTTTACTGATTTCTCTCCTCAAACACACCTGGGGCTGGATTCACGCAAGCTTTCTTAAGAAAAAGCTTGTGAATGTTCTTAAGAGAAACACTTAGGAAGTTCATAAGAATGTTCTTAAATGCAATTCTCAAAAAAAACTTAAGAAGTTCTCAAATGTTCTCTTCAGATAATCTTAATTTTTTAAGTTTTGTTAAGAGTTTCTTAAGAAAATCTTCATTGTTTTCTTATGTAGGCTATAATGCATTTAACAGTGTACCATAAATGATGTGAGATACATTTTGAATTTGTATTAATTGTTATGTCCGTTTTTTAGTTTAATCTGCTCTGAGAAACAAAGTGGAGGAAAAACATCAAACCAAGTATAAAAAAATCAAGAGCTAGAGGAGATGGTGGAAGAAACAGCCAACAAGAAAAAAATCCTCATTGGAAAATATGATAACTGTAGAGTGATGGACGAGGATGGGCAGGAGCAGCAGAGGCAGTGTCCATGATAAATTTAGATGCTGACCTTGTCAACTCTGACAGCCTAAGACAGTGTAAGTGTAACATTTAAAAACATGATATTCTTCTTCTTAGAATTATTCTTCAGGAGGTAGTTAAACAAAGAAAATAAGAGAATTCGGTAACACTTTCTATGAATGTCACCTTTGTAAGCATCTATAAACACATTTATAACATGTTATAATGTATTCATAAGGCATTATAAACATGGTTATAAATATTTATAAGAAAGAATTACACTGAATTACACTTTATAGCCATGTCTATTATACATTATGAATTGTTAATATAATGCATTTTAAATAGTGTTAATAACATGTTATAACAGTGCCAAAGAAGTCAGTCCCAGCTTGGAGAGTGTAAAGTAAAGACAAATACCAAGCTAACGGTGGTGTACATTACCTTTCCCACACTAGGTAAAACACTGATGGCAGCTCTAGTTTAAACTCTGACATTTGAAGCCTGTAATGTGCTTTACTGTGAATGTTTTAGTGTTTCAGTAAATCCTTCAGTAAATACTTCAACTTGAAGCCTCACTCTGAACACTGGAGGAGGCTTTAGTACAGTACGCTTCACTTTACTTAGAGCGGACAAATACGACTTATGAGCTCTTATAATTTGTTATGATCAGTACTTATAATGTGTTATGTTAACAATTCATAATGCATAATAAACATGGCTATAATGTATAGTGCATTTTTATAAATATTTATAGCTATGTTTAGAATGTCTTATGAATGCATTATAACATGTAATGAATGTGTTTATAGATGCTTACAAAGGTGACATTCATAGAAAGTGTTACTGAGAATTCAGTTATTTGAAGAATAACAATTTCTCATAACTTTTTTTAAGAATGGAGTCAAGAAAAACACATTTAAGAAGAGTTTCTTTTTCATTTTCATGAATCCGGCCCGGTTTCATGAATTGCCAGGTTTAGCGGGTTTGTTTGCCAAATAATATTTCCTCACTTTACAGGGCCAAGAGCCACATACTTTAACAGGAAAGTGCAGTTTGATTGACTTATAAAATGACAAGGCTATCATTTGTGTGATGTGCAGGAGTAAATGCTTCTCAAAATGTGCTACAAGAAAAACACACCCACAACAAATTTTGTGTCAGCAGACACACAAGGATATCTCACTTATGCACTACTAAAGCGTTACTGTGGGAACAAACCTAATATATCCATTTTTATAGTGTTTCATTTTTTTACTTAATTTGAAAACACCAGCTGCCCTTTATGCTGTGTTTATGATGTTAGGTTTTATGATGAACAGACCAATAAAAATGGTCTAAAGTGGCTAAAATATAAAATATTTTTACACCTCCTTCCACTGAAAAGTGGAGCACTTTTTTCCTTCCCCAGAAATGAAATATTTCCAAAAAAAATTATAAAATTTAAGTTTATAAAAATGTGCTCAACCATATCTCACTCTGAAAGGCTCATGTTAGAGCAGACAACTGTGGATGTGCAGCTAACCAATCAGAACAGAACCGACAAAATCTCGCTAGCTGTGGCTGAAGCCCCGCCCACATGTGTCAGCATATTCTCTGTATTTTTGGACTCCTGTTCACCTGAAAACAGCAAATTTGGTCACTGAAAATGGAAGCGTTTGAAAACACTGTCCAAGGTGGAGACACTTTTCAGTGTATTTGTGTGGAAACTCAGCTTTTGTAAAAACACTGACCTCATGGCGTTAATTTGTACATGGTTGCTGCTGTTTTCATTTATTTTGCATGCAATAATGTCTGAAATGCGACTGAGGACTGGGTTGATTCTGTGTGGTCAGCAATTTGTATTTTTCTGATTTAATTGAGCTTTACTTTTCATTGTACTGTAATAGATAGGTGTCAGAATCTAGTGTGATGGGCTCTTCCAGACCCACTCAAGTGATTTCATCACACCTCAGGAATATGAGCTTTCACCAAGTTTGGGAAATCTGCTTTTAGCTATGGTGCAGCAGTGAGCTGGAATACGATACGACACACTAAAGCTCGACTCTCAACTTTTATTCTGTATTTTTGCTTTGTTTGTAACTGTTCTAGATAATCTTAGTTCATTGTTTTAGCTGTTTTATTAACTTTGTTATTCATGTTTTCTTTATTTCAAGGTATATTCTTTCATTTTATTGTCTTTTTTGTTGTATTGTTTATCTTTATTTTTTTAAGTCTATTTCTTAATGTGTTGTCATTGGCCATTGAAAGTAAGGATTCCTCTTAATTTAAGCTTGAGATGAAATAAAGGATAAGATGATGATGATGAAATGGGCCTGTTAAAATATCTCAGTGATTTCAAAGAAAGAGTTGATGATCATTAAACAAATTAAATCTGAAACAAAAACCTGACAAAATAATTCAAATGTACTCATAAAAGCCATAAAAGCTGAAGTTCTCCACCTGAATAGGATGTACCAGGTAATTATGAGGTAATTATGAGGTAATTATGGCAGCAAACAGATTTTTTTCATTTGTTGAGCTTTTATTTTCTGGTAGAAATCTGAGTATGAGATCTCGAACAATGAAGGTCCTGTATTTTGAGCAGTATGCTTGCCTGCAATGTTGATTTAACATAATTTTTTTTTTTTTAAATCACTGTTGGTGATGCAGATTTCTTCTAAAATTGTGAGGAAAAAGTTTGCAAAAATATCTGGACACATGTGGACTAGGCTTTATTTTACTCTAAATATCAGCTGCTCCTTGTGTGTGTATGTGTGGGCAGAGCACTAATTGCATAATAATCATTAATTATTTAAAAGAATGGGTGTGAACTGAGAGCGATGATTTTTCCTCGCTTTGTAAGTAACTGTAAGATAATAATGGATGTATACATGAGTAATGACCAAGTAATGACATATAGAAAGAGTTTAGATCCATTCCGTGTGAATCACTTGACCCAGAAAAACATGATCAGCTCCTTCTGCATTTCTGTCACAGAGAGAGAGAGACAGAGAGAGAGAGAGAGAGAGAGAGAGAGAGAGAGAGATAGAGAGAGAGAGAGAGAGAGAGAGAGAGAGGGAGAGAGAGAAACACAGAGAGATTGTTTTTCTCTCAGAGAAGAAGCAACTGGTCACCATGGTAACATCAGTGCCTGAAGACCAACATCAGTACCTGGCAGAGCCGGAGCACAAAAGGCTGGAGGACTCAAAAGGAGAAGAGTTAAATAATCATACAATATGTGCAGAAAAAAACAACACTGCTCATTAGAGCAGCTGCAAAACGAATCACTTATATAATATAATTCTGCAATGTTGGCTTGTTGTTCAAAATTCTCCACAAGTTAAAATATCACGAAATACTCCAACTTTTTTCCACTGATTCTTGCAGTAAACCAAGCGTGACTCAAACATTCCCACATCTCTGACAAATATTACAATCAGATATAGAGTTCCAGCTGTGTTCTCCAATAAAAATAAAATGTCTACATTTTCTTCATAAACAGAATAACGGCTATGATGGAAGTTTTTAATGCAAAAAAAAAAAGAAAAGAAATAATAAAAATAAAAATAAATATTGAAAAATCTCGGATTAGATATAATCTAAGATTAGTTTAATCCTTCTGTTATGTTTTGGGTCAAATTGACTCATTTCAAATTATTAAAATTATTTTTAATAATTTTTGGAGGATGAAAACTTTTGCGCTGGGTTTAAATGGTATAATAAACATGTAAATGGATAATAGTTTATTTAACATGTTTGCAACCCCTGCTGAATATTTATATTACACACATAATGTCCAGGTCAATTTGACCCAGTAGTGAAAACAGAAGCTACAAAGGATCAAAATATGGATAGAAATATCAAATTTAGACCTGAAATGATTTGTTTTATTTTCAAATTTGAGCCACAATGTGATTGCCTAATCTTTCCCAACCATACACACACATAAACACACACACACACACACACAGAGAGAGAGAGAGCCAGAACAGAACAAATGTTTTGTTTATATTAATCAATATGACCCCATGACATTAATGTTTGTCAAAAAGTTTTGAAAAAAAAAAAAAAATAAATAAAAAAAAAATAAGAATAATTACAACAAATGTGTTGAATGTCTAGTTTTTGCCAATGTACAGAAAAAATTGAAAATTTGAAAAAATGAGTGAATTATTATGAGTAAGCTACGATCTGTAAGGGGTTAAAAGCATGATTACACTAAATATTGATCAGAGTGATATTTAATAAGCTAAATACAAAGTCTGTGGATAAAAATATCACTGTCGTTGGAACAAAACCTCGTAGCTCCAAAATGAGAACTTTACAGGAGAAGGAAAAACCTACTTCACTTATAATGACTTTTTTTCCAAGTCATTTTGGGCCGTTTCTTTTGGTCCATTCAGCATAACATTTTCACACAATGTAAAGGCCAAGAAGCATTTTCAAATTATGTAAAAAATTTAAAAAATAACAAAAATAGAGTTATGAGGTTTTGTCCTGACAGCAGCGATATATATTTAACTACTTTCAGACAGTTAAACATGCATCGGGTCAGTTTGACCTGGAACATTACTGTTGTTCCTCACAGCTGTACACAACAGCAGGGTTAATGAGTCATCTGATAACACAGATTACTTTGAAGATGCACAGTAGATGCTCACCTCATCTTTACTAACGTTCAATTAAATACATTTTAAAAGCAACTGAACTTGAAGTTGAATGTAATGGATACTACTAAATTTAACCCTGAATTTAAACCTAACCCTAACCCTAATCCTAACTTAAAAGTTATAGTACTGTACATAATTCAGAGATCATCTTATTGTCCATTTAACTTCCAGTCAAAACAGCCATTAACTACCAGGTTTTTACAGCAACAACAATTTTTTAGTGCCAGAATAAAGCAGGAAACTGACAAAATGTGTCTTCAGAAAACGTTACAGAAGAAGACAAATATACTTAAAGGTGCATGAAAGATTTGATCTTTTGTAATTTTGGAGCATTTCTATTGGTTCATTCATCATGAAGTTATCACACAATGTAAAGCTACTGTGTTCAAAGGTCATTAAATGGACATTAAGTGCAATATATATATATATATATATATATATATATATATATGTAAGCATGTATAGCAGTATTTAATATGAAAAAGGTTATGTAACAATGTCATTCTTCAAATGTAAGAGTTGACAAGGTCAGCATCTAAATTTATCATGGACACCGTGTCTCTGCTCGTCCTGCTCATCTTCATCCACTTTTTGGATGAACTAAATAAGTGAAATAACAATCAATAGAAATTCAAAATTTATCTTGCATGATGATATATATATATATATATATATATATATATATATATATACACATACATATATATATATATATATATATATATATGTAAGTATGTATAGCAGTATTTAACATGTCCACTCTTTAACTCTTACCTCTCTCCAATCTTAAAACCAATCAGGGGCCAGATTTGTGAAAGCTTTCGTAAGAAAAATCTTACGAAGATTCTTAAGACAAACACTAAGAAGTTCTTAAGAATGTTCTTAAGTGCAATTTACTTAAGAAATTCTCAAATATTCTGTTAATACAATATTAATTATTTTCTTAAAACTTTCTTAGAAAAGTTTTCATGGTTTTTTTTTGTATGCTGTGCTGCATTTTACCATGTGTCACAAACACTGCAAGATAAATTTTGAATTTCTATTGATTGTTATTTCACTTATTTAGTTCATCCAAAAAATGGATGAAGATGAGCAGGACGAGCAGAGACACGGTGTCCATGATAAATTTAGGTGCTGACCTTGTCACCTATTACATTTGAAGAATGACATTGTTACATAACCTTTTTCTTAAGAATGAAGTCAAGAAAAAACACACATTTAAGAAGGTTTTCTGGTAACACTTTATTTGGATAGTCAACTTTAAATTCTTTGTAGACACTTAATTTACTTTCAAGTTACATTCAATTAAATATCTACTAATTTGACCATAATTCTCTTTAACTCTAAACCCGCTCTAATCCTAACCCTGACCTTAACCTCAACCCAAAGCCGAAACCCAACCCTCACCCTGGTCCTAGCCCTAACCCTGGTCCAAATCCTAACCCTAACCCCACCACTGTATAGAATCAACTGAGTTTTTAACAAATAGTTTGTCAAAAATTTGGAAATCTGTAGATAATCTATAGTGGAATATATCCGAATAAAGTGAGACCGATTTTCTTTCTTAAGACACTTTCGTGTATCCAGCCCCTGGTCCAGCTCTGTCCACCCCAAAAAAAGCTGCTCCCAAAGAATTCACTGACTTGAGTCTGAAAGGATGATCTCTGACCTTTGTTGAACACCAAAACTGGACATTTGTGATGTAGAGAAAGGTTTTATGGACTGATGAGTCTAAATTTGGATTGCATTAATTGGATCACTGAAAATGCAACCAACTTCTTAAACTGAACTTGGAAAATGTGGGAAAATATCACTGCAGATTTCTTTGGAAAACTGAAAGCAAGTTTCCAGAAAAGAATGGCAGCTGTAATGAAGAGAAACGAGGGACACATTAAATATTGAACAGTATATTTAAGATTTAGTAGTTACCTAATTGTCATTTGACTGGAAAATCAATCAATTAAACAAATGAAAGCATGACTTTTGTACAGTAATCTAATCCAAAACCTAATCCCAACCAGATAGTTTATCAATAATTGAAGCATCTGTAGACGATTTATGGGGGCTCCCAAAATAAAATGACCCATAATCTCATTAAAAACTCTGTTGTCATGGTGTCCAGGATCTAGTTGTAATCAGAATTGGAGGCCTTACTGAATGATATTCACTGACTGATTAACTTTTTACTGTGCAAAGCACAGAACTATCCCGTCTCCAGCTGCTGCACTGAGCCGCTTTTCACGGCACGTTGTTTTACCCAGTTAAAGACAGAAGAGGAGTTGTATCCCCTTAATGTTTCACTGGATGGCTCAGATGCTGTCAGGTGTCCCTTTTCATTTACACAGCTTTATTCAAGCTGCCATAGAGAAAGCAGCCTGTAAAAGAGCTGCTGCAGCTGTGGACACTTAGAGCTTTTCCTCCAGTGCACTGAGGTGCTCGATGTGATGTGGCCTGCAGTTTGAAACGCCGTGTAAGCAGACTGTGAAGACATGAAAGGAGGCGCAGGCTAATCCTGAAGGAAGGAGAATTATATGGAGCCAAATTCTGAAATTTGGAAAATGAAGCGCCACCTGAGAAGGTCCTTAGATGTCTATGCCATGGGAGAAGAGAACTGACCAAGTCCAGTCAAAATAGCCTTTAAGTACAAGCTATTAATTTTCCTGAATGACTGATTTCTGAGAAGATTTGAGACTGATAGGTAGATAGATAGAGAGATAGACAGACAGACAGACAGATAGGCAGACAGACAGACAGACAGTCAGACAGACAGACAGATAGACAGACAAACAGTCAGACAGACGGACAGACAGGCAGTCAGACAGATAGATAGATAGATAGATAGATAGATAGATAGATAGATAGATAGATAGACAGACAGACAGACAGACAGACAGAAACATAGACAGACAGACAGATAGACAGACAGTCAGACAGACGGACAGACAGACAGTCAGACAGATAGATAGATAGATAGATAGATACATAGATAGATTGATAGATAGACAGACAGACAGACAACCAGGCACACAGACAGATAGATAGGCAGACAGACAGATAGATAGACAGACAGTCAGACGGACGGACAGACAGACAGTCAGACAGATAGATAGATAGATACATAGATAGATTGATAGATAGACAGACAGACAGACAGACAGACAGACAGAAACATAGACAGACAGACAGATAGACAGACAGTCAGACAGACGGACAGACAGACAGTCAGACAGATAGATAGATAGATAGATAGATACATAGATAGATTGATAGATAGACAGACAGACAGACAACCAGGCACACAGACAGATAGATAGGCAGACAGACAGATAGATAGACAGACAGTCAGACGGACGGACAGACAGACAGTCAGACAGATAGATAGATAGATACATAGATAGATTGATAGATAGACAGACAGACAGACAGACAACCAGGCACACAGACAGATAGATAGGCAGACAGACAGATAGATAGACAGACAGACAGACATATAGACATATAGATAGATAGATAGATAGATAGATAGATAGATAGATAGATAGACAGACAACCAGGCACACAGACAGATAGATAGGCAGACAGACAGATAGATAGACAGAAAGACAGACAGACAGATAGACAGACAGACAGATAGACAGACAGACAGATAGATAGATAGACAGGCAGACAGACAGACAGGCAGACAGACAGGCAGACAGATAGATAGGCAGACAGACAGACAGATAGATAGACAGACAGACAGAAAGACAGACAGACAGACAGACAGACAGACAGACAGATAGATAGGCAGACAGACAGACAGATAGATAGACAGACAGACAGAAACACAGACAGAAAGACAGACAGATAGACAGATAGATAGGTGGTGGTCTCTGACTTCTGCGCAGCCCTGTATATCACGTGCATTAGAAAAGCAGATCACAGCTAACTGTCCTTTAGTGACTTTAATGAGTGGTGAGTGAGTTAGAGCCGGTTCTGAGCTCCATTCTTCACGCAAGCTCAACATGACGCCGTGATCTTTGTTCAGCTTCAGGAAATGAGTCACAGCTGAATTCTGCTTCCGTTCGAGTGGAAGCATTCTCCTAGTGGTCCGTTCCCCGCAGTAAGTCGAATTGTAGCTTGAGCGTGTGGTGGCCTAATGTGGTTTGCAGCAATGGAACAAGACAAAAATAGAGCTACTGCGGTTCCAGGCCTGTTACAATGCTGCAGTTTATGTGGTGAAGATTGATGATGCAAAGAGCAGGATGTATGGCGAAAACCGTGGTCTTTGGTGGTCGACCAGTGTCATTTCTTTCCACCAATGACCTCAGTGCCTTCTTGAAATCCAAGAAAATACCAAACATTCGGCCCACCCGACGCTTTCGTCGTGCCTCTGATTGATTTATTGTGATATCTCAGTCTCAGGGTGGCCTGTATTATTGGCATTTACTCTTCTTTGAGCACAGATGTAAATGAAAGCATCTAGATACAGCTCAAGACCTTCTGTTAACTCCCTTGTGCCTGAACTAATGAGGCAATTACACACAGCAGGCTAAGAAACAGCTAAGCAACTAATTGCCCAATTACTTGTGGTCTCCTAAAATGGGAGGATTTTGTCTTAAAAAAAGGCTGTAATTCCTACACTGTGGGATCGATGTTGCTCTCAAGTTAAAGCTGACAGTCTGCACCTTATCTAGTTATCGTTTCATTTTGATTCACAGTAACAAAAAACTGTGTTCAAATTCCACTGAATATTTACAGAAACAATGCAAATCCCTTCTTTGCGGTGCTGCAAAATGTGATCTTAAGCCTAGAACGACGCCTGATATACAGCAGAAACACTGTCGTTATACCTGCACCAGAAATATTGCTGTTTGCTCTAAAGAACATTCACCTATAAAAATGGGGTTCATTGTGGGTTTTTAGTAAAGGCAATGGTTATATACAGAACAATGACAGCTCAAAGAGCTGCTTGAATTCATAAATGGTTCTTCACCATGATAGAGTAACGGTTCTATAGGATCAAAGTAAAATTTGCTTGTTAAAACTGAAAGAAGTAGCATTATTAAATCAGGAGAATAAAAACCAGCTAAAATATGATGTGTGTGTGCTGCTGTGAGTCGCACTGTAAAGCCTGAAATAGTTTTTTTATGTCTTTACATATTAATGTCACACACACAGGCTCAAAAAGAAGATCCGGCTCAATGTTTATGTGTCAAACACAAAATGAACATTATACTGATATACACTATATGGGCAAAAGTATTAGGACACCCCTCCCAATTATGGAGTTCAGGTGTTTCAGCCACACCCATTGCTAACTAGTGGATAAAATTAAGCACATAGCCTTGCAGTCTCAATAGACAAACACTGGCAGTAAAATTCCCACAGACACTCCAAAATCTTGTAGAAAGCTTCCCAGAAGAGTGGAAGCTGTTATAGCTGCAAAGGGGGACTAACTCTGTATTGACACCTATTGATTTAGAATTTGATGTCATAAAAGCTCCTGTAGGTGTAATGTGTAGGTGTCTCAATACTTTTGTTCATATACTGTAGACATGAATTCGTACATGTTCATGAGTTCATTCACATTCTCAGAAAACACATCCTTCACCTGAGTTCTCTTTGGATATTCTTTCGCTTGCAATCATCAGATTCATCTGCTCGGGGAAGGGGAGCAAAGCTCACCATACTGTACACAACACACATTACATTACTCTGCGCAATTACACATTTCCACCAGAGAGGGCTCCAAATTCTCAAAAATGACACAATGGAGGAACTTTGGAAAAATGGTTCTAGCAGGATCATAATATAAACACTAGTGTTTGATCTGTAATATAAACACCACTGTTTGATCTGTAATATAAACACCACTGTTTGATCTATAATACAAACACCACTGTTTGATCTGTAATATAAACACTAGTGTTTGATCTGTAATATAAACACCACTGTTTGATCTATAATACAAACACTACTGTTTGATCTGTAATATAAACACTACTGTTTGATCTATAATACAAACACCACTGTTTGATCTGTAATATAAACACTAGTGTTTGATCTATAATACAAACACCACTGTTTGATCTGTAATATAAACACCACTGTTTGATCTATAATACAAACACCACTGTTTGATCTGTAATATAAACACTAGTGTTTGATCTGTAATATAAACACCACTGTTTGATCTATAATACAAACACTACTGTTTGATCTGTAATATAAACACTACTGTTTGATCTGTAATATAAACACCACTGTTTGATCTGTAATATAAACACCACTGTTTGATCTATAATATAAACACCACTGTTAGATCTCTAGTATGAACACTGCTGTTTGATCTATAATATAAACATTAATGCTTGATCTACAATATAAACACTACTGTTTGATCTATAATAAAAACACTACTGTTTGATCTATAATTTAAACACTGCTGTTGATCTATAATATAAACACTAGTGTTTGATCTGTAGTTTGAACACCACTGTTTGATCTCTAGTATGAGCACTGCTGTTTGATCTATAATATGAACACTAGTTTGATTTATAATATAAACACCACTGTTTTATCCATGGTATAAACACTGCTTTGCAATCTGTAGTATAAACACTGCTGTGAGACATTTTACCATTTCATGAAAAATATTAACTCATTTAGAACTTGAAGGCAGCAACGCATCTCAAAACAGTTGGGACAGGGGCAACAAAAGGCTGGAAAAGTAAGTGGTCCTAATAAAAAACATCTGGAGGAGCAATTTGCAACTAACTCACATGACTAGGCATAAAAAGAGCATTTTAGAGAGGCAGAGACTCTCAGTAGCAAAGATGGGAAGAGGTTCACCAATCTGAGAAAAACTGAGTCTAAAAATTGTGAAACAACATAAGACTTTGGATATCCCACCACCTACAGTACATAATATCATCAAAAGATTCAGAGTATCTCGAGAAAACCCTGCACACAAGGGACAAAGCCGATGGTTAATGTTGAATGCTCGTGATCTTCGGGCCCTCAGGTGGCACTGCATTGAAAACAGGCATGAAATCACTGCATGGGCTCAGGAACACTTCCAGAAATCATTGTCTGTGAACACAGTTTGCCATGCAATCCACAAATGCAAGTTAAAGCTGTATCATGCAAAGAAAAAGTCATATGTCAACACGATCCAGAAACACCGCCGTCTTCTCTGGGCCAAAGCTCATTTAAAATAGACAGAGGCAAAATGGAAAACTGTTCTGTGGTCAGATGAATCAAAATTTGAAATCCTTTTTTGAAACCACAGACGCCGTGTCCTGTGGACTCAAGTAGAGCGGGACCATCCAGCTTGTTATCATCGCACAGTTCAAAAGCCTGCATCTCTGATGGTATGGGCTTACATTAGTGCCTATGGTGTGGGCAGCTTACACACCTGGAAAGGCCCTATCAATGCTGAACAGTATCTAGAGGTTTTAGAACAACATATGCTCCCATCCAGACAGCGTCTCTTTCAGGGAAGGCCTTGCATATTTCATCAAGACAACACTAAACCACATACTGCATCTTTCACAACAGCATGGTTTAGCAGAAGAAGAGTCCAGGTGCTGAACTGGCCTGCCTGCAGTCCAGACCTTTCACCAACAGAAAACATTTGGCACATCATGAAACAAAAAATCTGTTGAGCAGCTAGAATCCTATATCAGACAAGAATGGGTCAAAATTTATCTCCCAAAACTCTTACAATTTGTCTCCTCACTTCCCAGACGTTTACAGACTGATGTTAAAAGAAGAGGGGAAGCTACACAATGGTAGACTCGGCCCTGTCCTGACTTTTTTGAGATGTGTTGCTGCCATCAAGTTCTAAAAGAGTTAATATTTTTCATGAAATGGTAAAATGTCTCACTTTCAACATCTGATATGTGTTCTATGTTCTATAGTGAATAAAATATGGGTCTACGAGATTTGCCAATTATTGCATTCTGTTTTTATTTACATTTTACACAGCATCCCATTTTTTTGGAATTGGGGTTGTATTTATGTAAAGCACACTGAATTGCCTTCGTGCATGAAATGTGTTATATAACTAAACTTTCCTTGCCTTGCCTATAGTATAAACACTAGTATTTTATCTTAGTATACTCTTTGATCTGTAATGTAAACACTACTGTTTGATCTGTGGAGGAAATACTTCTGTTTAATCCACAGTAGAAACAATACTTTTCAGTCTACAAAGGAAACACAACTACTTTGATCTGCAGTAGAAACCCTACCGTTAGATCCACAGAAGCACTGCTGTTTAACTTATAGAAGACACATAACTTTGTGATTTATAGACAAAAACAACAGTATTTGGTTTACAAACATGTTCTTTTGATCTGTGGTAGAAAAACCTTTTTCTCTGTCTGAGAAGAAAACACCACCCTTCTGATCTGCACTGGAAACAGGGCTGTTTGATCTGTATATTGCACCTGTTTTAGTGTCATTGCACTGGCAGCAGAAACGTTTTCTACTTGTTTTTAAAGCTGTTAATGGAGTTGAACCTTGATGTTCCAAAACGAGTTTAAAGATCATCAAGTCTTGGTTCACTGAATGTTCCAAGGACAAAGTACAAAGCAGCATGTGAAGCAGCCTTCTGCTGTTATGTTCCAAAGATTTGGAACTCCTTATTTATTAATTTATAACACCTGCCTTTACTAGCAGATGTTCTGTTCAGCCTTTTACTGGATGTTTTGTTTTGTGCTCCTTTTTATTTCTTTATTTAGAGTCTTATACTGTGAAAAAAATACTGTCAACTGAGTTAACCCTCAAGATAAGTAAGTTGTGTTGACCCAACTCCTTTTTATTTTTAAGCTTAATTTATTTTTCCATTTACCTTATTATTCTTTATGCATGTGTGGTCTCTTTTTTTACTTTATGTCATTCCACTTTTATTATTATTATTATTAGTAGTAGTAGTAGTAGTATGAGCAGTAGTAATAGTAGTAGTGATAGTAGTAGTTGTAGTGGCAGTAGTAGTACAAAAGAAACATCTGTCTCAACAACAGTAGAAAGTATTACAGGCACAGTACAACACAGACAGATCCTAGGTAGAGGCACTGCTATTAGATCAAAATACCAAATCACATCAAAATAATGTGTCTTTGTAGATCAGACAGTGTTGTTCCTACTGTGGATTTAAACATTGTTCCTCTGTATAAACACTATTATCCTCAACCACAACAGAAACAATATTGAAAAAACAGTGTATTGAACTAAATGAGTATCTATCTATCTATCTATCTATCTATCTATCTATCTATCTATCTGTCTGTCTGTCTGTATGTCTGTCTGTCTGTCTGTCTGTCTGCCTATCTATCTATCTATCTATCTATCTATCTATCTATCTATCATAGTATATATATATATATATATATATATATATATATATATATATATATATATATATATGTATATATATGAGGTTTTGTTCCAACAAGAGGATGTGTAAATATATGAAAAAAACCTTGAATCTCCATTTTTGTCGTTTTCCAGTTTTGGACATAATTTGAAAATATCTGTTGACCTTTACATTGTGCATAAATGTCATTATGAATGGAACAAAAGAAATGGAACAAAATGACTCGGAAAAAAGTCTGATTCCATTGACCTACATTAAAAATGAAGAAGGTTTTTCCTTCCATTTTGGAGATTCGAGGTTTTGTTTCCGACAATAGCTCTATATGTGTTATATGTGTTATATATGTGTATATATATGTGTTATATGTGTTATATATATATACAGAGAGAGAGAAAGAGAGAGAGAGAGGGAGAGTACTGTTCAAAGGTCTTAGTGCCTAAACTATTTCTCGTGTCTGTAGGTCTGTGTAAAAACACCATATATGATTACAATAACACAATAACAAATGCCGTAAAAAGGTAATTTCTTGTTTATTTTCAAAACTTTGTTTATATCTTGTAAGTTTGAAGGACAACATTTGGCTCCCGATTTCTCCTCCAGCCATCGCATGGATTTGTTCATTTCCATCAGCAGCACATTTACTCTATGTAACATAATGAAATATTGATTAGTGAAAGCAGGTATTGGATGATAACTGCAAATAACACTGGGATCTCTTGGGAAGAGGTCTGGAAAAGGTTAAACATACACAAAATCACTGCTTATTGCATTCTTGATTTTCCAAGCAAATAAGGCTTACTGCCACATAAACAGCTTTTACAGTACACTCTTAAAAAAGACGGTTCTTCAAGGGCTCTTAGGCAAAGATTCTATATAGAACCATGAATACTTAAAGAAACGTTTGCATGCTTAAAGGGTTCTTTGCATGGTGGAAAGGTTTTTCAGATTGGTGGAGCATGTGTTGTATAAGGCCATATGTAGAACCTTTTTGAAAAGGGTTCTTCTATTGTATACAAGCGTGACATCATAACGTTAGAAGAACCCTTTCAAAAAGGTTCTACATATGACCATATACAAAACGTCACTCCATCACCCTGAAGAACCATTGCAAAACCACCATGCAAAGAACCCTTTAAGCATGCAAATGATTTTTTAAGTCTTGATGGTTCTGTATAGAATGACTGTCTTTACTAAAGAACCCTTGAAGAACCATCTTTTTTCAAGAGCGTATAGCAAATGTCGGTTGTTAAGGTGTTGCTAGGCCATAGCTATGGTATTCCAGGTGGTTGCTAAGGTGTCACTTTGTTTTCCCATTTTTGGTGTTATACGGTGCTAAAGGTTCTAATTAGCACTAACATATGTAGCACCAAAAAAGGGTTCTTCTATGATTACAATATCAAACTTGTAACAACAGCAGAACCTATTTCGGTGCTATATAGAACCATTTTCAAATAGAACCTTATAAAAGACATTTTCTATCAACCTGGAGAACCATTTCACCACGCAAAGAACCCTTTAAGCATGCAAATGGTTCTTTAAGTGTTGAAGGATCCATATAGAAACCTTGTCTTTACTAAAGAACCCTTACAGAACCATCTTTTTTATGTAACTTGGTCAGGGGCCTAAACTTACATATAAAGAGAACGTTCTACTGCTAGATCCACGGGTTCTACTGCTAGATCCACAGTTTCTGCTGCAGATCACACAGAAACCATGACTAACATCGTGCCTTCCTCCTTACTCGAGGCTACGCGAGGACGGGCTGCGAAAGCCTCGCTCTCGGTGACGTCCTGCCTGTGGCTCACGCACCGCACAGTGCTGTTGCGCATCCAGTGCGCGCACTCCAGCGAGCGAGCGGAGCGCGCAAACACGCCGAGGACGCGCGAGCACAAGTATGAATTTATGAACGCTGAAGACATAAAAACATTCGTCAAAATCTTTTGCTTTTTCTTTTCTGCTCAGAAAATCATCCTCTCGGCACATTTGTTGACGCTTTTCTGTAATGCGCGTGATTGCGCGCGGCCCTTCGCGGCTTCTGCAAAAAGAAAACTAAATAAATCAGGTTTTTTTTTTCAAGGCTGATCTGCTTTAAGGAAACGGCGAACATGCACAACGCCAGTGGCACGGACATCTCCGAGCGCGCGGCAGACCTCGAGGCGCCCGGCATAGGCGCGGACACTCTGGTCACGCTGCTTATCTTCGGGCTCATCTTCACTCTGGGCGTGCTGGGCAACTCGCTGGTCATCACGGTGCTGGCGAGGCGCAAGCCCGGGCAGCAGCGGAGCACCACCAACGTCTTCATCCTCAACCTGAGCATCGCCGACCTCTCCTACCTGCTCTTCTGCATCCCCTTCCAGTCCACCGTCTACATGCTGCCCACGTGGGTCTTCGGCGAGTTCATCTGCAAGTTCATCCACTACTTCTTCACCGTGTCCATGCTGGTCAGCATCTTCACGCTGTCCGCGATGTCCGTGGACCGCTACGTGGCCATCGTGCACTGCCGAAAGTCCTCGTCCATACGGGTGGTGCGGCACGCGCTGCTCGGGGTGGCCGTCATTTGGGTGCTCTCGCTGGCCATGGCCGCGCCGGTGGCGCTCTACCAGAGCATCGTGGAGAGCCAGGACAACAGCACGTACTGCTGGGAAGTGTGGCCTGATAACAACCGCAGGAAGATCTACGTGGTTTTCACCTTCGTCTTCGGATACCTGCTGCCTCTCATCCTGATCTCCTTCTGTTACGCGAAGGTGAGCGGCTGCTTCTCCTAGAGCTGGACGATTAATCGCTTTCATATCAAAATCGAATCATTATCAACAAAGTTGTCTTAAGTTTTAAATGGGAAATTTAACCCAATAACACAGAGCTTGTGAGCTGCTTGTAGATCAGTTAGACCAATCAGAAGCTAAAAAAAACACCCATATATATCTGTATATGTGACATCACAACCATCACAGCGAAGTGGTAGTCTGGTGCAGTCAGTGTCCAGCTTCATGCTAGAGAAAGTGGACATTTTGCTCTTCTTGGCCAAAAAAAAACAAGCCTGGAAATTAAGTTATAGAAAATAATTGCATTTAAACTGCAATCATAATATTGGGCAGAAAATCGCAATTAGATATTTTCCCCAAATCGTTCAGCCCTACGTTCTCCAGGCTTTAATGTAATGATATTTCGAGCCATAACAAGCACTTCAACATGTCTTTATTGGAGCCAAATTATTCTATTATTACACCACTGCCTTCAGAAGAAAACCTTGTATCTCCATTTTGTTGTTTTTCAGTTTTTGACATTATGTGTAAAAGAAGTGGCCCAAACTAACATGGAAAAAAGTCTGGTTCCATTGACTTACATTAAAAGAAAAGTTCTCCTGTGAAGTTACCATTTTGGAGATGCAAGGTTTTCTTCTGACCACAGCGATATATTATTATTATTATATTATTATTAATATTACTGGATTATTTGATCAAATGACAACGTTTTAGATGCAGAAAGGCCACAATATGCGTCAACTCCTCAAATGTGCCCTGCTCCATTTTTCAGTATTGAAGTTCAATACTCTGTCTATCTGAGTTTAAATAAACACTGCAAGTAGAATTCCCTGCTTCTTGGACAGGGATTAAGCCGAGTCTTTCCTTCCAATGGAGAATCTCCTTTCAGAATGCTGCAGAATGCTGTGTAGTCCGCGTCTAGGCTTGATCCCTGTCTTGGAAGCCGACCCTAAGTGTGTGGGTTAATTCAACACTGTAGGTGTTCATGCAATACTTTGTGTTAATTCAATAAAGCAACAGAGCATCTGTTAAATCAACACTGTAGGGGTTCATTCAACATCACAGCCGTGTCAGAGTGACAGATATGAGAAATGCATTTGATGTGTGTTATTCATAAATTATTGCTGTGAAGTATTCATCTCACTTTTTGCCAGATATTTCAAACTATTTGGCATCCACATGTGTGCAGGTGCTGAATCACCTTCATAAAAAGCTGAGAAATGTATCAAAGAAGTCGGAGGCATCGAAAAAGAAGGTGAGAAGGATTTAGGCTCGGCTGGTTTAATGAATCACTTGCATTACCTCTGTAGTCTGTCTGCAGTCTTATTAGGTACAGTGAACAGTTTGTTTTTTTGTTTTTCTGTGTGAAATAAGTTTAGTTTTGAATATTGTTGCTGTATGTATATATTTATGTATGTATGTATGTATTGCATGCACATATTGCATACATTTCATGGACAAATGAGCCACTAGAACATTTGAAACAAGTCTAACTTGTAACATTAAAGGAATGGCTTGGCAAAAAATTGAATGCACTCAATTTTCCACTTATGCCGAATGTAACTGATCAAGCAAGACATGTTTGGTGTCCAAAATTGGCTTCTTTAGTCTTAGACTTGAACTACAAGGCTGATGTGGCTATCATACACATATGCATAGAAGTCGTCAACCAAATCGTTCCTGTAAATACATCCTCAAAACTTCTCTCAAGACTTTTAATCTGCATCCAGCTCTTTATTAAAGTTGCACAGACTTGTTAACGCAGTTTATAACACAGTATGACTCACTATGTGCCATAAAAATGCATAAAACTTCACTGTGTAATTGAACACAGCAGGCGGCCACTTTAGACAACAGGTGTTGTGCTGAATTCTGACCCCATCATGCAGACCTGCAGCATAGGGACTCCACTAATTATGATCTGTTGGTTCTTTTTATAAATAACTGTTATTTTGAATTATAGAACTGAAGACGTATGTTTAAGAATAGAAAAGCATCCATGTGCTTGCATGATATGCATGAACGTCAAAGCCTGTTGGCTAAAATATCTACTGTGTTGAGCTACATGGTGAAGCTTTGCTCATGTTTATAGCTCACAGTAATTTATACTGTGCTCTAGACAACATCGGCAAGCCTGTTTAACTGTAATGAAGATTTGGATGCGAGTTCAGGGAAGTTTTGCATATGTATTTGCAGAAAAAGATTTGGGTGACTATTGACTTCTAGTGTTGGTTAGCTTTGTAGCTCCTAAAAAAACTAAAGAAGCGAAATGTGGACACAAAACATGTCTTTCCTGAAAGACTACATCTAGGGAGGGTGTCGGCAACCCAAATGCTGAGAAGAGCCATTTTGTCCTTTCAACAAAAATCAATTCGCCTTGGGAGCCACAACATGTCCATTTATTGAAGTAACGTTGTACCATCTTGGCTGTAAATATGTCTCTGTGTGCTAATGAACTAGTGTAGTCTAAAAATATTATATAAACAGAAAACACAGCCTTACTTTGCTCTGCTTTAAGCTAGCTACATTTCTCAGATCTCTGGCAGGAAACCTTTCCACAAAAGTAGAATAGTTTCTTGTGAAATATCTTGTTCACCAGCTTCTTGTTCGAATTTTCTCGTTCCACCTTAACACCAGAATGTAACCAAGAACACTGGAATGGGAAAATTTTAAGAAGAAACTGGCGGACGAGAATCTGACTTCAGCTTCAAGATTTTTTAGTGTTTGACAGTTTCTTGTTGCAGATTAAATGTATCAGGAAACCAGCTGGAGAGATTATAAATGCAAACAAGTCCATTCGTCTCCAAATTATCAATGTTTGTCTCAAATCTCTCTCTTTGCCTTTTCGTTAGCTACTAGCCAGGCGAGATTGTTGTCTCTGTTGCTATGGTGACCAGCAGTCCGCCTTCAGGGTTAAAGGGTGAATTAGCAGTTCTACATTAACTCCAGCGTTTAAAACCATTTATTGTTAAACTGTGTTGAACGATCAGCAGAGCTTTATTTTACTGTAAAGGAGGATTATTTTATTTTTACCTACAAATCTGATTCTGCTGTGGAGCCACAACAGGGCAGTAAAAGAGCCTCATGAGCCGCATGTTGTCAACCCCTGATCTAGGGTAAAGGGAAAATTGTGTAAATTGGATTTTTTTTTGCAAAACCATTCCTGTAACACATATATTGCAATAGATTTTTACATCTCCTAAAAAGGTAGATTTTTTTTCTCATGACAGAAAGTTTAGCATGACTGAAGTTCAGCTTATATGCCTCTGGTTCCAAACACAATGGGAAGATCTCAGTAGACATGATTGTAGTATATTCAGTTGTAAAGAGAGAGTTTCTAGTACTTTATGGGTGATCCGGCTGATCTTGGTGCACATTTGAATTGATCTTCTGCTGATAAATGCATGTTGCAAATCCAAACTTGTACATTTAACAAACATCTCTTTATATATCATCCTCCTCCTTCATTCTAAGCTAATGAGGTCATTTGTATTTTGGAATAGAACAGCATGGACTGCTGTTTATTGTCACTGTACAAGGATAATGACTTTTGAGTCTGCTCGTGTAGCTTCAGTAAGCCAAAGGTAATATAAAGATGAGTCATAGTGGCTAAGCTTTAAAAAACATCCTAAGAGTTCTAAAATTCTGTTTGCTGCTTGTTCGCAGACTGCACAGACAGTGCTAGTGGTGGTGGTGGTCTTCTGCCTGTCCTGGCTGCCTCATCATGTGGTGCATCTCTGGGTAGAGTTTGGCTCCTTTCCCCTCAACCAGGCGTCTTTCCTTTTCCGTGTGACCGCCCACTGCCTGGCCTACAGCAACTCCTCCGTGAACCCGATCATATACGCCTTCCTCTCCGAGAACTTCAGGCAGGCCTACAAGCAGGTGTTCCGCTGCCAGGCAGCCAGCGAGTGCCCAGTGCACGATGCCCGCGAGATGAGGAACAAGATGGAGATGGTGCCCTCAACCAACTGCACCACAGTTTAACTGCACCCAGCTGCTGTGCATTAGCTGATGGCTTGGGCTTATAGCAGTGAAACATGGCTGCCTGGAGTGCAGCATAGCAAGCTTTCGCTCAGGTGTGAAGTTGGAGAAGCCATGCTCTTTCTGTAGCCCTGCAATCAAGCATGTTATCATTCTGTTACCAGCAGCAACCTATAGCCTGTAGCCACTAATGGAACCAAGAAATGACCACTTGGCTTACTCTATAGAGAGCAGTGTGAAAGGCTCAGATGAGATACGCTGTTCTGCATTGTGAACTGATTGGATGTAGACGTGCTATTGGCATGTGTTTACTGTAAAATCGCAATGTGTACACTCGCTTCTTTGGATCAGTGTCATAGAAGACCTACTTTTGGTTTCTAACAGAACTTCTCAGTGGATGCAATGCCACAGAATGGAGAATTCAACACTGGAGGGCTGGTATTCAGCACTATTTGGTGATTGATTTCCCTCCTCAAAGACACTTAATTCATCTCGTTTGTTAATTACGAGGTTTGCTGGGTGTGCTTGAGGAAGAGAACTGCCAAAAAAGTGCTGGACACCAGCCCTTCAGGACCAGAATTGAATACCCCTGCCATAGAAGAACCACTTTGGCTTCCCACACTCTCAGAAAACTGTGACTGGGGTTGCGCCCTCAAGGGAACGTCTTCAGGAAATTTTGTAAGGGATCATAATTGTACCATAATCCATTGCAATTATATTTTATAGGTTGGATTAACTCCACACAACCGGTCTTGTCTCTAGGATTTTTATTTTATTGCCATGTTTTGAAACATCAGGTTATGACCAGGTACAATTAGTACTTTTCTCTGGGAAAAACATAACGTCACTGTCCAAAGAAAAACATGCATCTCAGTTTTCTTTACTTTTCTGCATTATTTGAGCACAACAGCTGTCCTTTACATTGCATGAAAATTTCATGATGAATGGACCAACAGAAATGCTCCAAAATGGCTCGGAATAAAATCTCTACACATTAACATACATTGGAAGTAGAGAATGTTTTTGCCGTCTACTGTGAAGTTACTATTTTGGAGATACCAGTTTTATGTTTATACCTGCACAGTCCCTTCTTCTGACAATGTGAGGAACCTTTCAGTGGATGTAATGCCATAGAATTAGGGTATTCAACTCTCATCCTAGTCCTAGTCTCCAAGCTGTTCACTGTTAGAACAGGTTCTGTGCAGGTACATTTTTCATTCGTCAAGGTACAAACAATATAAATGTTCCCTCAAAGGTACAACAGTGGTTTTAAGGTCCAACTGTGTACCATAAGTACGTTTTTCCAGGTGAAAAGTACATATTTGTACCTTTTCATAACCGAATGTTTTAAAACAGAACAGTAAAATAAAGTCCTGGAGACGAGACGGGGTGTGTGGAGTCAGTACAGCTTAGAACATACCATTTCAGTGGATTATGGTACAGTTATCTTCCCTGACTAAAGGTACTGAGATGGACCCTTGAGGGTCCCACCCCAGTGACAAGAGGGGTACCACCCCAGTGACAGTTACATACCTTTTTTTGAGAGTGTACTGGACAGTACCCTTCCAGGACTGAATACCCCTGTTCAATGGCACTGTGTCAATTTTTAGGGAACCACAAGTGGTTCTTCTATGTTAGAGATATTCAGTTCCCCTCCAGAACCAAAAGTGAATACTCCTAATGAAGCTTTGAAAGGATATCATAACCTAGATTAAGGTAGTGGTTCCTCAAAGCCCTACAGACAGTCCATAGTTTTGCTTCAGCCCAATGAGAATGAAAACCATGGCCTACCTGAGGGGCCCTGAGAACCACATTGAGAACCACTGCTGTAAGGAACCTTGCAATTGATTGTTATTTAAAAATGTCAATTAGAAATGTTTAGGAAACCAAAAGAGGTTCTTCTAGGGTATCAAATCCTTTGAAGGTTTCATTAGGGCATCAAACTTGTTCCTCTTTGCCATCACTCCCAAGAACCCTCTGTTATTTTTTAAGCGTATGTCCTTGTACTCTCGTAGGGCTGGATCTAATCTCATCATGAGAATACAAGTCTTAAACGTTTGCTGCTGGAGTCCATGAGAGTCTGCACTCTTTTAACGTACAATTGATAATACAAGCAAAACAAATCCGCTGGCACTATGATTAGCTAACTAATGTATGCTTTTATGGTACGTAATATGTTCTTTACAATCACAACACACATGCTACATGCTTATTTGGAGTTTTTTGATGGGCCTTTTTCAGCCAGGTTGACAATGTTGGCGAGCACACTAGCGCCCCCTACCTTGAACTCTGTCTTCACGAGTTTGGTTTGGAAATTTCACACTCACCCTAATAAGTCCAACCCCTATTTAGCTCAACATTTCTCAAGGATGTCCCCAGACGTCCTCGTTATGAGATCACGCTTGGCTCGCCGAGACTGATGTGCTCATATTTCCAAACAGAATGAGAAGATCTCAGCAGAAGTGGCTGCTACATGTTTAAATAAAAGGAGATCAAGTGTTGGATATTGGATATATGATACTGGACTATCTATCCACAGCAAATCCATGGACATTTTGGTTGATCTTCTTTTGTTAATGTATTCGAAAGCTGAGAATGTTGGTGGAAAAATGATGCATGGTAGATTATAATATTCATCTGCCGAATGTGTGTGCATGCATGTGCATCTGCATGTGCATGCGTATGTTGATGTGCACATGTGCTTTTGTCAATTCTCATAGTGCCATTTGCAAAAGTTCCGGTATTATTTTTGCACTTGAAACCGTTATTTTACAAAAAAAAAGAAGAAGTTTCCGATATTGTATCTTCATTGAAGAAAACAAGCAAAGTGAAGTTCGGACTTCATAGACGAGTAGTGTTTAATGAAACATACTGGTTTTGGGCCTTTGCCCGTGATGTTGTATATAATGTAGAGTCTCTGTATTTATAACTGTGTGGGTTTTGGACGCAAGACCGAAAAGTTCAGTCTGTGCAGCCTTTAATCTTCATTAAATTGTCCTGAAGTAATGTGAGTCTACAAGGTTGGATAAAAGGATTTTGAATTCATTATCCACAACGTGATTTCCATGAGCGTCCTGTGATGATTGTGTGGATGCAGTCTAATAGCTTTGTAATGTTTGAACTACATTTCATAATGGCACACTCGCTTAGTAACACTTTTTTTTTTTTTTCATGTGCCCTTGTACAATGTACTAAAGTTCATGTTTGTGGAGTGTGCTGAGATCCTGTCTTGAGATAGCCTGCGCCTGGTTGTCATGGATACACATGGAGTTCAGCGGAGGCTCCGAGCACCAGCCCTGTAGTCTTCGGCTATGGAGTGAACAGCGGGAGAGTAAAAAGGGTCCGTCATTATGTGTGTGCATGGGGGTGTGTGTGAGAGAGAGAGAGAGAGAGAGAGAGAGAGAGAGAGAGAGAGAGAGAGTGTATGTGAGCGAGCGAGTGATGGGTCACTGTGATCTAACCAAACAGGGAACCTCTGTAAGCTTCTCATTCCATGTAACTGCATGGTGCATGGGGTTTATTCACTATCAAGCTCCATTCTGAAGTGAGTGAATGGTGTGCAGTGGGGTATAAGGCAGCCAGACATCATTACGGTAATACTAAAGTGCCAGTTTACTGTTATGCATTGCTTACCTGTTCATTTCTGTCACATTTAAAAATGAATGAACGTTTTATATATATATATATATATATATATATATATATATATATATATATATATATATATATATATATATATATATATATATATATATAGATAGATAGATAGATTAGTATTTAAAATAATGTATAGAATAACATGGTAACTCTTTGTTTGGAGTGGTCCTTTGTATATGATTAATAAACTCTTAACAGATTATCAGTAACACATCATCAACATATCAGTGAAGTAGCAGCAGTGAAGCACCTGAATACTCTGAAGTAATGTGTTAATATGTTATTTACATTATGCAAAACCTAACCTTACCAACCTTACCCAACACCTAACTTTCACCCTGGCCCTAATCCTAACCCTAATCTTACCTCAGAGGACCACTCAAAATAAAATGTCACCAGTATAATTACACAGAACCCCAAACAAAACATAATATAATATATTTTTTTATTTACTTTGTCCACTTTTTACCTTTATTACCGCTTCTATTCTTTTCAGGAGACTGACTTTAAGTTTTCCAAAGAGACTTTAACACCTCCAAAGCTCAATCTTAGAAGTTGCTTGCACATTTTCTGCTTCTCTCAATCTAAGTAATCCCAAACACATTCAGTAATGTTGAGATCTGGACTCTGGGGTGGTCAGAACACCAGCAGCTTCTTTGTTTGATTTGCAAAGGTTGCATTTGCCGTGAAGGTGATCCCAAATTTAGGCTCATCAGTCCATAAAACTTCACTCCACATCTCAGATGTCCAGTTTTGCTGTTCTACTGATGTCCTTTCTTTTCTCAGTGAGGTTCTTCTTGACAGCTACACATCCTTTCTGATGCTGAAGTTGTCTTCTCACAGTGGAAGGATGGAGGTGGATTGTTTCAGATCTGAAGCAAGAGTGGAGCTCAGACCAGTCGACCAGGTCTTGCATGGTTGTTAGGAGTCTCGCTTTGTTTTATTAATCTTTTGACCTCCAGTTTTGGAAACTGTTTTTATCCCTTTCTCATCCCTTATACAAGTGGATGATCTTATATGTGTTCTCCCCAGAAATATATATGTATATATATATATATATATATATATATATATATATATATATATATATATATATATATATGTATATATATATATATAAATCTACTTTACTTGTAATGTAAGTCAATGGAACCAGAAATTTTACAAGTCATTTTGGGTTGTTTCTTTTGGTCCATTCATCATGAAATTTACATACAATATAAAAGACTACAGGCAATTTTTAATTATGTCAAAAACTGAAAAACGGCAAAAATGGAGATACGAGATTTTGTTCCAATAGCATTGAAATTTTTTTGGAATAATTTAATTACTATTTGGAA
Source organism: Colossoma macropomum (assembly GCF_904425465.1). Taxonomy (NCBI): domain Eukaryota; kingdom Metazoa; phylum Chordata; class Actinopteri; order Characiformes; family Serrasalmidae; genus Colossoma; species Colossoma macropomum. Next base: position 47,363,270 of record NW_023494787.1, read on the forward strand.
AAGAAACTAAATAAACATTGGGTGTTCTCTGACTTTTACACACAATCGTGTTTATATATAGTAAAAACATTCTTCATTCTTTAATGTAAGTTAATGTAATGATTTTTGTTTTCCAAGTAATTTTGGATCATTTCTGTTGGGCTGTTCATCATGAATTTTGAACACAATATTAAGGGCCATTATCATTATTATTATTATTATTATTATTATTATTATTATTATTATTATATTATTGCGAAAGTGAAAAGACACCCATGTTTCTTCTAAAAACTAAGGGTATTAATAGTGATTACGTCCCTCTTTGCTGCAGTAACAGCCTCTGCTCTTCTTAGAAGGCTTTACATGTTTTATGTTGGAACATTGCTGTGAGGATTTGACAGAGCATTAGTGAGGTCAGGTACTGATGTTGGATGATCAGTTCTGGATCACTCCAGCTCATCCCAAAGGTATTGGATGGAGCTCCATCACTCCAGAGAACACAGCTTCACTGCTCCACTGCATAGTCAGGAGTCCTCAATGAAGTCATTATCCAAAACCAGTTTGGCTGCTCTTTTACTCATTTGCCTTAATCTACCATTTCCTCCTTTAAAGCCTTAAAAAATAAAATGTTCTCCTCTTCTAATAGCGCAGCATTCCCACGATTTCAGCAAGCATGGAGGCAGCGTCGAGCACATGAACCTGAAATGTCAGTTAGTCTGAAAATGTAATTATCTCTCAATTTTATGCCCCTCTACACCTCCCTCTCCCCTTCACCATGCCATTAGGACTTGATCCTCACTCAGTGGTGAATATGAACCATCATTTCATTAATGTGCTCTGCCCATTAAGATAAATGACTTCAATGGCTTCCATTAAAAGAACATTATTAGGAGAAAAAAAAAAACAGTCACTCAGTAGTACAGCCAGAGCACAAATAAGGAAGGCCTAAAAACGGTCTTCGTCTCTCTCTCTTCACCTTGATGGAGTATAATAGATTATACAGCTTCTCCCCTGGCTGTGAAAGGTACCCGCAGGCTGCTCTCATCACACATGCAGGAGGCCTCTGATTGCTGTAAAGTCCTGAGCGTGACACTCCATACTGTTAGTGCTGCAGCTGCTGCCGGCTAAGGCTCAGCTCCAAACAGCACATCACCACAAACTCGTGTTTTTAAGAACACGACGCTGACAGCTCCGAGTGCTTCGTGAGTTTATTAAAACCGCACCTCGACTAGACAGGCTGTGTACACTGGGGTCAATAAAAAATGTTGCAGGATTTTCCACTTCAGTGGCAAGGAGAGCATCATAGCTTTGTGATGGCAGGTAAACAGAACAGCAGCTTCACGTCTGCCAACGTGCTGGTTGTATCCTGGGAGTTTAGAGCTGTTATTGGAAAGGATGTCATAAACACACGCGCCTACGAGCAAAAAGAAAATAATACATTGGAGACTAGGTGCACTAGACTTAAGTTATTCCACTTGTGGTGTTAACTGCACACCTGTCATATTCTTTACACTTCAAAGAAATAGTTATAATCTATAAAAAATCGATTTCACGTCTTTCCACCTAACTCGGATGTAGTCGATCGGCCAAGGCATGTTTGCTGGTTAAATGTTGGTTCTTTAGTCTAATGAGTCTAATGACACCAACAAACTCTAGAACTCAATAGTCACCCTGAAACAAAAGTCTGTGGTTGGTCAGTCAACTGACCCCTTTCACTCATAGAGGAACACTGATTTTGCTAAATGACTTAATGATTCAAAGGTTTAGATGTAAACAAAACCATTCAGAGTGGTTTGGTGCGAAATGTACCTTTCTAAAGAGTCAGAATCCTTCACCAAGATGGTACTAGGAACCAGACGTCCGTATGTCTACACTACAAATATCACCATTTTATCTGCTATCCAAAATGACCAGTGAACTTACGTGTGTCTTATAAGGTTTTATATGTCTTGCTGATAATGGTAAAATACTGCTAAAGTTGAAAAAATATGGTTTTTGGATACTATCTTTTCCAACCTCATTGAAGTCCTCCGCACACTTTGCCATCTTCAAAAATTGGTAAGAAAACTGTCAAAATAAACTGTAAACAAAAGCTGCTGCTGGCATTAGCCGTGTTGAATGGCTGTAGCTACAGGCTAGTAATTACAAAAGCACGTTAGCTCGCTTGCATTGATCTCAGTTGAGAGTACGGTTTTGACAGGAAACATGGAAGTAATCCTGGAGTAATAGTTTATACTAAAAATACGTTTTAGGCCAAAATCTTATGACAAAACTATCACAAAACAATGTTTCAGGTATCAAGCAACGCATTCATAACCATTTTGTGTAATAACTTTACGGGATGTAACTTTTAAAGCCATTGAAGTCTTCGGACGTCTGGTTCCAAGTATTTTAATGGTGAACAACTCTGACTCAGTAAATTTCTCTAGAAAGGCTCATTTCACACCAAACCACTCTGAATGATTTTGTTTACATCTAAACCATTGAATGATTAAGTCATTTTGTAAAATCCTCTTTAAAGTAATAGTTTGGCCATCACATTTACAGAATTGTCCACTTATCCCAAAAGTAGTCAGTCAGATATGTTTGGTGTCTAAATTCTAATCATTTAGTTTAGCACTGGAGCTACAAGGACAGTGTTGCTAATAAAGACAGGGAAACAATAGTCACCCAAATATTTTCTGTAAATACATCCTAAAACTTTCTTTCAACCCACTCAAACCACATCTAGCTTTTCAGTAAGGTCATCCAGGCTTGTCTACGTGGTTTAAGGTGCAGTACGACTTACTGTGAATTATGAAAATGAACAAAACTTCAGTGTCTGGCTAAATACACTCGGCAGACACTTCACACAAAAGGGCTCTTGTATCAAATTCTGATTTACCATGAAGTGCACACGTGTAGCGCAGGCATATGGATGCCACAGATTTCAATCACGATTTCTTTTGACAGATAACAATTAATCTTGAATTTTGAACAGGTGTTAGCAAGATAATCTTTATATATATATATATATATATATATATATATATATATATTGGGGAAATTACATCTACCATAGTGGGACATTATACTCACATATTTATCCCACTGAGCCACTAACACATGCTGTTGAAATGTGTCAGGCCTGGTATTAATAACTGTTAATAGCATTTCATTTATTTTATTTTTTAAGGTTTTTGCAGATGAAGCCTATAAATGTGTTGGAATAGCTAATAACTGTTCTAGGCATTGCCTATTGTTATTACACTATTGTTTTAATTCCTATTTTTTATTTAATATTTTAATTGTATTTATTCCTGTTAATTCTGTTAATATTATTGTTATTGTTGTTGTGGTATATTATTACAATGTGAATAGCCTAAATTATAAATTAATAATATAATATCAGTCACAACTGTCATATTTTGGCATATTATTACAACGTTTTTGCATGTCTCCCGCTGTGAAAGTCAGACTGAACACATCTGGAAACACAGTAGTTTGGGCTATGGCGCTTCAAACCAACATGGTCTGATTAAGGTACACCAGTTTTGGGAAACCTTCATACCTCCGCTGTTTTGTGGGAAACACACCCCAAATTGTGAACCACTGAGGAAGTTTTAATAAAAAAATAAAAAATAAATAATAAAAAAAAAAATTTATAAACTTAAGTCAATAAGTAAAACTTTAGTTTTATTGGGATTCTGCAGGTTAGAATTCATCCAGCGTAAAATGAAAGCAGGATATTGGGATATGGCATTGTAGGGTTGGTGCTAACATAAATCATAAACATCTTCAGCATAACAATGAAAGTGAAGACCATGGCAACAAGTAATCTGACCAAGGAGCAGCATGAAGATAATGAAAAGAAAAGGGGCCAAGGACTGATCCCTGGGGAACGCCTTTGATCTGCCGGCGCTGATGGCAGATTTTTGCATAGCAAAGATAACAAACTGAAATCTATTAGCGTGTTGAGGATAAAACAGGCAAAGGCAATGCCAGTTATACAACAGAGGGACACAAGTTGGGTGTGTTATGGATTACAGATTCAAATGCAGTGTTGAAATCTAAAAAGACACGGATGCTGAAAGAACCAGAATCAATAGAGATCATTGAGAACATATAACACAGCTCTCTTACTCCTGTGCAATGTAGGAAGACCAGATTGGAATGTTTTGAAAATGTTATTGATTAAGAAAGATTGCAGATATGCGGACTGTACATGGGAGAATAGAAATAGTCAGTAAAAGGATGGTTGGATCAAGGTTGTTGAGAACAGGAGCAATGGCAGTAGGAGAAGAATCAGAAGCGAGTAAGGTGTAAATGATGTGATAGAAAGGAACAGAGATGACTGGGAGACACTTCTTGAAACGTGTGGTAGGAGACTGACAGGTGGATAAATTAGATTTAGCGATTAAATCAGAGATGAAAGCAGACTCAGCGGGAGAGAAAGAAGATAGAAGTGTAACAGCTGAATTTAGAGGAGCATCACTGTAATCAAGAAGTGATAAATATTCATCATTTTGTTCATTGCTCAGTGCTGTTATTGGTGGAATGTTAAAAAGGCACTGCTCTCACAAATTCTTTATTCAAAACATAGAATAAATTAGAGACATTACAGAGTCAGAGTCAGAGCTGAATATAATTATACACCGATCAGGCATAACATTATGACCACCTCCTTGTTTTGACGCTCATTGTCTATTTTATCAGCTCCACTTACTATATAGGTGCACTTTGTAGTTCTACAGTTACAGACTGTAGTCCATCTGTTTTTCTGCATACTTTGTTAGCCCCCTTTTACCCTGTTCTTCAGTGGTCAGGACCCCCATGGACCCTCACAGAGCAGGTACTATTTGGGTGGTGGATCATTCTCAGCACTGCAGTAACAATGATGTGGTGGTGGTGTGTTAGTGTGTTGTTTATTTTAGTGCTAAGTTGCTATTTATTTTCTATCAGCTTGATAAACTGGAAAAAAAACATAAATGTAAAATGTGCTTTTGCATGAACTACACTATATATATATATATATATATATATATATATATATATATCATTATATATATAACATTTTTAAAATGAACACCATTTTAAAATAATAAACAATGCTTATTTATGACCTATTTTAAAATAAATCATGGACTAAAGTGGACTAAAGCAGAGCTGATATAATGTTGAGAATTTGAGAACAGAATAATTATATATATATATATATATGAATGGAGTAAAACAATGGTCCACAATTACCTGGAAATAATGTATCATCCATTTACACACACACACACACACACGCACACACACACACACACACACACACACACATATATATATATATATATGTGTGTGTGTGTGTGTGTGTGTGTGCGTGTGTGTGTGTGCGCGTATATTCCATTGTGTTTTGTCTTTTGCTATTTATGTATTATACTTCTATTCGTTTCTTTAATTGTTGCAATTTATACGACTTACCAGCAGAGGTCAGGATTGCACAATATTTCAATCCTTCAGCATCTCATTATGAGTATCATCTTAACAGTTGCCAATTATGTGCATAATTTAAAGGCTTGAACACTTGAAAAGCTTTTCTAAAGCAAAAAATGAATATATAAAATAAATAAAAATAATCGTGAATGCAGAACACATGGAACATGTTCTCTCTCTCTCTTTCTCTCTCTCTCTCTCTCTCTCTTTCTCTCTTGTTTCCTACAGCCATGTAAATCAATACATTTGCAGGCTGGTCCTCAGCCTGTGCATCTGTGCTGGAGTGCTATCTGGAGCACTTCTCATTATTCTCCTTCACTGCTGAGCTCTACATTATCCCTTAAGGAGCCCGTCCTCTGCCATCAACACTGTCGTAAATAATATGCACTAATGAGATATGAATTGATTACATGCTAAAAGTTGTTTCGCTATAGATCAGCATCCAATCATGTCGCAGCATATGAAGAGGGATCAAATGAAGAGCCTCACAAGCAAAACTTTATTAAGCCCTGAGTGTCTGTGCTACATTACAGCAGCGCTGATAGATTTCAGTGCCATATGCTGAGATTTCAGCGCATAATCACGTTTAAAAAAGGCAAAAAAAAAAAAAATGCATACTGCAAAATTATTCTGCACATAAACCCAAACTGCAGATGAACCTCATGATATTGTTTGTTAATGTTATATTTAATACATTAAAACATATATATATATATATATATATATATATATATATATATATATATATATATATATATATATATATATAAAAGAGAAGAAAGAGAACAAGAACAAAGAGAGATAAGTAAGAAAACATAGACATAGATAGAAAGAAAGAAAGAAAGAAAGAAAGAAAGAAAGAAAGAAAGAAAGAGAGAAAGAAAGAGCAAAAAGAAAAGAAAGAAAAAGAAAAACAAGAGAAGGACAGACAGAAAAGAAAGATAGGGAGGGACAGAAATAGAAAGATAGAAAAGACATAAGAGGGAAAGAACGAAAGAAAGAAAGAAAGAAAGAAAGAAAGAAAGAAAGAAAGAAAGAAAGAAAGACGTATAATGAGCGTATAATGAGAGAAGAAGAAAGGGAGATGGTAATTGAGAAAAAAGATAAAGAAAGAGTGAGAAGAATAAATGAAGGAGCGAGGCAAAAGAGAAAGAAAAGAGAGAGAGATGATGAGGGACAGATATATAGAGAGAGATAGAGAAAAAAGACAGAAAAGGAGAGAGAGAGAGAAATAGAGAGAAAAAGGGAAAGAGAGAGAGAAGTATACAGAGAAAGGGAGAGAGAGAAAGAGAGAGACAGAGAGAGAGAGTGAAAGAGAAAGAGAGAGAGAGAAAGAGAAACAGAGAGAGAGAGAGAAAGAGAAAGAGAGAGAGGGAGAGAGAGAGAGAGAGAGAGGTAGAGGGAGTGATGCAGAGAGAGAGAGAGAAAGAACAAGAACAGAAAGAAAAATAAGTAGGAAAATACAGAAAGAAAGAAAGGTGGGTTGATAGGGAGAGAGAGAGACAGAGAGAGAGAGAGAGAGAGAGAGAGAGAGAGACAGAGAGAGAGAGAGAAAGAGAGAGAGAGAGAGAGAGAGAGAGAGAGATACGCAGATATGATCAGCTTATTTGGAGAGGGTAACCCGGCCGTGTGTTCCTGAATGAACTGTTAAAGGAGTGAATAGTAGACTCGAGAGGCTTTATTTACCCGTCTCTGGTAATGGCGGCTGAATTTCATCAGATAACGGTGGAGATCTTCTCGAATGAGAAAGATGAAAACGAGTGTGACCCCACAGACAGGCCTGGGCTCTGCTAGGAGCATCTCGGCTGGGTTCTCAGCATCTGTCTTACTGAACAAGAGAACGAACAGAGCTTCATTTCCAGGTCATGCCTGTGCTCTGTTATCTCACTATGGGTTCTCTGGTGACATAAAACACTTCTCTGTGACTCTTTATAATATATTGAGGTTCTTTAAACTTTAAAAAGGTTCTTGAGGCCACCATGCTCTCAGAAAAAAGGTAGTAAACTGTCACTGGGGCAGTGCCCCTCTTGTCACTGGGGTGGGACCCTCAAGGGTACATCTCAGTACCTTTAGTCAGGGAACATAACTGAACCATAATCCACTGAAATGATATGTTCTAAGCTGTACTGACTCCACACACCCCGTCTCGTCTCCAGGACTTTATTTTACTGTTCTGTTTTAAAACATTCGGTTGTGAAAAGGTACAAATACAAACTTTTCACCTGGAACAACTTATTTAAGCTTCACAATCAGACCTTAGAACCACTGTTGTACCTTTGAGGGAACGTTTGCATTGTTTGTACCTTGATGAACGAAAAATGTACCTGCACAGAACCTTTATTTCTAACAGTGCAGAAACAGAGGGCCTGCAGAAAGTGGTTAAAAATAAAGGTGTCTAACAGGGTTCTTTGCACAACAGATGCACCATTTTTGTATTCCTAAAGAACCTTTCAGTGAATGGCTCACTGGAGAACCATTTCTGCAGATAAAATGTGAAGAACCTCTTTAGAGCTTAAAGAACTTCTACAAATTGTAAACTGGTAAAGAACTTTTAAATCATGTGAAGGTTCTTTGAACCTTCCAAAGGTTCTTCACATGCACAAATCTCTTGATCAAACATCTATCGATGAACCCTTTATGGCGCCTTGAGTGTGATGTTGCTTCGGTGAAATAAAGACTCAAGCTGAATAGGCAGAACCTGTTAGTTATATCAGTGTAATGCCCTTAGACTGTATTAGAAGAATTAAAAAAATAAAAAATTTCAAATTATTGCAATACATGATAACATCAATTCCCGTCCCAAGGCTACATCTAACACAGCATTGAATGCATCATTAAACACATTAAATATAATTAACCATGTTTCAATTGAATACTTAAAGTCAGTTTTCTGGTGCTGCATGAAGCCATTTCATTGTAGAAGGCGTTGATGAAACATCAACAATCTTCTCCGTTAATCTCAGCTTTTTAAAAAAAGCAAAAAATAAGCAACCAGTTCAACAAGCTAACAATCATCCTTCCCTTTTTCTCCTAACTACCGAATTTTGATCTCCACGAAATGGAGTGCTCAGCCTTGAGAACGGAAAACTAAGCGAACGCATCTTTTTTGCAGCCTCCACAATTCACTCTCGCTCTGACGTTTTATTGTGAGCAACAGCCAAAGCGCCATTGCTAGCACTTTGTTTTGTTAGCATGTGCACATCCAGGTCTCATAACATTAGGTCCAATCAATGCAGTGCTCTTTTGAATTACTGCTCGTGGTCCACGCTCAGGAAGGCTCATTTGCGAGCGATCGATAGCGGAGAGGGATTGGGTGCAGATGGAGCAGTACATCAAGCCAGTCTTGATGGGGAAATCATTGAGGTCAGTGCTGAGGAGGCTGGAGGTTATCAGAGGTAGTTAGACTCCTGCAACTCTGTAGTCTGTAGAACAGAGGAGGTGAGAGAGAAGCTCACTTTCCAGGCTCCACCTTTAACTTGCTGGGTTTAGGAATATCTGCAGTGTGCTTGGTTTCTCGGTAGGCTGGCTGTCATTGGCATCTTTGTGCACATCACATGCTCAGTTTCAGGGTTCTGCTTATGTTCCTCTTTGTGCTTCTTTCAGGCATCATATTCTGCCTCAATGTGTCTCTAAGAGCTTCTAAGCAGCTTCATTACCATCTTGTTATAAGGTAATGGGTAATATGCTACGTTCACCTTGGAAAACTAGCTCAAGCTTATCTTCCGAATGAATGTGGATTAGTTGTTTCATGCAAGTCTGTGTCAAATCTCTTGTCTCTGGAGTTTGAGTCCAAGTCGAGTCTCAAGTCTCTAAGGTTTGAGTCTAAGTCAAGTCTCAAGTCTCTAAGGTTTGAGTACAAGTCAAGACTCAAGTCTCTGGGGTTTGAGTCCAAGTGGAGTCTCAAGTCTCTAAGGTTTGAGTCCAAGTGGAGTCTCAAGTCTCTAAGGTTTTAGTCCAAGTCAAGTCTCAAGTCTCTGGGGTTTGAGTCAAGTCTCAAGTCTCTAAGGTTTGAGTCTAAGTTGAGTCTCAAGTCTCAAAGGTTTGAGTACAAGTCAAGTGTCAAGTCTCTAAGGATTAATTCCAAGTCAAGTCTCAAGTCTCTGGGGTTTGAGTCAAGTCTCAAATCTCTAAGGTTTGAGTCCAAGTCAAGTCTCAAGTCTCTGGGGTTTGAGTCAAGTCTCAAGTCTCTAAGGTTTGAGTCCAAGTCAAGTCTCAAGTCTCTAAGGTTTGAGTCTAAGTTGAGTCTCAAGTCTCAAAGGTTTGAGTACAAGTCGAGTCTCAAGTCTCAAAGGTTTGAGTCCAAGTCGAGTCTCAAGTCTCTAAGGTTTTAGTCCAAGTCAAATCTCAAGTCTCTGGGGTTTGAGTCCAAGTTAAGTCTCAAGTCTCTGGGGTTCAAGTCCAAGTCAAGTCCTTAAGTGTCTAAGGTTTGAGTCCAAGGCGAGTCTCAAGTCTCTAAGGTTTAAGTTGAAGTTGAGTCTCAAGTCTCTAAGGTTTAAGTTATAATTGGGTCTCAAGTCTCTAAGGTTTGAGTCCAAGTCAAGTGTCAAGTCTCTGAGTTTTAAATCTAAGTCAAGCCTCAAGTCTCTGGGATTTGAGTTCAAGTCAAATCTTGAGGGTCCAAGTCAGGTCTCAAGTCTCAAAGGTTTAATTCCAAGTCGAGTCTCAAGTCTCCAAGGTTTGAGCCCAAGTTGAATCTCAAGTCTCTAAGGTTGGAGTCCAAGTTGAGTCTCAAGTCTCTGGGGTTTGAGTTGAAGTCAAACCTCAAGTCGCTAGGGTTTGAGTCTAAGTCAAGTCTCAAGTCTCTAGGGCTTAAGTTCAAGTCAAGTCTCAGGTTTCTAAGGTTTGAGTCAAAGTCAAGTCTCAGGTCTCTAAGGTTTAAGTGCAAGTTGAGTCTCAAGTCTCTAAGGTTTGAGTCCAAGTCAAGTCTCAAGTCTCTGGGGTTTGGATCAAGTCTCAAATCTCTAAGGTTTAAATCTAAATCAAGTCTCAAGTCTCTGAGGTTCGAGTCCAAGTTGAATCTCAAGGGTCTGGTGTCCACATTCAAGTCTTATGTCTCTGGAGTGTGTGTCTGACTCGAGTCTCAAGTCTTTATTAGAAAAGTTTAGCTTTGTTATTAGCTGCAGGCATCACATTGTACAAAAGTAAATCCTATTAAAGCTTGTCAGATTCAACACAGCTTCAAATAAAGAGCCTCTTATTATGGAAAAACTTTCATTCTGAAGGTCAGAATTGAAGCATAGCATACAGTAAATGATCAGTGAAGAAAAATCTCTCAAATTATAAACTGCTAGATTTTTTCCTACACTGTAAAAAGTGTCTCGTCAGATCTACTTAAAAAATTACTTCATGTGGCATCAAGTAATTGAACAACATTGATTGAAAGAATCGTTCATTCAAAGTATGTATTTAGGTTGAATGAAACTAGTTAATTTACTTGTTACTACATGACGTCAATTTTTTAGGTCGATCTGAAGAGACTCTTTTCACAGTGTAGGCACTCTACAGTTTGGAATCAATGCTTACAACAATATAAACTTTAGTTTCAGATAAATGTACTTTCTATGAATGTCACCTTTGTAAGCATCTATAAACACATTTATAACATGTTATAATGTATTCATAAGGCATTATAAACATGGTTAAAAATATTTATAAAAAAGAATTACACTGAATTACACTTTATAGCCATGTTTATTATACATTATGAGTTGTTAATATAATGCATTATAAATAGTGTTAATAACATGTTATAATGTCAGTGCCAAAGAAGTCAGTCCCAGCTTGGAGAGTGTAAAGTAAAGACAAATACCAAGCTAACGGTGGTGAACATTACCTTTCCCCCATTGGGTAAAACACTGATGGCAGCTCTAGTTTAAACTCTGACATTTGAAGCCTGTAATGAGCTTTACTGTGTATGTTTTAGTGTTTCAGTAAATCCTTCAGTAAATACTTCAACTTGAAGCCTCACTCTTAACACTGGAGGAGGCTTTAGTACAGTACGCTTCACTTTACTTAGAGCGGACAAATACGACTTATGAGCTCTTATAATTTGTTATGATCAGTACTTATAATGTATTATGTTAACAATTCATAATGCATAATAAACATGGCTATAACGTGTAGTGCATTTTTATAAATATTTATAGCTATGTTTATAATGTCTTATGAATGCATTATAACATGTTATGAATGCGTTTATAGATGCTTACAAAAGTGACATTCATAGAAAGTGTTACCCTAATATTTTTAGTCCTGTCTTAAATAATTAGCAGGTAGGAAGTTGTTCAGAATGATGGACAGAGTTGTGAATTATTCTAAAATCGCTACACTGTAAAAATGGCTCATCAGACCAACCTAAAAAATTACTTTATCAAGCTATAAAACTTGTTTTATCCACTCAAAAATTATTTTGATTGAAATAAATGTTCATTGAAAGTGTTTATTTGGTTGAATAAAACTAGTTAATTTAGGAAAAGCATAGGAAAGCACTATGATTTTGAAAATGAAGTTATAAAAAAATGTCAGGACCAGAGATCAAATTACACATAAAAAAAGTACATAGATAATTACAGTCTAATATTTATCATTTAATCCATGCATTCTTGCAAACAGAATTGCTGAAATATTGAATAAAACATCCAAAAAAAAAACTTTTGCTGCACTGTAAAAAGTGGTTCTTCAGATCTACCTAAAACTTCATACTACTACTTCATGTAATAACAAGCAACTGAACTAGTTTAATTCAATTGCACTGATTGAAAGAATCGTTCATTCAAAGTATTTATATAGTAGATCTGATGAGCCGCTTTTTACAGTGTATATAAGTTATTGTTGTGTGTGATAAAATCCATAAATATGACAAGTGATTCTAAGCTTTTTTAACTGTTTTATGAACTATTGCCTCTATTATGCACACAGTGATGGTTTACTAACTGGACTGAGTTGGGAAATGACATTGCACAGGTCAGTTCTCTCACTTATGCAGTCACTTGCCAAAACACTTTGTCCATTATGCACGATTGATTAGATTGCGTTGACAGGATTTAGCATGGATTTTTTTTTCCTGTTTCGGTAAATGACTGCGGTAAGCAGCTGTGTTTGGACTTCTGTCTAAATGATTAACGCAAAAGGACAGCGCCTCGAGCGATATGTGTCCTTTAATTACCATTTACATATGAGGTTAATCATTTTTGGCCTCTTCAATCTTTGCGTCAATGCCACTCAACTAAAGTGGTGCTGATTTTGGATGATCGAAGCTCAAATGGTCATCTGAAAGCAATTAGTGCCAAGTATAGACGTGTTTTTGGCAGAAGTTTCCAAAATATTGTTGAATTTTAAGCCAAATATTTTGCTAAATGGGAGCTGCACATAATTCTTAGTGTATAATGATGATGATGATGACAATGGTCATCATGTTAGTATGTTTTTCAGTATTTCACGGTGGTGTGGCTTCTGGGAAATATTCCAGTCGTCCATTATAATTTTATGATACTAAAATTTTGTGGCTGTACACAACTTCAAAACATTCTCTCTCTCTGTCTCTCTCTCTCGCTCTCTCTCTCTGGAGCCACGTTTGCCCTTTCCTGCAAAACGACAATATGAGCGTCAGATTTATGGTCTCCTAAAACGAGCTGACCTGCTTTTATCAACCGTTGCACACCCCGGGCACGTAACAATGACAAAGTGAGAATGTTTCCTCACGATTAGCAGAAAGGGTTGTGGTTAATTAGTCAGATCTACGTTTATTGTTCCATTTGCACATTTCAGACAGACTGATCGTTATTAATTAGGGTCACCGTTCCAAATGAGGTGAACAAGAAGGCCCTACAGCCATATGAAGCACGCTGGAAACACGACGTCCAATTACCTCAGCCAGGCATTTAGTGCTGTAAAACACTGGCACCGTCTAAAAGCTGCACTCGAATTAAAGAGCCACACTCATAAACCCTCTGATCAGAGCTTTAACTGGCTCACTGCGTTTATATGGAGTCCCATTTGATAATGCTCTGCTAATGCATTTTTAAGTGGCCCTTAACGCCCTTGCCACCCAATAAAGTGGCCTAAAGACCCTTAACAGGAGAGCACTGAACCTAATAACAATGCGCTGTTTTCAGGGATTTATGTTTTGACATATTAGAAGAGATTCCAGAATGAAAAGTCTGGATTTTCATTGATGCTGTTCATATAAATCAGCTTATGTATCAGAGCTTAGCATCATCTTATCAATGCATACTCTTAAAAGCTGCCAAAAAGGGCTCTCTGCAGTGATGCCATAGAGGAACCACTAAACAACCACTAAAGGATCTTTCAATGAATATTTACTTAAAGAACCATATTTGTAAATGAGCTATGTTAGTGTGAAGAGCCTTTTCCAGGTTCCACATGATGTGAACGTCTATACCACTTCCTAGAACCACTTAACAAGGCCAAGAATCGCTAAGGAAACTTTACTTTTGAAAGCATACAAGTTACTACATGTTTCGCTTTGTTGATTAGCAACAACATTTAAGCTGTGTCCCAATTCAGGGGCTGCATCCTTCGGAGGCTGTGTTTGAAGGCCTATTGCGTCACAGCGGCATGACTAGGCTGTCCCATTTCGAAGTCTCCTTCATATGCAGTCGAGAAATGGGTGGATCCTTCGACAGCCAACATATCAATAAGGTTCATTGTGTGCTGGTGAGGATTTGAGAACGTGGCGGTGTCGGCAGAGGAGCGAACGGCGGCTGAGGAGACACTTTTAAATGTAAGTATTGGGTTTAAACTGAGTCGAATAGCTAAAGATACAAATGTGTGAAAATCCAATGTGGTCTGACGCAAAACTTACACTAATGTTTCGTTCTGTTTTAGGGAGCAAAGAGCAGACAGAGAGAAGCATCTCCAGCTCTAATAAACGAAAAAATAAAATAACTGAAATCAAAGTTTCTGGTTCCATCTTTAAAGGACCTTGAAAGAACTTGACAGGAGCAGCGTTTCATGACGCAGGGAGAAGGGAGGGAACAGGAAACCCACCGTGGAGCAGACCGTCTTATTTAAGTTCAACATTTGCATGTCTATGCAGCCTTTGTAGGCCATATCCTTCGAAGGATGCAGCCCCTGAATTGGGACACAGCTTTAGTCTCCCTGTTAAACCTCAGCAGCCAGATAATTTTTCCATAGCAACATATAGAGTTTAACAGAAGTCTTTGAAGTAGTACATTTTCAAAATTCTACCAAGAGCAATGAATCACCACAAGAAATCAATTCAACAAATTAGAGAAATGTGAATCAGAAGCTGTGGATATTGACTTAGAGAATCAATAAAATTATTCAATGGATAAAGACGCTTTTAAATGCCTCTTGGTGGAGAGCTCAACGTCACTATAAAATAAAACAAGTCAACGATCGCATCAGCGCTGTCATCATGATATACCAAGCTTTACTGTTAACTGCTGCTCTGAGTGACACTTCACACAAAAACACAAAAAATTCCTACACAGTTCTTGGCTTGGGCGTAAAATTCAAGGAAGTTTTATTTAACAGAAAATACACAGAAGCCTTGGAAAACAGGTGCCCACCTTTTGCCGTTTACAACTTCCATTCTTTTGCGGAGAGTTGCTTTAAGTTTATTAAAGGAATGTTTTTCCGCACCTCCGTCCGCTCTTATACGGAGTCTTGCTGGCGACATCCCGTATAAATAAAAATAATGCATGGCCACAACTTAGTAAGGCGTATTAATGGGATAATTAAGTCATGGCCATGACTTAGTATTGTGTGTGAATGAGACAATTAAGTCATGGCCACAACTTAGCAACACGTGGGAATGAGATAATTAAGCCTTGACCACAGCTTAATAAAGCATGAGCTCTTTCCCACACCACGCATCATTCCCACCTTACTAAGTCAGAGCCATGCATTAGGATCTCGTTCCCACACCTTGCTAAGTCATGGCCAAGACTTAATTATCTTTTTTCCATGCCTTACTAAGTTGTGGTCATGCATTAAGATCTTGTTCCCATGCCTTACTAAGTTATGGCCATGCATTAGGATCTCATTCCCACACCTTACAAAGTCATGGCCATGACTTAATTATCTCGTTCCCACGCCGTACTAAGTCATGACCATGCATTAAGATCTCGTTCTCATGCCTTACTAAGTTGTGGCCACGACTTAATTATCTTGTTCCCACACCTTACGTGACTGAAGTGCCCTTGAACAAGGCACCTAACCCCCAACTGCTCCCCGAGTGCCGTGGATAGGGCTGCCCACCGCTCAGGGCAAGTGTGCTCACTGCCCCCTAGTGTGTGTGTGTGTGTGTTCACTAGTGTGTATGTGGTGTTTCATTGCATGGATAAGTTAAAATGCGGAGGTGAAATTGTCCCGTTGTGGGACTAATAAGGGTCTCTTAAATTAATTTAATTTAATTTTCTGCTTCTTAACATCCAAGTAATCCCAATAATGCATTAAGTGATGTTGAGGTCTGGACTCTAGGGTGGTCAGTCCATTGTTCAGCTTCTTTGTTTGATGTGTCCGTCTCCTTTTCTCAGTGAGGTTCTTCTTGACAGCTACACATCCTTTCAGACCCACAGCGCTGAGTCGTCTTCTCATGGAAGGATGGATGTGGATGTTTTCAGATCTGAAGCAGCTTGATTTTCTCCTCTCTCTCAAAAATGAAAGCTTAAAGTGCTGTTTATCTGATGGGGCAGTTTTGGGGTCTACCAGGTCTTCCAGGTGGCTGTTAGGATCCCATTTTCTCTGTAGCTTTTAATCACTTTTAAAATCCAGTTTTGGAAACTCCTGTTTTTTTCATTTATTTTCCTTCAATTTTCTTCTTTCTTTTGCAAGTAGATTAAATAAAAAGACTCTATTCTGTAAAAGGTCTGGTCACCAATAGTAAACTCTACATGCTGTACTGGCTGTACAGTGTGAGTGCTTGCAGGTCTATGGCATTCATAAATTCATGCATTGTTCTTAAAACATTCTTTCAGATGTCTGAAGAGCGTCATGATTTTTTTACTCCATCATGCATCATAAGCCATTAACAAGCTGTTTAGCTTCATAATGGTACATAATTATTGCACCTCCAGCTTTGTTTATGAATTTGAACAAGGCATCAACATGTTTAGCACTTTATAGCAAATAACTGGGCCTGCGTTTGTTGATTTTGCTTAACAGTGCATAATGATTATGTACTCAAAAACATTAGGCAGATAGATTTAATACAGTTTATACAGTTCATAAAATGAGCTTCCTGCAGCAGAGACAAGATGTCTTTGAAAGTCAAAGGATTCACTATACAGTAAAATACACTCTGAGAAATGACTTTAACTGTAATAAGGCTAGAACACAAGCCTGCAGGATTTAGTCATTATTACAGCTTTAGGCCACATAATCAAGCAAAAGGTATAAGTGAAGCCTATAATTACCTAACCGGAAATATGTGCAGATGATGCTGTAGCAGAGATTGGAATTGGAATAATAAAAAATTGGAATCATTTCTTACATTAGTAACTTCTGTAGTGTGTACAATATGATAAATAAGGGCTGTTTTAAGATGCAATATTTATTGAAGTATTTCAGGAAAAACAAGATAACATAGTTGTATGCAGAAGTTTGAATATCCTCCAAAAATGTTTTGTTGATTTTCTAAGTAAAAAAAAAAAAGAAAAATGCTTAAATATGTTATTTTACTGCTAATTTCAGCACTCAATTTTTATTTATTTATGACTTATAAACAGTGATTGTGCATTAAACTGTGAAAAACTGTGTAGAGGATGTGTTTTATTTTCACATAGAAAATCAACAATATATGTATATGTATATGTATGTGTATATGTATATGTGTATGTGTATGTGTATGTGTATGTATATGTATATGTATATGTATGTATATGTATATGTGTATGTATATGTGTATGTATATGTATATGTATATGTATGTATATGTATATGTGTATGTATATGTGTATGTATATGTGTATGTGTATGTGTATGTATATGTATATGTATATGTATATGTATATGTATGTATATGTATATGTATATGTGTATGTGTATGTATATGTATATGTATATGTATATGTATTATTGTGCATACAGGCAGAGGGCAATGAAGAGTGATGACTGTTTCAGAGATGTTATTTTTTGTTTGTTTGTTTGTTTGTTTGTGTTGTTCTTTTTTACAGCTCTGTAGTAATGTGGAACCTATAAAGCTGCACAGGATTAAGATCATTTTCTACATATATCTTAATTTAGATTTGTTTTATGCCATTGAAAACTCTGGTTCCAAACCTTTAGAGTCTGTAGACTCAGTCTAAGAATCATATTTTAGGTCAGTATTTACATTTGGCCTTTCTACCTCCCTCAGGTTATTGGCATTGCTGTCTGATTTAATGATATGCCTGTAAAATTATGGAGGTAATCATTTTTCATACCATGTGGTGGTGCTGCAGTCTCACTCTTAGCCCTCCAGTTCTGCGATTTTGATTATAAATGAGTGTTGAATTTGTGATTACACAGTCAGGCAACAAGTAGCAGATTAGCTGGAGTTAAACACCCTGAAAAAATGCTTTGAATGCCCAGAAATGGAAAATATGTCATAAACATGATTGTGGTAAGTAAAAAAGTAAGTAAACTGGAAGGCTGCAATCATGTTGATGTTTTTTATTCATATGTAACCATCATATTTGAATCATGCAATTCAGAGCACCATATTTTTTACTGAAGCAGTACCATATGAAGTTATAGCATATATGACACCAGCTCCTGATTTCTAGCCATTGATTTTCTCACATTTATCAACTTCAGTTTTTACTCATGTAACCACACAGGCGTATTTTGATAGTTGTAACAGCATATTTTCTGTTATGTAATTACACGTGTAATAGGTTGAAAGTAATTACGTTTTTGTTCACTGTCACAGATGCATTACAGTGTAATTACATATGTGCAATAGAATGTGTTTTTCCCAAAAAGGCTGATAATAGTACATAACATAACAGTTTGCTTGTGTGATGACATGGTAACCAAAGTTCTGGCTTCATTCTGCAAAATGATAATGTTTACACAGCAACAGCAGCTGATTTATCTTTGAAAGGTTTATGTTTATATAGGTACTGTAAAATTACAGATATTTCACAGTAACTATGTAGACGTTAGTGACAGATTAGTAATACAACACATATTTTAATTAATTACATAAAAATTACATAAGACGTGCTGTTGCTGTGTAAATACAGTCACATTACAGAATGCTTTAAAGCTTTTGTTTTACCATGCCATGACACAAGCATACTACTACAGCTAGCTAAATGTTAGGAAAGTCAGAATTTCATGTGTAAATGCAGTGTAAGCATTCTCATAATGTTACTACACATCTGTTACAATCAGAAAAGTTTTGTTAGAAAAACAACAGTTTGTACCAATGTAATTACCCTCACTATATTAAACATGTACAATTATATAAGAGAAATTATGTTGTCACAACAATAAAGATACATATGTATAATTTTGTGAGTTAAAATTGAAGTGTATTTACATTTACATTTGCAACAGTGAATACATCACTAATAGTTACATTGTAATTACATTGTTGTTAATGTGTCACTATATAATTATTTACATTTATGGCATTTGGCAGATGTTCTGACTTACAATTTGACCATTTTACATTGGTAGGTGAAGGTGTTAAGAGTCTTGCCCAAGGAAAGGCAGAGGTGTTGCCCACTACACTATACCGAAAATATCAAAGTTTTCAATTATTAAAGACACTTAATGTAAAGTGGGACAACATTTTCTTATTGCATTGTGAAATCTGTCAAAACAACCTCTTATGTACTTTTAAAGTCTGTCAACTCTCAGAAGACTCTTTTCCAAAGACATCATCATATTCAGGGTAATTTGAACTGTGCTACAAATGACCAGTTTCCCAGACACAGATTAAGCCTAAGCCAAGACTAAAGTGGATGTTCAACGGTGAAACTGGCATTACAATCTAGGCCAAGACTTGGCTTAACCCATGCCCAAGAATTCAGCCCAGAGTGTTCAGTACTCACTCTAACATCTTGCCAGGTGACATTTGTGAAACCAGGCCCTCCCTGTTTACACCCCTCTCTGCACTGCTTGACGCGTCTGGAGTTCAGCGAGTGTCTGTATTGATTAAATGAGCTCATTCAGAGATTGATGAGGTCAGTTTGTTTGTTGATTAATATACAGAGAGCCAGGGCAGGACTCCATTAATCAAATGAGACTGTCACTTTCCATATGATGTACAGTCTGTTTTCATGACTCTGTTTCCAACGATCTGTGGTAAAGACAACTAGTATTTGGAGTTATTCTTATTGTGGAGAACTTTCAATAATTACAGTGCCGTGCAAATGTCAGAGACCTTAATCATTGTTTATGTAATTTCCAGTTACAATGGTCATTATGTTTGAGTTATTCTTTTTTATGATAAAAGCAGAAAGCATTTATTTAAGAGAGAATTACACATATAATAATAAATTGTTTAGTATTTAGGTATTTAATATATTAAGCATTTAAGGTGGAAGTTCAGCCTAGTTTAGTTACCTTTGTTATCTGCATTGATGCAGTTGATTACCATTACATATATCTCGATGAAGCTGGTTCATCCAAAGCATTACTTTACCAGGCTCTCTGAGTGACAAAGATTTCTTTACTTGATTCGTCATGTGAAGTCAGCCATTCAAACAGTTCAGTGCTTTTTACATATTGCATTTACATACTAATTTCCCCCAAAATCGAATCTCCGAACACACTTAAACATGGCATTCTGCATATCGCACTTATGTACTTAGAACATCAACAAAGCATGACATTTGTTCACCCAAACTTTTGCACATGACTGTAAAATGTGTTAATATATTAGTCTTTGTAGAAGCAATCCAGAGAAACTTTCTTTACAAACATCATATATTATTATTATTATTATTAGTAGTAGTAGTAGTAGTAGTATAGTACTAGTAGTAGTAGTAGCATAGTAGTAGTAGTAGTAGTAGTATAGTACTAGTAGTAGTAGTAGTATAGTAGTAGTAGTAGTAGTATAGTAGTAGTAGTAGTATAGTAGTAGTAGTAGTAGTATAGTAGTAGTATAGTAGTAGTAGTAGTAGTAGTAGTAGTCAGTACACTGGCAATAAAGAGTGCCGGCCATTTCACAGCACAGTGGTGCTGTGGGTAGTGAGTAGCAAGAGGGGTCTGGGTTCGATTCCCCAGCCGGGTGACCAGGGTCCTGTATAGAGTTTGCATGTTCTACCCTCTAGCACCCCCCGTGACCCAGGAGGACAAGTGGTTTAGATAGTGTGTGTGTGTGAATTGTCTGCCTCTATCCTCACAGTGGTCACCGGCACCTGTCTATGTGACACCAGGGTGAGAAAGAGCCAATCAGAAGGTCATTTGTCAGGGTCAGTGACTGACAGCACTTGTCTGATCACCATCCTGCATGAGCAGGCTAGAGGAAACAAGCCTGAATATAGACGACGCATGATTGATCTATTCCATACACTCTTAGATTAAACTGTTTTGGGGTAAAAGGGCAGGGCAGGTCATATTTGTTCACTCAGAGGGTTTTTCCCAAAGCAGGATTTTTTAGAGTAGCTGAAAAGCTTTTAGGAATACTGCATCATTACTTAGCTTAATTTCAGCTTGTTGCATTATTCACCTGCACTTTCAAAAGAAAACCACTCGACTTCAAACTCACTTATCGCTGTTGTCGGAAGAAAACCTCGTATCTCCAAAGTGGTAACTTTACAGGAGAAGGAAAAACCTACTTTACTTTTAATGTAAGTCAATGGAACCAGACTTTTTTCCAAGTCATTTTAGGTCATTTCTTTCAGTCCAATCATCTTGAAATTTATGTACAGTGTAAAGAGCAACAGGAATTTTCAAATTATGTCAAAAACTGAAAAACGAAAAATGGAGATAAAAGGTTTCCTTCCAACAGCAGCGTTATAATAGAATTCAATAGGCAGGCACTTCAGATTAGGTCACAAAACATATTCAACCTAATGCTTAATTGTTCCTTTTAGTCAAAAGTGAAGGTTGACATAATAAAATATCTCCTCTCCTACTAACAAATCCAGTTGTGTTATGGACTGAAAGTTTTGAATCTGCACTTTCCACACAGTTAATCCCATGTTTCAATGGAGAACTGAGAAACAGGCAAACAAAATCAGAGAATATAAAACGAGTAAAATGAAGGTTTGCTACGGGGGGTCTAGGAGGGACAAACAGTAAAGACGTTCTGCTGGTTCTAAGCTGTTTGATCATGACAGTATTAACTCCTCGTCTCTCAGGCTTGTTGGAGATACGGGCCTTATGGATCTCATTTGATGTTTCCTTCCTGCAGTAAGTTTTTTACGGCTCCAGAGGCGCCACGGTGCACCAAGCAGACCTAATGTCATTTATATGTGATGTGTCCCACCATGATCCATTCAGGGCTCAGGACGTCCCGGGGGGGAGCCCTTTATTCCCACAGTCTCGGGAGACTTTCTCCCAGGGTAAAGATCCAACCAGAAGGTGAGGTCAACTATAAGCAAACATCCCACAATAATGGCTCAAAGTGGATTTAATGTTTCACAAAGAATCCACCATTATCCCTCCGTATAAAGCTTATACAGCTCACACTTTGTTCTGGGAGGTTTTATAATGTTAATCAGGAAGCAGAGCTGGAGATCCTGAGCGGTTCAGACGTTTCTGTCTCTATATCATATTACACTCTTATAGCTATATTGTTTAGATAGTATATTGGTTTGATATCCATCTTCACACTTGCATTCACGTTCTGAATTTCAGTTGTTATTAGATTTGATAAACGCTTGAATTTCATATAGATGAACATTGTATTACTACACTGTAAAAAGTGGCTCATCTGATCATGCGGTAAGAAGTAATTGAACTGGTTTTATTCAACTCAAAGAATTACTTTGATTGAAAGAATCGTTCATTTAAAGTATTTATTTAGGTTGAATAAAATTAGTTAATTTACTTGTTACCACATGAAGTCATTTTTTTAGGTAGATCTGACGAGCCAGTTTTTACTGTGTATATTACAAAAAAATTCATTTTTTTATCATTTTGATTCTTTGTTTAACATTTTTCACAATTCCATAAAAATGACAAAATTGAGGAAATGAAATGAAAAAAAGAAATATTCAACATTCAGCACTAAAGTTTATACATGTTCTAAATGTTTGCATTTAAATTTCACTCAAATTCTTATCACAGTTATATGGAATGAAAAACTTTGGATTAAATAAATATATAAATGAATCTATGTAAATATAGATTAAATAGAAATATATTGATTTCCCCAGAATGATAAATGGAGCTGTATAAAATACTTCTAATATGCTGATCCTGTATGACACAACAGGTTAGACAGAAGTTGTCAAAATTATTCTTAAAATTGAGATTAAGTATAGTTCTAGAATAGAGCATCTAGGCATCATTCTAAAAGTATTATTATTATTATTATTATTATTATTATTATTATTATTATTGTTGTTGTTGTTGTTGTTGTTGTTGTTGTTGATGCTGTTGTTGTTGTTGTTGTTGAGCTGATTTGATTGAGAAACTGAAAGCTGTGGGACCTTAAGAATGAGGTTCTAATACAGTTAACATCACAAATGCTTCAGACTGCCTTATAATGATATCTATGAATATCTATAATAACTTCAGAGTACATAATAAATCTTATACTTACATCTAAATTGTATAAGTTATTACTGTATTTAAAATAAGAGAAATTATTAGTATCATATGTAATTATATGTGTCAGAAGAGAGAGAGAGAGAGAGAGAGAGAGAGAGAGATAGAGAGAAAGAGAAAAAGAAAGAAAGATATAAATAAAAGAGAGAGAGAAAAAAGAAGGAGGGGGACAGAAAGAACCAGGAGAAAGAGAGAAAGTGAGAAAGAGAGAGAGAAAGAGAGTGGGGGGGGGATGCAGTGAGATGAGGAGATATATAAAGAGAGAAATACAGATACAGTGAGAGAGAGATAGGGGGGGGGCTGGAGAAATACAGAATGGGATAGTGAGATATATATAGAGAGAAATACATATACAGTAGGAGAGAGAGACAGAGAGAAAGGCAGAGAGAGTGAGCGAGAGATAGAGAAAATGAGAGGGAGAAAGAGAAAAAAGAGAGATAAAGAGCATGAGAAAGGATTTCTCTGTAGTTTCTCTCTTTCTCTCTTTCTCTCTCTCTTTCTCTCTGTCTCTATCTCTCTCTCTCTCTCTCTCTCTCTCTCTATCTCTCTCTCTCTCTGTTGTTCAGTGACTGAGCGCTGTAGCAGAGCTGTATCCGAGCTGTGGAGCTGCTGAAGTGACAGGACATGCCAACAAATTGCATCACTTCTGCTTCAGTGACCCGGGACAAAGCAGCGCCATATGCCCAGAGACAGCCGTGAATGAGACTCATTTCCATGGGCCACAACCCCCCCAACAACCACAACCCCCCAACGCCCCTTGTCCACCCGGGAGACCACTGCGTCTGATCACGTCACACCGATGAACTGGTGGAAACAATCCATGAAAGATCATTATGTACGTACATACAGCCTTAAAGACGCTCTTCAAGGGTTCTTTAGCAAAGGCAACGGTTCTATATTAAACTGTTAAGTTTCAGAATTCATACGTGGTTCGTTGCATGGTTTAATGGTTCTTACCTATGATGGAAAACCTGCTGTATATGGTTCCTTCGAGAACCTTTTAAAAACCGTACTAAATAAAGGTTTGGTCAAATTACACGTTCTGTTGATTTCCTAAGTGAAAATAAGTGAACACATCCTCTAAAGCAGGGGTGTCAAACTCAGCCGCTAAAAGGGCCACATTAAAAAACCTTCACAAATCTGTGGGCCAGAGAACGTCTGTGCATGTATTTGATTGTTAAATAATATTTTGCTATAACCTGAGCTGGTCATCGTTAATTTAAAAACATGCCAAAACAGCAACACCAAAATTAAGGAAGTTGCAGTGAACCTTGAAATATTACATAATGAATACATGAAATATTCAAAAATAAATAAATAAATCAATAAATAAATACATATATGACTAGGCTTCAATACACAACATTATGCACATTGCAGTAGGCTACACTGCATTACATTATGCACCTTATGCTGCAATACATGCTGGGGATTGTAGTGCAATGTGTTGTGAAACAGGCTAATATTAATGGAAAATAAAAATAATTTCATGGGCCAGATAGGATTATGATCTGATGTGGCCCCCAGGCCTTGTGTTTGACACATGGGCTCTACAGAGAGCACATTTCTGCACATTTTAATACACAATAACTGTTTATTTGCTGATTTTTTTACATATTGAGAAAAACAAAAACTTAAAATGTGGCCTGTGCAAAAGTTATGCACATTTTATTTCTTATGTTTTTTTGTTTTTTTTTCCAATATGTAAAACGCAGTAAATAAACAGATATTATGCACTTAAAATGCCATATTTAAGATTTTTCCGATCATCATTAGTCATCATAAATAGGCGCAATTATTAATATGACAAGTGATTCCAAACTTTTGAACATAAGTGAAGGCTTGTTGACTGTTTCAAGCATATTGGAAACTACAACTGACAAATAATGGGAGAGAGAGAGTGAGAGAGTGAGAGAGATGAGAAAAATAAAGGAAGATATAAAAAGAGAAAAGAGAAAGAGAGAGAGAAAAAAGAAGGAGAGAGCTTATTTTCACTTAGAAAATCAAGACAACATGCCTTTGAACCAAACTTGTATATGACTGTATAGAACCAAAAATATTTCTGCCTTTATTTGTTCTTAAGTGTAAGGATTGTTAGATGTGTCTAGAACTCTAAACAGCTGTATAATTTCAGAAATAATGCACTGTAAAAAGTGGAACAATCAGTGGCAGAAGTTAATTTTAAGTGTTTTTGAAGTTTGAATTGATGTGAAATTTTGTTTTTGTTCATCTAAACTAAAATTTTGCTTTGCATTATTTCATTCAAAGTGTTTATTAATATTGAATAAAATCAGTCATCACAATCAATTTTACCACACTGATGTGACATTTTTATGGTGTACATTAATAAACTAAACACCTCAAATTTCCAAAACAGTGATCAAATCTTGAGACAGATAAAACATCACAAAAATACAGTAAATATAAAATTACAGAGCATTATTTGTCACTTGTAGTTTCCAGTATACTTGAAATAGGCCATAATCCTACAACAATGTTCAAAAGTTTGGAATCACTTGTCACATTAATAATTGCACTCATTCTATTAAACAAGCCAGAAACCAGAAGGTGATTAAAATGTTTGTGTTTTATTTGACATTTTATATGTCAATATAGAAACATCAGTAAAGTATTACTACAATTTTATAGCAATTTCTTCAGAAGTGATTTGTCTCAAAAGTTAAGTACTAACTAAAACAAGACTAATACAAGACATTCAGGATATTAATGTTATTATTGATTAACTCTCAATGTAATTTCAGCTTTAATAATTCTGAGCACGAATCACATTTTTTATAGTTTCCTAATAATTTGTCGTTACATTAACTGGTTTTATTTAAAGGAAAAGACATAATATTTAAATAAACACACACACACACACACACACACACATACATACATACATACATATATATATATATATATATATTGACTCACTTATGAATTTATGAAGACATACATTTTTAAGACTGTTTTTAAGATGTTTTCACCATAACAATCTCCCAAGAAATCTCAAGATGTAGAATGCATATTATTTGTTTTTAATAGTGTTGCTGCAAAATTTTACAAATCAAATTCAGTGCTTTTAAACACCCAATACCTTTTAACAGTAATTAACCCTTAATTAAAACAGACAATTACTATTCTTCACAATTACTGTTTTTAAAAGGATTTACCTTTTAAATGAATTCATTTTTTGTCATTTTATTAACGTTTATTGTAATTACAAAGTAAAAAATACACAAAAATGAAAAAATACTGTGTTACTTTTTTATTTAATTTCTACAGTTTATTCCTGTAATAATACAGCAACAACAACTTCAGTAAAAAATACTTTCGATAAAAGTTTAATGTGGACGTTGATCAGAAAACCTGTTGTAGATTAACGCTGTAGTTGATTCATTAGCATTGATAAAAGAGTTTTCAAAGTAAGCAATGTGCTTTACTTTTTTAGAAGATATTTTTATCTGTGTCTTTATAATTTTAATAAGCGAAATCTCGTGCCATTCTGGATATTACATATTATATATCTTGATTATTTGGCAAAGCCTAGTTTGTAACACCTGAAACCTTCTATATAACATAGCAGATGTCATATGCTGTCACAACAGATTATGTTCAGTAATATAATAGTGTCAAATTATCTTTACTGGTACTTGTCATTACATCATGTCATAATTATGCCACATGCTAATTTCTGCTTAATGAACTCCTGTTAAGCATTATGACATTAAACACAGTGGCATCTGTAATAGCGATTGGCGCTAATGGTAACATGACACTGTTATATTACTGAACAAAATGTGTCATGACAGCATTTGACATCTGCTATGACACACGTATGGCGTGGTTTTCTCACTCGTAGTGCTGTTCTCAGAGCAGTTTCCTCTGTCGGCCTCCACGCTGAACCCTGTCCCGGCTCCAGCAGGGTGCTGCATCCTCATAATCACTCTAATTACAGAGCTGTGCTGATGATCAATCAAAACACGGCGGCTAATCTGTTAACTTCGCCCTCTGCTCTCCGCCAGCGCTCTCGCCCATTAGTATCAGTTTATTTTATTAAAAAGGCTATTTAGCTTCAGAGAGGGAAAGAGTCCAAAAGACTCGGCACCGGCTAACGTGTTTACTGATTAGCTGTTGGAGCACTCGATGACACCTCTAATTAGAATATGTGGCAAAGAGAGAGAGAGAGAGAGGGAGAGGGAGAGAGAGAGAGAGAGAGAGAGAGAGAGAGGGAGAGAGAGAGAGAGAGATTCTGTCAGTGTTAAATTGAGCGTGGACAGTCCACAGGGTGTAAGCATGTCCACACAGATGTTGGATGGCAGAGTTATGATCTTTCATCTCACAAAATGGATTTCCATAGCTGTGGTAATTCATAGGCATCATAATAGACAGGTCCTCTTTTAACTTATGTGTTAACTTACACCGATCAGGCATAACATTCTGACCACCTCCTTGTTTCTGCACTCACTGTCCATTTTATCAGCTCCACTTACTATATAGGTGCACTTTGTAGTTCTACAGTTACAGACTGTAGTCCATCTGTTTCTCTGCATTCTTTGTTAGCCCCCTCTTACCCTGTTCTTCAGTGGTCAGGACCCCCATGGACCCTCACAGAGCAGGTACTATTTGGGTGGTGGATCATTCTCAGCACTGCAGTAACACTGATGTGGTGGTGGTGTGTTAGTGTGTTGTGCTGGTCTGAGTGGATCAGACACAGCAGTGCTGCTGGAGTTTTTAAACACCTCAGTGTCACTGCTGGACTGAGAATAGTCCACCAACCAAAAATATCCAGCCAACAGCGTCCTGTGGGCAGCGTCCTGTGACCACTGATGAAGGGCTAGAGGATGACCAACACAAACTGTGCAGCAGCAGATGAGCTATCGTCTCTGACTTTACATCTACAAGGTGGACTGACAAGGTAGGAGGGTCTAATAGAGTGGACAGTGAGTGGACACTGTTTAAAAACTCCAGCAGCACTGCTGTGTCTGATCCACTCGTACCAGCACAACACACACTAACACACCACCACCACGTCAGTGTTACTGCAGTGCTGAGAATGATCCACCACCCAAATAGTACCTGCTCTGTGAGGGTCCATGGGGGTCCTGACCACTGAAGAACAGGGTAAGAGGGGGCTAACAAAGAATGCAGAGAAACAGATGGACTACAGTCTGTAACTGTAGAACTACAAAGTGCACCTATATAGTAAGTGGAGCTGATAAAATGGACAATGAGTGTAGAAACAAGGAGGTGGTCATAATGTTATGCCTGATCAGTGTATATAGTGTTGTGGGGTACAGGGTAACATTAATACATACAAATATAATAACATTTTCATTTAATTATGATTCTTGAGAAAGCAAGATTAGCATTCACTGCAAGACAACTGTGATTAAGACAAATTGTTTATTTTGATATATTGTTACGATGTCAAGCTTGAAACAATAGAAGAACCCTTTTTGGATTTATATAGAACCCTTTTCAAAAAGGTGCTACATAGAACCATATACAGCACATTCTCCATCAATCACAAGAACCCTTTAATCATGCTTTAGTTCTTTAAGTGTTCATGGCTCTATATAGAACCATTTTCTTTACAAAAGAACCCTTGAAGAACCATCGTTGTAAGTGTGTAGTTCAACGTTTTTACTGAGTGTGTATTTGCTCTCGGTTTGGGTGGTGCGGGGGGGTGGGGGGTTTGGTGGGGGTAGGGTTCGGACTCGGTTGACCAGCCACGCTCACCAGTTTGTATTCCTGCCACCCTCCCTGGCTTGCTGCCCACCCCTGCTTGGCACCGGGCATGGAGATGCCTCCTCTCAGTGTCTGACTGCTGTCTGTGAGCCCAAATGCCGGCAGTGTGAAGCCCCCACATTCAGGTAATGTTTCAGTGCCAGACTGAGAGGGGCACGATTTCTCATTTACAAAAAGTCATCCTATTACTGATTATCCTCCTCTGACTTGGTAAATATTTCAGTTCTAAGCTGAAGAGCAAAGCTGATGTTTGAAGGCTGTAATTATCCATCACACCACCTGAAAACGACCAGCGTATCACACTGACCTCACAGTCTCCGCTAACTCAACTGAAGAGTCTTTAAAATGCTTAATATTTTAAGTTAATTCTTATTCGTATCAAACGAGGCATTGAGTGAGTGCTTTGGAAACCAGTTTGTGTTTAGCTTCTCAGCCACTCAGCCACCCCCCCTATTGGATGTTACAGGAGTTTATCTGCACATGGTGGACACAGACGGATGAGTCCACAGATGGTAGAGAAGATAAGAGAGCATGTGATATAAAGCCTTATAGATTCTGAGCAACTTTACATGCAATCCCGAAAACGTTTCTACACGGTTCTTGGACTGGATGAACTGTTCTAGGAAGGAACCATTTACGTAATGTAGAATCTATTTATTATGAAGAATCTTCACATTTCTCATTTACAAAAATGGCTTTAAAAAATCTAGTAAAAGGTTTTAAAAGGGAATAGAAAGTGTGGCATTGCTCCAAACGGCCTTTCTTTGACATATTTATTAGTGATCCAATTCATACTCTTCTTCTTCTTCTTCTTCTTCTTCTTCTTCTTCTTCTTCTTCTTCTTCTTCTACTTCGGCGGCTGGATTTTTATCCACTAACTTGTCCTGCAGTTTTTAGGGTATCAATACCATTACAATTCCAAATTGTTAAATCTGATTGGGAAAAACTGGACGTCCAATCAAAAAGTTATATACAAGCACGTATATAGCTTTTTGATTGGACGTCCAGTTTCCGTAAAATTGAATGATGACTTCTTTCCATAGCAATGAATGAATCATGATGATACAAGTACACTAACAACACCCGATTTAGCGCATGGGATACAACACCAACTACCTTAGCAACACCTCTGCAACCACTTGCAACATCATAGCAACCACCTCTTCTTCTTCTTCTTCTTCTTCTTCTTGGCTGGATTTTTGTCCACTAACCTGTCCTGCAGTTTTTAAGGTATCAACACCATTACAATTCCAAATTGTTCAATCTGATTGGGAATCTGATTGGGTGTGCTTGTATATAGCTTTTTGATTGGACATCCATTTTTAGTAAAATTGAATGATGACTTCTTTCCATAGCAATGAATGATGGGCAAAAGTTTGTGCACCCCACTTATATTGTGACGATTCAGGCCCATTTAGTGCATGGGATACAACACCAACTACCTTAGCAACACATACTTACCTGGCAGGGACAATACCATGATCGACTGCCTGTTTGATCCCCTGAGCCGACAGTAAACGACTGAGGTGCCTGAGCAAGGCACCTAACCCCCAACTGCTCCCCGGGCGCTGCAGATAGGGCTGCCCACCGCTCCGGGAAAGTGTGCTCACTGCCCCTAGTGTGTGTGCATTCACTACTGTGTATGTGCTGTTTCACTACACGGATAGGTTAAATTTCCCCATTGTGGGACTGATAAGTGTCTCTTAATCTTAACACCTTTGCAACCACCTGCAACATCATAGCAACCACCTCTTCTTCTTCTGCTAGATGTTTGTTTACCAGCTCATCCCACAGATATTGAGATATTGACACTGTTACACCTCCTTCTGATTGGGAATGGTTTGTTTGTATACATCCGTTTGATTTGACATCCATTTTTCATTCAGTGAAAGTGGATTAACAATATTTTCCTGCAGAAATAACTGATAAAGCAGTGCACCACACTTATAACACGATAAGTACACTTGCAACACATGATTTACTGCATTGGATACCACAGCAACCACCTAATAACACCCTTGCAATCACCTGCAACACAATAGCAGCCGCTTAGCAACACCCAAGCAGCTACCTTGAATGCTATAGCAACCACCTACCAACCACTTGGCAACACGGGGGAACTGCTTAAGCTACATAATCACTCTGCAGGAAATGCACTTGGAATGAATCTTAAAGTTGCACTTTATAAGCTTTTTTGTTAAAACTGAAAGAAGCAGAGTTACTGAGTCAGTACAACAAAAGACAGGCTGAAATATGGTGAGCGTGTGCTGCTGGCAATGATGACAATGATGACAATAGTAGATAATTAATTGACATATTTGGAAGACACGTCCTTCACCAAATTCTGACTGAGTTCTCTTTGAAGCCTCTTTCAGTCATCAGATTCATCTGCTTGGGATACGGTCTTGATTTAGTCTTCTTAGTCAGTTTGTTGAGAAAATTGGAAGATTGTGTTCAAGGTCATCTGGTTCCTCAGGTCACTATTTTGTGCAGGTCCAGTTTCAAGTCAGTAGCCTTACAGACATTTTCAGCATTTTTGTTAACCAATATGTTTTGCGTAATTTCCATTTTATTGAATCTTTAGAGAACTGGGAACTGTAACAAACTGAATATGACGCTCGCCTCTTTGATTTGGCGCCACAAAGAAAGAAAGGAAAGTCCTGCGGATGGTTTTCTTTCTCCTCCGTCTTTTCTTTCTCTTCTTTATTTTGTGAAAGGAGATCAAATATTTCTGCTTGAGGAGGTCTTTTTAAGTCCAGCACTGACTGCTGTCCTGGACACACAGCGATTGCTTAGACACACTGACCCCTCCCCGACTCAAAAGCCCCCAAATTTCACCCAGACTCAAGGGGGGAAAGTAATCTTCTGGGGGTGAAGAGTGAAAGTCTGAAGAACTTCTGCACTTGTTGTATGATGTATGCAGACTGAGGCAGGACCATCTTTATTCCCTTTGTAGCACTGGATAAAAAATGAAGTTCAGTTTGATTTGGTAGAATTTAAAGTGTATTGTTATGTTAAGCGGCTGGGCCTTTTTCAGACATGGACTAGGCCAAGTCTTGGACTAAATTACAATGCCAATGTTTTTCACCATTACAAATCCTATGAAATTCAGGTTTAGGATTAATCTTAGTCTGGTAAACCAACTCGTTTATTCTTCCTGAAAAAATAAATAAAGACGCAAAAAGGGTTCTTTACAGCAAGGCTATAGAACAATTTTTGGTTCTGTAAATCATTTCAGACCACTCCTTAGTGGCCCTCAGAAGGTCCACATTTTTGCTATATCCCAATTGGAATTGAACCAAAATGTGGACCATCCTGGGGTCCCTGAGGACCATTTTGGGAACCAAGGCCCAAAAGAACCTTTCAATTTTTATTTTAAAGAATCTTTTTTGTGAATGAGATGTGAGAGTAGAAGAACCTTTTAAAGTACCTCCCCATAATGTGAAGCATCTATGCCAAAATGTTTCCACTCAGAGAAGCTGTGTGTGAATCTTCAAACCAAACAACACAGTGCATTATGGGTATCCACTCTCTCCTAGGATAACATCAGTTGTACACTCTTTATTCTGGTGCATTGTGGGATTATTTGAGTGCGTTGGAACTTCTGTGTTATCTTTTTGGACACAACTACAAAATGGCGGAACCCCGAAATATTGCACTGTGTAGTGAACAGGGTGCCAATTTGGACACAGCAAAGAACTTTCAGTCACCCATCATTATAAATTGCAGTCATTTCAGAATAGAAACATCATAATTTAGCAGTGTTTAGTGTAAAAACCTATAAAACCTTCATCTTGTAAGTAGTTTTTGCCTAAAAAACTACCGTCAAAACAATAATGCTAACTTCTACTCGCGCCTCAATGTGACTTCTTGTGCTGTGTTAGCATTAAGCTAACAGTGCCACACTGTAAATATGCCTCAGTATGTGTTAATGTACTAGTATAGGCTAAAATACATAAATGAAAACACAGACTTACTTCGCTCTGCTTTACGTTTTAGCTCAGCTATAGCTGCTTTTCTCACATCCCCGGCAGGAAACTTTACCGCAAAAGTAGAATAATTTCTTGTAAAATGTCTCTCAACGTTCGACTTTTTATGAGACTGAAGTCAGCTTTTCATTTGCCAGATTCTTGTTTGAATTTTCCCGTTCCACCTTAAATTTTAGACCTTTAGACTTCGACAGTTTGACATTTTCTTGTTGCAGATTAAACGTATCAGGAAACCAGCTGGAGAGATTATAAATCCAAATAAGTCCATTCATCTCCAAATTATCAATGTTCATCTTAAATCTTTCTCTTTGTCCTTTTCGTTAGCTACTAGCTAGATGAGATTGTTGTCTGTGTCGCTATGGTGACCAGCAGTCTGGGCGCCAGCCTTCAGGTTCAAAGGGTGAATTAGCAGTTCTACATTAACTCCAGAGTTTAAAACCATTCATTGTTAAACTGTGATGATCGATCAGCAGAGCTTTATTTTACTGTAAAGGAGGATTATTTTATTTTTACCTACAAATCTGATTCTGCTGTGGAGCCACAACAGGACAGTAAAAGAGCCACATGGGGCTCCGGAGCCGTGTGTTGCTGACCCCTGTATTAAGATAAAGAAACAACAGAAAGTGATTCTGGTATGTTTGGAGATGATTTCTGCAGTTGTAGAGTTTGGTAAGTGTCTAGGATTCTCACGGAACGCAGATATATGTCCTCGGCAGCAGCGTGTGAAAAAACAACCCAACGCTGCAGCAAGGCAAATGTTTTCTCACTCGTTATTTTCTTTCCCTCTCTCTCTTTCTCTCTCTCTTTCCAACACACCAGCTGACCAAATCCATGAAGTCAAACAGACCGTTTGTCATTGCGCTGGAGCCGTCCTTTCTGTTTCGGATGAGCCACTGCAATATTATCTCTCCATGATTCTTACAGCATTTTAAGCATAACTCCACTTATACAAACAGCCTTTCCAAAGACTTGGAGTCATCGTTCTCAGGGTGTCTTACGGCGGATGGTTGGCCGGGGGGCTTGGAGGCGCCCAAAGTCAACTTTTATCCATTTGTGTTTGTCCATGATCTTCTCCAGCTCGGATTTTAAACGTGATTGGGGTCTCCAAGGAAAATGCTCTCATATGGAAAGGTTCACTTGTTCATCCGTGGCCTAACACTGAGGCCCTGCCTTCACTTTCTGACCTCTTCAGTGAGAGTTTAGAGTGTTTTAATTGCTGCTCCTGGCATTTTCAACGCCAATTTGGAAAGAAGAGGTTTGTTTTCAACTAAGATCTTATGAAAATGGTGGTTTCTTATTGTTTATGGTTGTGCAAAGTCCAGCCTCATTGAAACACAACAGTTTACACTGGAGTTAATTGGGAATTCAACTCATTCAGAGTGGTTTGATGTGAAATGGTTCATCGTGGAGAAACTTACTAACTCAGATTTCTTTACAGTGGTGGTGATAGGAACCAGGGGTCACCATGTCTACAACACAAATATAGACACTTTATTTACTATCCAAAACCACCAGTGAACCTACACGAGTCTTTTTTATATGGAATGTTGATGATGGAAAAATAGACAACTTTTCTTCGGATACTGTTTTGCCCTGCATGCATCCCTCCACCATGAATAGATTTAAGCATGATTGAAATAGACCAAACGCTTCTAAATCATAAAAAAAAAAAAATCTCAGACACCAGCAGTGAATTCATGACCATTTCTTGTAATCACTTTCTGTGAGGGAGCTTTCAGAGGCATTAAACTCTTCAGACATCTGGTTCCTAACAATTCGGACTCGGTACATTTCCCCAGAATTGAAAATTTCACATTAATCCACTCTGAATCACTTTGTTCACATCTCAACTTTTTAATAATTCAGAATTTTTAAAATTTCCCTTTTACTACAGTCCAAGATGGGCAATTATTTACTTGAAAAAGAAGGCAAAACTCCTTGGTAAATCTGATAAACACTAAACAGACGATGTTTTCTGTAAGATTTCTACTGATAATTTGTTCTATTGGCGCCACCCAACAAGAAGATTTCTTATATATTGTTTGCAATTTAATTCATTCTATACTGCTGTTATCCAAAACATGAAATAAAGAATGATGTGAAACTGAATTGTCAGTTTCTCGATTTCATAAGTAGTTTTATCACTTCACTGCTCCATTTAACTGTGTTTAAGCTCAGGGAGAAGTCAAAGAAAATTGCTACTTTTTCACTATGAAAGCTGCCAGTAAGGATCTGCTATGCACAATTTTGAAATAAATAATAAAATAAAATAAAATAAATAAAAATAACAATTAAAAAAAAACTTATATTGAAAAATAGTGAAATTTTCCTATTAAGTCTGCTCAGGCCCTGCCATGCTGTGTTTATAGATTATAGACTACAACAGAATTTATCATTTATAGTAAATTCACACAGTGTCATACAGATGAATGTCTGGACTCTTGAAACAGTGACACTAGGACTAGCTTCGACTTTTCTAATAGAGCTCATGGCAAGTATACAGCATATTTTAGTGTTTAGTGTCTTTTTGGTTATTCAGAGGCCACTGCTGCTCTGTAACTGTGCTTTATATACATACAAGTAGATATATGAAGATTAGATATAAGATAATCCACTTGAATAAGAAAGGAGAAAATCAGAAGAAAATAAGTGAAAAAAACAGGAGTTTCTTGTTTGGGACTCCTAACAACCACCTGGAAGACCTGGTAGACACCAAACTTGCCCCCATCAGATAAACAGCACTTAAAGCTTTCATCTTTGAGAGAGAGGAGAAAATCAAGCTGCTTCAGATCTGAAAGCATCCACAGGTGTTTCTGTCCATCCTTCCACTGTGAGAAGACGACTCAGCACTGTGGGTCTGAAAGGATGTGTAGCTGTTCAAGAAGAACCTCACTGAGAAAAGGAGACGGACACATCAAACAAAGAAGCTGAACGATGGACTGACCACCCCAGAGTCCAGACCTCAACATCACTGAATGTGTTTGGGATTATTTGAGAAAATGCTAAAGCAACTTCTAAGACAGAACTTTGGAGATGTGTCTGCAGATTCTTTGAGGAACTGAAAGTGAGTCTCCTGAAAAGAATGGAAGCTGTAAAATGGGTAAACACAGTAAATTGAAAATTTGATGTTATATTTTCATGAGATTGTTTAGAGATTTCTCTGCAAATTTCTGTTAAATCTATGTTTTCTGTCTTCTGATACTTAAGCTATAGAACACGAGAGGGAGTGTGTTTTCGTGAAATAACATCACGGCTGTGATTTGGTCGCAGGCATGAGCCAAAGGCGATGTTATTCGCAATAACACACTCCCTCTCGTGTTATATTGCTTTTATACAACAGTGAAATAAATAAAGTAATAAATTGATAAACTGGGCTGTGAATGTGGCGTTTAATATGGTTTAATGTTCGCAGTTCCTTCGCCAAATTATAGTTCCTTAACGAGCAGCTTGTTGCTACATCAGAGTAACAAGCTCCGCCCACTCACTGCACAGTCTGCTGTAAGCCTGAGCCATAAAACTGCCGCAATATCAAGTTCAGCTCAGTTTTGTCAGTTTTTGCCAGATCAGTATTAATGTTGTTTTGTTCCAGCCAGTCTGTAAAGCATCTTACAGCCCGTTTTGTTCGGCGAATGGTGTTGGGTTCATTTCTGGCTGATTCCAGGTTGTTCAGCTGTTCTTCTGTCACAGCTGCCGACTGAAAAGCTGCTCAGTGGTGATGACAGTTTGGGAATTTAGTGTCGTCTCATCTTCAGAGTCTGACCAAATCGGCTGTCGGTCAAATGTGATCTTAAAAGTATCCATTTTCTGTTTGTGGCAATGTAAGAAGTAAAAACGTTCAAATGGCTTGAGCGTCTCCTACAGCTGTCAAAGTCATTGCTTAGCAACAGCGTCTCAGCGGAGTGATACAGTGTTTGTGAAAAAAAACATACTGTTATGGCGAAATAACTGCACAGTTAGAACGCCTCTCAGCCAATCAGCTTGAGTGGCCAGAACTAACTGTTGTATAATGAAAAATAAACACCTTTTTTGCTGTTTTGATTAGAAATTGAACAAATTAAGGCCTCTGACTTTTGCACAGTACTGTAGTTCTCATAAGAATCCTTTCCTAACTTGCCTGGATATCTATAATTCCCTCACGTTGTCCAGCACTGGTCCTCTTGCGGTCCAGTTACGTTAAAGGGATTAGAGTGTGGATGCATGTATTGTTGAGCAGCATTGACGCATGACATCAGTCCATCAGAGTCTTCTCATATGAGCCTGATCGATCCAGCAATCCCGCCTGACTTTATTCCATTATCAAAGCACCCATACTGTACAAAAGCAGGGAGATTATGGCCATAAACAAGAGTCCAGAGGGAGGACGGATGAGATCAGGGCTGCAGCTCTTCAGTCTTCTCAGGAACACTTCAGAAAAACTCACTTTTGTGGCACTGGACAACAACAACCAGAAAACAATTACTATTTTAATAACGAGGCTGCTGAAAATCGGCTTAGAGGAGCACTGGTGTAAAGACTGCTTGAGAAGAGGGTTTAGAAGACGGGGAACGAGGGGGTCCAAACTGAGAAAACATGGCCTTTTCTCCATCGGGTGTACTGTATATTAGTAGAATGGGGTATGAAAGAACTTAGAACTGGCGAAAATCTGTTTATGTTTGATTTTTTGGTCTTTGGTGATTTTTGAAAATAAGCAAGTCTCCTGAGAACCACTAAACTTCTTAACCCTTAAAAATCTAGTTGATTTCATTTTGCTATGTTATTCAGATGCAATTATGCAACTACACAGGTAGGAAATTAGTTCAGTTTAACAGAAAATTATGCAGAAATCTCAACAAACAAAATGTAAAATCATTTTTTCAGTATTTAGTGTGTCCACAATTTGCCTTTATTACAGCTTTTATTCTTTTCAGGAGACTCACTTTCAGGTTTTCAAAGAAATCTCCAACCTCCAAGTTCAGTCTTAGTTGGTGTCTACCAGGTCTTCCAGGTGGTTGTTAGGAGTCCCGTTTTCTCTGTAGCTCTTGTTTTTCTCTTTCTTATGCAGTGGATTGTCCATCTAATCACTACATAATATCGCTGTTGTCGGAAGAAAACCTTGTATCTCCAAAACTTTACAGGAGAAGGAAAAAACATACATTACTTTTAATGTAAATCAATGAAACCAGACATTTCCCCAAGTCATTTTGGGCCGTTTCTTTCGGTCCATTCTTCATGAAATTTACACACAATGTAAAGGGCAAAAGGTATTTTCAAATTATGACAAAAATGGAGATACGAGGTTTTGTTCCGACAGCAGCGATATATTTAAACTTTTTATTTATTTTTGTATTTGAGTACTACAAGGGGGCTATGAACCTAAGATTTTCACTCACCTTTGCACTTGTGTAAATGTAATGTGACAATAAATGTGATTTGATTTGATTTCTGATGAAGAAATTGTACTTAATGGCTCTTTGGGTTGGAAATTTGGTAAATAAATGGGTGGTTTCTGACTTCGGCGCAGTGCTGAATAATATGCAGGTAAAAGTGCTCTGAAAAATGCTTAATTTACCTTATTTATTAAATAGTAAATTAGTAAGAAGTAGCCAGTCAACTGCTTGAAAAGGCTTACTAAGAGCATTACTAATGCATTATAATGCACTGTTTACTGAAGTGGTGCCTACAAATAATTACACAGTTTTGTTACATAATCTATTACAGCATGACTGCTTCTTGTAATGTCAAGAAATAGGAAAAAAAGTAAGATGGCTTTATATTGGCAAAGTAAGACTGTGCACATCAATAACCTTCCATCAAATTCAAATCTCAATAAAATTTCTCCTCTTCTACTGCACTTTCCACACAATTTAACCGCTTCTTTCACCAAGTCATGAGCGTTTCAATGCATGGACGCTTAAAATCGATACAACTTTCATGTGATTCAGACACTTTGAATTCATATCAGTCCACAAGCTTGGCAAGAACAAGTGCCAAAGTGATAAGCCCATAAAGACAGTCAGGGCGACATTTCAATTTGCATCTGAACACTTGCAAAGGAACTCTCTCTCTCTCTCTCTCCCTCTCTCTCTCTCTCTCTCTTTCACTCTCTCTCTCTCTCTTCCTGCTCCTTTTCCCCCGACCGTGATTAATACACACATGTTGCACAAAGAGCTCCTTGTTAGCTTAATGGCAGGGTCTAAATGGAGACTTATATTTCCAGGATTATATCTGTATTCAATTGCAAATGATTTTTTGGGGGGACTTTTAATACCCCGCTCTCTTGTCTATGAATAATAGTATCATTTAAATGTAGCAGACACCTGGTGTTGGGGGCGGGAGGGGGGGTGCACCGGGGGCCGCGATGCTGACCTGGCACCGCTGCCAACTTCCCTCTTTCCCAGCCTAGTCTTATCCTTAGCGAGCAGCCTCCGATTTCATTCCCTTACCTTCAAATGCCACGCACTTGAAACTTTATTCTCCCCTCGGTAAAGAAAAAAAATCAGTCCCTCGTGAAAAGGGAGAGCGGGTGGAAAAAAAAAGAGGGAGAAAAAAAGGGCAGAGGTTTAAGAGGAGGGAAAGAAATTCTTATCAATCTTTTCTTAGATTTGAGGAAAAGTCATCCGGCGTACGATTTCAAGGGAAACTTCCAATTAAATACTGTAAAAAAAAACAGCAAAACGGCCTAAAACCCTTTTGTTGATGCAACAAAATGATTTATATCCATCAGCCTCAGAGCTCGAGCAGAAACCAGAGGGTTGGTTTGGTCTGGGGGGGGTGGTGGTGTTCTAAACGGGGGGCTATTTGTATGCGTCCCGCGTCGTTCCCGCGCACAATTGGGCCAGTATTGCGTTTTGCAAATTTATACCAGGATGTTGGTTTAGAGTGTTTCCCCTGAAAAAAAGAGAGAGAGAGAGAAGTTTTTCAAGCAAGTGTCTGCTTTCATGAGCACAAGTGATTGAGGCCCACAAACAAAGCTTTGTTTCAAAACTCACAGATGTATGGCCGGAGAAAGGCTTTGTCCTCCAACCCGGAGAGCTTTTTCTTTTTTCCTTTTTTTTTTTTCCCCCTTTTTTTTGTAGATTTTCTGTTCAGGCACAACACGGAGCTGCGTCCAAAAAAATACTTGTGCGCTCGATGGCCGATATTAGCTTAAGCTTTCCCAGGGCTATATTTTCCACCCAAGAGGCTCTGCCACTCTCTCTCTCTCTCTCTCTCTCTCTCTCTCTCTCTCTCTCTCTCTCTCTCTCTCTCTCTGAGCTCAGTGAAAGGTGGACGTTCTCTCCAGCTTTGTGTGCTGCTTCTATACGCTCATAACGTTGGTGCTCAAAGGTCTTGAGAGATGTGTTTTGATCTGTTTATCAACTTGTCACTGAAATGTTGGAATCTGCTCAGAAGCCACTTTATTGTGATCTGCAGTGCATGAAAATGTAAATCAGGAATTTCAATTTAGACATAGACGGCAAAATGAATGAGTGATCTGAGGTGATGAGATAAAGCACTTGCATGCGGAAGAGTAAAGTCCAAGGAAAGTGAACAAAACTGAGTTCAATAAATAGTTAAAAGCAAAAGAAACAAAGAAACATGATTCCTAACAACCACCTGGCATATATATATATATATATATATATATATATATATATATATGCCAGAAGAAAACCATCTCCATTTTTGGCATTTTTTAGTTTTTGACATAATGTGAAAACGTCTGTTGTCCTTTACATTGTGTGTAAATTTCATAATGAATGGACCGAAAGAAACAGTGCAAAATTACTTGGGAAAAAACTCTGGTTCCACTGACTTACATTAAAAGTAAAGTAGGTTTTTTCCTTCTCCTGTAAAGTTACCATTTTTGAGATACAAGGTTTTCTTCCGCCAACAGCGATATACGTAATTCGAACAAGAAATTCAGAGGGATATAGATTTTATGACCGATTTCACAGCTTCACAAACGTAATATTTTCCGATACTGGTGGTCGTCCAGATCCCTTTGTCCTGCACAGACAGCCTTCCTTGAGATCATTTGAGGGAGAATTGGCTGTTATTAGACTACAAAATGATGTCATTTTTTGGGACACCCTGTATATATAAATATATATATATATATATATATATATATATATATATATATATATATATATATACATAACTGTATTCAGAGAGTGTACCAAGACTTTGGAGTACTATATAATGACAAGATATGCCAATTTTTTTTCAACCGTTTAAACACTGGTTACACAGGCCATGAATACAATTTTGTGAATAAAAAAGAAAGATTTGTCCAATTAAGCCATTCACCCGCCTCATTGAGGATGAGTCTAACATGAAATGGGTTCATTAGCAATTCTGATTATGACAATTATGTTAACATAAACTCTCCTTCATGTTAATTCAGGTCAAATTACCTCAGCCTAATTGCTTTTCTATAGAGAGATTAATTGAGCTTGGAATACAATTAGCAGCCCACTAAAAACGTGTCATTTAAAGTTAAATAACCTTACCGCAGTGCCAGCGCAGATAAATGAGATCAGTATAAATGAATTTAGTGCTAATGCATTACATAACTTAAACATGTACTTGACTGAGCATGATTTTCAGACGGTATGAGTAGAAAAGTAGCCTCACACTCTGTGTTCAGTCCACCTGTGAGGAAGTTACAAATTCCCAGGTCTTCATTATTATGAATCAAGTTTAGGCAGTTAAGTAATGTGTTAAGGTAAGACTGGGGGATCAGGATTAGGCCTTTTGTGTAAATTTAAACATATGTGTAGCAGTGAATAGATCAGTTTACATGAAACAGTGGTGAGAGTTAGCGTTTGTGAGCTCACTGTAAAAATTACTAACATCAAAATAGGCAAAATAGTCTCATGTAATAAAAACACATCCAAGCAAAATATGGATATAAGAGTCATTTTAGAACAGTCTATGCTTATTTAAAAAAAAAATGAACCTTGCAAAAAATGTTTTTCTCAAAACAGGCGAAGTATCTTTCTGAGAAACACTAAGCCTTTAAGCTCAAACACAGCCTGTCCAGATTGACTACAAATAGTCACTGTTTGCCAAGGACAAGGAGACTGTGATTACATAAGAAAGACATTAAAACAATAAGAATTGTGGACCTGCATGGTTAGCCTGCTATATGTCTTTGCAAAATCATTAGCTTGCTAAAGCTGCAAATATGAAATATGATTAAAAAATGACCTTGCATCAGACAAAGCAGCACAATCTATCTCTGTAAATTTAACCAACTAAGTAAGTAACTATCTAACTAACTAACTAACTAACTAACTAACTATCTGACTAACTAAATAACTAAGTAACTGACTATCTGACTAAGTATTTAACTGAGTAACTACACTCAGAAAAAAAGACTCGAAACTGTCACTGGGGCAGTGCCCCTCTTGTCACTGGGGTGGGACCCTCAAGGGTACATCTCAGTACCTTTAGTCAGGGAACATAACTGAACCATAATCCACTGAATGATATGTTCTGAGCTGTACTGAC
Source organism: Colossoma macropomum (assembly GCF_904425465.1). Lineage (NCBI taxonomy): Eukaryota > Metazoa > Chordata > Actinopteri > Characiformes > Serrasalmidae > Colossoma > Colossoma macropomum. The sequence continues at coordinate 47,405,629 of NW_023494787.1, forward strand.
TCCACACACCCCGTCTCGTCTCCAGGCTTTTATTTTACTGTTCTGTTTTAAAACATTCGGTTATGAAAAGGAACAAATATGAACTTTTCACCTGGAAAAACTTATTTAAGGTTCACAATCAGACCTTAAAACCACTGTTATACCTTTGAGTGAACATTTACATTGTTTGTATCCTGATGAACAAAAAATGTACCTGCACAGAACCTTTATTTCTAACAGTGTAAGTAACTGACTATCTGACTAAGTAACTAAATAACTAAGTAATTAAGTAACTGACTAACTAACTTAGTATGTAACTAAGTATGTAACTAACTAATTAACTAACTAACTAGCTAAATAACTAACTAATTAAATCATTAACTGAGTAACTAATTAACTATCTAACTAACTATCTAACTAACTAACTAACTATGTAACTAACTAACTCCCTAACTAGCTAACTAACTAATTAAATCATTAACTGAGTAACTAAGTAACTATCTAACTAACTAACAAACTAAGTATGTAACTAAATAACTAACTAACTAACTAGCTAGCTAACTCACTAACTAACTAACTAGCTAGCTAACTCACTAACTAATTAAATCATTAACTGAGTAACTAAGTAACTATCTAACTAACTAACTAAGTATGTAACTAACTAACTAACTAACTAACTAACTAATTAAATCATTAACTGAGTAACTAAGTATGTAACTAACTGTCTAAGTATGTAACTAACTAACTAATTAACTAACTAACTACCTAACTAGCTAACTAACTAATTAAATCATTAACTAAGTAACTAAGTAACTATCTATCTAACTAAATAACTAAGTAATTAAGTAACTGACTGACTAAGTAACTAAGAAACTAACTAACTAACTAACTAAGTACATAAGTAACTGACTAAGTAAATAAGGAACTAAGGAACTAATTATCTGACTAAATAACTAAGTAACTATGTAACTGACTAAGTAAGTAATTAATTAAGTAACTTAGTATCTACATAACTAACTAACTGACTAACTAATTAACTAATTAAGTATTAATGAACTAACTATTTAACTAACAAAGTAACTAGTTAACTAACAAACTAAGAAATTAAGTAACTAAATAACTAACAAGTAAGCTTATTTGTGTCCATTTGGTCATCAACATATGTTCTGAAATTCAGTTTCAGAATGCGTTCCATCAGTTAGCTCATTGATGTGCAGGACTCATGTTGATAGGCTGCCGGCTTAAAGGGGAATTCAACATGTCTGCATAATTAAACGGTCGAGATGTAAACAAAGTCATTCAGAGTGGTTTGGTGTGAAATGCTCTGTTCTAGAGTCAGAATCGTCTACAGTAGTAGTGATAGGAACCAGACGTCTGAAGAGTTTAACACCTCTAAACCTACATTTTATCTTTGTACTTTTACCCCATTAACACAGTCGGAAAACTTCAGCTGCCCTTTACATTGTGTAAACATGTACTGATGAACGGACCAACAGAAATGATCCACAATGACTTGGAGTAAAATGGAGCAACTGCCCAAAGTTTTATTACACACTTCTATAACCTAAGAATGGCTCAGCTAGTTTGCACTGAAGTCCCTGTAGTTGCTGAATAATAAGCTTTAGTATGTAATAAACCTGGGATTTTAAGAGGTTACATTTTTTTCCCTTTCCCTATGAACTCACAATGAGGTTTATGTATTTATTTATTTATGTATTTGTTTGTAACAGTACCGATATGTACACCATGTAAATTAATGTAGCAGCGTGGATCTTGGTTATATGAACTTCAAAATTCCCACAGATGAACGGTCACTACACTTCGTATACAGTTACAGTTACAGTACTGAGGGATGCTCTTGGGAGATGAATTCTGCAGCATGCAGTGTTAGAACTGATAGACTGTCTCAGTAGGAGCCAAACAGAACAGGACATGAAATGCCAGCTCCCATGTGGTACTGAGATCAGCATCATGGGTAAGTTGTGGAACAGCACAGAGGGCCTGGGGGGGCCAGGGGAATGGGGCGTCTTCAATTACTGTTACTAGAGCATCAGGTTACTATCAGAGATTTACAAGCACTCTGAGATTCTCAGCTGAAGTTACCAGATCCTACATGTCTTTATTAACAGCTTATTCTTACTTATTACTATTTCATTCTGTTTCTGCAGAGTATAAACAGCTTATCAATAAGGTCGTAATGAAAACTATATCGCAGTTACAGCCCTCGCTCTTCTCTTCAAAGCGTCTCTCATTTCATGGAAAACCCTGTCAGTGATCAGAACAAGGCACCTGACTGCATCCACTGTATTCATGTCTTGTTTCGTACTCTAGTAATACTGAGTTGTACCGTTATATAAGATCACTTTTTGGCACAAAGACAAGCTACTTCACATTCTTTTGGTTGTATTTCGGTGTATAGTTAAAGCTAAGCTCTGTAGAATAAAGACAAAACAATATAGAAAGAAAACTTTATATAAATAAATAAATAAATGTTTTTTTTGTTTTGTTTTTTTTTTACCTTAGAATTGAAAATCATATCAAGCCTGAAAATATGTATTTAGTTAAATCCCTATTTATCAATAAATATTAAGGCCCACTGATATGAAAATTTTGTGGCTGTTACCAATTTTATGGAGTTAAAATTTCAGATGACTATATATATATATATATATATATATATATATATATATATATATATATATATATATATATATATATATATATATATATTTGTGCAGACCTTTAATAGGCCTAATATAAAATAGTATAAAATACTGTGTACCTATATAGATATATAGATGCAGGAGTATGTATCTGGCTAGCTAATAAACTACCTAATTATGTATTAATTAATAATAACTAAAATCACGTATATATCATGGCAATTTGGGCCGTTTCTTTTGGTCCATTCAATTTACACACAATGTATATGTATATATATATATATATATATATATATATACATTTTTGTCCAAACAAACGGCCCAAAATCATGCTTCTTAACTTCAATTAAGTTCTGTTAATTCCCTATTTTCCTATTTTTCATCAGTTTTCTTCAGAAAAAAAATATTTTTATGTATTTCTATATGTATTTTTTATGTTTTGTCATTCCTATTTGAAGGATAGGTTTGGATAAACATCCTCATTTTTGTTTTTTGTTTTTAATCACGGTGTTGTTTTACCAATCGCCAGTCCTGCCTGTATTGCTGTCATTTAGTTAAACTGTGGGTGATTAAAATTGGGCAAAAAAAGTCAGTAATTAACAGTGTGTTATGAGCAATATAAGTCACTGATACTGATAAACTGTGGGTCACCTATATCATCCAATATTGCCAGCCAGCTGATCTATAGAACGAGCTCTAATAAATATCAGTTGCTGGAGAAGCCTGCCTGCACAATTATACAAGAACGTAAACTGCACATGGTGCTCTTTAAGGTTTTAGTTACAGATAGCCGTTTTCTTGCTACACAAACACCATGTGTTCAATCTTGGCTTGCCAGTGATCCCTTTGGTTTGTCTAGACTGCAGGAAATGCAAAATTGCATTTGTTTACAACCATTAGGAAGTCAAAGCCAAGGCAGCGATTAAAGAGCTGCTTCAAGCAAAGAGGGCCGAGCAGCTCAAAGCACACACTGCTGTTTCCCCCGCAAGAGTGTGTGTGTGTGTGTGTGTGCGTATCTGTTCTGCATGTGTGTGTGTGTGTGTGTGTGTGAAAGCGAGAGAGAATGAAAGAGAGACTATTGGAAAAAACTGACACACAAAATAACTGGTAGAGTTAATCAAACTCTAGTGATACTGTAGTTTTTCCATTTGGAGGTTTGTTTTTTTGTGTTGGTAGAAGCTGCATTTTGTTGCTTAGCGGATATCATTAATATTCAACTCTGTTTTAGCTCATAATGACAAACAGGCTTTGTGCAGACCTTTAATAGGCCTAATATAAAATAGAATAAAATATTGTGTACCTATATAGATATATAGATGCAGGAGTATGTATCTGGCTAGCTAACAAACTACCTAATTATGTATTAATTAATACTAACTAATCACGTATATATCATGTCAATTTGGGCTGTTTCTTTTGGTCCATTCAGCATGAAATTTACACACAATGTATATATATATATATATATATATATATAATAGATGGATAGATAGATGGATAGATAGATGGGTTAACAGCAAGATTGTGTTCCAGCTGCAACAATATGTAAGTACCTATATGTAATAGTACTGTTGCCATATGTATTCTATGTAAGTATTTATGTTTAATTATAGCGTTTTCAATATGTAATATATGTATGTGAGTACCTTTATGTAATAAGAATCTGTCCCATATGCATCATATATACAGTCTTGTGCAAAAGTTTGCACATCTTGTTGATTTTCTGAATGAAAATACAGTAACACATCCTCCACAGATAAAACACTTCTGCACACAGTAATGCACAATTACTGTCTATTTGCAGAAATTAACAAACTGGAAAAAAAATAGAAGATAAATGTGGTCTGTACAAACGTTATGGCACATTTACTGTATGTTTTTTTTTCCAGTTTGTTAAAATTAGCAAATAAATAGAAATTGTACACCACAACTTGCAGAAAATATCAACAAATATCAATCAACAAAACATAATCTGACTGAGGATTTTAAAACGTTTGCAAAAGACTAGATAGACATCGTATCTCCAGTTTGCCAATTTCTTAGCATTATTGATAAGATTGATAGAAGATGGCACTCCAATCTGCCTCATTTTAGCTCCTTTTGTTCTTGCAGAGTTATTTTCTGATGGTGAGGATTATCAGCCAATGTAAAACATCTAACATCAGCCTCCTATCACACGTTTATCCAGACTCCTTCAGTACGTCCGACGTGTGGAACTTCACGCTTTGGTAAAATAACAGAACGCAGGCGGCCCAGTGAAACATGTGTCTAGTTTAGGATGGTATAATATGAACGAGGCCTGCACGTTTAGAACAGAGCCAGACGCAGGACAAACAGCGCGCTGTTGACACACTGAGTCGAAGCAGTTTACACTGTCTGACTGCACACTTTCTTAGAGCTGCTGGTTATCAGCGCACACCTCAGAACTGTAGAGCTTCATATATGCTTGAAATGTAGATGCACAAGCACTTTTTGGTGCACGTGCACACTAAAAAGTCATTTACTATGAAAGCAATAGAATTGGGACAGAATCTTTGTATTATGCAGAGGTTCTTTAAACTTTAAAAAAGGTTCTTCACGCTCGCAAAAGTGAATGAACCATCCGCTGATAGGTTCTTTAGGGAACTAAAAGTGGTTCTTTCAAGGCATCGCACCACAGAACCCTTTATGGAGTGTAGAAAGCTCATCCTACTTTCTTATGGCCCTCATTTGATTGTGGAAATTTGGATCTTATTTGGAAAGATGACACAGTAAAACTGGCATTTTGATGATTTCTTTCTTTCCGAGGAAACTTAAATTTACGTTCAGAAAATAAAGCAAGAATTTTTCCACATTTCAGCCGGAGCGGTGATAAAAACGAGGGGTCTGTGTGTTTACCTTCTCCTTCTTTCTGGCCTTTGATGCTTTTGACTTTATGGATTATCTCCCTGGGTTTGGAGTTTGACGGCCAAGAATGCTAATTCATGAATTAAAGGAGCCATAAGGAGGAGAAGAGCTGCAGGATGGAACAGCAGTGCTTGAAACCTGACAGCTGAAAAGCCACTGATAGGTTTGACTAACATGTCTTTGCAATATCTTCTATGTGGGGCCTTTAATAGGTAAAATGTAGAGCCTGTGCAGAGTTATGACGTTTGGAAAGATTTCAGATCCCAATATGTATTTAAGAAGCACGGTTTGTTATAAACACGAGCGCCAGATCTCAGGAGGAATGACTAGCAGTGTATCATCTTAAAATACTTTGAATTTATTTGAGAAAACATGTATTTTAAATATGTTGGAGAAGATCTGCTCCACAGTTCTCTTCTGTAGAGGATCTGTTTGACGACGTCTTCTCTGTGGCCGCCCTCGGGCCTGTGGCTAAACGTGTGGGGGTGAGTTTACACAGATGGAGTCCACTTCTCAGTCAACGTTCACATAAAAATGGAGCAAAGACTTGTTTTTTTTCTGTCCATTTCAGTTTACACAGGCGCCCTTTCTTCAAACGCTGAGGTGCAAAATAGTGAACCAACAACTGGACCTTCCCTTAAACTCAACCGCTGAATGTCACAGGTCAGTTTTCATTAATGGTGAGCGGGGTTCATTGGCATGGTTCTGTTTCTATCTCACACACACTGTTCTGTAGGATCTTAGCTAAAAAAAATAAATAGATAAAAGTGCATTCATGACTAAACGCATGTGGTGCTTTTGTGCCAACCAGCCCCAACATGGCATGTGGTGCAGGGAGGGTTGGTACAACATTAAAAAGCTATCATTTCAAAGAATACAGCAACAAATTTAAATCTAAAGAAACCAATTTAAACCGTTTTTCATTTAAATCAAACACAAATTATTTATTAACCTATATAATGTTAGAAATGTTTCATTTTATCATTGGAACAAGGAGAACAACAATAAAACAGGGCTGCTTTTACCATTTACTAACTTTTGTGTTTTTCTTTTATGATCTTAAAACATCATATATGTATATATATATATATATATATATATATATATATATATATATTCTTTGTTGAAATAAAAGATACAAAATTTGTATTTACTAAAATTTTATTTATATGTTGTGTTCAAAGTTGTGTTATTTCCATTTTGAGACTCTTTCATCATCAAATGGTCTCAAGCTTGGCAGGAAAATTGACTTGTTACAAATTTAACCCCTTAAAATCTCAGTGTATTACATACTGTGGCTTATTGTTCAGTAACTACACTGTAAAAAGTGGCTCATCAGATCTACCTAAAAATGACTTCATATAGTAACAAGTAAATTAACTAGTTTTGTTCAACCTAAATAAACACTTTGAATCAATGATTCTTTCAATCAATGTAGTTTTTTGAGTTGAATAAAACTAGTTCAGTTGCTCGTTACCACAGGAAGCAATTTTTTTAAGTAGATCTGACGAGCCACTTTTTACAGTGTACAGGGACTTCAGTGCAAACTGGTTGAGCTATTATTAAGTTATAGTGGTGTGTAATAAAGCTTTGGGCCAGTTGGTGGGACCTGGACATTTAATGGGTTAATGTACAGTGATATGAACAGTAATGTAGCACAGTTTTGCACTCTAGTTGTGTTATTTAGTGTACTATTTAGCATGTGTGCAGTGTATGATATAAAATATGTTTGTGACAATAGCCTTACACTGACACACAGCTGACACAGAGCTGACACATGTGCCAACCAACCTCAAAATCAATGTGCCAACCAGCCCACCCACATCAGGGCACAACTCTGCATTCACTTCATGTTAGCATTTATCATTGTCTTTCAAATTATATATCAAAACGTAGCTGATTGCCATTTTTATTATTTAACTAATTAATTAACCCCTTCAATAGCCAGTCTCCACCAGCAGGCATAAAGCTTTATTACACACTTCTATAACCTAAGAATAGCTCAGCCAGTTTGTATGGACATCCCTGTGGTTACTGATATGAATGAATAAGCCTTAGCATGTAATAAGCCTGGGATTTTAAAGGGTCAAAATATTTTCAATACCGGTGTTTAAAGGGCCCGTATTACGAAAGAACAAAATTTTCAAACTTTTTTAACTTACAGAATCTGATGTAATGTGTAATAATGTTCAGAATTAATGTAATGTCACAAAATGTGTTGTTCTTTAAATTTACATATTGTATTTTTTATACATATTTATATAAATTTGTATATATATTTACATTTTTACAGTATGTAAATTTCAAAAAGAATACATTTTGTGACATCACAAAATCAACAAATTCAAAATGGGTTGTTTTTACAGTTTAGGCCTGGACTGAGGCATAATATAGGTTATCCAGTCAGAAGCAGAGGTCATTTACATGTATCAGTCTTAAAGATAGAGCCTGTCTAATTCTAAAGGATAAATAGTCATTGCAAAATGGTCATGTACATATGAATTCTGCTGTTTTTGGCACATAAAACCACACAAATGTCTTTAGTGCAAGATAAGATGCAGGACAGAAGCAGGAAAAAGGCACTTTAAAGCATTTCTATAATGTATTCACTCAAGGAGTTAACACAAGCCTTAAGAGAGCTTCCCCTACTGACCCAGAAATGAACACTGGACCATCCAATCCCTGTGCCAGCCAGCCCTGTTCTCCCCTACTGCAGCAGAAGCTTTCAATTATTTAGTGATGATTTATTTGGAATGATTTGTGCGTTCAGTCACACACAGTGTGTGTTGTAACCATGCGTTCTCAGCTAACTAAGAGCCAGCTGGCAGTGTGTCTTTAAGCACTTTCTGACTAATCCTTGAAAGGAAGTGGCCTTCGATTGATTGTGAGTCTTTTTAGGATCATAACCAGCTATACTCACCAACTCCAGCAGTCTGACTGAGCGTCTCTCGTTTTACAGGACTTTGTCTGTGGACTTTACAGCATGCTAGTGGGAGGCTCCCAGATGAAGTGGACTCATAAAGCGCGTGCAGATGTATGGCAGTCAGTGTGTTTAGTCCTCACGGCTCTTTACAATCCATCCGACTGTAAATGTTGCGGTCCTCTGTGACCTAAGGCCAGCGGCACGCGGTGGCACATGCAGCAGCTGTGGCCGATGGAAGGAAAACGTGCTTGTCAGAGCAGCATGAGAGATGCTAACGGCCACTGAAGGTCCTTTTTGCTTTATAATGAGTGCCAAAGGCCTTGAAATGGGTCTTATAGGTCATAATGCTGCAACACAGGTCAGAAGTATGATAATGCTGCATGTATTAGCAAGTTGATGATGGATGTACATGTTACGACACTCTCAGCATGTTTGGGCAAAGCACTTCCTCATCATTACCTCGTCCCCAACCTCCGACTGAGCATCTAATACTGGACATGGAAAGTCAGACTTCCTCACATATGCTCCTTTATTGGGACAGAGATGTCAATGAGGTTTGACTTACGTCCAGCAGTGGTGTCTCTTTACACTGTGATGGAAAATGGTGAGATTGCTGCTCATGCTGGGAACAAAGTGTTTCACAGCACTAATGAAGTTCTATACTTTCTACCCAAGGAAAGACACCGTAAAGGGGAATTCCACCACTTTTTCAGAATTTCTGCATGATTGCATTAAGATGCAACAACAACACAAAGTCATTTAGCTTGGTTTGATATGAAATGCTCCGTTCTAGAGAAGCTCGGCAAGTCAGAATTGTTTGCAGCGGTTCTGATAGGAACCAGACGTCTAAAGCATTTAAAGGGGAATTCACTGACTTTTCAAAGTTTCTGCATAATTTAGTGGTTGAGCTGAATGAACAAAGTCAGTCAGAGTGGTTTGCTGTGAAATGGTTCATTGTAGAGAAACTTTCAGGCTCAGATGTCTTTACAGTGGTGGTGATAGGAACCAGGGGTCGCCATGTCTACAACACAAATATAGACATTTTATTTACCATCCCAAAGCACCAGTGAATCTAAGCGCATCTTCTAAGATTTTCTATGCAAGCTTACAATAAAATAGTGTACATTTTTTACAACCCCATTTCCAAAAAAGTTGGGACGCTGTGCAGAATATATATAAAAATAGAATGCAATGATATGCAAATGATGTAAACCATATTTTTATAGGGACAATACTACAAAGACGACATATCAAATGTTGAAACTGAGTAATTGTATTGTTTTTTGAAAAATATGTGCCCATTTTGAATTTGATGCCAACAATACGTTCCAAAAAAGTTGGGACGGGGGCCTGTTTACCACTTTTATCAACACTCTGTAAGCATTTGGGAACTGAGGAGACACTGCTGTAGTTTTTAAAGTGAAATGCTTTCCCATTCTTGTTTGATATAGAATTTTAGCTGCTCAGTTCGGGACCTCCTTTGTCATATTTTTCATTTCATATTGCCCCAAATGTTATCAGTGGGTGACAGATCTGGACTGCAGGCAGGCCAGTTTAGCACCCCGACTCTTTTAAAATGGAGCAATGCTGCTGTAATACATGCAGAATTTGGTTTGATATTGTCTTGCTGAAATAATCAAGGCCTTCCCTGAAAAAGACGTCATCTGGACGGCAGCATATGTTGCCAAAACATGTATATATCATTCAGCATTGATGGTGCCTTCACAGATGTGTATGTCACCCATGCCATGTACACTAATGCCCCCCTATACCATCATGAATACTGGCTTTTGAATGGTGTACTGATAACGTGCTTTTGAAAATTTTTAAAAATCAGTGAAATTCTCATCTAATGTTTCTAAAAGCTCCTTCACAGAAAGTTACATTACATGGCTATAAATATGACATTGCTTTATGATAGTTTTAAGAAAGGCCTGAAAAGTATTTTTTCAATTCTTCACAACTAAGGGTGTGAGACAAAATAGGTTTTCCACTATTTCATCATCATTAGCATTACACATAACAACTCAAAGGACACGTGTAATGGGTTTGGATAGTAAATAAAATGGGCATATGTGTGTTGGCAAAGTCTTGTTCCTCTCACCACCATTGCAAAGAAATCTGAGTCATTAACTTTCTCTAGAACAGAGCATTTCACATCAAATCACTCTGAATGAGTTTCCATCGTAACAGCTTAATCATGCAAAAATGTTGAAACACTGGAGTTCCCCTTTAACTTTGTCAGATTATACATTTTGTCACTGTCATTAAAATGTAACTCGTTTTTTTTTCCTGTTTTTGATCTTTTTAGACCTTTTAAGAACAACACCTGCCTTTTACAGTGAGATGGTCATAATGACTGAACTAACAGAAACTGTCCATAAAGTCTCAAAAACTTAAAGAACCTTTTTTTCTTACTCTTGTAAAGTTTGGACATACAAGCTTTTGTCATGACAGTAACAATGTGCATCATTTGGCTTATGATATGTCAGCTTATTTGCTTTTCCCAGGATTTTTATGTCAGATAATAATAAAGATATATCAGATATAAGATAATGATTCTAGATATCTACAGCAGCCTTTTCTCCATAGTTAGGCATCCTCAGTTGTTCATACTGATTTATTCTGTGCTTTATAGAGATTGCTGGCTGCGTCCTTTATTCCCTCCCTCCTCCCCCTCTCAAGATTAAAGCTAATAACAGGGTCTGTTCTTTTTCAGCTCATAAATGTAACGGAATTACTTTGTGCCTCGAGTCTTTTCTCTTCCACATTCACGCCGGCACATGCCACGATTAACCGCTGCGTGTTTTTTTGTTTTTTATGACCTCGCTGTTGAGATGCCTATTAATCTCCTCTGAAGACGGGATGCATATCACGTTTACGCCTGAAATTCGCAAAAGTCAGTTTCTGCTTATGCCAACAGAACTTCAGACAACCCCTATTTGCAAAGTAAGGTAAGCAACACATATGCTACTATGTGATTTCACTAACCAAGTATCTAGAATTCCATTTAAAGTACATTTAAAGGGGAATTCCATCAGTGTTTCAAAATTTCCGCATAGCTAAATGGTTAAGATCTAAATAAAGTCATTCAGAGTGGTTTGGAGATGTGAATTGTGAAATGTTCCTTCGTAGAGGAACTTACAGAGTCAGAACTGTTCACAGTGGTGGTGATAGGAACCAGACGTCCACCTCTAAAGGGTCCCTCGCAGAAAGTTATTACATGAAATGGTTCAACACTGCTTGATGTCTGAGACTGTGTTTTATGATTGTTTGGAGTAAAAAGTGTATTTTAAAATCCATTCATGGTGGAGATGTACAAGAAGGGCATTTTAATGCAAAATAGCCCCAAAATAGTTTTCGGTAAATGAAACATGGCTATATTTGCATTGTAGAGGTGGCGACCCCTGGTTCCTATCACCACCACTGTAAAGAAATCTGGGTCTGTAAGCTTTTCTACAGTGAACCATTTCACACCAAACCACTCTGAATCACTTTGTTTGCATCTCAACCACTGAATTATGCTGAAATTTCGAAAAATCTAAGGGATTGCCCTCTAATAAATATAGGCTGCCTTTAGCATAACTGGACTGTAAAGCCTAAAAAGTAAGGCATTAAAAGGAGAAGAACAAAAGTTAACACGATATACATGTATCTCTCAAGACTCATTTCATTTTGAGCCGGAGGTTGGCCGTTTTCACTCTGCTTTATAATGGAGTTTGAGCTCACTCTTCACCCATCGAGAGGCTATCTCTTTGCTTTGCTCTTGCCTCTTTATTGTCAATCACGGCCTTTATTGCGGGAAGCAGCCCTGACACAGTGGACATCATGTGAAACCATGGTCGACAGGAGGCAATAAGCTGGAGAATAGCAGCCATCTCAGGCTAGTTCTCCATTCAGCCTCCTCTCCCTCTCCGCCTTCTGTGCTCCTATCCTGCATTAAAGATAAAGAGGAGAAATCAATAGAGGCTCAGCAAGTTAGATAAAAGCAGGCCGCGAGAAGAGCAGCCGTGTTGGATGTGGTAAATTAAAGCGATCAGAAATACCCCCGGCCCTCTCGGCGCATAAAATAGCCTCGTGTCACACCTGTCTCTGTCCGCCGCTGAGCTGTTTGCTGTTTAGTGCAACCTCTCGTCTTGTGCTCTTGCACTAAGGGCCTGTTGTTGATTTCAGAACCAGTGAGGATGTGGCATCTGTGGTACATTTCTGCCACGTATGGACTGAATGAAAAAGGCCTCCGTTCCTTCTATCAGCAGAAAGGGTGATGTATGGTAACTTTCAGGCCTGCATCACTAAGCATCTGAGGTAACTGCTGTGCTTGAAGAAATTAAAAAACATCAAATGCAAATCCAAACAAAACAGCTTTGCATGTGAGTAAACGTTTCACATTTTATACCCAGAAACACAATTGAAACCGTGACATCACGCGATTGATAATCGTCCTGGAAACGTTAAAGTAACAGCCTCTTCCTGCAGCCCCCCTAATGGTCATTCGTCTGGTGGCACAGAGATCCATTAGGATATTTGTAGTTAATAAAATCAGATAAAACATTACTTCCCTGTAGCCCTGTTACCAAATGACCTAGGACACTGAGTGTGTTAATATTGATTAATTAATAAATAATCATAATTGGATTTCTGCAGTTACTTGATTATTCAAATGGTCATGTGAACACCATACGCCAACCTAGCAATCTGATTAAGAAATCCGATAAAGAGATCTAGATTTTAGCTCAGTAATCAGATTTCTCAGTGCGTGTGAACTCTTACTCTGATTTCTTTCGGCTTTCTCAGTCTGTGCATGTGCAAAAACCGCAGTACCGGAAATAAGTGAGCAGTGTTGCTGTGAGACGCAGCAAAACACTTTTGGAGCGACACTGAAACCAAATACATTCTCGACGAAATGAAGGATTTCAATTTTCTTCAGATTCTAGATGTTGTGTGTTCATATTTTCAGGTAAAGCGGCACAATTTTTTTTAAAAAGCTGAGGTATGAAGTTCGAGTTTTATGTAATGTTATGTCACGTCTTCTTCTGTGAGTCTATTGGCTGGTTGCAAAGCAGAAATCTGATTACTGTCTGACTCACGTAGATCCGGAGTTTCCCCATTATCTGGTTACTCAGGTGCATGTAAACATGTTGTTCGGAATACTGACAAAATCTGATTTTCTGCAGTCGGATTATTAAGTGCACACAAACGCACTCACTGTTGGTTCTGTGTGTGAAATGTTGTGACTCTATGTTGAGCTGCTAGTGAGCAATGAGGGCTGAAAGGGGAGGCTTGAGGAAAACAGTTCGCACCTCTCCACAAAGACAGCCTTGCTGAGATAAAACAGACAGAGCATCCTGATAGCAAAAACTGCCACAAAAAGCAGCTGAACACAACAAAAACACTTCTAGAAATGTTGACTTGCTCACTGTGTATATATCATATAATAGACTTTTTTTTAGGTTTTTATGATGCAGTATGTGTTTCACTGTAAAGAACATGATATAATTGAATCCCTAAAATTCTAAAGGCTTGTATGTGAGCCCACACAACAGCTCCTCTCTCTCATCACTACTCCTACATCACATACACAGTAGCTGCTCAGTAGTTACTGGAAAATTCATAGTAGAAAATTTTTGTAGAAAAATATTAGAAGACTGTAGGAGATATCAGATAGTTCATAGTATTTACACCACAATTTACAGTATTTATTCATAATTTATAGTAGTTACTGAATAATTCATACTCAGTACTAAGTAATTCATAGTCATTACTAAATAAAAGTCACTGGATAATTCATAATGGTTACTTAATAATTTATTGTAATTACAACATAATTCATAGCCATTACTGAAGAATTCATAGCACTTACTGGAGAATGTATAGATGTCATTGAATAATTTAAAGTAGATTCTAAATAATTGATAGAAGACACTGAATAATTTACAGTAGATTTTAAATAATTGATAGTAGACCCTAAATAATTTACAGTAGGTACTAAATAACTGATAGTAGACACTGAATAATTTACAGTAGATACTTAATAATTTATAGAAATATCTAAATAATTAATAATAGATATTGGATAATTTAGAATATACTCTGAATAATTGATAGTATACACTTAACAACTTACAGTAGATTTTGAATAATTGATAGTAGACCCAAAATAATTTACAGTAGATTTTAGGTAATTGATAGTAGACACTGAATAATTTACAGTAGGTACTGAATAATTGATAGTAGACATTGGATAATTTAGATTATATTCTGAAAAATTGATAGTAGACACTGAATAATTTACAGTATGTACTGAATATTTGATAGCAGACACTGAATAATTTACAGTAGATACTGAATAATTCATAGCAATATCTGAATAATTTAAAGTAAATTCTAAATAATTGATAGCAGACACATTTACAGTGGATACTGAATAATTCAAAGTAGTTTCTGAATAATTCATAGTATTGAAAAATAATAGTAGTTTAAAAACTACAAATACATCAGCTGGGAGTTCATACTGAGAGTTCATACTACAAGCCATAGTAATTATTGGATAATTCATAGTAGTTACTGAATAATTTATAGTCATTACTAAATAAGGGTCACTGGATAATTCATAAGACATACTTAATAATTTATAGCAATTACTAATAATTCATAGCCATTACCTAAGAATTCATAGCAGTTACTGGAAAACATATAGACAGCATTGAATAATTTATGGTAGATAGTGAATAATTCATAGTAGTTTCTGAACAATTGATAGTAAACACTGAATAATTTACAGTAGATACTGAATAATTCCTAGTAGTTACTGGATAATTCATAGTATTAAAAAATCATAGTATTAAAAAACTACAAATACGTCAGTTGGGAGTTCATACTGAGATTTCCTCATTACATCAACATTGCATCTTCTACAACAATGGTTTAATAAGATCAGAGGCCATTCAACTGTTATAATGTCAGTCCAGATTTCCTCAATTCAGGTCCGTTCAGATTTGACTCTGCTGACCTTTTCACTATAGGTTATATATCTCTCAGATTCAATTTAGTTATATTTCAAAAGATCTTTTGATAGAGCTCTGAAAGCTTGGCATGGTCCTCTATCCATAAGAGCATTTCTCTTTCTCCAAAAGCACCTCTGCAGATAACAGAACTGTGAGACGTCTCCTGGGAGTCGAGGTAGGTCGTCTCGAGCTCTGTTGTGATTAATAATGAAAGCGATGGCTTAAATAAGGCACTTGTGATTTTTGAGAGCGAAGCTAGTTAGGGCAAATCAATAGTGCATCATTGGGGATGTTGTGTGATATAAGCCAGGCCTTTGGTCACCCCTGGCTATCCATCATTTGGCCATAACGGATAGGTCAAATGGAATTCTATTGCACCAAAGACTCCTCTTATCTCCCAACGCCAGGAGAGTAACGGAGGCGCCGATCGATAGGCTTCCATATTGTAAGTGTGTTGTAACGGGAACGGTTTGATACTGATTTACAGGCTGTTGAATACCAAGACACAACAATCGTATAAGTGAAAAATGAAGAAGTGGCTGGTGGTCCTGCAGGAAGAGTTTCTTGGGCTCTCACAAATTAAAGCCTCTCGTCTTAAAAGGGAATTCCGATGATTTTTCTGCATAATTAAATGGTTGAGATGTAAACAAAGTCATTCAGAGCTGGTTTGATGTGAAATAGTTAATTGTAGACAAATTTACTGATTCAGATTTCTTCATAGTGGGGGTGATAGGAACCATGGGTCGCCATGACTACAACACTAATATAGCCATTTCGTTTACTATCCAAAACCACCAGAGAACCTGTACAAGTTTTAAATGTAATGTTGTTGATGGTAAAATAGTGATAAATCTGAACAAATACATTTTCTTTGCCTTGCAACACCCTGAATATCGCTCTCCACAATGAATGCTTGTTAAAAAATATTTAAAAATTTTAAGTTTTAGACCAAAACCATCATAAAACAATGACTCTTGTGTAATAACTTTGTGTGAGGGAGCTTTTACAGGATGTCTGGTTCCCATCAACTGTGAACAATTCTGCGTTGTTATGTTTCTCTAGAAAGGAACGTTTCATATAAAACTACGGTTATTATAATCCTTTTAATTTTTAGCCTCATCATAAATATGGTTTTTATCCTCCTTTTGAACACGTGAACACTTCAAGAAAGCAGTTCACTAAAGCAGGGTGGACCAAGGTATTATACCTTCATCATCATGCTTATAATGATGATTCTTTAATGGTTCTTTAGCAAGAGAAACGTTCTATTTAGAACCATCTCATGCTTTAATGGTTATTTAAAGTGAAATGGTTCTTCAACATTCTGTTGTATATGATTCTATATAGCACCAAAAAGGGTTCTGCTATTGTTATGATGTCAAGCTTGTAACAATAGAAGAAGCATTTTGGTGCTTCATAGACCCATTTTCAAAAAAGCTCTATACAGAACCATAAAGAACGCACTCTCCATCAGTCGGAAGAACCATTTCACCATGCAAAGAACCATTCAAGCATGAAATGGTTCTATGTAGAACTGATGTTTCTAAGTAGAATCATTTTCTTTACTAAAGAACCCTTGAAGAACCATCTTTATTAAGAGTGTAGGATTGGGGAATAAGTCTAAAAGAAAAGGTAATATATTGTATATATCGTTGCTTCCAAAGAAAACCATGTGTCTCCATTTTTGTGGATTTTTTGTTTTCTACATAATTTCAACACACTAGTTGTTCTTTACATTGTGCAAAAATTTCATGATGCATGGACCAATAGAAATGCACTAAAATCACCTGGAACAAAATCTTTTTACGTTGACTTCCATTGAAAGGTAAGAGTGTTTTTGCCCTCTCCTGTAAAGTTATTATTTTGGAGATACTTGTTTTTCACTGGACAGCAACGATAGGCAGTACTGTGTAAAAGTCTGTGAGCACCTTTTATTTAATTCATTTACTATTAAAACAGACATTAAATAGAAGCTATTTATTTTTGAGCATCAGCATGAAACATATGAAGGGTTTCATTTCGAAACACATTGTTGATCACCTTCAAGAATTTTCTTTTTTGTTTTAATCATATAGGTGGCTCAGAGTGGGCTTTACATATACAAGAAATGTCAGTGTTATATTATGACGAATATCTCCTTTTTTAGAGAACACTTTTAGAAATAAAGGTGCTGTGCTGGTACATTTTTCATTCATCAAGGTACAAATGGTATAAATGTTCCCTCAAAGGTACAACAGTGGTTTTAAGGTCTGATTGTGAACCTTAAATAAGTTTTTCCAGGTGAAAAGTTCGTATTTGTACCTTTTCATAACCGAATGTTTTAAAACAGAACAGTAAAATAAAGTCCTGGAGACGAGACGGGGTGTGTGGAGTCAGTACAGCTTAGAACATATCATTTCAGTGGATTATGGTTCAGTTATGTTCCCTGACTAAAGGTACTGAGACCCCAGTGACAAGAGGGGGACTGCCCCAGTAACAGTTTACTACCTTTTTTTCTGAGAGTGAAACGAAAATATGTTTTGCATTACACATCAGCAGATATACAACATTTCAGACTGAAATATAATATCATTGTTTCAGTATTTAGTGAGTCCACTCTTCACTTGTATTACAGCTTCCATTCTTTTCAGGAGACTCACTTTCAGTTTCTCAAAGAATCTGCAGACCCGCCTCCAAAGTTCAGTCTTAGAAGCTGGTTGATCATTTTCTGAAGTAATCAAACACCTTCAGTGATGTTGAGGTCTGGACTCTGGGGTGGTCAGTCCATTGTTCAGCTTCTTTGATGTGTCCGTCTGCTTTTCTCAGTGAGGTTCTTCTTGACAGCTACACATCCTTTCAGACCCACAGCGCTGAGTCGTCTTCTCACAGTGGAAGGATGGATGTGGATGTTTTCAGATCTGAAGCAGCTTGATTTTCTCCTCTCTCTCACAGATGAAAGCTTTAAGTGCTGTTTATCTGATGGGGGCAGTTTTGGGGTCTACCAGGTCTTCCAGGTGGTTGTTAGGAGCCCCATTTTCTCTGTAGATTTTCATCATTTTTAAAGCAGTTTTGAAAACTCCTGGTTTTTCAGTCATTTTCCTTTGACTCTTACCTTCCTTATGCAGGTGGAGTATCTGATATCTAATCTCCTCAGAAACATCTCCCTTTAGGTTTTACACAGTACTGTATTTCATACTAACCAGTATATATAAGGTATTATATGTTGCATATGGTAATGTGGGACATGCATGTCATACGGCCTGAATGTAGCACGCTCTTATTTAGTTCCTCAATAAAAAATACTTCAATACTTTTATTATTATTATTATTATTATTATTATTATTATTATTATTATTATTGCTTAATTCATTAACTTGATTGAAAAAAAGGACACACCAGTAAGCATCAGCTCGCTGGTGTTTCTTCAGCTGTCCACTACCTGACTTGCTGCTCTTCGGACGTCCCGTGCCCGCTGTCGCGCGGCCCGTTGGGCTCATTAGGGACGCAGTGCTTCATTTCCATATCACCGCTCCTCCCCCGCGAGCCTGCTGGCCAGCAGCCAATGACCGTGCGCGTGCGCGCGCTCAGTCGGCCCTCACCCGTGCCCCCTCCTCCGTCATGCGCAGACAGCAAGCAGTGTTCCGCCGAGCAGAGCCGCGCGCAAGCAGGCACGCAGGGCTCTCTCGCGCTCGTCCCACCGCGGAGCGCGCAGCGCGGAGAGAGATGTCCCGGCGCAAACAGGCCAAGCCTCAGCAGCACGTCGCGCGGGCCGAGGAGGGAGAGGCGCCGGAGCACGGTAAACCGGGAGAGCGGAGGGTGGAGGGCACGTGCACGCAGCTGTGCGGCTGTTTGTTTGTTGTTTGTTTGTTTGTTTGTTTGTTTGTTCCTAGAAGCGGACTGAGGGGTGGAGTTTGGATTAAAACAAGGACCTTAGAGCGAGAAAAGAAAGCGTTCAATCTGAAAAGCGAAACTTTTAGACAGGATAAGCAGTGAAGATGGAGAGAGAGAGAGAGAGAGAGAGAGAGAGACAGAGAGAGAGAGAAAGAGAGAGAGATTCCTCGCTGGTGAGGTGATGCTGGTCGCGCGAAAAGAGAAATAAACTCGTCGCCGTTCGGAAGAAATTTACTCTTTTATTCAAAATCTTCATAGAAGTTTTCAGTTTGAGCTTTTTATTTATTTTAATATGATTTTTTTACCTTCGTTGCTAAAATACAGGCTGCACAGTTTGGACAGTTTTGGTGTTTGTGACTTGGCTCGACCTCGTGAGCCTAGCTCGCTTGGTTTTTTTGGAATGCGCAATTTTCTTCAATAATTTTAAAGACGCTAAAATTTCGCGTCTATTCAGATTATATAACTATATATAACTATAATAAATAAATAAAACAATATATAGACACTAAGAGGAAAAATACAAAGGTAAACAACTTTTCGCGGAGTGCTGAGACAGATTTAATTTGCACTCAGCACTTTTAAATTATTTAAAAAGTGAAAAATCGCGTTCTGTTTGCGGTCGTAATTTTAAATTACAAAACTGTAAAATTGTAAGTGGACGTTCAAATCTTTAGAAAATGTTATATTTGTTCAAACTTGTTGTATTTCAGTGTTTATCACTGTTTTGATTCTGTATGCATTTCAGCACTTTTTTAACGTTTTTGTAAAGTTTGGTTTCAGAGCTTATTTTATTTAATTTATATGTATTATTTTTTATTGGAGGTAACAGATTATAAAGAAAGTCCAGGTTTGGACTAAAACTGGTCTACATGTAGTTGAAAGCTGTGATCTTCAGAGCAGATTGAATTAAATACACGTCCAAAATCTTAACATTTTTGGTGCATTTTGTACATTTTACATGGCCTTGAATCAAATAGCACAGCTCCAATAATATTTATAAGATCAAAACCTTCCATAAAATTGACCCTGTTTGGGCATTTTTGGTTATTCAGTTTATTATTTTGGCGCTTTTTATTTGTTTACGTGTTTTGTTTTGTTATTTTGTAACTAAACAAGAAGGGACAGCACTGAATGTGCGTTATATTTCAGAATAAAAGTGCTTTTAATACAGCTTAGAAATGTTTTGACAGTTTTATCCTTATTTGTGCTTTTTTTAAAACCAGATTCTCATTTTTACACAGATTTGCACTTAAACGTCGCCGCTTTTCTGCGCCTGAAGAAGTTTAACGTCCTGCTTCACGACGGACTTTTCTCTTGAGTTTGTTCGTCCAGAATGAATTATGGGAAGGTTGTTTTTAAAATAGAGAAGCTCGGATGTTGCTTTTTTTCTTTTGTATCAGCAAAATTTCATTTACACTCTTTCCTTCCTAGAAAAAAAGGTTCTTTTACTTTTTTGAAGTTTTTGCTGCTCTTCCATTTTTAAAGAATCACATACAAGAGTTTCTCCATCACAGACAGCATTTAGCACGAGGCTGAAGTTATTCGCCAGTTTCTGATTCGAATTTTCCGTTCCACCTTAAATGCTATGGTAGAATGTAACTGCCGCACCATTTAAGGTGGAACGGAAAAAATCGAATCAGAACTTGGTGAATAAGAAGCCAAGAACCGTTCAAACGTTCACATGGCTCTTTGAGTTGTCATGGCTCCATGTACAGTCATTACCTTTACTAAAGAACCTTTGGAGAACCCCCTTTTTAAGGGTGTAGTCAGCTCAGCTCAGCTCTGTTCTGTTCTGGTTGTATATAGCGCCAAAGAGGGTTCTTCTGTTGTTACAAGCTTGGCATCATAACAGTAGTAGAACCCTTTTTGGTGCTATATTTTCAAAAAGGTTCTATATTGAACTATATACAACAGGTTTTCAATCAATCTGAAGAACCTAATCTAGGGGCACAATCCCATACTTGGCCCCTTTGACCTGTTTGCACGTTTAATCTGACACTATCACATGACTATGTGTGTTAAGAAGCAAAATAAATCTGGAATTGTACAAATTCTGGTTTAATCTGAGTGGCCTTCTGTATTTAACGCCCCTCAGCTGGACAGTGAGGTGAGCATAAACTTGGCAGGCAGGCCGGTGTCATTTGGAAGGCTCTAGTTGTTGCTCTGCTTCATTCGCTAATGGAGGCTTCATTTGAGATGCTTGTGCATTCTTTCTGCTCCCTTCAGCCCGGTCTCACCTTTCTGTGTCAGAGTTATGCCGGACCACCCACACGCTTAATGAAATGAGATGAGCCAGTGACCCACACTGTCACTGCCCTGTGCAAGTGAAGTGAAGAAGGCCAACAATTTGGGCCGAAGGAGAAAAATCTCTCTGTTTTCGAGAGTGAATCAAAGTACGTAATTAGATGAGCTGCTAAGTCCAATGTGGGCTGGTGTAATTATCACAAATTACATATTCACATTAATTATCTGTGTACAGTGCATGTCAAAACTGCTTATCTGGGAAGTGAGTAACATTATATTATATATAATATCTCATAACATTGAAAAGAACATAAATAAACATAAATTAAAGGTGCTATTGTTCGGAAATCAGTTGTTTGTCTCTGTAACTCAGTGCTTTACATTTCAAAGTTTTATAAAAGGTAACAAGAAATTTATATAAATAACAATCAAGGGTCTTCAAGGGTTCTTTAGAAAAGACAATGGGCCTCGTTCACTAATATCTCCCCAAGGTTTTTCTTAAATATGTTCTTGGGAAAGATCCTAAAAAAAACCTCTACATCAAATTCATGACATGTTCTTAAACCACAGAACTGTTCTCTCCTTTGTGCTCTTGAGTGTGTGTAGATTCTGTTCTTACCTAAAACCAAATCCCGAATAAGTAAACACAGTGAATGTCAGAATCTTAGAGAAAACTGCGTACGTGGGTTTTAAAAAGAAATTTCTTCTTAAGAACGCTTGGTTAAAAAGGCCCAATGGTTCTATGTAGCACAAAAAAGGCTTCTTCTATTGCTACAAGCTTGACATCATAACAGGAGTAGAACTTTGTGGTGCTACATAGAACCATTTTCCAAAGGTTCTATACTGAAGCATAAACAACACGTTCTCCATTAATCTGAAGAAACATTTCACCATGCAAAGAAACACTGAAGCAAATGATCCTTTGAGTGTTCGTGGCTCTATATAGAACCATTGTGTTTACCAAAGAACCCTTGAAGAACCATGTTTTTTGAGAAGGTACTGCATGCTCACAAAACAAGCAAGTTTGGATCAAATACAAATAGTTGTTACAACCTGTTTCACTATATATATGTATATATATAATGAGACAGGTTGTAACAACTATTTGTATTTGTATATATATATATATATATATATATATATATATATATATATATATATATATATACGTATATATAACATATATGTGTATATATATATATATATATATATATATACGTATATATAACATATATACGTATATATAACATATATATATATATATATATATATATATATATATATATAATATTTTTGGGTGTCAATAACAATCATAATCCATTTTTTCACCCTTTCTTTATCCTTTAGAATTCATCTGGCTGTTTTTATTACTGTGCCTTTAAGACTGATATATGTAAATGATCTCTGATTGGCTCTGCCTCATTCAAAAAGCAGTCCTGGCTGAAACACTCTTTATAACTTCAGTGCCGGTGGGCGGGGCTAAACTGCGGTAGGCTGAATAAGCAGATGCATGCAAATGTTCTCATGACATCACAACAGCAATGAATTCAAAACAGGATGCTTAGTTTCTGTGTGTGGACGTATGTTTGGAAACTTTAACATTGTGTAATTGCTACATCAAACTTTTATTTCAAAAATTGAGACTGATTTTCCGTGAGATGGGCCCTTTGACATTAAAGCAGGAAACATGAAAACACTGATATTAAACCTATTAGATTAAACCCAAACATTTTAAACACATCACACTGTGTCTCTGTTGGTATAAGAGAGAAGAAAGCAGTCAGATTTTTACTGACCATTAAAGTTTATTTGAGTGGGTTGAGGTAGGAATTGTGAGGTCTGTTGTTCTTTGGTGTTCCTATATTATGCTGTATGACAAGCCACCGTGTTTTTATGCATTCATTTTACACATCATATTAAGCCAGAGAAATTGTTAATTAAGAGCACACAATTGTATGCAAAAGTTTTGGCACCCTAGTCAAATGGCTTGCTTTATGAAAAAGAAAGTAAAGAAATAGTTACTGTTTATTAAAATAAACATAAATGTAGCCTGTGCAAAAGTTATGGCACATTTAATATTTTATGTTACTTTTTTTAATTATGTTAAACTCGGCAAATAAATAGACATTGTGAACTAAAACTTGCAGAAAAATGTCATGTTTATGTTTGTTCTCTGTGGAGGATGTTTTGATATATTCACACTTAGTGGTTGGTGTAGTGTAGTGGGTAACACCTCTGCCTTCTACACTGTAGACAGGAGTTCAATGCCCAGCCCAGGCAAGCATTCTACACTATACCAATAAGTCCTTGGGCGAGATTGCTAACACTACCTTCGCCTACCTGTGTAAAAAATTATCAAATTGTAAGTCATTCTGGATAGGATTGTCTGTCAAATGCAGTAGTATGTGGGCATAACATGCAATTTAACCAATGGTGCATCAGTTAGCAACCATCAGTGATATGAAATTCATATGCATTAAGTTGAATGCTAACTATCCAGATGTGAAATGTTACTGTCTGATGCCAAAATTTTACTTTTTTTTTTCATTTTTTTCATTTAAAGTTTTTAAAAATCTCTGGTGAGAAATGGGGGTGGATGGGGGGCTGGCACAGATGTACACAGTAGTGATACAGTCTCTGTAGCTTGTTGCTGATTGGTGGAACTGAGGCTGTTACAATTTACCCCATGTTACAACCCTTCCCAGTGTCCAAAAATTGTTTAGTTGTGTTTATTCTAATGTTAGTGTTTTATGTTTGTTTGTTTAACAGATACATGTTTACTGTCCAGATAAAAGTCTACATATTTTCTCAGATGGTATTAGACTATTACATTATTGTATTACACATTTATAAAAAAAAATCTAAAATAGCTGATCCTGTTTTCTGAGCGTGAGCTGTTTTTGGGTGATGTTTGTTTTGGTTTTTTTTGTGGTTATTTTTTTATTATTCATAATAATTTGCTTACATCAATTTAAATATATACAGATTTGTTTATGAGATGTATTAGATATTACATTATATCATTTTTAATCATAATAATAATGTAATCATGACCGTGGCATTTGGGGATATTCATAGATTCAGTTCATGTTTTATTCAATCATTTTACAATTTAATTTGTTACTTATTCAGACTTTACAAACAAGGTTAAAATTTTGAATCAACCTTTCTTATTTCCTTTTTATGTCAGCAGTCTAACTGTCATTACGTATGCATCAATGTAGCTGTGTAATTACACATTGTTGAAGTTTTGTCACACTTTACCAAACATGACTTGTTTTTTTCTCTGTGGGTCTTTATGACTTGTCAGTCTAAGGTATTTCAAGACACTCTATATGTTAAAAAATAAAGCTAAAGCTAAAAACATACAGCCAAGGTTAAGCAATTCAAGCACCAAGAAGTGCATACAGCGTTCAGCGATGTCAGAAAGCAGACAATTAGTACAAATTCTCCAGGAAATGAGAGTGTTTGATGACAATGGAGAATTGTGATTAGTCAATCAAAGACTCAATTTGCTCTGGACTAACACTGCAGCATCGAACTGTATGACAACATTGGAAATCAATAGGTCCTATGGAATTTCATTAAGCTTTAGGATCTGCAATAAATAGGTTATGTAATTTGATGGATTGTGCAAAGAAAGTTATCAGCTGGGTCTCAGGTGCATGACAACACAGAGTGAAATACTCTGTAATTGGTAAAGTGGCACAATTGACTAGGTTCACCTTTACTACTCACTCAAAAAGGAAAGCTGTAAGGAATCTATCGCCTCAAGAATATCCATTCATGCTCCTGTCTCTCTGTGATTCTTCCTGACAGTGCTCTTGAAAGGAGGTGGTGATGAGGACAGTGGCAGCAGCGGGAGTGAGGAGACCCACGTCTGTGAGAAGTGCTGTGCTGAATTCTTCAAGTGGTCAGAGTTGCTGGAGCACCAGAGAAAGTGTACAGAGGAGCCCCCTGTGCTGATTGTGAAGGAGGACGAAGGATTCCTTGTTCCTCAGGGATCACCTCTGGAATCCATTGTAAGTGACCCTGCTGAAATGGAGAACATGGATCAGGAACTAGAATCGTCCGAGAAGGGACAGGAAACCCTCAGTGTTCCTGATGTAGCAGGAGCGGACGAGCCCATGGACACCAATGAACTTGTGGATAAATCAACAAATCCTAGCCCTCTTCAACCAGATCCCAGTGAGAGCACTACCCTTCCATCATCTTTATCCTCTTTAAGCGGCAACTATGACATTCCCAGCACAAATGTGACCTTGGAGATCCTCCATAGCACCAGGGTGGCTGTTGCCCAGTTTTCTCAGAACATCCCAGGTGATGGAGCTGGAGGGAAGGTGAGCTCAGTGGCAATACCCATGATTCTGGAACAGCTAATGGCGTTACAGAGGCAGCAGGTCCACCAGTTGCAACTAATCGAACAGATTCGCAATCAGGTTGCTGTAATGAATAGGCAACCTACACAAGCTGCACTAAACCCAGCCTCCAAAGGTCTACCCTCTGTCTCTTCCACTTACCCTTTTCAGGGAATGCCCCCTCCTCCTGTACTTCCTTTGTCCGGAGTCATGCCTTCCGCTGTGAATGGTCAGGCAGCTGTAACCCAGACATCCATACTTGAGAGTCCACCATTTCTGTCTTCACAGCCACTTGATGAACAACCTAATCCTAAAGGAACTGACAGTACCTCTGCTTCCTTAGCAAACCCAAATCCTCCGCTGTCAACCTATACTGGGGCATCTTCGCTGTTGCCCTCCTGTAATGGTGCTCTCTCCAGTTCTGGCCACACCCAACCTCTGAACTCTTCTGGCCCACTCTCAGTATGCCAGAGCAGTGTCCTCAATCCCTCTGCCAACCTTCCATTGCTACCTCAAAGCCCTCCTAGTGGAGTAATCTTCCCCAACCCACTTGCCAGCATTGCAGCTACTACCAATGCACTAGACCCACTTGCTGCTATGATGAAGCATCGCAAGGCTAAAATGCCCAGTGTCTCTATATTTGACACCAAGCCCAGCTCTGATGACCCTTTCTTCAAGCACAAATGCAGGTTCTGTGCCAAGGTGTTTGGCAGTGACAGTGCCTTGCAGATCCACCTGCGTTCTCACACAGGTGAGAGACCTTTTAAATGCAACATATGTGGCAACCGTTTCTCCACCAAGGGTAACCTGAAAGTTCACTTCCAACGGCACAAGGATAAATACCCTCATGTTCAGATGAACCCATACCCAGTGCCAGAGTATCTTGACAATATTCCGACCAGCTCTGGCATTCCCTACGGAATGTCTTTTCCTCCAGAGAAACCTGGGTCAGCATGGTTAGACAGTAAGCCTGTTCTACCAACGTTACCTGCTACAGTGGGGCTACAGCTGCCCCCCACAGTTGCAAGTGTGGAAAACTTTGGTGATTCTTTTAGTAAAGCACTCTCAGGAAGATCTCCTCAAAGGCCCTCATCTGCCAGGAATGAAAGCGCACCTTTGTCTCCGAATGCTACTGGTACTGAACCACTTACGCAGTCTGACAATGAACCAGATATACTTAAGATAACAGCACCCACCCCACAGTCAAGCATGGAAGGAAAGACTGTGCCAGAAGAATTTCACCTGCCCACAAATTGTACAACCAGACAAGCAGAAAATTTACATCAGTCCAACACTGAAAATCCCAACACTCCTCTAAAATCAATGTCAACTGGGATACCTGCAAGAGGGGGTACACCAGACTCCACTGACTTTGTCACCTCAGTGATGAAATCTTCTACTCCTCCTCTGATTTCAGACAGGTTTCCATTTGGAGGAGTTCTAGACTCCATGCAGACATCAGAGACGTCAAAGCTCCAACAGCTTGTAGAGAACATTGACAAAAAGATGATGGATCCTAATCAGTGTGTGATCTGCCACCGTGTTCTCAGCTGTCAGAGTGCACTGAAGATGCATTATCGCATCCACACTGGAGAGAGGCCCTTCAAATGTAAGGTTTGTGGTCGTGCCTTCACCACAAAGGGGAACCTGAAGACTCACTTTGGTGTGCACCGTGCAAAACCTCCTCTTCAGGTTCAGCACTCCTGTCCAATTTGTCAGAAGAAGTTCACCAATGCTGTCGTGCTGCAGCAGCACATTCGCATGCACATGGGTGGCCAGATTCCCAACAATCTCCCAGCTCTGCCAACAGACGTTATCCAGGAAAAAGAAATGGACTTGACCTTTGACGAGAAGAGTTTTGACAACATGAATTACGAGGACGATGGCCTTGATGATATTTCATGTGAAGAGGAAGGGGACATTTTAGAAAACGGTGAAAACCCCCTTAACTCTTTCTCAGACAGCTCATCACCGCTTTCACCAGTACCTCCTGCTGTAACCGAGTTTAAAATGTCAGTCGGTGAGTCAACAGTCAGTCTCAACCATTTAACTGGACACAGGTCAGCAATGAGTGGCCTTTTGGACAACACTCATCCTGCTAATGGCTCACCTTCCAAAGGAGACTTTGAGAATCAGAGTCCTCTCATGCCAGAGGCAGCCAGCTTCATTCATAGACCTCTCTCTCCAGCAAAAGGCCAGCCTGAGGGACATCATGATGATCCAGCTTTGCTGAACATCACTTCGCATAACCAAGAGAAGGCTGCTACCATTAAATGTGAATTGTTAGATTCCCCAGCCTCAAACGGGGTGAATGGAGCTGTCCTCGATCAGATCAAGTCTTCAGTCAAGAAAGAGAACATTTACAATTTGCAGTGTTTTAGCAAGGAGCATGGTAAGATGGTGTTTTCTTTGTGGCTATGTGTGGTACAGTTGTGCATATTTATTTTGAGAAACAGCTGGACACAAATTCTAACGTGGAAAAAAGGACCCTTTATGCAGCATTCAGGCCTAAAACTAGAGTTTAACATGCTATTTGTCATGTTATACAGAATTCCCTAGTACATACATCCTTCAGCCTGATTGTTTTGACAGAATTCACAATTTAAACTAGTTTTTGTTTCTGTGATGTCAACCAATCCTAGCCAAGGCTAGCCTAGCCACTGATCTATAGGCTAATAAAACAGAACCAAGCTAGCATCAGTGTAACTCCTACTTGGATGTTGAACAAAATCGGAAAGAAAACAGCAATTTTCTCTTTATTCATAACAAAATGGACAGATACACGTTTATTTACCTTTTCAGCCAAAGTAAAGAAGCCAAACTGAGGGAAGGTGTTCAGGTAGCCAGCTACCTTGCTAATGTTAGCTTTTAGCTAGTTGTCTTTGTCATCTCATGAGGTATTTCTGTTCTTCTTTCTATTGTAATGATGATCTGAAGACAGTTACCACAGTCCTATGGCTGCAACGAGTTATCTTGCATCCTTCTGAATTCTCCACCTAACAAAAAAATTAAAAATGCGTTTCAAAAACAGCCCAAGCGAAAGAAAAAAACACCCAGCAGTAGTTTTTCAAAGGTTCCTCACTCCTTCAAGATGTGTCAGCAGAAGGGTGTTTTCCTACATGTTAAAGTGTCTCTCTCCAGGGGCTACACCAAGTAGGCATGTTTACGATAGATGCAACGATGGTTACATTCCTTAATTTGGCCGAGTGTCCCTTTAAAGCTAACATTTATCATTCTTTACATCAGTCAGATCCATTGCTTTGTTTTTGGACAATGTTGCTGAGAAATATGATACTTAACGCCGTATATACTTCATCTCTGCTTTCTCAGGAGCAACCCAGCGGTCTCCTGACTTGGATTTTAACAGCATACGGACCTCTGTCAAAATGGAGCTGGAAGGCTTGAGTAGGCCGTACATTGTGAAAGAAGGGCCTTATCCTCCATTTGGATCCATCCAGTCTTCACCTTCCCCGTCTGAAGCAACAATCCCGGGCATCACTTCGCTGCTTGGAACCCCACCACCTCGACGAACCCCCAAACAACACAACTGTAACGTGTGCGGGAAGAACTTCTCTTCAGCGAGCGCCCTGCAGATCCACGAGCGCACACACACCGGTGAAAAGCCTTTTGCTTGCACCATTTGTGGTCGAGCTTTCACAACAAAGGGCAACCTCAAGGTCAGAAAACTCTTAATGAAGCAAACTGTTCTCCAAGGAATGTGAACAGAGTAATACAGTTGGTTATGTTAGTTTAAAGGGCCCATATTTTACGTTTTTCTTAAACTTTATTTACTTTCCAGAAATTATTTTTACATGATCATTTTATAATTTATCCTGAACTCTTAGCATTAAACAGGTTGTTCCTGTTACTGATGTATGTAAATGACCTTAATTCTGATTAGCTGCCCAGTGCCTCTGTGGTGTGCAGATAATTTATATCACTCACCGTTATGTGCATTAAAGGGCCCATATCATGGAAAACTGAAACAAAATATCTTGATGTAGAGTGTAAACATTGTCAACGTTTCAAAACTTACCAGTCCGTACAGTCCAAAGTCACAAAAACCACAGTTATATAAATTTAAGCTTACAGCAGTTTAGCTCCGCCCATTCATGTTGATGTTATAAAGAGTGTTTCAGCACAGACCACATTTTGAATGAGGCACAGCCCATCACAAGAAAGCTCAATTACATACGTCAGTCTTAAAGACACGCTAACAAAAAAATAGTTAAATTCTAATTTTGTTAAATTCTATATTCTAATTAGGTAGCTAAGTGAGGTTATAAAATGGTCATATCAAAATAAATCAGGACTGTTTTTGGTACATAAAACACAACCATAATAAGTGAACTTAAGAGGAAAAAATAAAGGAGAAAGAAAGGAAATGTAGCACATGGTCCTTTACTGTAAAAACATCCCTTAGCCTCAAATATTTGTGAAGATTATGAATGAATCCCAAACAGCTCCCTATGTAGTGTGTTACATCATGAAATAAAGGCAGGAAGTAGGTCATGAAATAATGGCGTCTGCGCCCAAAGCAAAACACTGAGATAGTGAAATGAACATATATTTCTATTAATATATGTTATATATGACTATGTATTACAAGCATAATGTATACATACATATATACATATTTACAGGATGCTTTCTGTTGGTAGGTATCAGTTCCAAATCTTAACCCCTGATTTTACCCTTGTAAAAATAACACTTTTTTTTGTTTTGTTTTGTTTTTCAATTATATTTTGTTACATTTATTTCCTTTAAAGTTAACTTTAAAGACTTAGATCTATCATGGGTTTAACTTTTAAATAAAAAACTTTAATTAGCAAAATGCTCTCCCACATTTTCATGTCACTACCGAAACACAGAGTTTTAGTCTGTGGGTGGAGCCTTATTTTAGCCACACCCCTGCACTTTAGAGCAGAAAGTGAGGCTGTATCCCTGTCCCTCATGACCACATGGTGAGCAGGTAGATCCCACCGTTTTGAAGCAAATGTGTCCCAAAGTCTGAAAATCAGTGTGAAACATAAAGAATTGTCACTATTGAAACACATTTTCTGCAGTTATGTAAACTTTTTTGTGTTTTATTTAAAAATATTATGATTTTATGTGTGTTCCGTTGTTCAAAGCTGTGTTTGCTGGTCATGTACTGGTTCAAATTCTGTTCTGCTAAAAATGTCACTACCGAAACAGTCACTATTGAAACATATGGTAAAGTTTTGGTAGTGTTATGATTGTTTCAGTAGTGACAAAATAGATTGTTTAGTCACTTATTATAATAAAATTAGCATAATTAAGGTATAGGGTCACTCAAAGCAAAAGGATTTTAGTCTAAAGTCCAAGTCAGCTAAAAGTCTAAAAGAAAACGATGTTTTCAACTCTGACTCTGAACCAGTTCGGTAGAATGATCCACAAAGTGAGCAGGGAACCATTTGAGGTTCTGCCCATGTCTTATGTCTTCTGTTCTTGTCCTCCTGCAGGTGCACATGGGCACCCACATGTGGAATAACACTCCTGCGCGCAGAGGCAGGCGTCTGTCTGTGGAAAACCCGCTGGCTCTTCTGGGAGGCGAGGCTCTAAAATTCAACGAAGTGTTTCAGAAGGACCTGGCAGTGAGGGCCATGAACGTGGATCAGAACTTCTGGAGTCGATACGCTGCAGCCATTAGCAGTGGCTTAGCCATGAAGAACAATGAAATTTCCGTCATTCAGAACGGTGGGGTACCTCAGCTTCCTGCCATGACCGTGGCTATGGACAAGTCCAGCACAGGCAGCAGCTCACCAATCACAACCCTGGGAAAAACGAGCGTAGATCTCGGGACCGGACGGCACTTTTCCATGTTGATTGATGACAATAAAGAGATTAGGATCAATTAACGTTAAAAAAGAGGACAGGAATATTCTTATATGCAAAGATGGACAATAAAGTGGACTCTACAGTATGGACTTCAGGGGGAATTCCACCCATTTTTCAAAATTTCTTAGTAATTCGATCGTTAAAATGTAAACAAAGTCATTCAGAGTGGTTTGATGAGAAATGGTTCATTGCAGAGAAACGTAATGACTCAGATTTCTTTACAGTAGTGGTGATAGGAACCAGGGGTCGCCATGACTACAACACAGGTATGGGTCATTCTACAGAAACGTCCACTTTTGTATCTCTCCATAGGTGTCACTGGTGTTACCAGTCCTCATTGGTGTTACACATATGAAACGTAACGCCAGAGACATTTTAATGAAAAATGCATTTTACAAAACGGCTGCTACGGAGCATCAGACCACATGTTGTCAGTCATGGAATATCCACTAAAATATGTAATTTGATCCATTTGTATTCTATTTTGTCACAGTTACCTCAGAATAAAGTCGGTCACACCAGTGACTTCAGCTAAAAGCTTCATATGAAATCAGGAGTTATATGAGAAAATCTCTGATAACTGAAAGACACAGTGGACTCACCATGTGCTTTTCTTCATAGATCCTCAGAAAACAGGTAAAAGGAAGTCGAGTGATGTCATCAGTGTGATTTTTATTTCAAAATAAGAGATTTTTGTTATGGAGTAACACCAGTGACACGACTCCTGGGGACAACAATTTTCTTTATATATTTTATAATATTTATTTGGCATTTGTTTTCTTTATATCGTTTAATTCATATATTCCATAGTCATGTATTGATTATTGTAGTTAAAATTGCAAAAAAGAACATTTTTTCTTCAAAATATGGCCCTCACCCTTTCCGAGCTCTTCTGTGGTGCTTGGAATTCTAGATAATTAATTTAAAAACCTATATTGCTAAACTGATGGCTTAAGAAGGTGTTATTGTTAAAATAACATATAATTTTATCTGAAAATATGAAAAAATTGTAACCCTAACATGTTTTTTAAGTGTAATATATCTGTAACGTGTCTTCTGAGTTTTATAGGGAATGTTGATGATGGTAAAATCGTGGAAAATCTAAAAGATGTCTTAGGTGATTATTTTGCCTCACAGTGCCCGACGCTCTACCCTGAATGGATTTTAGAAATATGTTGCAGAAAGCTTATGTCAGAAGTATTGCAAAACAATGTGGCATCAGGCAGTGTCTTCATAACCATTTCATCTAATAGCTTTCTGTAAGGTTACTGTTTAAGGCATTAAACTCCTCAGACGTCTGGTTCCTATCACCGCCACTGTGAATGATTCTGTCTTTCCTAGAACTGAGCATTTAAAATCAAACCACTCTGAATGCCTTTGTTTACATTTTAACTATTAAAATATGCAGAAATTCTGAAAAAAAGAGGATTCTTCTCAAATATGGACAGATGTTTTTTGAACTGTTTCAAACTTTAGGACGATCAATCTCATTTTTCCTTGTCCTTATGCTTGTTTTCAGAGAAACTAAAGGTACACTTGATTTCATTTCCCTCAAAAAAGCTGACAAAACACAATTGCAGGAAGATAGGAGGACAACCAGGTTACCAGCAGTAACGTAGACTGCAACTAGCATGTAGTACCTTTGATTTAAACTTTGTATCCAATACAGTTTTAGGCAAGGTAGTAGATTTTATATGTGAAGGAAAATCTAAATCAAATTATTCTCACAATATGTTTTTTTTTTATCTAGTTATCTCTGAAAGTAAAGTGTTGTGTTCATTATGTCCAAATCTTAAAGCTATTCTATGTGATTTCATGACAATAAAAGAGGTCCTGTTCTAAGACTGAAGGAAAAGGTTGTTGCTAAGCAAAGTTACCCCACACAAACAGAAGAACACATTACGGAAAGGATTTTGAATATATTACAGAATATCTATTTGCATTGTTGACAAGCAATCAAATAAAAACACTCAACTGTGTCCATTTGACATTGGGTTTGCTGTAATTATTATTATAGATATCAGAAATCATTATGGACATTGCTTCAGAAAATGAAACCTAATGGGTGTATAACAACATGCTGCACCTCAATAGGCTAATGTGAGAGTCCATAGGGGTCCTGACCACTGAAGAACAGGGTAAAAGGGGGCAAACAAAGTATGCAGAGAAACAGATGGACTACAGTCTGTAACTGTAGAACTACAAAGTTTACCTATATAGTAAGTGGAGCTGATAAAATGGACAATGAGCGTAGAAACAAGGAGGTGGTCATAATGTTATGCCTGATCAGTGTAGATAAAGTATCTCCACAGCATTTCTTTAAAGGTGAATTCAGGGTCATTCAGAGTGGTTTGGTGTGAAATGGTTGATTGTAGAGACTCAGATTTCTTTACAGTGGTGGTGATAGGAACCAGGGGTCGCCATGACTACAACACAGATATAGCCATTTTATTCTCTATCCATCAGTGAACCTACACGTGTCTTCTGAGCTTTATATGTAATGTTGATGGTAATGTAAACTAATTGGAAATTTTCCCCCAAAACATCATGCATATACAGTCGTATGCAAAAGTTTGAACACCCTCTGGTCAAATCATTATTTTCTTTATTTTCTAAGTGAAGATAAGCTAACACATCATCTACAGGGAACATTTAAATAAGGCATTTGTCTGCACATTTTAGTTCACTAGTTCTATTTTTATTTTTTTTTATTTTGTTTAAATAAAACCATCAAATATAAAATGTGACTTTTGCACAATCCACATTTTATATCTTTTTCCCCCAATTTGTTGAATTCAGCAATTGTGTATTAAATTGCGCAGAACTGTGTTCTCTGTAGTGGATGTGTTAGCTTTTCTTTGAGGTTTTTATGTAATGCTGCTGATGATAAAATAGCAAAAATTGTTTCAGCACTGATTTTTCTGTCTGTTCTAACCAATCAAAACAAAATATCATGATGCATATCATGTACCGTGAAATTATCTTCAAGTATTGTGATGTTATGTTATTGTCATCATTCATCCTTTACATTGTTTTCCACAAAATTCCTCCACACTTTTAAAAAAGATGGTTCTGCAGAGTTCTTTAGTAAAGAAAATGGTTCTGTATAGAACCATGAACACTCAAAGAACCCTTTGCATGTTTAAAGGGTTCTTTGCATTATGAAAGATGAAACGTTCTTCAGACTGATGGAGAATGTGCTGTAGATGGTTCTCTAGAACCTTTTTGAAAAATGGTTCTATACAGCACCCAAAAGGGTTCTTCTATTACTTTGGTGTCAAGCTTGTAACAGTAGAAAAACCCTTTTGCGTGCTATATAGAACTTGTCAAAAACAATTCTGCATAGAACCGTCTATAGCACATTCATGCACACTGTCCATCAATTTGAAGAACCCTTTGTTCATGGTTCTACATAGAACCATTTCTTTACTAAAGAACCTTTGAGTTAACATCTTTTTAAGAGTGTATAACAGCAAAAAATGCACTCTTTAAATAAATCAGCAACATACTCTGCTAAATGCAAGTGTCAGCAGGAGGGGTATAAAGCCCCCCAGCACTGGATTGAGCAGTTGAGCTGTGTTCTCTGCAGTGATGGAGCTCCATCTAATACCTTTGGGATGAGCTGGAGTGATTCAGAACTGACCATCCAACATCAGTACCTGACCTCACTAATGCTCAATCAAATCCTCACAGCAATGTTCCAACATCTAGTGTAAGGCCTTCCTGGGCAAGTAGAGGCTGTTACTGCAGCAAAGGGGGACCAACTCCCTGTTAATACCCTTCATTACAGAAGAAACACTGGGTGATTTGACGAGTGATTCCACGACTGTGGTGCCAATTATTAAAGATTAAATTATTTTTTTTTAACATTGACTCAAAATAATCTCTCATCTCAGAAACAATTAGGTTTCCTTGCTAACTAACAGCTTAAATGAATTACATGTTGAAAAAGTAACAGGGTTTGGTTTTTAGCATAGAATTAGCGAATACTTAAAATGTGGTTAACTAGCATCTTTTCAGATAGAACAAAAAGGCCATTTTAATGATGAATTTTATTTTTTACAATTAATAATTTACTTTGAATCTATGATGTGGTTAACAGTGTTGAACTTTCAAAGTGATCCAACCGGTCAATGTCACAGTGTGAACATAATGCAACTTTCTGAACATGTGAGTTGTGGAATATTCCAGATATTAATAGAAATGAATGTGTTCAGGAAACAGGGTGGACTGAGTGTTGTAGAGTATATGCAAAAAAAAAAATATATATATATATATATGTGTGCGTGTATATATATATATATATATATATATATATATATATGCATAGATATATATATATATATATATATATATATATATATATATATATATATATATATGTATATTGCTGTTGTCGGAATAAAACATCGTATCTCCACTTTTTTTTTTTTTGCTGTTTTTCAGTTTTGTACATAATTTGAAAATGCCTGTTGCCCTTTACATTGTGTAAAATTTCATTATGAATGGACCAAAAGAAAAGGCCCAAAAAAGTCTTGGAAATAAGTCTGGTTCCATTGATTTACATTAGAAGTAAAGTAGGTTTTTTCCTTCTCCTGTAGTTACCAAGTTACCATTTTGGGGATACGAGGTTTTCTTCTGACAATAGTGATATGCGTACACACACATATTTATATATATATATATATATATATATATATATATATATATATATATAAACATACATATAAACCTCTAATAGATGACTCAGGAAGTAAGTGTAAGCTCTTAAATGAATTCAAACATTTATGTAAAAACAAAAACATTTTTAAAGCATTTTGAAGACTATATTTCAAAGACGTGTATTATAGTCGGCTAGAACAGGCAGAAATGTGTTAAGTAAGTTCAGAACCAAAAATATCCAGCTAACAGCGTCATGTGGGCAGCATCCTGTGACCACTGATGAAGGACTAGAGGATGACCAACACAAACTGTGCAGCAGCAGATGAGCTATCGTCTCTGACTTTACATCTACAAGGTGGACTAACAAGGTAGGAGTGTCTAATAGAGTGGACAGTGAGTGGACAGTGTGTGTAAAAACCCCAGCAGCACTGCTGTGTCTGATCCACTCGTAACACACACTAACACACCACCACCACGCCAGTGTCACTGCATTGAAAATGACCCGCCACCCAAATAATACCTGCTCTGTGAGGGTCCGTGGGGGTCCTGACCATTGAATAACAGGGTGAAAGGGGGCTAACAAAGTATGCAGAGAAACAGATGGACTACAGTCTGTAATTGTAGAACTACAAAGTGCTCCTATATAGTAAGGGGATCAGATAATATGGATAATGAGTGTATAAACGAGGAGCTTTTAATGTTGTGGCTGATCGGTGTCTATTTTTTTTCTCCACTGACAGAAACGGCACCTTCGCGTGACGTCATCTTGTACACATTGCATTGCATTGCAGCCAAGATGGCTGACAGCATCCCTCTGAATCCAGTCCGGAAGAATTCAAAGAAAGCCGCTTATTACAATGCTGGCAGGCCTGTCAGGTTAGACCACAACATTTTCTGGAATGCGGAAACATGTTTTCGATGATCCGTTCGGGCTGTAGTGGCTTAAAAATGTTCTTTTGCCGCCGCCGAAGCCCGTATTTCTCGCTAGGCGGCTGAGCTAGCGCCGTTGCTAGCTAACCTAGCTTTCTCTGTGCTCTGTCTTCTTAATTTCAGCTGTCAGTAAAATTTTCGCCCAATTTTATATTAAACAGCCCGTCAGATGTACGTTAGATACATTCAACACTATATTTAGCTGCGGTAACTCCTGTATAAGTTAGTTGTTAAGAGGCTGAAGTTGAACTTGTTCGAATTCCCCGTTCCACCTTAAATGGTTCAACCGTTACGTTCTGTTACTCGAAGTGCCTGAATGTAACGGCGGCACCATTTAAGGTGGAACGGAAAATTCGAACAAGAAGCCAGCTTCAGCTTCGTCTTGTTGATGTTTTATTGAGTGTCACATGAGTTGTTAGTCATCATTACCAGCGCTGTCACTCACCAGCTGTACAGTTCAGTTTTTTCCCCTTTAAGTGCTCCAGCCGAACAAAAATAACAGGACGACGTGTTTAAACTTCATTTAATGTGTTCAACACGATGATATTGGAGACGATGGAGAAATTGGTGGATCATATGATTGACTAACTTTTGTGTAGTAGTCATAGTTCATTTATCTTTCCACTTTTCTGCTTACAGGCCTCCTGTATTTGTGGAACTGGTGGCTGCGTTTCTGAGCTAGGCACACCTTTAAAGAGAAACAGTTGATGCTGGGTTCAGATTCGGGTTCAGATTCAGGTTCATTTCTCTGTGTTGTCTGTCCTCTTGTTGCTGCAGGAAGAGCTGTCTGATGCTGATCATGCTAAAAGGGGAATTCCACCAATTTTTCAAAATTTCTGCAGAGTTCCATCCGTCGTTCAGAGATGTTTTGATGTAAAATGGTTTGTTGTAGAGAAACCTACAGACTCTGATGTCTTTACAGTGGTGGTGATAGGAACCAGGGGTCACAACGTCTACAGCACAAATGTAGCCATTTTATTTTATCATCCAAAACCACCAGTGAACCTAGATGTGTCTTTTAAAGTTTTATATGCAGTGTTAATGATGGCATAATGGTGGGAAATCTGAAAAAATAAATAAATAAATAAATATATATATATATATATATATGTATATGTATGTTTCTGGGGCTATTTTGCCTTACAATGCCCTGCATGTACCCCTCTGCAGTGAGTGGATTAAAATGGAATAAGAAGACGTTTTAGGCTAAAACCTTATCACAACACTATCTTAAAACAATGTCTCAGACATCAGGCAGCATATTCATAACCATTTTGTTTAATATTGACCAGGATATATTTTGGTTTTTTTCTTCTGAATTTACATGACCAAATCGTAAGGCAAATTATTCGGTAACTGCGTGAAATAAATGTACATTTTTATTTTATTGATGTAAAAGCTCCCCTCAAATTAACAGAACATGTGTTTTATGATCACACATATTGGTATATGCTTACAATTTACTGCTGAAAGCCAAAAATCTTAGACGCTCTTTGTATTATTTTATAAAAATTGTTTTTACAGAGCAGATCACTGAAGAGACGCCATCTGTTTATAGTTTATAGCCCAAATTTGTGAAAAAATGGGTCGACTTTCAGTAGAAAAAAAAGTTGTGAGTTCAGCTTCTTTTATTATAAGGGTTTAAAATTACATCACCCAGCTATTTGACTGGAAAGAAGACAGTTACAGCTCTCATACGACCCCCACCTTTTGAATGTAGCTTATGAAATACGAAAGTTATGAAGAATATGACGAAGTGCGTTTTGGAACCACCAGTGGTCCCAAGGAGTTGAAGAGGTTAATAAACTTGTTTGTAAGGGAGCTTTTAGAGGAATTTAACTCTTCAGACATTTGGTTCCTATCACCACCACTGTGAACAATTCTGGCGTTGTTAGGGAAACTTACTGAGGCACCAAAATGTAACTGTTGCACCATTTAAGGTGGAACGGGAAGTTCAAACAAGAAGCCAACTTCAGCTTCGTCTTGTTGATGGTTCATAAAGAGTGTCAGTTGCGTTGTTAGTCATCAGTACTAATGTTGTGGCTTACCAGTCATTAAGTTTTCTACCGTAAAGTACTCCATCCGAACAAAAATAACAGGACGTCTTCTCTGAACCTCATTTAAATTGTTCAGTGCAGTCATATAGCAGACGATGGAGAAATTGGTGGATCATATAATTAGTTAATTCACTAACTTTTGTGTAGTGCCTAGTAGTCATAGTTTATTCACGCTTCCGCTTTTCTGCTTACAGGCCTCCTTTAGTTGTGGGACAGGTGGCTGCATTTCTAAGATAGGTGCAACTAAGATAGGAACTGAGGAACAGTTGATGCTGAGTTCAGGTTCATTTCCATCTGTTGTCTCTCGTCTTGCTACTGCAGGCAGAGCTGTCTGATGGTGATCATGCTGAGCTTAAGCCGTAGGCATATAGCTAGTCATTATGTATCTGGAAGGCTGGGATTGTTCCTTATAGGATTGTAGCCTAATCTGTAGTGCTCCATCTGCTATGTCATTAATGGTCACAGTTAGGTCTCTCACAATTATTATATGATCGCCTAATCACAATTATTTGAGACAGTTGTGATTATTTGAGATGATGGCAATTATTTAGGCTGACTACAATTACTTTCTATTAGATTTTGCAATAACATTAAGCTGCAACAAACATAAATGAATTGCATTTGGTGGATTAAGGCAAATAAATAGAAGAAAGCAATAAATGCATTCATTGAGACACAACATGACAGTTCCAACCTCTTGGTGCTCTAAGTTCAACACAATAGTAATCTTTGTTTATTTGTTAGCTATCTAGCTGATTTTAATGTTTTTGTCATGCATTCTATGAGAGTTCTATTATAATAACAATGAATAATAATATTAATTATGATTATAAAATTAATAATCATTAATCGCAATTATTAAATTGACAATTGTTAGCTAAATATTCATGATTGTGACAGCCCTAGTAACAGAGGTTTTCTTTTGCACTCATTTTTTCTTTATGGTTGACTTTATAAAGATCTGTTAACAGTACTTGGTGCAGGGTCGGACATTTTGTCTGACCTGTGTTGGGGTGATAGCCATCATACTGTATGTATGTACTATTGTAAATGTACAACTAGGTAAACAAAATATGCGTACAACATTAAAATGTCAATATTAAAACATATATTACTCAATATTAAACACAATATTGAAAATTTCTGATAAAATCCGTAATAATGTCATTTTCTGCTAAGTATTCAGTTATAAAGATTACATTTGATTGCCCATTGCAATGACTTTTGCCATTGTATCATTCTTAGTCTGATTTGTATGTTTCTTTTACATACAGTGGTACTTGGAAGTTTGTGAACCCTTTAGTATTTTCTATATTTCTGCATAGATTTGACCTAAATCTTCATCAGATTTTCACACTAAAAAAAAAAATAGTGTCCTAATAGTAGATAAAAAGAACCAAATTAAACAAATGAGACAAAAATATTAGACTTTTATTTCATTTATTTATTGAGAAAAATGATCCAATATTACAGATTTGTGCATGGCAAAATTATGTGAACCTTTAGGGTTGGCAGATAATTTAAAGGTGAAATTAGAGTCAGGTGTTTTCACTTGAAGCTTTCAAGCACCGCCGTACCTCAATAATGAAAGATGCAGTGATAAATGAGCAAAATATGCAAAATAAAATGGCTGTTAATAACATTTATAGTGAAAGTCAACAAATGATAGTAGTACAGTAAATGTATATTGAAAATGACTGCATTTGAAACATACAGGCAGAGCAGGTTAGTACTTCTCTCTTTTTATCTTCACTGACTATAGCTGAGCCAAACAAGAGTTTTAAAATGAATGAGAATGAGAGCAAATATCTGTCAGATGTCGGTAATAGACAGAAACACATTCCCGTATGAGGGTCTGCTTCAGACAGCAGGCTTTTGCTCTGCTTCAAATGTGGATGCTTTTAGCTCAGACAGATGACAGTCGTGTAACGTTGACACAGATTAACTGGGAGATGAAATTGGAGAGAAGTTCCCTGTTAGGTAGTAACTTTGCCATGAAATGTTTTAAGCCATTTTTGTAGGGTGAGAGTTTTTAGTTGAGGACATTTCTGCATCCGCGATGAAAACACGAGAATAATAAGGATTTTTTTTTTTGCCGTTTGGCCTAAACCACCACTTTTGGTGCTAATATGCTGTCAGTGTAAACAACTTTAAAAGTCTAGTTTTTATTTGCTTGATCAGAATTGAGACCTCAGTCACAAACTAATGCTGTTCATGTCAGATTGAACTGAATGCTTGGCGAAGTTAAGGTGGCACTGAGGATCAGTGGAGTTAAACAGTTTAGCTACAGTTTGAGTGTGGAATAACTCAGCTTAGTGAAACATAGGCTAACATTTGACACTGAGTTAAGTTATAATAACCTTTGTATTTGTTTTCGTATGATTATTGTGCTTTTTCGACTGTTCCTCATTGCTCATGTTAGCTGGCTAGTTTCTCTCGCCCTCTGCAGCTTTACTTCCAACACAACTGAGCTGGGTTTATCCAGGTTTGCTGGCAGATAGAAGCACTTCTGTACCTAACAGTGGGCAGTAAATAGTTATTGTGCTAAATTGCATCACAATACTCTTGTCTCACCTTATGATGGGCATGGCCGGGATTTCTAGAGCATTATACAGCAGTTAGTTCTGGCCACGCAAGCTGATTGGTTGAGAAGCGTTCTAACCGTGCTGTTATTTCGCCATAACATCACGTGTTTTTCACAAACACTGTATCGCGCCGTTGCTGTAGGA
Organism: Colossoma macropomum; assembly: GCF_904425465.1. NCBI lineage: Eukaryota > Metazoa > Chordata > Actinopteri > Characiformes > Serrasalmidae > Colossoma > Colossoma macropomum. The sequence continues at coordinate 47,447,794 of NW_023494787.1, forward strand.
GACGCTCAAGCCATTTGAACATTTTTACTTTGCCACAAACAGAAAATGGACACTTTTAAGATCGCATTTGACCGACAGCCGATTTGGTCAGACTCTGAAGATGAGACGACACTAAATTCCCAAACTGTCGTCACCACTGAGCAGCTTTTCAGTCGGCAGCTGTGACAGAAGAACAGCTAAACAACCTGGAATCAGCCAGAAATGAACCCAACACCATTCGCCAAACTAAATGGGCTGTAAGATGCTTTACAGACTGGCTGGAACAAAACAACATTAATATTCCATCCATCCATCCATTATCTAAACCGCTTATCCTCCTGGGTCGCGGTGGGGTGCTGGAGCCTATCCCAGCTGTCATTGGGCGGAAGGCAGGATATACCCTGGACAGTCCATCGCAGGGCAGACAGACGTACACATTCACACACTCACTCACACCTAGGGGCAATTCAGCATGTCCAGTTGGCCTGACTGCATGTTTTTGGACTGTGGGAGGAAACCGGAGTACTCGGAGGAAACCCACGCAGACACGGGGAGAACAGGCAAACTCCACACAGAAATGACCCTGGTCACCCGGCCGGGAATCGAACCCAGGCCCTTCTTGCTGTGAGGCGACAGCGCTACCCACTGCGCCACCGTGCCGCCCAACATTAATATTGATCTGGCAAAAATTGACAAAACTGAGCTAAACTTGATATTGTGGCAGTTTTATGGCTCAGTCTGATTTGGTCAGACTCTGAAGATCAGACTACACGTTTGGCGAATGGTATTCGGTTCATTTCTGGCTAATTCCAGGTTGTTTAGCTGCTCTTCTGTCACAGCTGCCGACTGAAAAGCTGCTCAGTGGTGATGACAGTTTGGGAATTTAGTGTAAGGAGCTGGAGAACGAACTGCCAGCTGTGCAGCGAGTGGGCGGAGCTCGTTACTCTGACGTAGCACCAAGCTGCTCGTTAAGGAACTATAATTTGGCGGAAGAAACTGCGAACATTACAACATACTAAACGCTGCGTTCACGGCCCAGTTTATTAATTTATTACTTTATTTATTTAACTGTTGTATAAAAGCAATAGAACACTCAAGGTTGTGATGATGTATGGCACTCGACCAAATAATAGCCGTGAAGTTACTTCACGATAACACACTCCCTCTCGTGTTCTGTTGCTTAACTGAACTGCATGGGTCATAAAAAGACAGATATGGGTCTAGAGAGCCTGTAAACAGCAACAACATACACAAACTTCATATCAAGTAGCTGATTGGATGTCAGCCCATTATGGCATCATCTTCAAATTAATGCTATGAAAAAATAAATAATGCTATGAAAATTTAAAATAATCATTGTACTCAGTGATTCACTGTGCGTCTGTGAACTGTGTACCGTGCCTTTAAGTATTGTGATGTTATGGTAAATGTCATATTGCCCACCCTTAGCTGTACCTGATTTTGCGCTTCGATAGCAGCCAGGATTTTCCTGCTTTGACCTGAAAGGCGTAGTGTGAAGAAACATGCTTTTAGAAAGAGACTGCTGTAAATTGTGATTGTTTGCAGTTCATTATAGAAACAGATAGGCTTATAACAACTAGTGTAGCAGTTAAAGCAGATATACATCATCTCCTTTAGCTGTTGGACATTAATAGAGTGTTTCATTTTGTTTCATTTGCAGTGAAATTACAGCACACATGTGGTAGGTGCCTGTTTGTCACTATGTGTGTGTGTGTGTGTGTGTGTGTGTGTGTGTGTGTGTGTGTGTATTTTACCTATTTTTACTTTTAACTTGGACCCTATACTTTATTATGTTTCTTTTATTAAAACTAATGAATAAGAATTCCATTTTGTCACTACTAAAAAAATTATGAAACTACCAAAACCAAATGTTTCAGTAGTGATTGTTTCAGTACTGCAAATTTTAGCTCATTTTGAGTAGAACTCAGAAACGCTAGCAAGTACATGGCTAGCAAACACAGCTTTGAACACCTGTGCACACATAAAATGGTCATATTTTTATTTAAATACAAAAAATACTGTGTTTCAATAGTGACAATTCATAATGTTCCACACTGATTTTCAGACTTTGAGACACATTTGCTTCAAAACAGTGGGATCTACCTGCTCACCATGTGGTCATGAGGGACAGGGATACAGCCTCACTTTCTGCTCTAAAATGCAGGGGTGTGGCTAAAATAAGGCTCCACCCACAGACTAAAACTCTGTGTTTCAGTAGTGACATGAAAATGTGGGAGAGCATTTTGCTAATTAAAGTTTTTAATTTAAAAGTTAAACCCATGATAGATCTAAGTCTTTAAAGTTCACTTTAAAGGAAATAAATGTAACAAAATATAATTGAAAAACAAAACAAAACAAAAAATGTGTTATTTTTACAAGGGTAAAATCAGGGGTTAAGATTTGGAACAGACACCTACCAACACAAAGCATCCTGTAAATATGTATATATGTATGTATACATAATGTTTGTAATACATAGTCATATATAACATATATTAATAGAAATATGTTTATTTTACTACTATCTCAGTTTTGTTATCTTAAGCTCGTGATAAATCTAAATCTAAACAAAAATAAAAAAATATTATTATGTATGTACATAAATGTATTATGTAAAGTATTATTTTCATACGTATTATGTTTAGGAGTTAGAGTTTGGAGCACCTTCCAGTAGAGCGTACACTATAATTTATGATATGTGTATATATTTACTTCATTACTATCTCAATTATTACTTTGGCTTTAAATACATCATAACGTAATCCTTGTAAATATCTAAGGTCTGAATACTTTTTTTTTTTTCAACCAATTCGGAAGCATGGTCCATATACAAACGTGTGCAAAAGTTTTGGCACCCCTGTCAAATCACATATTTTGTTGACTTTCTGAAGGGAAAATAAATTAACATAACATTAACAGGGAATATGCATAAAGATATGCAGATCAGCAGATAAATAGTAATTGTGTAATAAAATGTGCCGAAGTGTGTTCTCTGCAGAGGATGTGTTCACTTACTTTCGCTTAGAAAATCAATACAAATATGTAATTTGACCATGGGGGGTGCAAACTTTTGAATATGGTTATGTTATTATTTATTTAAAACTATTTATTGATGTTTGTTGGATAAATTATGAAACAAATTCTCATGTAAATGTTACTTGTTGGGCAGACCCTGGAATCTAGTCATGTGTTTCTGAGTCAAAGTGGCAGTTTATTTTCCTATCCTGTCACAGTGGTGCTTTTCAAGGAGTTTTGGAGCGTTTTGGGGCTTTTCAAAGGATTTTCACATATTTTAAAACACTAAATGACAAACAAAGTAGGTCAGAGACCTGCATGAAGTTCATTCAAAATTAGGACCTACAGACTACAATTGGGAACTGACGTTAGTTGACACATAATAGACGAGTAGATGTGCCATTTTATCTTATTTTTTAACCAGTCAAATTAATTTGGCCTGTCAAATCCTTGCTTTAAATTTTACACTGGTGCATTGTAGTACCCAAGAAAACCCGTCCGTCACGCTTATCTAATTGCTTGAATTAAATTCATAGCTTTGATCTACTCTGAGAGAGGACAGGCCTATAGAGCTTAAGTGGAGGCGATGCTCTAATCGGTGGGCTGATGTGTGGCTGGAATCTGATATCCTCAGGAGACTCGGCCTGTCTCAGTGTGTCACAATAGCTTTCTGCCACACAGCACTGGAGATGTGTGTGAGAGTGTGCAAAGTGCTCTCAAATTAACGCTTGAGCTTTTCTTTCTTTTCTTTCTTTTTTTGTTTCCCTCCAGGACTGCCTTGTGTAGAACCCTTAATGCTAAAGGTTCTGTGTTCCACAATCCACAAGATGAACTGGAATGAGCAGTTTTGTCTGCAGAATGTTCTTCACACAGATGAACATTAGAAAGAGTGGCTCTTCAGAAGTTGTTGTAATGGAGTACTTTGATATTTATGCCTATGTAGCCTGAAAAGATCATAAAGCGAGCATAAAGAGAGAGCTTCCTTTTAGGGCTCCACCGATATACAGTGCCTTGAAAAAGTATTCATACCCCTTAAACTTTTCCACATTTTTTCATGCTACACCCACAAACTTAAATGTATTTTTATTGGGATTTTATGTGGTAGACCAACACAAAGTAGCAAGTAATTGTGAAGTAAAAAGAAAATTATGCATGGTTTTCCATGAAAAGTGTAGCGTGCATTTGTATTCAGCCCCCTGTACTCTGATACCCCTAAATAAAATCCAGTGTGACCAATTGCCTTCAGAAGTCACCGATTTAGTAAATAGGCACCGTGTCAGTTGGCCGATGACATTAGCCAATATCGACAGTGAAAATATCAGCAAAAATATGCCAGTAATGACCACCTTCACCGCCTCAGTGGTAGGGTGAAGCCTGTCTGGATTAGAGCACTAATTTGAGGTGATAATGTCAGTTTTAATGGCCCGGTTCAGTCCAAATGCTTGTCTTTCTACTCTGGACTGATACCTAGCTGCTCTCCACTGCATTTACTTTCACGCTTTCTGTCCAGAGCTGAAAGAAATGTTGTAAAAGAATAAAATTAACAGCACAGCTGAGTTTAGTGCAAACTTGGGTATGAGCGGCTAAAAACTACGTCATATAGGATCTAAAACATGGTCACTCCTCCCTCACCTGACCAAAAAGCTGTTTTCAATTTTTAAGAGAACGTGGTTTTAAAGACGCTGTTTACTCTGCTCTCCTATGCTGCTCATCACTGACATGTTCAAGCCTGGTTGCCAGATTGGGCCCAATGGTAGGGTGAAGTCTGTCTGTATTAGAGCTCTAATTTGAGATGATAATGTCAGTTTTTATTGTCCAGTTTAGTCCAAATGCTTTTCTTGCTGCTCTGGAGTGCTAGTTAACTGCTCTCTACAACATTTATTTCCAGGCAGTCTGTCCAGAGCAGAAAGAAACTGCACCAGGAATTAAATTAACAACACAGCTGAGTTAAGCATGAACTTGGGTATGAAGCAGTTTGTGAGCACCTAAAAAAAACTTGTATATGATCTAGAACAGGGGTGTCAAACTCGACCTCTAAAAGGGCCATATTAAAAAAATCTCAACAAAGCTTTGTTTGTTTTATTTTTACTTTTATTTTTTTACTTTTATATTTATTTTTGTTTTTTATTCAAAACATGCCAGAACTACAGCGGCAAAAAATAGGCACTGAACACTTGAAATTGTTTTAAATAAAAACAAATTGTTTTATATAGAAGAGTGGACTACATTAGCTGCAGATCACTGTTAAACCTCTTTAAATGTCCCCAGTGTACAGTAGTTTTTTTAACACTGCCCATTCGCTTGAACTGGACACCTGGCATCTTTTTTATAGTTTTTATTTGTGGTGCTGTCCCATAGATAGTTGTTGGGGAGGGGGTGGGAGCACACATTACGTTGCAGTGCATGCTGGGAACTGTAGTGCAGCCCGTGGTGAAATGGGCTAATATTAACAGAAGATTAAAATAATAACAAAGGCCGAGTAGGACTGTGCCACGGGCCTGACTTGGCCTGCGGGGCTTGTGTTTGACACATGGGATCTAGAACACACTCACCTGACAGGAGCTGCCCAAAAGCTGTTTTCAGTTTCTAAGACAGCTTGTTTATAAAGACGCTATTTCCTCTGTGCCACTCTTCACTGACACGTTCAAATCTGGTTGCCAGATTGGGGAGGATCCCTTGGAATAGTAGTTTATGATGCTTGCTATGACAGTAATTGTTTATCAGTCATGCTTTTCAATTAATTTCAAGTAATTAAAGTTCCATTAGTAATAATATTAATAATAATAATAATGATAAATCATATCTTTAATCTTTGGAACAAATACAGTCACATAAAACACACACACACACATCATCTAAACCGCATATCCTTCTGGGTCGCGGGGGGAGCTGGAGCCTATCCCAGCTGTCTTTGGGTGGAAGGCTGGGTACACCCTGGACAGGTCGCCAGTCCATCGCAGGGCAGACAGACAGGCAGACAGACAGACATACACATTCGTCACATAAAACAACGAAACGCATATTTTGAGCTTTTCTTCTTCTTGAATATTTTGAAAAATAAAAATATTAGTTGCAGTAATAGCAGGTGCCAACCCTAGCCTGCAAACAACAAACCAGACTGTAGTATGAAATGCGTCATATTGAGCTAAAAGCCAGCCTTGATAACCAAAAGATGACACAGCCAAGACATGATGCAGCTCTAAACTGGAATCCACCCTCTGATGTGTGGGGTTAGAGAAGGAACATGTTTCAAATATCTCTTTCTTAAATCCCTTTCTTCAAACAAATCACTGACTTTGTAATTAAGCAGGATGTTTCTACTGTGCATCGTGTTTTTCTTTATTTCACTTCACAGCGTGAAACTGTACCAGATCCAGATGTTCTTGTAGAGTTCAGTCCAGCTAATGATTCTCTGTAATTTGACTGCTTTTTTTTTGGTTTAGGTTTGTTGAGATTGTGTTTTTTCTTTGTCCCTCGTTGATTTGGTTCTCACACTCCTCACTCACATGACCTTCTGTTCTTCTCAGGTACCAGATTGAAGACGAAGCCTCAAATCTTGACGAGATGCCCTTGATGATGTCAGAGGAGGCGTTTGAGAATGATGAGAGCGATTATCACACGCTGCCCAGAGCCAGAATCCACCAGCGGCGCAGAGGCCTTGGCTGGTTCCTCTGTGGAGGCTGGAAGGTCCTGTGTGGAAGGTAGCTCATAGTTTTTCACTGACATACAGGATGTTAGCAGTTGCTTAACCCTTGTGTGGTCTTGAAGTGTTTGTTACTCAGTGGTCTGGTGGACCCACCACATTATTGTTTTTTTTTTTTTATCAGTACAGCCAGAAAAATTTATATAAATATACCAGATGTTTAAAATATCACAAGTGTCCAGCGTAGGGTTCTCCTTTAGCAGCTGTAGCCAGTCAGCAGCCTGTCCATGTTGTCCACCCTCACACACACACACACACACACACACATATACAAACACACAGACACACACACACTAACAGCAGGCCATGTAGGAGGAGAACAGAGTGAAGGACACAGCACCTCCACACTTTTATTCCCTGTGGGTTCACCCAACACCACGTGTAATATAAATGTGTGGGGGGTGAACAGAGTGAAGACACTGAAAATGGGCTACTTTATATGTTCTTCACAGAAAACGACAAAGAATCTGGGGTTGAAATAATAATAAATCACATAATTTCTCCTTTTGGTAAGCATTGTAAATGGGTCCCACAGACCCCAACACCACACAAGGGTTAAAAGAGCATTAAAGTAACACATAACACATTGTCTTTGTTCATTCATTTTAATGCTGATAGCTCAGAGCTGATGCAAAGCCTCGAGCTGAACTACACACACACACAGCACCGCTGCAGAGCCTCAGCTTGTGCATGTTGGTTCAACTTCTCGTGATGCGTGTCTTAGTCATTTGAGTCACACTGGCTAAAAGCAAAGTGCTAACTTTGTCACCTTTGGTACTCAAATAATCCATTTATTCTTAATCTGTGTCGTCTTCTTGTGTTCTCAGTGCTAAATAAAAAATAACATTTGATTTGATGTGAAGATTTCAGTGCGTAAAATCTGTAAAAAACAATTCTGTGCGGAAAAAAACGTGACTAAACTGTAATTTACCACAAGTTTCTGTTGTTTCCCTGTGTGCCCTCATTGACACGGCAGCTCACTGCTGTGAGTGGACAGTAAATGAAGTAAATCCCAGACTGCGGTTTAGGATTGCAGATCGGCACTCACAGTGCTCCTGCATACAAAATGGGGGAAAAGGCAAAAATAGTCTCATCTTTTAATGGAAGTTAATGTAAAGAGGTTTTATTCCAAGCAGTTTTGGAGCATTTCTGTTGAAATTGTCACACCTTTTTTTTGGGCAGTGACAATTTATAAAAGTCTGAAGTTTCTTCATATTTTAAATGGTCAAGATCTTAACAAAGTCATTCATAGAGGTCAGAGGAAACAGAATTCTGAAGAGTTAACTGCATCTAAAAGCTCCTTCACAGAAAGTTTGTACATGGTTATGAATGTGCTGCCTGAGGCCTGAGACATTGTTTAATGATAGTTTTGAGATACGGTTTTGGACTGTCCATTCATGATGACATGCAAGGTGCTATAAGGCAAAATAGTCCCTGAAGAAAACATTCTTTTTCAGATTTACTACAGTTTTACCATCAGTTTTACCATCATCAGTGTTACGTGTTAAAACTCAAGACTCATGTAGGTTCACTGGTGGTTTTAGATAGTAAATAAAATGGCTATATTTGTGTTGAAGTCATGGTAACACCTGGTTCCCATCACCACCACGTTAAAAAGTCAGTACATTTCTATTCTATAATAAACTGTTTCACATCAAACCACTCTGATTTACTTTGTTTACATCTCAGGGATTTAATTTATGCAGAAATGTAGAAAAAACTGTAGAACTCCCTTTACACTAAAACTGTGAGGGTTTGCTACTTGACCATATTGGTTGATATTATCGATTATCCAGTTTTTTTTTTTTAGTCCCTTAAAATAGATATTGGTGACAGTTTTGTCACAGTTTTATTGGCTCTAGTACACGCCTGTGGAGGTTTTAAAACAGCCCCAACATTAGCTTGGAGGTTATTAAAACCTCTTATTTTCCAGGGTATATTTTGGTTTTTCCGTCTGAATTTACATGACCAAATCGAAAGGCAGATTATTCAGTAACTGCATGAAATAAATGTACTTTATTTATTTATTTATTTTTTTTTTTGTAAAAGCTCCCCTCAAATTAACAGAACATGTGTTTTATGATCACACATATTGCTATATGCTTACAATTTACTGCTGAAAGCCAAAAATCTTAGACACTCTTTGTGTTATTTTATAAAAATAATTTTTACGGAGTATATAACTTAAGAGACACAATCTGTTTATAGTTTATAGCCCAGATTTGTGGAAAAATGGGTCGACTTTCAGTAGAAAAAAAAGTTGTGAGTTCAGCTTCTTTTATTATAAGGGTTTAAAATTACATCACCCATCTATTTGACTGGAAAGAAGACAGTTACAGCTCTCATACGACCCCCACCTTTAGAATGTAGCTTATGAAATATGAAAGTTATGAAAAATATGATGTAGTGTGTTTTGGAACCACCGGTGGTCCCAAGGAGTTGAAGAGGTTAAAAGTATTGCATAATTGTATAACTGCTTCAAACATCTATACGTTTTTCTGCAATGATCTATTACTTAGCAAACCCCTCTAAATGACCATTGAATTATGCAGAAATAAAAAAAATATTTTTTTAAAAGACAAATTTTTAATGAGAAAGAAATGAACCAGAAGAAAAGCTTTTGCATGGGAAAGGGTTTTAATTGGAAGAAAAGTTCAGAAAAAGGTTCTAAAGACTTACGTTTTGGTTTGTGATTGATGATAATGTCCTTGGCTAAATTCTGGACCCTTTGTGGTGCTTTATTACCTCTTCGTGGCTGAAAGCTCACGCTTTCTTTCTAGTGTTTTACCCAAAAGAGTAAATTCCCCACCCCGCACTGCTGGTGCATGTGCCGCAGACCTGTATGTTCACCTGTGTGCGTGAATATGAGAATGAGGGAGATAAAGCCTGCGCCAGGCCTGCTGTGAAGCTCTCTAACGCTCTGGTAACTGTGCATGAAATACATACACAAAAGCTAAGGTCATGTTTTTGGTTGAGTTCCTAGTTGCGCATCGTCGGCCAAAAGAGACTCGGGTCATGTGCCGTGACTGAATTTCAGCGCGGCGACTGCTTATCTGGTCCAGTTTACGTTATTGAAATATTGATTCTGGCTCATTTTTGAGTATTACTGAATGTTGCGGAATTGAAAGAGATGTGGATTATCACTCGTGATTGACCCTGTACATTCTCATTTGTTTATCAGCGATGCATCTCGGTTGTAAGCTGCGTATTGATTTTTTCCTTAATGAACAAATCGGATTTCGCACAGCTGACCAGTTTGATGCTTTCCAGTAATTTTCTGTGTGCTTAGGCAAAGGATTATGAAAGGAACAAATAATTCATGCAGAATGATTCTGCTTATTCAAACGGGCCACTTATTTAAACAACGTTCATTTGAGCAAATAATCTCTCTTATGAATCAGAGCGCTGGCACTTACAGACAGAGGGCAGATAGGCCAACACAAATATTATTGTATTTTTTCAAAGTGTATGTAATTTATTTTAATGCCAGCCAAACCAATCAGCATGACTGTGTACACTATCCAGAGGCCCAGCTCTCCTCTCCAGCAGCATGAGAGCGCGTAGAACACTTCAGGTAGAATGTAAAACAGATATAAAAGTCAACAAATGGAGCGCGTAGCTCGCTGTGTGACCTTCAAAGTGAGAAGTGAAAGTTCAGCATGCGCCGTTGTGCTTGGCATTGCTAAACGGCTGGTGGGGACCATAAGAGGGGCTTCTTGATTAGTTTTGTTCACTGTCGTTAGCGTTAAAGGAACTCGCATATAAGGTGGTAAGCTGTGACCTTTCCCTTGACTTCTCCCATGCTCTGTATTACATGTTTCAGTGTTAAGCCTTTCCCCCCTCACGCTTTTAGAGGGAAATTCCATCGATTTCTCTAAACTTGCTCATGATTCACCATTTCAAATTGATTGAAATGGCCCACTGTAAAGAGACTTTCTTTTCTTTACGGTGTTGTTGATAGGAACCACGAGTCGCAATGTCAGCCATACAAATATAGCCTTTATGTTTACCATGCAAAATGACCAGTTAATCTACTTTTGCTTTCTTAGTTTTTATATATAATGTCGATGATGGCAGTAATAGTGGTAAATCTGAAAAAAAATGTTTTTTTTCTGGGACTTTTTTGTCTTATAATGCTGTGCATGTGCCCTCCCCCATTTTAGGTCAAAACCTTTTCATAACATTTTGATGTAGTAACTTTCTGTGAGGGAGCTTTAATCATCAAAATTACCTTTAGGCCCAATCCTATTTCCTTTTTTTACCCCTACCCCTTGTTTTCAAGTGTCACCCTGCCCCTTGTTACTGAGTTACAGGGGGTGGTGGTTGAAATCTTTCTCTACAAAATTGGACCCTCAAATAAAAAAGAACATTACTTCATTAACAGCTACTAGCGCTGCTCTGTAGGCGACCCTGCCAGTCTGCAGTGACAGCAGAGGAGGGTAAAGTTCAGCTCGTCACTGCTGGGCTTTAGATACATTTAGGGAATCAAAGGGTGGGGGTGATTATTTATCATCGCCCACCCATAATTTTTTGGTTATATGAAGCTGAAGTCAGCTATTTATTACCTTCTCGTTCAGATTCTCCTGCGCCACCTTAAATGGTGCAGAGGTTACTTTCTACCGTCTCAGGCATCAGAACTGCTGCACCATTTAAGGTGGAACGGGAAATTTAGCTAGCTAGCTACCGAGACATCAGCATACTACTAGTAATTTTAGTAACACTTTACTGTAGGGTGCTGTTCATAAGGCAACATGACACTTACATAAGGTTGTCATGACAACTGACATAACCCTACATAACTATTTAAAAATATTTGTTCCAATAATCGTCATTTGCTATAAAGGTTACATTTGCCGGTTTTGATCAAAGTCAGCTAAAGTAGACAGAAGACGCCTGTTTTAATAAGCATTTATAGACAGTTATGTAGGGTTATGTCAGTTGTAATGACAAGCTTATGTAGGTGTCATGTAGCCTTATGAACAGCACCCTACAGTAAAGTGTTATCACAGTTTTTTTATACTTTTTTATTTAAAAAGGACGATAATACATTGAAGCAACATTAAACCAAGATAATAGAATGGCTATTGTAATTTATAACTGAGAAAATTCTCACATTTGTGTGTTTGTTTGGTCGTTCGCGCTGCCATCTTGCCTGTTTTTCTTTTTTTTTTTCTTTCCATAACGCTCTGTTTGGAGTGTGCCTCTGAAAGACCTCAGTTTTGAGGGACATGTAGCCCTAACACTTCACCCTACCCCTCTATCTCAACAAAAATCGAGACACCCTACCCCTAGATGTGAACGTGCAAAACGGAGGGATAGGTTTAAGTGGTAGGGGCGAGGGGCGAAATGGGATTGGACCTTAGTTTACTCAATAAATAGTGAGCACATCTTTTCACCGGATGTTTTGCATATTTCCTCAACCAAAATTGATTTCCAGAGCATGCAGTAAATTTTTGTGCTTTTCTAATGAGATACCTTCTTTCTTTTTCTCTTCTTGATCACAGTTGCTGTGAATGCCTGGCGCACACATGCCGGAGGAGGAAGGAGCTGAAGGCTCGGACGGTATGGCTTGGCCACCCAGAGAAATGTGAGGAGAAATACCCCAAAAACGCCATCAAAAACCAGAAATACAACATCCTCACCTTCGTACCAGGGGTAAGTTCACATAGAAGAAGCGACACGTTGGCGTATTTATCAGTAAAACTCAGCGGAGTTGTTTTCTGTTTAACAGCAGTTACGCCAGCAGTAACTCATGCCTGGCCCTTGCTTGTGTCTGACCTCACTGTTAAGACTGTTTAAAGTGAAATCTCTACCCATTGTCCTCAGAACAGATTTCCCTCTGTAATCAGGTTAATGTGCAACTATCTGTGAACTGAAGAGGTAGCAGCATTCTAACGTATCTTTTTCCATTCGATGTGTAACCGATCCGCTGTGTTATGACTGCTGGCTGATGTCTTATTCAGGGCCGTGCGCCTTGCATACAGTATGTGCGCCTGGCAACTTTATTTTCAGCTTGTCCTATGAATTTTGTATGAGGTAACCAGCGATTCGTCTGAAGTACGGCTAGGTAGCCAACTATATCTGATCGGTCCGCGAACAGGGAGAACACAAGATATCTGATCAGTGAGTGATTGGAGAGCAGAGAATGGAGTGCTTTAACGGTACTCCTAAACTAGCATAGCATGGCATGTAATTGCATAGCAGTTATAAGTATACAGTCTTATGCAAAAGTTTGGGCTCCTCTGGTCAAATGTTTTACTGATTTTCTGAAGTGAAAATAAGTTTTACATACGTCTGCAAATTCTAATGCACAGTTAATATTTCATAATTTAACATATTGGAAGAATTTGCAGAAGTTTGTGCACACATTTTATGTCTTGTTTTTGTCCAATATGTTAAATTCAGCAAATAAATAGAATTTGTAAAATGTAAATAGAAATTTTGTTCACACCTCATTTGGATGGTCCCCTATAGATGCGCTACAGACACTTAAATCAATAACAAACCTTCTGGTTGATTATCAACAACATTATGGTTAAGGTTAGGGTTAGGAGTCAGTGTAGGTTTTGCTTTGAGGTTAAGCTTAAGGTTAGGGTTTGAGATAGATTTAATAATCTCTTTTGCACACACTTTTTTTGCACATTTACATCTGCACGTTTTCACTTTGTACTGTCTGTTTTGTTCCATGTTGCACCATGTTGTTCCTGGAGGAATGTAATTTCACTCCATTGTGTACTTACATAGATGGAATGACAATAAAAGCCTCTTGACTTGACTTGACTCTTTCACATTGAATTTCTGAGCTGAAGTTCAGTTGCATTTAATGGATATTTAGTTGAACGTTACTTAAAGACAGACTGAGCATCTACAGTGGACCATCCAAATAAAGTGTTACCGAAATTTTAGTATATACTTCTGAGGAGATTAGATATAAGATAAACCACTTGCATAAGGAACGGAAAAGTAAAAGGAAAAGAAGTGACAAAGCAAGAGTTTCCAAAACTTTTCAGCATTATTGAATGTGTTTAAGATTACTTGGGCTGTAAGAAGGAGAAAATAAGACCAACTTCTAAAACTGAACTTTGGAAGTGTGGAAGTTTCCAAAAAACTGAAAGCAAGTCTCTTGAAAAGAATCGAAGCTGAAATAAAGGTAAAGAGTGGTCACACTAAATACTGAACAAATTTATATCATGTTTAGTTATTGAGGCTTCTGTTAATTTTCTGTTAAATAAATTAAATAAATGAGGGGTGATGTCTGACTTTAGCACAGTATTGTAAGCCATATTTGTTTGTTTGCTTGTTTGTTTGTTAGAAAATGAACAAAACTTATCATTTGACCAGGGATGCCCAGCCTTTCTGTCTTTTACATTGCAAATGAAATATAACCTTTTGTTCCTGTCTTCTTTTTTGTATTTCAGGTTCTGTACCAGCAATTTAAGTTTTTCCTCAACCTGTATTTTTTGGTGGTGGCTTGTTCGCAGTTTGTACCATCGCTGAAAATTGGCTATCTGTATACCTACTGGGCCCCACTGGTGAGTTCAGTTAACCTGAGACAGATTGTAATCCCTCACGATCTAATCCATAATTTTGAGTGGGATATGGATTATGTAACTGTGAGCTGTTATGAAAACCAGTGTCGCAGCTCTTCATGAGTCTAATTCTTTCACTCATTCTTGTTCTTCCTTTCACTCAGGGCTTTGTGTTGGCTGTCACCATGGTGAGAGAGGCTGTGGACGAGGTTCGCCGCTACAGGAGGGACAAAGAGATGAACTCTCAGCTGTACAGCAAGCTCACAGTCCGAGGTGACGCCTCAAGATCACTGTCTTCTTGTTAGCTAACAAAAACTCAAGATAGCAGACCTGGTTCTGGCCAATGAGAGCCCAAGATTGTTCTCCTGGTTCTAGATTATGATGTTGTGCCAAACATGTTATCATTTTAAATGAGCTAAAAGTTCGTTTTGTGATATACAGTACTGTGCAAAAGTCAGAGACCACTCCATCGTTTAATTTCCAGCCAAGATGGCTGTTAAGGACGTCATTCATTTTTTCAGAGAAGACAGAAAATAAATACATTTAACAGAAAGTTACACGAATGTGGAACAACTAAATATAATGTCATTTTGTCAGTATTTAATGTGTCCACTCTTTACCTTTGTTACAGCTTCCAGTCTTTTCACGAGACTCACTTTCTGTTTTTCAAAGAAATCTACAGGGATATTTTTCCACACCTCCAAAGCTCAGTCTTAGAAGTTGATTGTATTTTCTGCTTCTCACGATCCAAATAATCCCAAACACATTCAGTGATGTGAGGTCTGGACTCTGGGGTGGTCAGTCCGTTGTTCAGCTTCTTTGTTTGATGTGTCCGTCCCCTTTTCTCAGTGAGGTTCTTCTTGACAGCTACACATCCTTTCGGACCCATAACGCTGAGTCGTCTTCTCACAGTGGAAGGATGGACAGAAACACCTGTGGATGTTTCAGATCTGAAGCAGCTTGATTTTCTCCTCTCTCTCAAAGATGAAAGCTTTAAGTGCTGTTTATCTGATGGGGGCAGTTTTGGTGGTCTTCCAGGTTTTCAGGTGGTTGTTAGGAGCCCCATTTTTATATAGCTTTTAATCAATTTTTTAACTCCAGTTTTGGAAACTCCTGGTTTTTCACTTATTTTCTTCTGACTTTCTGCCTCCTTATGCAAGTGGATGATCTTGTATTTAATCTCCTCAGAAACATCTGAAAAATGAATAACTTGTACTTAATGGCTGTTTTGACTGGAAATTAAGTAAATGATGGGTGGTCTCTGACTTGCACAGTACTGCACACGGCAGTAATATGTCCAGATAGCACGGTTTTTCCATTCAGTTTTGATTCTGAATGTGGGCTTTTGTCTGTGTCAGTATGGTGATGTACATTGAGACCCCTATGTATTGATTTCCTATAATTAAGAGTGACTTGCCCTGTCTCAGCTCTGGTGTATGGTGTAGCTTGTGAGTGGATGATTATAGAGAGACGTGTTTATAGAGAAGGTCTCTTCAGACAAACAGACAGACAGCTCAGTGGAACAGGAGTTTGCTTGGACAGGCGCAGAGCAAAGAGACAGCAAACCATGTAGACTGTCTCCAGTTTCATTTGACGTGTCATCTGACTCCAGCACGTCCTCAAAATGAACAAAAAATGTGTCATTGAAGAGGGTGTCATGTACCGTGAATAGACACAAACTGCTGTCATAAATTGGTCTCTGACTGGTGGAAATGATACTTTTTGAAACGTAAATTGCTTTAGGTTTCTAGAACTTTTTTTGCACATTTCTGATTCATGTATTGGTTGTTATGTAAGAATTCTTAAAAAAAATAAAAATATCTATTTTGATTTGTTATTTAGTCTTTGGTTGTTTTACATATAGCAGTTTGTAGCAGTTATAGAATGATACAGTACTTTTAATACTATTTTCAGTACTTTCAAAATGTCAGCATGATGGAGTGATTGAGATGTAAACAGTCATCCAGAGTGGTTTGGTGTGAAATGGTTCAGTGTAGAGATTCAGATGTCTTTACAGTGGTGGTGATAGGAACTAGGGGTCACCATGACTACAACACAAATATAGACATTTTTTTACTATCCAAAACCAGCAGTGAACCTACACGTGTCTTGAGTTTTTAGATGTGATGTTGATTTTATATGTATTATTGAATTATTGTATTCTTTGGGGATTATTTTAGCTTACAGTGCCCTGCCCTGTAATGTGCTTTAAAAATCTGTTTTAGGCCAAAACCTTCTCAAAACTATCTTAAAACAGTGTCTCAGACATCAGGCGTCATGTTTGTAATCATCTCATAGTAACTTTCTGTGAGGGAGCTTTAAGAGATATCAAATGCTTCAGATGTCTGGTTCCTGTTTCCAAGTCTAAATGTAATTTTTTTTTTACTTATGATGATTTAATGGTCTTAATTATTTAATATTCAGATAATTTGAAAAATTGATAGAATTCCCCTTTAAATAGTGTTGTTTGTGACTGACAGATGTCAGTTTTCAGATTTTTTAAAACTGAAATTAACATCAGAAATTATTTATATCAAAAAAAACCTTAATATCAGCCAATTTATTAGTTAACTGATATATTGGTCAGGTCATAGCCTATATAACCTTCAGTGCAACATACGGCAAACGGTACATTCCAATAGATTTGTAATTTTAAGATCATCAGAATTGCATATATATTTCCTTAAATGTTACTGTATAGCACAATATACCAAATTCTAGACTTCAGTGGCAGCAGGTAATTTTTTTTTTTAGTTTATTTATTTGTTTTGATATCTCTCCTTCCCAGGTAAAGTCCAAGTAAAGAGCTCAGACATACAAGTTGGAGACCTCATCATCGTCGAAAAGGTTTTTATACCCTTCTCCGTTTCTCCCTTGCCCTTTGTTCATGCTATCAGCATAGGGCTAAATGTCAAGCTATGTGATCTGTCGCATGAAATCCTGTCATTCTTTTTGTTGTGCATCATGTTTCTCGCCGATGGTGGCTGGTTCTCTTTAATTGCTTGTGGGGCATATGACCTTGCTCAATTATTCAGAAGCCACCTATGCTATAGTAAGACTAAAGTTACTTTACTGTGATGCCGCACATATAGCCTGGAAAGTTCATATATGCATGCATGTCAGAAGATGCTGAAGATTTCTTTAGTGATAATATTAAAATGAACGACATGTTAATTGCATGTTAAAGCAAGTTGTTATAATACTGTTTGGTTTACATTTGAAAGGCTAATATTGTAGTTTAATAATGATTAACTAATTATCTGTTGCACTGCAGTATGAGTTCATATCTGGAGTGCCTGTATTAAGGTGCTGTGTGTCTTGTCGTTTTGTCGTACAGAATCAGAGAGTTCCAGCTGATATGATCTTTCTACGAACTTCAGAGAAGACTGGTAAGTTCAGGTCTTGTGTTTCAGAAACTCAATCATTACATACTTGTTCAGTAATGTATTTATTTAAATAGTTAATCTGGAGGTTGTTGTAGAGCAATTATTGTATCAGAATAGCTTTAGGAGATCAAAAGGTGATTCGTGATGATGATTAAACATGATAATATAATGAGGGTACCAACCAGGTTACTTCAGGATGTTTTTTATGATGTGCAGTATGCATTTCCTTTTTCTTATGTTTGATAAAATGGAACAGACAAAAAAATAACAGCAGTACCTCATTTAAAAAGTACTATTAAAAACTCATTGCCTTCTGCTGTTCAAATCCAGTTAAAGGACCTATGTAATGGAAAACTGAATTTTCCTTGACCTTTTAAAATAAAAATTTGATTTAATAATCAAAAATCCAAACTGTACGGTGTTTACATTTTGTAAGATTAACATATTGGGAAGAACGCTGCAAAAATATGCCATACTTTATTTTTTTGGTAACTTTTTTTTCAACCCCAAAACATGTAATTTAACCAAAACTTTTGCATACAACTGTAAATGTATTGTTTTTGTGATGTGTGTGTGTATATATATATATATACATATTTTCAAAACAAGTAAACAATAATGTAAACAACTTGCAAAACATACCTTTTACTCATTTCACACATTACTGTTTTTATGATGTCATGAAACACAAAATCACTTACATATTTCCACTTATTCAGTTTAGACCCGCCCATTCAGGCAGAAGCTATAAGAAGTGTTTCAGCCTGAACTGAGGCACAACACACCCAATCAGAACAGAGCACATTTATGTATTACTAGTCTTAAAGGCACAGTAACACTAACAGCCTGTTCAGTCCTATAGGATAAAGAGAGGTTGGAACATAGTTTAAAAAAAAGTGCAGTGAAAAAGAACTGGATTTAGAGATGATTTAGTTGTAATAATGACTGCATTTTAAGGATGTTTTCTGTCCCCCAGTACCTCTTAATATCAGAATCATTCTGTCAGCATTGGCTAGAGTGTCTTTGATAGTATTACTTTGTATTACAGCCATGCATATCGCTGCTGTCGGAAGAACACCCAGTTACATCTCCATGTTTGCTGTTTTTCAGTTTTTGACATAATTTGAAAATGCCTATTGCTCTTTACATTGTGTGTAAATTTAATTAAGAATGGACCCAAAAAAAGGCCCAAAATGACTTGGACAGATGTCTGGTTCAGTTGACTTGCTTTAAAAGTAAAGTAGGATTTTTCCTTTTCCTGTAAAGTTACCATTTTGGAGATACAAGGTTTTCTTCCGACAACAGCGACATACATTCAGTAGCTAAATTAAAGGCGACTAAAATGCAAAAACCTTTGCTAAATGATGGCAATGTGAGCTCCCAAATGTCAGTGTAGAGTAGTGTGAGCTATATGTAATATTGGGGTTAAAGCTTTTCCATCAATCTTTCATATGGAGAGTGTCCTGATGTGAGCAGGTTTAGTGAAGTCAGATACTTAACCACTGCTGCATGACTTGACATGACTTACAGTAGATATGGGGACCTGTTTTGGGCTGTGCTCATTTTCTTATTATTAATATGCATTTTAAAAAGCAGCCAGTAAATAGCTGTCACTTTTTCTTATTTCTGTTATGCAGCATATTCTAATGGCTACTTGCTTTGCCAGTATGTGACATTGTACCTTAGAAACTGAAAGGCCTGTGGAGAGTGATTATTGATCACTTGCCTCTTATACTGAGGCTACAGGCTAGTCCTTAAGGGATCTATAACCTGTGTCCTTTGCCCTTGTCTGTCCATTCTCTGCTCTCTAGCCTTGTCAGGATTTTGATTATAGTCCACACAGTCTTGTGTCATAAGCTTTTTCACGTAAGTCTCTCTCTATAGGTCAGAATTTGAGGATTTCACATGGCTTGACTTGTCTTTCACTTTAGGGTCAATACGGATCTGTACTGTATTGTAGAACTGTAGAGAAAACAGGAGGAAAGGTATTAAATTGATGAATGTTTGTCTGAATGTGTTGTGTGTTTTTCAGGAGCGTGCTTTATCAGAACAGACCAGCTTGATGGAGAAACAGATTGGAAACTGAAGATTGCTGTAGCCTGCACTCAGAGGCTGCCTGCATTAGGGGTATGTGTCTTTGACCTGCAACAGTGGTCCATATAGCTTTTTTTCCAGCCTCAGCCCAGCCCTCGTGTTGTTGTTTAGTATGAAAAGGTCCATATTCGGATTTCTTTACATGGTTTATTTTTGTCCTCTGACATTTATGATATTGTGTGGGTTTATGTACCAAAATTAGCCACATTTCATTTTTACACTACCATTTTCCGAATTCTCTTTATCCCTTAGAATTAAACATGCTGTTTTTATGCTGTCTTTAAGACTAATGTATCCACATATCTCCGTTTATTTCTTTTTTCTCCCCTACATTATCTGAACACAGCAGCTGTCCTTTACATTATGTAAAAATTTTAGGATGAATGGACCGATATAAATTCTCTACAGTTACTTGGATTATGTTAGCTTCCGTTAAAAGTTAGGAACATTTTAGTACTATAAAGTCATAATTTTGGAGATATGTTTTTCTTTGGACAGCTTGAATTTGTACAGGACCTATGTTTTGATTGGCGGCCCTGATTTGTGGTGGATTTATGTAAATGTGTTGGTTTTTGTGGCATCACAAAGACAGTTAATTCAAATGAGCTGTTTTTGCATCTTAGTTTCCACAACATGGGCTGTATGGACTGGGAAGTGAACAGTACTTTAACATGTCTACATACTACATCATATTTAATCAATAGTGACTTTAATAGCTTATGTATTAGCTTTGCCAATAAGATTTCATTTTGAAGTTTTGTAGTGATACTTGCTAGACACATTAATCATAATGCTGGTGCTTATAAGCCCACATCTTTATACAGAGACAAAAGTTAAACTTGTTGTTGTGGTCAGCCTAATAATGTTTTGCTAATGCTATTGCCTGATAATTAAGAGTACTAAAAGTAACTAAGCTAACTTGGTTACCATTTATACACTGTATAAAACATCTTGACAAAGACTCATCTACTGTTGTGATATAATGAAGATCTGATCATATTTTAGGTCGCATTTTTGTAGGAATTCACAAAATGATAAAGGGTTCACAAACTTTCAAGCAGCACTGTATGTAATGTGTCTCATAACTATAGATAAACCCAATAAAACACTATCTCTAATATTTCTCATTTTGAGGTTAAGAATACTAGAAGATTAACTTTTTGCTAGTTTAACTTATTTCTATACATTTTTTACTTGTTTTCAGTGATTTCATTTAGTGAAATCTATGGATCTATGCTATAATTTGGGTAATTTAATCATTATTTCTCAAAACAAGCGAAATTATCTGCTAACAGAGCAAGACATTTTTACTGGATAAACATACTTTAAAAACATCTATAAGTCAGTTGAATAATCTTATAATATTAGAAATGTTGACTAGATTTAAGATGATTTTACTTCCCAAGATATAATTTTTTTGCAGTGTATCTAAGGCTAACTTCAGTCTCAAGGTGCTCAGAGGCACAGTGTGTAATAAGGATGTGCTTCCTTGACAAATTTAGTTTTGGGTTTTATGATTCATTTAAAATATTAAGTGTATATTTGTTACTTTAAAAAAAATGTAATCTAATAAAAATTAACATATTTTGTGACGAGATTGGCTAAGCACATCGAGCATAGTGTGTTTCAGGCACCAAAATGGCCACGTATGTATGACAGGACCGCTGTCATACAATAACAGGTCGAGAAACCGAAACAAGCTGCTGCACACATATTTTCAGCCTTGCCGTCTCCAGAGCTCTGCTGAAAATAGAGCTTGAAAGCACTTAACCATCGCTCATCTAGATGTTAGCACCGTGGGTGAATCAGAACAGCTGAAAAGGCGCCTCGGGTCGCCGTCACTGTCGCTTCGCGTGGTAACTCTATCGCGGCTGCCCACGCTCTCTTCCTCCATGGGACGCTCACCTTGTCAGGCTCATGTTTGATATCAGCGTGGATCTGATTCGCAGGCCGGAGCGTTTGTTACACACGGGCCGGTAACTTTACCCAAAGAGACAACCGGAATCTGTCAAAGCGACTGTCTTCTCCGTACCATCCGGGTGGAGATGACACCCGCCCAGAGCACCAGTTCAGATTTGTATTTGTCTTTCCGAAACCACTTAATGTGATCACAGAATTAAAATTTCAGCAACTCATTGAATGATTGCTGCGCTGAATGACCAGATAGGGTTCCCTGTGGCCTTGACAGTTAAATATTCTAAAGCTGGATGTCTGTTCCCTGCTTTTAAACACTAATCAATGCTTGGGCCTAAAGGAGAATTAGAATTTATTTGGTCTTAACTTCCTCAGTAACGTTTTACTTTTGCATTGCTTATATTCATAGATGAGCATATTTCCACCATAAGTGACTATTGTGATAAACTGTGAGCCATTTTCCTTGAAATACACTCCAGATAGCTGCGCTGCTTTACCCTTTGTCGAGAACATTGACATGAATTTTTGTCACTGTTTATGTAACATTTTGTGACACTTGGAAATAAAAAAAGTAAAAAGGCTTATTAGACTGTCCAGTTATATAAAACCTGGGGGGCGGTATTTGTTAAGTTTAATGAGCCCTCTTTACTAGCCTAATGCTGTTTCATATGGTATGGTATGGAGATAAGATGTAAAGTTATTCAGAGTGGTGTGGTATGAAATGCTCTGTTCTAGAGAAGCTTAGCAAGTCGGGAATGGTTCACAGTAGTCTTGATAGGAACCAGATATCTAAAGAGATGAATGCCTCTTAAAGCTCCCTCACAGAAAGTTAAGATAAGACAATCCTTTCTAGTCCCACAGCGGGGAAATTCTCAGTGCTACAGCAGCGAAAGGGATAGGAAGGCACTCAAGAAAAACAAGAAGAGAATTAACAAGCAAATAATTAACTAAATTAAATAATTAACTTCTTAATTACTTAAAAATGTTTTTACAGTTTGTTACTCGTTACTTTATAGACAATATATATAATAGGAAAAGTAAAAAATAAGAACTGTAAACTCTATCCTTCACAAAAATTTACAATATAAAGGATTATAAATAAAATACTGTAAGGATATTTTACCTGAAGTTATTTTACCTGAAGTTATAACATGAAATGGTTATACATACGCTAACTGATGTCTGACACATTGTTTTATAATGATTTTGAAAAGATTTTCTGCCTAAAATGTATATTTAAAATCCGTTTGCGGCAGAGAGGTACATTCAGGGCGAAGTAGTCCCTTTTGTCAGATTTATGACTATTTCACCATCATCAACATTACATATAAGACTCAGAGGACGTGTAGGTTCACTAGTTCACTAGTGGTTTTGAATAGTAAATAAAATGTCTTTATTTGTGTTGAAGACACTGTAAAGAAATCTGAGTCTTAAGTGAACCACTTCACATCAGACCACTCTGAATGAATTTATTTACATCTCAACCACAGAATTATGCAGAATCTGCAAAATTGGTGGAATCGCCCTTTAACTGGGAGTTGTGTTGTTAGTTTGTTTGGACCCGTTAAACTTAGCCCTGATGTGAATGTCCGGCCTGTGACACTTCGATCTTGGTTATCTAAAGACATGACACAGATACTTTATCCTGTACGGATCAACCAGTTAAATCATGTACAAATTACTTTACAGGACCTCCAGCAGTAAAACGAATCCAGCTTGAATAAGGCATAAAGTTTGTCACAGGGCAGTGCTAGTTTTCATGTGCACTGACACTACTTGTGTATGTGTGTCTGTCATTTTCCTCTTTTCTGCAGGATTTGTTTTCCATCAGTGCGTATGTCTACGCTCAGAAGCCCCAGCTGGACATTCACAGTTTTGAAGGGAACTTCACCAGGGTGAGTACGTGCTGTTTGTTCAGACATGCTCACGTCTTTTGTATACAACAGAAACCTTAAATGCATTACTCTGAGAAACAGCCCATATCCTACATTTTTTTTACGTTTTATTTTCTCCCCTATTTTCCCCCATTACTGTGGCTTTAACCTCTTGTGCTCGTGGGTATATTTTGGTTTGTCCGTCTGAATTTAAATGCCCCAATTGTAAGACATATTATTCAGTAACTAATAAATGTAATAAATAAATGTAAATTTTTATTTTATTTATATATTTTTTTGTTAAAGCTCCCCTCAAATTAACAGAAAATGTGTTATGATCACACATATTGCTTATGCTTACAATTTAATGCTGAAAGCCAAAAATCGTAGACGCTCTTTGTATTATTTTATAAAAATAAAGTAGCTTATAAAGTATAAAAGTTATGAAGAATATGACGAAGTGCGTTTTGGAACCCCCGGTGGTCTCAAGGAGTTGAAAAGGTTAAAGGGGAACTCCACCGATTTTGCAAAATGAAAAATTTAGTGGTTTAGATGTGAACAAAATCATTCAGAGTGGTTTGGTGTGAAATCCAGAGAAATTTACCGAGTCAGAATTGTTTGCCATTATAGTACTATGAACCAGACGTCCAACGCGTTTAATGGCTCTAAAAGCTACATCCCATTAAGTTATTACACAGAACGGTTATAAATACGTTGCTTGATACCTGAGACCTTGTTTTGTGATAGTTTTGTTAAAAAATTTTGGCCTAAAACGTATTTTAGTATAAAGTTTTACTCCAGGTTTAATTCCGTGTTTTCTCTCAAAACCGCATTCTCGACTGAGATCAATGCACGTGGTTCTAACGTGCTTTTGTTGTTACTAGCCTGTAGCTACAGCTGTTCAGCACGGTTAACGCCAGGAACAGCTTTTGTTTACAGTTTATTTTTACTGTTTTCTTACCTGTTTTGGAAGATGGCAGAGTATGCAGAGGACTTTGAGGAGGTCTGTTTCCAAAATGTTGTAGATCCAAATCAGTTTGAACCAGAAAACACAAAGGAGTTGCAGCAATTTAAAGAAGAGAGAGGGCCAAAAGGGAGAGAGAGAGAGAGAGAGAGAGAGAGAGAGAGAGAGAGAGAACCTGCTGGTCGCCGACACAGAGCAACCCAAGGCAAATGTAAAGTGCTGGTCTCAAAAACAAACTACTTGCTTCTCCGCTTACCAGTTTATGAGGTAGGATAGCGAGGTAGAATTTTTTTTTTTTTGCAAGGCCCACGTTAGACAGTCGTCTAAGCTAACGGCTAACAGTGATATATGCACGGTGGCTAACGACGACTAATTCATTTCACTCACGAACGTTTCTTACCTAGATTCCAGTTTCTGCTGGAGTGAAGCTGCCAGTGCTTAAATTTGCGCCTCTGCAGTCAGACCGTTCCCCAAAAGGTGTTCAGGGCGGAGAGGTACATGCAGGCGGAGTATCCAAAGAAAACGTATTTTTTCAATTTTGCAGTATTTTACCATTATCAACGTGACATATAAAAACTTACAAGACACACGCAAGTTCACTGGTCATTTTGGACGGCAGATAAAATGTGATATTTGTAGTGTCAGACATACGGACGTCTGGTTCCTAGTACTATAATGGTGAACAATTTTGCAAAATCCCCTTTAAGGGTGACATATGTAAAAGACAATCTCTCCTGATTGGCTGGCCTGTACTGTGCCTCATTCAGAAAGCAGTCTGGGCTGAAACACTCTTTAGAACTTCGGTGTGAATGGACGGAGCTAAACCGCTGTAGTTTGAATAGGTGGATGGTTTTTCATGACTTGGCAAAACCAGTGAATTCATAACAGGCTGTTTTTGCAGTTAGTGTCTGTGTAAAGGCTGAATGGACTGGGAAATGAATAGTACATTTGAAATGTTAGCGGTATTTGCATGCTTTATCGAACTCTTTTATTCCAAAAATTATTTAGTTTTACACAACATGGGCCCTTTAATTAGTTGGAACGTAATTAATTCCTTATCGATAATCATGAACGCTCTTTAACGTTTACATAATGGTTAATTAGAGGGTTCCTGGAATGTAAAACTACTCGTTTCTTGCGATGGAGATGACCTCACAGGCCTGCATTGCTCCTCCCAGCTCTCTGGCCGAGCAGAGCTCCTTATTAACAGCAGATTAGTGCTGAGAAAGAGAGGGGGAGAGGGACCCCCCGCACAAAGCTTGTCTTTGTGTGGAGTCTTCACTCTTGGCCACACAGCAGGCGGAGGATGGAGATCACTTCCTGTGCTGACTCACTCTCCTGAACCCGTATGTAAAGGACAGGTCCCGGATCAGACCCTTCCTGGCCACATCGGTAGAATATAAACGGTAAATACTGACCCTGAAGCTGTGCTTCTGGTCAGTGTCCTTTTTTGAATATCTCCTTCGAGGTCCACAGAGCTTTATTACAGCTCACACAGTTTTCATCTGAAGGAATTGTTAGCATGGATAGCTGTCTGATATTTGTAGAGATGTAGAAAAAGTCATGTGATGACACTTTTCATTTTAACACAGTTTTAACCTTTTCAACTCCTTGAAACCACCTGTGGTTCTAAAACACACTTCGTCATATTCTTCATAACTTTCATATTTCATAAGCTACATTCAAAAGGTGGGGGTCATATGAGAGCTGTAACTGTCTTCTTTCCAGTCAAATAGATGGGTGATGTAATTTTAAACCCTTATAATAAAAGAAGCTGAACTCATACATTTTTCTTGTCTGCTGAAAGTCGACCCATTTTTCCACAAATCTGGGCTATAAACTATAAACAGATGGCGTCTCTTCAGTGATCTGCTCTGTAAAAACAATTTTTATAAAATAATACAAAGAGCGTCTAAGATTTTTGGCTTTCAGCAGTGAATTGTAAGCATATAGCAATATGTGTGATCATAAAACACATGTTCTGTTAATTTAAGGGGAGCTTTTACAAAAAAAATAAATAAAATAAAATTTTACATTTATTTCATGCAGTTACTGATTAATTTGCCTTATGATTTGGTCATGTAAATTCAGATGGAAAAAACAAAATATGCCCTGTTGAATAAGAGGTTAAAGGGAGAGTTTTGTCAAACTTGATTTTTAAGTAATTTTCATCCTTGCGTGGGCTTCACCAGGGCATAACACTACACCCAGTTCTAAAGGTCTTGTATAATCACAACATAGTCTCCTTGAGTTTTTGTGTGAATCATGAATGAGTATTTTAAAATATTAAAGGGCCCATATCCTGCATTTGTATTTATTTATCTGAAGTCTGCTTATAACATTTATGTGGGTTTATACACCAAAAACGTTCATAATTTGTGCCATTTTCCAACCTATTTTTATCTCTTGGAATTCAACAGGCTTTTTTTTTGCCTTTAAGACAGATGTATGTAATTTAACTCTTTTCTGATTGGCTGCCCTTTGTTGTGCCTGATTCAAAAGGCAGTCTGGGCTGAAACACTCCAGTGTGAATGGACAGGGCTAAATTGCTGAATAGGTCAATGTTTTTAATGACATCAAAAACAAAACAAGGAATTCAAAACAGGCTTTTTTTGCATCTTATTTTTGATATTCGGACTGTACGGACTGGGAGTGAATGGTATATTTTGAAACTTTTTTTGAAAATATTACCAACTACATCAAACTCTTTTAGTCGAAAAAAGTAAGGAAAATTTGATTTTCCATGATACGGGACCTTTAACTGCAAATCGCTGACATAAAATCACGATTTATGTTTTAATTAAAGCTTAGTACTGATACGTTGACTTCAGTACCGATTCTGGTATTCTACAGATTTCTACGAACAGAAAGTAGGCGTGGCTTAATCCGCATTGTGAATGTGAGGTACTGAAAGTGGGTATATTTATTGACCACAGTAGATTACAGACAAATTAATGACATGCATACAGAATGTAATTTAGACAGCCAATCAGCACTCTAGATTTTGGAACATGCGTGCTTTTTCACAGACTCTAAGACTGAATGCTTGTTGGTATTGATTGACAGATTATTTGGGTGCTTAGTAGCATTGAAGTAGTTCTTTTGGTACCATAAATGTACTGAATTTCAATATCAAGCACAACTGTTAGTTTGATTGCTTGTATTCTGGGCTTGCTTCAGTTACCTGTGTTCTTCTGCCTAATCGATGGCGTATAGAAATACATCCACACAAGCAGGTAACCAAAGTAGTCCCAAGCGAGTTCATTTCATTGTTTCACATGTTCTGTTCTTTGTAAGATGGACATAATTACACAACTTTACTGCATTATTAGTGATACTTTGGCAGGCATTTTTGCTGTCTGCCCCTTGGAAGCCTGTATGAGGTCATTTTTGTGCTGTATCTTACTACTTTAGAGGCAGGCATTTCAATGGGAATTCCTGTATAATTCAATGGTTGAGATATAAACAAAGTCATTCAGAATGGTAGGATTTGAAATGTTTCATTGTAGAGAAACTGCCGACTTCTTTACAATGAGGATGTCTACAACACAAATATATCACTGCTGTCGGAAGAAAACCTTGTATCTCCATTTTTGTCGTTTTTCAGTTTTTTACATAATTTGAAGATGCCTGTTGCCCTTTACAATGTATGTAAATTTCATGATGAATGGACCAAAAGAAGCAGCTCAAAAGTACTTGGAAAAAAGTCTGGTTCCATTGACTTACATTAAGAGTAAAGTAGGCTTTTTCTTCTCCTGTAAAGTTACCATTTTGGAGATACGAGGTTTTCTTTTGACAACAGCGATATACATTTTATTTACTATTCAAAATGGCCAGTAAACCTACACATGTCCTCCTGAGTTTTTATGTGTAATATTTATAAAATAGTTGTAAATCTGAAAAATTTTGCCTCACAACATCCCTCCCTGTACCTCTCCACCATTAAAAAATATGTTTCAGTCCAGAACTTTCTCAAAACTATCGTAAAACAATATCTCAGACATCAGGCAGCGTATTAATGACCATTTCCTGTAATAACTTTCTGAGAGGGAGCTTTCAGGGGTGTTAAACTTTTCAGACGTCTGGTTCCTATCACCAAAACTGTGAACAGTTCTGACTCAGAAAGTTTCTCTAGAATGGAGCATCATAAAAACACTCAGAATGCCTTTTGTTTACATCTCAACCATTTAATTATGCAGATATTTTGTAAAATATGTGAAACAGAAAAAGTAGAACAAAAAAAAAAAAAAACTTATTCTGTTTATTTTTTATCTTTTGAAGAAAAATGTTGGACTACTGCATACTGGGGCTGAACGATTTGTGGTAGATATCTGATTGCGATTTTTCCGACTAATATTGCGACTGCAATTTAAATTGCGTTTTGTTCTTTGTTTTTTTTTTTAATTGTCATTCGGCCCTGATATTTTTTGGCCAAGAAGACCAGAACTTCCGCGTTTTTTTGGCTTAAGGCTCGACCCCTGATCTTAGTGTGTCAAACTGCCGGCAAGTTGTGGTCGAGATGTCACAACACATGGAGGTTTGGTTGCCTCTGATTGGTCTAACTCATCTACAGGCATTTCACAAACTCTTATTAGGTTTCGTTTCCCCTCTTAAACTTAATACAACGTTTTTGCTAATGTATACACCTAATAAAGATGGTTCTTTAAAGGTTCTTTAGTAAAGACAATGGTTCTGTGTAGAACCATAAGGACTCAGCAACCCATTTGCATGCATAAAAAGTTCTCTGCGTGGTGAAATGGTTCTTCAGATTGATGCAGAATGTGTTGTATATGGTTCTACATAGAAACCTTTTTTGCAAGAGTTCTCTATAGGACCAAAATGTTCTTCTATTGTTATAAGCTTGACATCAATAAGCAACAAAGTAACAATACCACAACCCTTTTTGATGTTATACAGAACCACAAACAACACATTCTTCAATGTGAAGAACCCTTTCACCATGCAGAGACCTTTTTATGCGTGCAAATGTTCATGGTTCTGTATAGAATGACTTATAGATGTCTTTTTTTTTAAGAACCTTGAAGAACTATATATTTTTTTAGTGTAGGCTATAATTAAATAAAATTGCAGCTCTTGCGATTGCATCTTAAACTGCGATTTCGATATAAAAACAATTAATTTTTCAGCCCTACTGCATACCTTACTGTTACACTTTAAACATTCAGTGTGTCCTGTATCAAAATGTTGACATGGCATTTTTTTAACAGAGACTGCTAAACTGTGACTGCACAACAGTGATGCCTCATTGTCCTTGCATTAGTCTGAATGTCATTAGCCGTCCACCCCCATAACCTTCCTTTATGGTGTATTTTTCTCTCTCCGTAGCTTTGAGCATAAGCAGTATGGGTTCTGCTGAGTTGTCATAGTTGTCATATCAGACAAGTCATTCGATCTGTAACCTAAACGACCCCTGATGCTTTCTCATCATACGTCTGCATTTAAGAGCTGCGTATGTGTTATGTTGGTGCCGTGCAAGAAAACTTTTAGCTTTGCCCTTTAGCCATCCTCCATGTTGCAGCATCTGGCGTGAGTTAATAATAAGCATGAACATATTTTGAATAATAGTGGGCAAAATGTCCCAAAAGTTTTTGACCATACAGACGAATGAGGAAAAACCCTGAATGAGTGGAGAGACACACTTCGTCCAGAGGCTTACAGGCAGGTGTACTACATGATCCATTCAAGCAGTTAACATCCTATCATGGTCTGTAGCTTGTATAAAAATACAGAGCAGAGCCATTTGACCTCAATTTGGGATCAAGAGTGACTTTGAAAGAGGGTTTATTATTGGGGCGCGGATGGCAGGAGGTTCAGTCTTGAAGACTGACACCTACATTGAGATCTGTGGAAAAGTCACCAGTAAATAGGGTTGGAATTTGTGTTCAAATGTGGACATTCAGTGAACGTGATGCTGGTACATCATTATGTAAGGAAATATTTGATAAATAAGGAATAACAGAAGAGCAGCTGTTCCTCAGGTGACTGAGAGTGTCAGTGCAGGACGTGGTCAGACTGTCCACAAGAAAAGTCAGTCCACAACCACATAGAGAGAGATATTAAAGTATAGTTAAAGTTCATCAACCCCTCATAACAAAGATGAATGCAAGGTGGTCTAAATGCCATCAGTACTGGTCTACAAAGATGTGGGAAACAGCAGTCTGGTCAGAGGAGTCATTCTTCACTATATTCTCCACAAGTGGGCGAGTGCATGTGCAGCATACACCAAAAGAATAGAAGTGGACTGAATGCTTGACCCCTACAGTGAGGTGGTCTGGAAGTTCTGTTATGCTGTGAGGAGCATTTTCCGAGCTGGTTCAGGTCCTTTTGTCCCCTTAGAAGGAACAAACTAACTTTATTTAACTTACTGACTTTATTCTGTGATAAAACATTTCTATTCTGATGGGGGTGGTCTATCCCGGAATGACACTGCCCCAGTTTACAGAATGGTTTAGTGAGTATGAAATTGTTGTAGATCATATGCTAAGTCAATAGATCTCAGCCCAGTAGAACACTTATTGGAGATTTTGGACTGCGCTCCACATCAGCATCATCAAAACACCAGCTCAGAGCATGTCTTTTGGAAGAACGGTGGTCCCCCTCATCTAGCACAGTTCTGTAGACTATGGCAAGGTGCATTGAAGCTGTTCTGGTGGTTATGGGGGGCAGAATACCTTGCTAAGGCACATTATGTTGTTTTTTGTATTTAATTTCATACCTGCCTCACAGTATCCACAGTCCAGGATCAAAAATCAAGAAAAACAGTTTAATGTTTGAGAACAAAGGACCTTTACAGAACTTATAAGATATTAGACTGTAAAGTTTTATATCTCAATAAGTGAAAATATCTTAAACATAGTCGGTATGTCTATTTCACATTATTCGATTGTTGTAAGAATATTATAAGATTAACTTATTTCTAGACAGTTTTGCTTGTTTTAAGTAATTTTATCGTGTAAAAGTGTCTTATTCCCTTGGCAGATAATTTACTTCTGTCAAGCATTATAAACAGCCCAATGGACCAAGACACTTTCACTAGATAAAATTACTTAAACAAGTAAAAATAAATAGGAATAGGTTAAATAATCTTTAAATATTCTTACAGCAGTCTCATAATGAGAAATATTAGATATATTAACTAAAATGGTACAAATGTTTTCACTTGCAAAGATATTTTTTGTAATGTGGCACTATTTTACAAGGAATAACCACACAGCTGAATTTCAGATGTGGAGAAAAACTTTTAAATGTATGTGTATATTTATATTTATATTACTTTAGCAAAAAATGTGTAATAATCAATGTTAATTTTTTCATTATACAACAGTTAGTTCCGGCCACGCAAGCTGATTGGTTGAGAAGCGTCCTAACTGTGCTGTTATTTCGCCACAACATCACTGGTTTTTCACAAACACTATCACTCCGCTGAGATGCCGTTGCTAAGCAACGACTTTGACAGCTGTAGGAGACGCTCAAGCCATTTGAACGTTTTTACTTCTTACTTTGCCACAAACAGAAAATGGACACTTTTAAGATCACATTTGACCAACAGCCGATTTGGTCAGACTCTGAAGATGAGACGACACTAAATTCCCAAACTGTCAGTTGGTCTGTGTGGAGCTGGAGAACGAACTGCCGGCTGTGCAGCAAGTGGGCGGAGCTCATTACTCTGACGTAGCAACAAGCTGCTTGTTAAGGAACTAATTTGGGGGAAGGAACTGCGAACATTAAAACATATTAAACGTTCACGGCTCAGTTTATTAATTTCGTACTTTATTTATTTAAATTTGTATAAAAGCAATAGAACAGTCAAGGTTGTGTGTTATCGAGATAAGATCACGGCTGTGATGATCTACGGCGACCAAATCACAGTGATGTTATTTCAGTGATGTTATTTCGCGATAACACGCTCCCGCTCGTGTTCTATTGCTTAATTACAAAGCTGTAAAATGACTAAGATTTTATGAGTATTCACATTTCAGTATCTGCTCCTTCCAGTCACTCTTGACATACAATTGTAGGCAGACATTTTAATATCTTAAGTCAAATGACATGTTCTGTTGGTTTTCTTTTTGAAAATAAGTCAACACATCCTCTACAGAGAACCCACTTAAATATGGGATTTCTTCGTGAACAATTTCTATTTATATGCTGATTTTAACTTATTGGTGAAAAATAAAACATAAAATATAAATTGTCATAGTAAGCAGTAAATGCATTAAATATTGCAGAAGCATGTCTCTGAGGATAGAGGATGTGTCAACCTATTTTCACTTAGAAAAGTCAACAACACATGGAATTGGACCAGGAACGCTTACACTTCTTCATATGACAGTATACATGCTTTACTTTGTGTTCTCGTCTAAAAGTTTCTTTGATTAGTTTGTATTTCTCATCAGGACTTTTCACCTTCGTTTGTTTTTTTCTGAGGCCGGCTGTGCTTTAGTCAGTTGTAATTTCCAGTAACATCATGCAAGCACAACAGAATCCGGTGCTCATTTAGCTGGACAGAACTGCGGCATCAGTGAAGCCTTGTTATCTGACAGTGGAAGATCACTACATCTGCTGAGCAGATAGAGACGACGTGAATGAGCAGAAGTGTGTGTGGGGCTCATTCTCGCTATATATTATAAAACCTCTGTCACTCGCAAATTACAGACCACCTGACCACAACATGTTGTGTGGACAGAGTAATTCAAAGATATAATTCCAGTTCCTGCTCCTAATTTATGAAGTACTCATTTGCACATTTGAAAGGAACGTGATGTTCTCCAAGATTTTTTTTTTTTCAACTTAAATATAACTGATCCTCCTCACAGTGGGGGTGAACAAGCACAGAGACTTCTTGTTATTTAATAAACTTCCAGTGCACATATCTACATCAAATGTGCAAACGTAAAGTTTTAGGACTGTACTATGAACAAAAAAGTACATATACTTAAGCATAAACAAGGATATTTTTGTGAATTGAGTAGGGGAAAAGTATATAGACACCACATATTCATAACATTAACACTTTGTTCCAAAGCCGTTGTTGGCAATTACATCTTCAAGATATCTGTGGTTAGAAACGATTAGCTTTTTGCAGCACTATGGTTCAGTTTTGATCCGTTCCTCATTCCAATAGCATTTCAGTGATGTCACACAGTCGCGCTGCCCGCCACCATTTTAGAAGGCACTTTCAAGTTCACTCGGGAGTGCAGAGGCAATTTGAGATAACAAAGCCATAACTGATCCAGCAAAGGCAGTAAACACTCAGTTTAAACTAAGTTTTAAAGTGTATTAACTGCCATATTTGAGTGATATATATCTTTGATATTTATTGATTTGCTGCTGTAGTGATAAAGAAAGCTGAAATATAAATATCTGAGATTCCCCACTGTGTTATTATTGTTGCGTCCCACACCCCGTACCAGCACTCTAAATAGTATGCAAAATATAGTGCCTATGCCATTAGAAGTGCGCTCATTAGTGTAGTAAGTGAAGTGTGTGGTTTGGTACACGGCATTAGATCAGCCAGTGAGACGCATTCAACACTCCAGCAGCTCCATAAGCTGCTCATTGTACATTTCCACATAAAAGTTCAAGGTATTGTAAATGAACACACTTATTGAGGTTTATTTGCCAGCTTTTTGTTTGAAATTTGTTTCTAATTTTAAGGCACCTTAATATAACTGCAGCACCATTTAAGGTGGAACAGGAAATTAAAATAAGAAGCTGGCAAGTAAGAAGCTTTCAGCTTCGTATTTGTGTATGTGTTTATTATTTAAGAGCTTTGGCAGTTTGGTAGCCACTGTTAATAGTTTTTGTAAAATCTCATTGATTGGAATATTCCGATCTCTGGAGATATGCAGGCTGTACGGATCCAGTCCATCAGTCTAGCTGAACTTCTCCTTGAGGCGCTTTCTGGAGACTGCATCTAAAGTGTCCACATATCTTTTAATCTTTTTTGCGGTCATTTTGGTCACCTTCTGTATGATTCCTACTTGTTGTGTGAAAGTTTCCCAGCCAGTGGTACTAGTGGGATGCATTTCTGATCTTTGTCTTCAGTAAAAAACAAGTATTTTACTTCTCGGTTAATCCTCCAGCAGGATGCATAATTTTGATGTTGATCTTTTTTTCCTACAGGAGGACTGTGACCCTCCCATTCATGAAAGTCTGAGTATTGAGAACACGCTTTGGGCGAGTACTGTGGTGGCATCTGGTGAGCAAAACATATTTTCTTCTACTTTCACATACACCAATCTTTGGCTCACATCAGCGTACAAGAAGAAGAAACACTCACACTGACCACTTTTCACCCGTTCTGATATGCTTGACCGTAAAATTATGGAACTGCAAAGGAACTGTGAAATGCTTAGTATAGCAGATGTCTAAACCTCTCCTGCAAACAAATAGCAAAAAGTATAATAATAATAATAATAATAATAATAATAATAATGTTTGTTTGTATAGCACCTTTCATACATTAAAAATGCAGCTCAAAGTGCTGCGCAATATAAAATAAAAACAACAGAGAAAAAAGGGATGTATTAACAATTACAATTAAAAAGCACAAAATAAAAGTATAAATAAGAAATAAAAAGAAAATAAAAAAATAAGTAAAGAAATTTGTTTTTTAACTGTTTTTAAAAACATTGACAGAAAGAGCCTGATGGACGTTTATAGGTAACGTGTTCCAGATCTTCGGTGCATAGAAACAAAACACTGCCTCTCTGAGTTTCATACGTGAAATATGGAGAAGCAGCACTAGATGACCTTAAAACATGATTAGGAATATAATCTATCAGCACTCAGAAATGTATGAAGGTGCTAAACCATTAAGCGATTTAAAAACTAGTAGTAAAATTTTAGTCGATTCTAAAGGAGACAGGCAGCCAGATGAGTGATGCTAAAACGGGTCTAATGTGATCTTGTTTTCTAGTCTGTGTTAATATTCTTGCTGCTGCATTTTGCACAAGTTGTAGTTTGTTTGTTGTACTTGTAGGAATGCCTATGAACAAATTACAGTATTCAAAATTAAACAAAAGCACCTTTCACTATCGTGCAAAATAAAAAGAAATGAAATATTAACAGCTGTTTACTGCAAGCAGTAAATTTCGAATATTTTTTGTGCACTGAAAGGCTGAGAAACAGTCAACAATAGCAGCTTTTTCGATAAAGTTGTTTCTGTTTTCCATACAGAAGCAAATAAATGCATGTTGAATTTTTATATAAGCACACAAGAACGAATATTTTTGTGTGTGTATTTTTTTAGTTATTAAATATGTTTGTTGTGACAGTAGCCATTACTTCCTCGCACACTTCTAAAACAATACTGGGTGGGAGAACAATCCTACTTTTATTCTTCATTCTTTATTTGGGTCCCCACTAGCTTCCACAAAGTGGTTGCTAGTCTTCTTGGGTTCCACACAAGAGCAATTACAATAAACGTCTATCATAAACAAGACAAAACAAACAAAACTCGAGAATAAATCTAGTACTTAACGAGAGAATCAATAACCAGTTATAACCCACACTTAAAACCAAAAATTGACAATACCACAATAACGTCTATATGAGGTTCATCAGATTTTGTTTTAGTAACTTTTTACAAGAAAATCTACTTGTAATCTGTTTGATGTCTATGGGGAGCACATTCCAAGCTAAAGAAATCCTTTAAAGAACAGTTCTCTCCATACAATTTGATTGTGGACTTGGTACCACCAGCTGACCAGAACTCACTTGATGAGTATTAGACTAATGACGAAAGCCTGAAAGTACTAGTTGTTCACAAAAAAGACTTTGGTGTATTATTCCTAATAACACCACTGTTTGATGCCTGCATGTGTGTGTTTCGTAATTGGCTGTTTGGCCTAATGTTGAAGTTACTCGTCCCCGATGTGGGAGATCAGGGTTCAGTCCCATTGCAGAGAAGCACTCACTAAAACAGTTTGTGCTGGCAATAATAAGGTAATTTGTTCTGTCATCACAGCTTTTAATGATGTTTTATTGCAGAAACTCATGTTGCGATACCGATAAAAATATGATTGATCAGTCAGCCCTAATTTAAAGTGTTAATAACGTTTACGTTTTAACAGCCCTGCTTGCAGTACATGGAATATAAAGTTAAAGACTGGCCTGCGTTAACTAATAACTTTACATTTCTTGCATCATGTGAATGAAAAAATCCTGACTTATTAACCTCTTCAACTCCTTGAGACCACCGGTGGTTCCAAAACGCACTTCGTCATATTCTTCATAACTTTCATATTTCATAAGCTACATTCAAACTGTGGGGGTCATATGAGCTGTAACTGTCTTCTTTCCAGTAAAATAGATGGGTGATGTAATTTTAAACCCTTGTTATAAAAGAAGCTGAACTCACACATTTTTTTTCTACTGAAAGTCGACCCATTTTTCCACAAATCTGGGCTATAAACTATAAACAGATGGCGTCTCTTCAGTGATCTGGTCTGTAAAAATTATTTTTATAAAATAATACAAAGAGCGTCTAAGATTTTTGGCTTTTAGCAGTAAATTGTAAGCATATAGCAATATGAGTATGATAAAACACATGTTCTGTTAATTTGAGGGGAGCTTTTACAAAAAATAAATAATAAATAAAATAAAAAAAGTACATTTATTTCATGCAGTTACTGAATAATTTGCCTTACGATTTGGTCATGTAAATTCAGATGGACAAACCAAAATATGCCCTGGTCAATAAGAACATTTGTGATTGGTTAGAGACTCTTTCACATTAAATTTCAAAGGCCACTATTGTGCTAAATGATTAACAGACAGTTTGTACAGTATAAGTGAGACTGCGTTGTCTTCTAGGGGATGATGCAGGTGGCACTGATATGTTTAGCTTGCATTTCCACTGGAGATTCTGATTTTCACTAGAGATCACTCAGCCTGAAGACATGGAAATATGATGAGCTGTTAATGGGAGCTGAAGTGTCTGTTGATACAACTTCTCCCAAAAGCACGGGTCTCAGATCAGCCTTGCTGCTACGCTTTCACTGCCATCTACAAGGGTCGTGAAGCTGGAACCTGATCCTAATCGAGCAGTAGCCAAGCCGTTCCCCTAAGGCCCTCCTACTAGTGTTAGCGATCACCTTTTCATTGATCTGTGGTTGTTCCTCATTCGGTTCTCATGGGTTTCCTTCTAGACCTCCCAACCCCCACCACCCCTTGGCATGTCCTTGATCAGAGTCCGTCCTCCCTTCTCTTCTCACGCCGTGCTCAAACTTAGACACCTGACATCATCCTTTATTCCACGCAGACTCAACACAAGATCCCTGCAGGTGGAAAGAGATATCCCCAGCAGTCCTGCTTCATTAACATTCTAAATACAGAACTCCAGTGTTTTTGCCAAAGATAAAAGTGATGCCACTGAAGCCCAGTGATGCCGTATTACATTGTTTTTTTTTCCACTCAAATCATTCTTTCCTTTTTTTCATGATTGTGATTTCGACGTATTCTAAGATAACAAATGATTTGTATTTCTGAAGAATGTAAAAATAATTTGAGATGGAAACGGTGAAAATAACCTTTTGATCAGCTCTCATGTATTAGTAGGGATGGATGGATGGATTGGATTGATATGGTTCTATATAGAGCCCTTTTCAAAAAGGTTCTATATAGAACCATATGAAGCACATTCTCAGTTGAACTGCAGAACCCTTTCATAATGCACAGAACCCTTTAATCACGCAGTGTTCTTTGAGTGTTCATGGTTATACATAGAACCATTTTCTTTACTAAAGGACCTTTGAAGAACCATCTTTTTAAAGTGTGTAGGTAATGCATTGCAGCATCAAAACTACTACCAGTTAATTATTGTAACTTTACAGATGTTTTTTTTTTTAGTGCACAGATACTATTTCTGTTTAGCACTTTACATACTGCACTACACTAAATCCAATTAAACAGGACTAATTATGCTCTCTTTGCAATGAAAAATACACTGCCGGTACTGACAGTACCCACAATGCTCAGAAAAGTATATATCATATTAACTACTCCTATTGTTAGTCCTAGTCCTAGCACACAATTCAAGGTGTCAGATGCAGAGCAGAAAAGATGTTTGTCCGTAGATTGCGCCACACTTAAGGACTCTGGTGTGTTGGAAAAGGTCCTTTCTCATTTGGGTTGATACTGATGCCACATGTTTCATCTGTTATTCGTTTACCTTAATGAATCTGCCAATTACCACGCAGCAGTATCGATCAGACTTTATTAAACAACATTGTGATGGTTGATTTCTAGGAGAAAGACGTATTAAGTCATTTGTTTCTGGTGTAGCATCTGGGGCAGCTGTTGCTTTGTGTGGTGTGTTGAATAAAATCAGTTTTCTGTTAGCTAATTGAAGTGTGTTATTTAACTCCAGGTGTCCTTTCTTGTTCTCTTTCTCACAGGTACTGTAATAGGTGTTGTGATATATACAGGAAAGGAGACCAGGAGTGTTCTGAACACATCCCAGTCGAAGAACAAAGTGAGTCTCTCATCGTGTTTTTGTGCATATTCAGAAATTAGCTTGTTTGTAGGTGCACTGTAAGGTTATGTCCGAAAGTTTGTAGACCCTGGCTTTTTTTCTGAAATCAAGGGTCTTCATTAGGGCTGGGCAATTAATCGAAAAGTAATCGAAACCAGTTTTTTTTTTAATTCTGTTAATCCTTTCCCCACTCTGTGTTCATTTACTGTCCCCTTAAAAACTTACTACTGCCTGTCGTCACGTGACTCCACCACATCCAGTCTGGCAAATCTAATTTTCTCACCAAACCCGATTTTATTGTTTGGCTGTTCACGATATCTTTTTAATGTGACCATTATGCAACATCAGTCTGATACAGATCAGCTCCTGAACTGACCCACATGCGCAAAAGAACGGCACGTCACGTTGCTTCACGCGGCTCATCCTGAGGTACACAGTCATGCCTGCCAACGAACACCAGTTGCCCCCGGAGCTCTCAGTTTCATCTTCGCCAGCATCACTGGAGCCATCATGAAGCTTCATTGACTGACAGCTGGGCACATCACCCAGAATGTGTTGGAGCTGTCCGTAAAAAGGGCGCGGTCACTTCTTTGGTTCGCGTCGTGTTCTTCGATGCTGCAGCCTCGTTCTCCTACGGCCGCGTTCGGCCATTTCTTTCGAAACCTCTTCAAACACAGAGGTGGTTTGAATGAGTCTCTTCTAATTTTTGTACAGAAATATCGCCCCAAATGTTTATAAGTCTCAGCAGCGCAAAATTGTGATGAATGTCGAGTTGGATTGACGTAAAAGCCGAGTGAATTCTGATCTGGCTGTAGAGATGATTTACATTAAGATATGCAGAGCATATTTACAGCACAAACCTTGTCAGTGAACTATGAGGGCAAAAAAACAAACAAAAACCCCCCCAAAAACAAAATAATCGTTCATCAGTCGTTATCGAGGTGAAATATTTAAATAATCATGATTTTGATTTGAGGTCATATCGCCCAGCACTAGTATTCATAGAGAGTTTGTCTCCTTTTGCAGCTTTGCTACTGTAACAGCCTCAGGCTAAAGGCTTTACACCAGATGTTGGAACATATCTGTAAGCCTTTGATTGCAGCTGCATCAGCATTAGTAAGGTCAGGTTCTGATGTTGGATGATTATTTCTGGATCACAGACTAGGCTTGTCTTAATTATTG
This sequence comes from Colossoma macropomum, assembly GCF_904425465.1. Taxonomy (NCBI): domain Eukaryota; kingdom Metazoa; phylum Chordata; class Actinopteri; order Characiformes; family Serrasalmidae; genus Colossoma; species Colossoma macropomum. Next base: position 47,487,955 of record NW_023494787.1, read on the forward strand.
CAAAATCACGACAGCAATTATTTTCCACAGTTGTTACCTTTCGCTGTCGTATGTTTACATCACAACAAACAATTCTTTGAGTTCAGGCAAATTCATGTAAATGAAAGAGAGCACATTTATTGACGCATGTTATGAGTCTTAGGAAAACAACAAAGGATCTAATATCTGATGGTGCTAGGACACCTTTTGAGGAAAGCGACGAGTAATGTTTGTTTATTTGATGTTTTTAATGAACGCCTTTAGGGGGCAGCAGCGTCTAAAATTTGTTTATTTGAGCTCAAGCTATTTCTGTCATCAGGAGCTACTAAGTATCGACAGCTAGGAAGCAACATAGCTTATCAGACAATTTGACAATTTTAGGCTTTGTACTTTAATGCAACCCTGTTTCCAAAACAGTTGGGACGCAGTGCAAAATGTAAATAAAAACAAAAAGGCAATGATGTGCAAATCATTTAAACCCTATATTTAATAGAAAATAATACAAAAACAACATACCAGATGTTGAAACTGAGTAAACATATATGCCCATTTTGAATTTGATACCAGCAACACATATTTAAAAAAAAAAAACATGCTTAATTGGATGTAAGAAGAACATCCCCGAGAGGCTGAGCCTTTCAGAAGTAAAGATGAGGAGGGGAGGGTAATAATTTATATATAACCATATATAAACAGGAACCAGAAACGACGGTGCCTTTGAGTCCGGGCTCATTTAAGATGCACCGAGATGAAGTAGAAAAGTGTCCTGTGGTCTGACGAATCAAAATATGAAATTCTTTTTGGAAATGATGGACACTGTGTCCTCTGGGCTAAATACCACCCAGTGCACAGTTCAAAAGCCAGTATTCATGATGGTATAGGGGTGCATTAGTGCACATGGCATGGGTTACGTGCATCTGTGAAGGCACCATTAATGCTGAATGATATATACATGTTTTGGAGCAACATATGCTGCCATCCAGACAACGTCTTTTTCAGGGAAGGCCTTGCTTATTTCAGTAAGACAATGTCAAACCACATTCTACATGAATTATGACAGCATGGCTTTATAGTAAGTGTTAGAGTGATAAACTGGCCTGCCTGCAGTCCAGACCTGTCACCCATTGAAAACATTTGGCACATTATGAAACAAAAAATACAACAAAAGAGACCTAGAACTGTTGAGCAGCTGAAATTCTGTATCAAGTAAGAATGCGAAAACATTTTACTCTCAAAACTACAGCAGTTTCTCCTCAGTTCCCAAATATTTACAGACTGTTGTTGAAAACAGAGGTGATGGAACACAGCTGTAAACATGCCCCTGTCCCAACTTTTTTGGAGTGTGTTGCTGCCATTGAGTTCAAAATTTGGTATGTTTTCTTTGTGCTGTTTTCATTTAAATATAAGGTTTACATGCTTTGCATATTGTTGCATTCTGTTTTTATTTACACTGTGCGCAGCGCCCAACTTTCTATAGTTGTACAGTTTGTTTTTCAAAAAGCAATTTTTTTAATCACAATCATTTATACAACAATAAAAAAATTTATGATCATGACAGGCCTTTTACAATCACCACTCCAACTCATCCCAAAGGTATTGGATGGAGCACCATCATCTCATAGAATGCAGTTCAACTGCTCTACTGCCCAATGCTGGAGGGCTTTATACTCCTCTAGTCACTTGGCATTGTGTATGGTGACCTTAGATTCATGAGCGGCTGCTCCAGAGCATCCTGTTCTATTAGCAGTGCTTTTCCATCAAGATTATAGAAGTGATATTGGAACAATTGGATGCTTCTGTCAGGATTAAGTACACCTTAAAGCTTATACAGTAGGATGCAGGTTTAACTCGGGAAAGAAGTCAGTTGTAAAAGAAGCATGTAAATGTGAAATAATGTTTAAATATAGGGCAAAATAAGATGTGATTCCATGTCAAACAGCTCTGACCTAACACTTGAGGAGACAGCAGTGAGCTTGCATTGGACCTGAGTCAGTAATCAGTCTTTCTAGACAGGTGTTTTGTCTTTGGCTTTAGTGATAGATTTGGACATGTCTCTGCAAAAGGACAGCCCGAGATGTTAATTAATCTAGAGGGAAATGTGGTAACCTTGAAAGTGAATAACATTTTTACAAAGCATAATCCCACTAATTTCTCCTGAATGATTGCACAGTACTAATTCTACGTTTAAAATGGCACAATAATATAAGTTATATATATACACAATCAGGCATAACATTATGACCACCTCCTTGTTTCTACACTCATTGTCCATTTTATCAGCTCCACTTACTATATAGGTGCACTTTGTAGTTCTACAGTTACAGACTGTAGTCCATCTGTTTCTCTGCATACTTTGTTAGCCCCTTTTACCCTGTTCTGCAGGGGTCAGGACCTCCATGGACCCTCACAGAGCAGGTACTATTTGGGTGGTGGATCATTCTCAGCACTGCAGTAACACTGACGTGGTGGTGTGTTAGTGTGTGTTGCGCTGGTCTGAGTGGATCAGACACAGGAGGCTATAATTAAATAAAATTGAAGCTCTTGCGATTTTGAAAATTGTCTTAAATTGCAATTTCGATATAAAAACAATTGATTTTTCAGCCATAGTGTGTACTCAGATTTTAAAGTCTAGCTCCCCAATTGATGTTCCCCAAATCATGGGGGTGATTTTGACAACAGAGACTTTTGCTGAGTTGCTGAGGCTGCGGCTCTGGTGAAAGAAGCCCTGTTTTCTGTAAGCTCTCCGATTGAGTGGAATCCAATATCTCAAGGAGATGATGTCAGAAGTACCGATAGAGAGCGCGAGATGGCGACCCGGCAGTCGATACGACGCAGTGAAAGTCACAGAGAAGGTGTTCGCCACTTATAATCTGTTGTGACACCGCTGGCGAAAAGCTCTCGCACAAAGTTGCTGACAGCATGTCAGCGATCGCTTTACACTGCGTGTATGTGTTCGTCGCAACTGTAATATAGAGCGCTGTTCTCAGAGAACATCGCTCTGCCATCAGTTTGAGTGGCATGACAATGCTGTAGATGGCTCTCTTTGGTGTCTTTGTCACGAGGGAACGACTGAACACGAGTGCTTGTGTTATCCTGCTGTTGAGAAGTGTTGAGGTTGAGGGATTTGGACTTCTTTGGTGCTGAAATGCTTTTGTGTAAGATTTTGGTTAAAGTTCTTTTTATGTTTGCAGTTTTGACAGCTGCACCCAAAGCCACATCATTTCACAGGAGACTGATTCTCAGAACATTTCTTGTTATTCTTGTTAGTGACACATTTCCTTTTTAGCAATAATGTGCCATAAACTGGGTACACAGTGTGGATTATTCTACTGAGTTGGTTCAGAGTCGGAGTTGAAAACACATTTCAGACTTTTAACTGACTTGGACTTTAGACTAAAATTCTTTTAAGTGTTCCTGTTCTTTACTTTTACGTTATTAAAACAATTGATGGAACAGTCCATTTTGTCACTGCCAAAACAATCATAAATACTACCGAAACGTCACCAGATGTTTCAGTAGTGATTGTTTTGGTAGTAACAATTTTAGATCATTTTGAGCAGAACTCAAAAACGCTACCCAGTACATGACTAGCAAACACATACCACACAGCAAAATCATAGTATTTATCAATAAACACAAAATAGTTCACTCAATTGCAGAAAATATGTGTTTCAGTAGTGACAATTCTTATTGTTCAACACTGATTTTCAGACTTTGGGTCACATTTACTTCAAAACAATGGGATCTAACTGCTCGCCATGTGGCCATGAGGGACGGGGAGGCAGTCTCACTTCCTGCTTTAAAATGCAGGGCTGTGACTAAAATAACACTCTATATAAATAACTAACACTGTTTGTGTTTTGGGAGTGACATGAAAACATGGGACAGCATTTTTTGAAAAAAGCTTTTTATTTAAAAAATGAAACTCAGGATAAATCTAAATATTTTGACTTCACTTTAAAATAAATAGAAAAGATCTTTTAAAAAACATTGAAAAAATTCAAAAAATATAAATATTTTAATAAGCGTAAATGAAGGGGTTAGGGTTTGGAACAGACACCTCCCAACAGAAAGTATGCTATAAATATGATTTTTGTCTATATGTAACTTATTACTATCTCGAATAAGGCCCTAGTTTAAGTTTAAATAGATCATAACACCATCCTTGTAAATATCTTTGGACTGAATGCTTAATTGTTGTTTGTGAGTGTTTTTTTAAACTGTGGGATCACAGTTTGAACTAATTTGGTAGAACAGTGCGTAGCATCACCATTTTTCATATAGAAATAGATCTGTGAATTTTCTCTTTGTAAGAAAATAGGCAGGTTGAATTTGAAACCTGAACAACCAGTCAAAAGTTTGGACACCTACTCAGAATGATTTTTCTATTTTCCACATTTTAGAACTAAAACTATGAAATAAATCTTATGGAGTTTCTCCTGTCAGAAATTCTGGCTGGGTGGCCCGAGTGGAATTTTCTGTGTGCTCTCCAGTTTGAGAGAAGTAATTAGTAAATTGTGATGGATCACTTCATTGAGGAACACTGTCCATGAAGGCTTGTGTGCATGTGTTGTGAGGTCTTTGCTCTTTTGTATCTAAAGTCAAATATTTATGCCTTTCTCCAGACCTAACCCTAGATTAGTAGTAAACAAACCAGTCCCGATACCATAGAAACTGAATTCAATTGTTGCTGTTTATCTTCTCCCAATGAATCGTCTGATTTTGCTTTATTTTGGTAAAGCGTAGCCCGAGACTACTTACAATAGATTGACTTGTCTGAGAGTGTCCGGCCCTTAAGCTCTGTGTACCATATCATTATCTGGTTGCAGGTCCACACAGTGTACTTGTTCGCCAGTACAATGCCATATTGTTGAAGCACACTCAGACTCGGGCTCAATATAGTTGATGGATTTCATTCCATGAATATTCATGCGCGTGGCGTACAAAGTCGTCATCAGATTTCACACACGAAACGCGGGGCAGCGAGGGGCAGGTTGAGCCGTTCCTTTCACTTTAAATGGGCCTGGGATGAATGGAGTAAAATATGCACTCTGTATTCATTGATAGCATCTTTAGCTCGAGGTAATTGAGGCTCTTTTTCTCTTGGGCTGAATGAATAATGACTTCATCCGATCCCGATCCAGCCTCGCGAGAAAGGTAGGGAGGCGGGGGACTCGGCCGCTCATTGTTTTGCCCTTATAAAAGGGGGGATTCCTCTCTTTCAGCTGGGAACTGTGTCTTCTGTCTTAATTTTTCTTCATTTTAATCCCGCCGTTCTCTTTTTTCCCCACTAGCTCAAGCATGAAGCATAGGCAACGCAGCCTGGAGCAGCGCATTAAAACCACAGCTGATAAATCAGTCACTTCTCCAGCTCTCTGGGGATCGGGACGCGACCAGCGAAGATTCAGTTTTGCTTGCATTTTTGTTTTCTTTCGCTTTCCTCCCGCCCCCTCCTTTTCAAGCGCCCTTTTTTTTAACGCAGAGGGCCGTGTTATGTGTTGCTGTTTTATTAGCGTGCTCAGATGAAAGAGCCTTGTGTTGTTGGGAGGCACTGTTGCTGGGCCTCAGCAGAATGGAGAGCGGAGGAAGACTTCTTTTTTGACATAATTTTCCCACATATTCCATTGGCTGAGGGGCACACTTGAAAATGAAAGGGAAAGCTTGAGCCCTTTTGTCAAAAAAAAGGGCTGTCTCTATATGCAAGCATTCCACTTTTATTTTTTCCTATTTTGCCTCCAGTGCTTTTTATTGAGAGAGGACAACAAGCAGGAGGTTTATGCAGAAATTCCAGTGATTTGTGCCACACAAACAGACACAGACAGCATGAGAAATTTCCCAGTTTGAGACTTGGCCGGCGTGCTGAGATGCTCTCATTATTCAGGGTTGGGTTAATAATAGGTTTTGTTTTGGTGGATCATTCCGTCTATTCACATGATATTTTTTTAAGAATGTTTTAGACCCTCATGACGTAATTGCAGACTCAGCTTTGAATCGCATACCATCGCTAGCCAGACCTCTATCTAGGGAATGACTAAAATGTTGCAAACAAGATGTATGTTAATAAAGCTGCATCTTCATTGGCTCTGTACATGACTGCATGTCCAAAAACACTTTATACTATAATTTACAGAATGCACTGGTTTAATAGTAGATCAGAAAATATTCATTAGATGCTTAATGTCTGGGAGCGATCGTACGGCGAGTGATTCTGGGAGCAGTCAGGCAGTTCTTGGAAGTCATTCATTCATTTGTTCGCTTATTTTATTTAGTCATTTATTTATTAAGACAGTACATTTTCATTTCTTCATTAATTATGCTTTATGCCATGCGTCATGATTCTGCTTTATACCATGTTTCATCAGGGCAATCAAGGAAACATCTGATCGGTTATATGACTTTAATCTATGTAATTTCCCAGTTACTTTACTTGTCAAATGCATTTTCATAATTTTTTTATCTGCAAAAATTGCAACTCAGGCAAGCATACAAATTTTTTAAGGAGCAATTTGTAAGATGACAACCTGCCGAATTCATACTCCAAACAATAGGGGGCAACATATCACCAGAAAGTTGCAGTGTCTTACCCCCCATTATAAGAAACAAGGAAATGCACAGCCCCTCTTCACTCCTTACCAGTCTAGAAGAAACGTTACAAGTTCTGCATCAAATTTCATCCCTTTGCCCACCAAGAACTGTCCCCAGTGGTGGAAAGCAATGCCAGTGTTAACCCTTGTTTTGCTTCTATTTATGTCACCTTTTTTATTACCCTTTTGTTTTGCTGCTGAACATGGTTTCTTGCCGGGAGCAGGCGGCGGTGGTGATGATGGTCGCTTGCCAGCAACTTCTGCCGTTGTTGCGCTTGCTGTTCCTTTATTGGCTACCTGTCTGTAAATTATCTAACCAGAGCCGTACTTTCAACATGATTGACAAAAGATGATTGGTGTAGTGTAGTGGGTAACACTTCTGCCTTCTACGCTGTGGGGTTCAATGCCTGCCAGGGTAAGCACCCTACACTATACCAGTAAGAGTCCTTGGGCAAGACTCCTAACACTACCTTCACCTGCCTGTGTAAAATGATCACATTGTAAATCGCTCAGGATAAGAGCGTCTGACAAATGCCATAAATATAAATATAAGGTTAGAATCTGCCCTCGGGACAGTCCTACTTCATCTTCTCATGTTGGACTGATGGCAGACTGGATGCTACAGTGACTCACTATTGCCTCTTGAGGTTCAAAGTGGGATTACAAGACACGACGGGCCAGGGCTAGCTGGTTAGCACGCTAACTTCAGTAGATATCTCTGCAGCACGCTAGGTAGACGTCTTTGACATGCCGTAAAGTAAAAATCTTACAAATTGAGCAAATTTTGATCTTGATTTTTCCGCTAAAAATTTGTGTTAGTTTTTAAATATGCCAGAATTTGCATAAAAATATAAATTGTGGAAAGCTGTCTGCCACGACATTCTGAACATGAACTTTGCTACATGTTATTTCATTCTTTTCTTGGTTAACTTGGTAAATACACATGCCATTCAGGTTAACTAAGTGACCACATTAACATGAAGAGAAAATATTACTCATTATGGTAATTTTAACATGTGACTCTCCTTCCCTCTCCTTTTCTCCTCTTTCACTTTGTCTCATTCTCTCTCACTCTCTCAGGTAGGCCTGTTGGACCTGGAGCTGAATCGTCTGACCAAGGCCCTGTTCCTGGCCCTGGTGGTGCTGTCTATTGTCATGGTGGCGCTGCAGGGCTTCATCGGGCCTTGGTTCCGCAACTTGTTTCGCTTCATAGTTCTGTTCTCCTACATCATTCCCATCAGGTAGACTTTATTTATTATGATCCCTGTATGGCCATGACTATGTAAGGCCAACCATTATACGATAATACTGACCTATATTGATGACCCTCAGTTGTATTGAAAATATCACTGATAATGTGCTGATAATTAGCATTATGGTTTTTGGCTGCAGCATCATCAGGACTTAAACATTCAGTCTCTGAGAATATGTGCAAAACCGGTCATGAACTGTATGACAGAAAGACAGGCTAAACTGGTATATTTATATTTCTGCTGTTTGTACGAGTTTAAGAAGTGTGACAGCCCAGAAGTGACTGTCATATTTAATCATTCACAGTTGACAGTCATATCTGTCACTAAATCAAAGTTAAACTAAAACTGTTGTAGTGTAAAATTACAATTGAAATGTAATCACATATTTATATTGCCTGTTTAATTGACTATCGGAATTCTTAGCCCCTTAATATCAGTGTCGTCATAAAATTTTCATACCTGTCGGACCATAATAAATATTTCAGTTCAGGAGGACCGAGGGGTTTAAAAATACATCGCTGCATCATAGCAATTCACCTACATTGACTTTGGAATATTATAATTAAGCAATAGAACACGAGAGGGAGTGTGTTATCATGAAATAACCTCACAGCCGTGATGTTATAGCGATAACACACAACCTTGAGTGTTCTATTGCTTTTATACAACAGTTAAATAAATAAATAAAAGAAATATATAAACTGGGCTGTGAATGCGGCGTTTAATATGTTTTAATGTTAGCAGGTCCTTCACCAAATTATAGTTCCTTAACGAGCAGCTTGTTGCTACGTCAGAGTAACGAGCTCCGCCCACTCGCTGCACAGCCGGCAGTTCGTTCTCCAGCTCCACACAGACCAACTGACAGTTTGGGAATTTAGTGTCGTCTCATCTTCAGAGTCTGACCAAATCGGCTGTCGGTCAAATGTGATCTAAAGTGTCCATTTTCTGTTTGTGGCAAAGTAAGAAGTAAAAACTTTCAAATGGCCTGAGCGTCTCCTACAGCTGTCAAAGTCGTTGCTTAGCAACGGCATCTCAGCGGAGTGATACAGTGCTTGTGGAAAAACCTGTGATGTTATGGTGAAATATCAGCACAGTTAGAACGCTTCTCAACCAATCAGCTTGCCTGGCCGGGACTAACTGTTGTATAATTGATTATTATAATAATCAATAAAATATGGGTGCAGTTTTTGTAAATAGTTGCTCATCCCTTTTATTCATTTCCAGCATACTTAATTCTAATATTAGTAATAATTATAAATCTTATAAAAACATTTAAATCATGATTTGTGGCGAAACCTGAAAGATCATGATGCCTTAAATACTTGAAATACTTTCAGTAAAAGAAATGAAACTGAGCTTTATGAAACAATTTTAAAACCTTCACCTGCAGTTCCAGCCTTTTAATTCTGAGAGTCTTACAGGTAGTGTGCTGTACATGCAGACTTGATTATGTGTCTGTGATTAGCCTGAGGGTGAATCTGGACATGGGGAAGTCAGCATATGGCTGGATGATTATGAAGGATGAGAATATTCCTGGCACGGTGGTGAGGACCAGCACGATCCCTGAGGAGCTTGGCCGTCTGGTCTACCTGCTCACCGACAAGACAGGTAAGAGAGCCCACGAGGCTGATCCGAGTGAATAAGCTGTAACCACTTTTTCAGGGAACATTTCAGTGAACAGCTCAACGCTCATATAAGCAGCATATCCAGAAGAGGTTTTGACTTCTTGATTAGAATCTTGAATGTAATTCTTAAAAAAGCACCACAGTATATTTACAGTGTATTACTCTATATATGAAAGTAGTGATGCACTAGAAAAAAAATAGCCGAAACCAAAATTGAGGGTGCACTAGATCAAAAACTATGCCATAAAACTACGTGTCATAAAATTAAACGTGCTTGACAATAGAGAATGGTTGGTCATCCAAGGCAATGAATTCCATTATTTTTTTAGTTATATTTTACACTTTGGCTGTAGTTTGTGAATTATTTTTATCTGATTGTACAGATGGCATCGGCTCAGGGACTTTTGCTTTGGTTTTGCTGTATTCTGTATTTTGATTGGGGTGTCACAATAATCCCCTTGTCTAATGTCCCTCAAGAAACCATGAAATAGTTTCACTTGGCTGTTACTGCTCAAACTGTTTGAACACGTCTGTATTGACCAGCACAGGTGAGCGAAGAGGAAAAACAGTGTTTTCAATCACAAATTCTTATTTCCTTTAGCTTTAATAGTCTTAGATTTTGACCCTTTGTAGGCCTGTTTAATTTTGCTGAAAGTGTGTGGCCAAAATTTTGGCCATTTTACGTTTTCGGCAATTTTGGCACAAAACTTTAATTGGACAGAATTTGGGTGCATGCCTATTGTATTTTGATCAGGATGTCATGTTTTCGAGAGGTACCAAACCTGTAGTGGAGGTGTTCTGGCATGAATAGTGCTTATGAACCCCTTGGCTAATAGTTTCGTGTGGCTGATATTTTCGCTGTTGAACTGCTGCTGCTCAAAGTGGGAACAAAACACCAAAACACTGGCCAGCACAGGTGATCAAGGAAGAAAAACCATGTTTTCCATCACAATTTCTCATTTCCTTTATCTTTACAAGTCTTTTTATTTGGATTTTGACACTTTCTAGGCCTGTTTAATCTTGGCCAAAGTCTTGGCCAATGTTTTTGTTTGTTTTACATTTTTGGCCCAAAACTTTAAGTGGACAGAATTTGGGTGCATCCCTACCTAACCCTGTATAGTTACAGAGGGTGATAATTTTCCCTCTTAAATCTTGGTTTTTCTCAGTGTTTTAGGGAGATGAGTGTAAAAATTCTACACTTGTCTGCTGTAAAAAGTGTGATGTATGTGTTGGTATTGAATGGAGCTGAACTGAGTTACTGCTCTGTGTTGGGCTTCACTGTTCTGCTTGTATTTTTTATATCCAGGCACCCTCACCCAGAACGAGATGGTGTTTAGGCGGCTCCATCTTGGCACCGTATCGTATGGGACGGACACCATGGATGAGATTCAGAGCCATATCATACAGTCATACGCTCAGGTAAGACAGAACAGGCTGCGGGGGTCATATACTTACTAAAGAATGAAATCAGCAGGCTTGAGGTCAAATTTTCTAGTAGTAACATACATACATACATCATCTAAACCACTTATCCTTCTGGGTCGCGGTGGGGTGCTGGAGCCTATCCCAGCTGTCATTGGGCGGAAGGCAGGATACACCCTGGACAGGTCGCCAGTCCATCGCAGGGCCTAGTAGTAACAGAAGTCTAAATAAAAGTTACAAAGAAAGATAGATTTTTTTTTCATGATCAAATTTGCTGAATGTTTTATATTTTAGTGTTATAACTTTACGCAGCAGCGTACCTGTCCCAGCTACAGTTGTATGCATAAGTTTTGGCACCCCTGGTGAGATGACATGTTTTGATTTCCTCACCCTCTACAGAGAACACACTTCTGCACATTGTAATACATAATTACTGTTTATTTGCTGAGTTCAACATATTGGACCAAAAAAAGTGGCCTGTGCAAAAATTATGGGACATTTATGTTGTATTTTCCAGTATGTTACACTTAAAATATGCAGCAAGTGTGTCAACTTAAGTCAACAAAACATGGAATTTGGTGTTCTGAGTTCTACATATGACTGCACCTCTGTACCCACAGAGAAAGTGTTGGCTACAGTGGGACTCATTCCAAACAAGTATGTTCTTGGCTGCACCTGGAGCATGGACGTATTAGTCTTTATGAATAAAAATTTACATGTTGACTAAAAAATGTACACAAGTTATTATTATAAAAGTCATACCAGTGGTATTATTAACTTTGAAAACAGTAATTTAAAATAAGTTTTGCTGGGGCAACATGTTTGTAATGCCTTGAAAATTGGAATAACAGTTATAAATGCAATAATACAGTATAGTAGAATAACACTACCATGCCCAGATTTGATTTCACATTTCACTCACTGCTCTACTGTAGCGCTGTTAAGTGGGACCATTAAAATTGCTCTGCCCTCATTTATCTACAGTACGTCTGCGTCATTGTTGTTAATCAGCAGTCTTTGCGTGCAAATGTAAGTATGTCTCTGTGTGTTCCCTTCCAGCAGCTTGGTGGCTCAATAGCTAAGCCATAGACCTTATTGATTTTTATGCCACAACGCATAATCTTTTATTACTGAAATGACGACCTGACTGGCAGGTTAACGGGAACTGTAACAGCCACAGAAATCATTTCCTCATTATATTTCCCCCCCGGGGGCATTTCAAAGAGCGTGTAATGAAAACCGGGTGAAATTGAATTAGACAGGCATCAATAAACATAATGTCGTTTATTGATAAGCATGCTTTTGTCTGCTCAGTGCTGTAATTACTGTGATTGTATATGAAGTGCTGAAAAAGAAGGCAGGGTCAGGGCTCGTTTCATGCCCAGTGTAAGCATGGAAGGATGTCCACTCCTGTCTTCGCCAGCTCTGTTAATTGACTTTTTTTCAGGCAGGTTTGTTTTTGTATCCCTTTCTTTTTCATTTAAAAGCAGTGAAGTCTCAGCCTCAGATGTACAGACCTGATATATGTACGTTAAGATCTGACACAATCATGTCAGTTATACTCACATTGGCTGTCCTCACTGCCACCTCCACACATCCATTTGCCTTTTTTTCGCTCTGATGGGAAATTAACTTTTGCCTGCTCTGCGCATCGTGACAATAAGCCTTTCAAAGCAGGATATAGTTGCTGGATTGATGAAAGTTTGTGGAATTCATGGCATGCGTTTTTAGATTTTGCTCAGAGTTTTTTTTTATTTTTGAGTTTAAGCAAAGAGTGGATTGAATTGAGTGTGTTTTCATCAGACCAGGGCCCTTTCTGTGTGGAGTTTGCATGTTCTCCCCGTGTCTGCGTGGGTTTCCTCCGGGTGCTCCGGTTTCCTCCCATAGTCCAAAGACATGCAGTCAGGCCAATTGGACATGCTAAATTGCCCCTAGGTGTGAATGTGTGTGTGAATGTTGTGTCTGTTTGTCTGCCCTGCGATGGACTGGCGACCTGTCCAGGGTGTATCCTGCCTTCCGCCCCCAATGACTGCTGGGATAGGCTCCAGCACCCCACTGCGACCCAGAAGGATAAGCGGCTTAGAAGGTGTGTGTGTGTGTGTGTGTGTGTGTGTGTTTGTATGTGTTGTCATCAGAATGTATATTGTCGCTGTCCAAAGAAAAACATCTATCTCCATTTTTTTTGCGATTTTTACTTTTCTGCATCATTTGACCTCGGCAGCCGTCCTTTACATAGTGTGAAATTTTCATAATGATTGGACCAATAGAAATGCTCCAAAATTGCTTAGAATAAAATCTCTTTCCATTAGCTTACATTGAAAATAAAGAGTGTTTTTGCCCTCTCCTGTGAAGTTACTAATTTGGAGATGCTTGTTTTTTACTTTGGACAGCGACGATATGTTTGTGTGTCTGCCCTGTTATGGACTGGCGGCTTATACAACAAAGCATCCAGGGTGTTTCTTGCCCTCCTGCCCAATAACTGCTGGGATAGATTCCAGCACCCCCTGCAACCCAGGAGGATAAGCGCCTTAAATAGTGTGTGTGTGTGTGTGTGTGTGTGTGTGTGTGTGTGTGTGTTCAACAGTTGAGTTTAGGCAAATTCATACAAAAGAAAGTAAGAAGAGAACGCAGTTGTTAAGACGCATGTGTGTCTTAAGGAAGTTTCGAACTTTGTTCTTGGAGCTGTAACATGTTTAGAGGGCAGAGATGAATCGTGCGTTTATCTGAGCTCAAGCTGTTTCTGCTGTCAACTGGAAGCTACTAGGTATCGACAAGCTAAGAAGAAAATGGTTAATCCAGCAATTTGGCCACTTTAGGCTTGCACTTTAAAAGTTGCATACAGTGAACAAAAAGACAGCAAAATAGCTAATCACAGTGGCTTATGTGGCAATTAATTGTCAGCTAAAATTTCCTAATCGTGATAGGACTACCTGCAGGTCTAGTTTTACTATCTCTAGTGGTCATTTTGCATGTCGGATGTCAAGTGGCCTCTTAATGTCAAAATAGCCAGTTCCTGGTCATGTTGAGCGACGTAATCTACTCGAACGCCTTAAAAGCCAACCTGAAGAATTTTGTGCCGCTAGCGGCAGGAAAAGGAGTAAGACTGTGAGTTGCTTCTATGCCAGTCAGCCTCGTGCCTGTATGTGGTGTATGTGTGCGGGGGGGTTTGAAGCCTGTCATCTCTCCTCCTCCATGAAGCTCTCTCAGGAAAGAGAGGCTAATCGGGAGAAATCACCCGCTCCAGTGGAGCAGAGCCGCCCCAAAGCTCTCGCTCATACACTCACTCATATACCCACCCACACAGGTACAAACACAGCACATGTGGCAGCTGGAAGTGTTGCAGCCCTTACGGACAGTTATGACAGGAGAAAGATGAATGATGTTTCTTCTTCGCATCTCCCTTAGTGAAAGGGTTAACTGCTAGAAGAAGACATGCCGTCATCTCTGTCTTCACTAGGAATACCCTGTAATATCTGGTGAATAGACAGATCTCTTTAGTTTTAAAGGAACCCTCAAGGTTGTCTTTATCGGGGGATACTGTGCACAGTGTACAGAAGAAATTGGGCTGTAATTAAAGGAACACTTTGTTGAAAAATCAGGTTTTCCCCTTAACCAAACTGTATTCAGTCAGACAGGACATGTTCGGTGTCTGTTTGCTTCTTTAGTTTTGCACTGGAGCTGGGTTAACATAGCTAACAGGGGATTAAAGCTTAAACCCCAGATGTGATGGTTTACACACGCCTGAATCATCACACACTTGCTTCGAACCGTGTAATGTTACTAAAGAGTCCATATTCTAGTTTTTTTCATCTACTTTTAACATTTGTACAAAAAGCAGTCTTAATTCATTTTGACATATTATTTTCCAACTAGAGCTGGGCGATATGGCCGAAAACGTTATCACGATAAACAAAATTCATATCGTTCGATATCGATACATATCGCGATAAATGTCAAATCATGATTTCTTTCACGTTTGAAGGCTGATTTTGCTCCTGGGTGGTTAACTGTGGTTTTAAACTATCACTTATGGTCCGATCATGACAAACACTCGGCAAACAGTGGAACATTTCACTAATCTGTCTTGGGACAGTGGGAGAAAGTTTCTGAGCTGTTTTTATCAGCTGGAAAAGCACAGCTGCAATTTTTGTAATAGTCATGATTTAAGAAAGAAAACAGATTATTTTTAGCTGTCTGGTGACGAGCGCTCGGCTACCCCGCTACAAACGCTAAACAAGTGGCCAACAACAGAGCTAAACTCTTTAGTTTCTCAACAACGTCAACTCGGTTCAGGAGGTCACTGCTGTCACTCCTACCACATCCATGTCAGAGCAGATCACAGTATTCAGACACCAGCTAGACGACTGGGTTTCTCTATGCTACCATAGTAGTTTAAGGGGTGAACCGCAGTATGTCTGACGTTCGCTGTGTAAAAGCATTATCTGCAGTGTGAATCTCTCACACCAGACACAGAGTCCTCCTTTTAGGCATGTTTAAACTGAAAGCGGTGATTTTGTGTCTTGTTTGATCTACAGTATCATCAGTTCACCGTGTTTTGCCGGAGCGCTGCTTCAAGTTAGCCAGCAGCTAAAAACAGCTAGCCTGGAAAGATAGCGCTCTCCCGCTCTCCAATGCCTCACAGCTTCCTCAGTTTACTTTCGAACATGAACCCACTTCTTTCTTTCACTTTCGTTGCTCGAGAATGCACTAACACTAAAATATGACGGTTTGGCGCTGTAACACGGTGCTGTAGACGTGATTTAACACCGCCAAAGTTGTTAGGATGCACGGAAAGAGGTGAGTTCACTGTAGGACAGTACAGTTACACCACTGACCTCGTCACTCACACTCGGTCACAGGAGAGCAGATCGCCGATAACATCCACTCAGACAGGGACTGTATAACTCCGCGTTTCAGCCGTTGCTAAAGTATATTTGGCGACCCAAATATATTTTACTCGTGGCCCCCTCTCTCTCTAATCAAGTCGAAAAATTCGGAAGTGCGCCCTCTCCTGGCGACAGCAGAGTAGTGTCGCTTTCCTTGCAGTAGAAAACGCCACCGGGGTTTTTCGCTAAAACGTAGAAGTGTGAGAACGGTGTATTATATCGAACATTTATCGAACCTGTCTTATTGCTCTATCGAGGAAAAGTTATATCGCGATACTTATCGTTATCGTTTTATCGCCCAGCCCTATTTCCAACCTATTTTTATCCCTCTGAATTAAACAGGCTTTTTTGTTACTGTGCCTGTAAGACTGATATATGTAAATGAGCTCTGCTCTGATTGACCACCCTGTTTGTGCTTTTTCAAAAAGCAGTTCTGGCTGAAACATTCCTTATAACTTTAACACTAGTGACAGGAGCTTAACTGCTGTAGGCTGAAAGGGCAGATATATGTAAATGTTGTGCTCACGTATGTCATAATCTGACTGTGTATCATAGCATGTTAACTATCTCTGCACCTTATCCTCACTACCTCATGTTCAGAAATGAGTGCTGTGTTGGCGCTGCACTGTCCTGTCTGTTTACCATGTCTGTTTCAATTATCATATTTATTGTTTCTAATGTAATGTTTTGCACACTTGCGTCTGCATGTTTGCACTTTGTCTGTACTGTCTGTTTTGTTCCATGTTGCACCATGTTGGTCCCGGAGGAACGTACTTTCGTTCCACTGTGTGCTTGTACACAGATGGAATGATAATAAAAGCCTCTTGACTTGACTTGAAATATGCTGGTTTTTGTGACATCATAAAAAATGAACTGCAAACAAGCTGTTTTTGCAGCTTAATTTCTGTAAATGGACTGGAGCAGTGACTGATTTTGAAACTTAAAGAAACTCTGGCTATTAAGAAGAAAAACCAAGGAAAATTCAGTTTTTTCATGATGTGATAAGTTTAACTAGTTTCAAATAGGCTTGCTTATGTGTTTTCTGACACCCTTGAGGGCTGCAATTACTGTTTATAGCTATGCCGACATACTTTTGTCCATTTCCGTAGATAGACTTGCGAATGAAATCATGCGTTACAAGAATTAATTTATTTTTCAAGAATTCAGTTGTTGATGTGAAACAAAGAAACAAAGAAAGTGCTGACAGATTTGATCTGTGTTGTTACAGAATGTAGGATTATGTAACTAAGTATATAATTTATTATGTCATGTGTGTGTATGTGTATATATATATATATGTATATATACATGTTTGTATGTAATGTAAATTGAAGGTGAAACAGTTAAACAGTTATCACTCTTCTAATATTACTCTAATATTACTTCTAAAGCTTAAAGGGGAATTTCACCAGTTTTTCAAAATTCCTCCATAATTCAGTGGTTGAGATGTAAACAAAGTCACTCAGAGTGGTTTGATGTAAAATGATGCATTATAGAGAAACTGACATGATGGTGATAGGAACCAGGGGTCACCATGTCTACAACACAAATATAGACGTTTTATTCACGTTCCAAAAACAATAGTGAACCTACGCATGTCCTCTGAGTTTTTATGTGTAATGTTGACTATAAAATAGCAGCAAATACATTTTCGTTGGCGACTGTTTTGCCTGAAAACACTGCACAGATCCCTCCACCACGATTATGTTTTTAAAAAATATGTTTTAGAATGAAATGTTGTCAGGAAAGTATTGTAAAACAATGCCTCAGGCAGTGTATTCATAAACATTTCATGCAGTAACTTTGTGCGAGGGACCTTTTAAACTCTTCGGATATCTGGTTTCTTTTTTCTCAATGAATCTGAATCGGTAAGTTTCTCTAGAGCGGAGCATTTTAACCACTCTGAATGACTTTGTTTGCATCTTAACCTTTTAATTATGATAAAATTTTGAATTCCCCTTTAAGGTCTGGATTTGAAGATCTCTGGACCTGCCAAACATCAAGTTTACACAGGATTTGTTTGACCCCACATGTAACCAGTCAGCCAAAATATATTTTGTGTCCAAAGTTTGCTTCTGTACTTTAGCGCTGGAGCTAGTGTGAGATCATTTAAGCATGCAGTTTACACAGTACTAATTGGTGGGGCGTAAACTTTCATTAGCAAAAAGTAAAGAAGCAAAATGTTTGGACACCAAACATGCTTTGGCTGATCGGGTACATTTGGGGTAAGGCTGAAATTGTGTAACGTTGATATGTGGCCACACTAGTCCTATAAAATTGTATTAGTTGGCCCAGTAAGGTCAAAGCTGCATCACAACCAAGTGTCGTCATCTGCATTTATGTTTCTTGTGGTGTGTTTGTTTGTCCAGGTGAGCTCAGCTCCGTCTAACGGCAGCAGCGCCAGCTCCACACCGTCCCGCAAGGCGCCGCCATCTGCGCCCAAGGTGCGCAAAAGCGTGAGCAGCCGAATCCACGAGGCCGTGAAGGCCATTGCCCTGTGCCACAACGTCACGCCAGTCTACGAGTCCCGTGCCAATGGTGCCAGCACAGAGCCTGAGAGCACTGAGGCTGACCAGGACTTCAGCGATGACAACCGAACTTACCAGGCTTCCAGCCCTGATGA
The DNA here is from genome assembly GCF_904425465.1 of Colossoma macropomum. Taxonomy (NCBI): domain Eukaryota; kingdom Metazoa; phylum Chordata; class Actinopteri; order Characiformes; family Serrasalmidae; genus Colossoma; species Colossoma macropomum. The sequence goes on from NW_023494787.1 coordinate 47,506,327, forward strand.
GGTTAGTGCACTGGTCAAAGCACAGAGCCCATATAATTCCTCTTAGGGTCTAATTTATTGCACACATTAATACATTTGAAATTTCATTCAAACCAGATTTGCTGTGTTATATATACTATATGACATAAAATAACATCCAAAAAAATTAAATATAGAAATGTGGCCTGTCCTTCAATATGTTAAACTCAGCAAATAAATAGAAACTGTGCACTAAAATTAGCAGAAAAATGCTTTATGTCAATTTTTTGTTCCCTGTAGAGAACTTAAAAATTCATCATCAAAATAAGTAATTTCACTATGGTCGTTAAAACTTTTGCATATGACTGTATGTCACAAGGGCCTATTAAGGTTAATCACAAAGCTGATTCAGTCGAGGGCCCAATCCTATTTTACCCCTCGCTCCTACCTCTTAGCTCTACCCATTCATTTTGCACGTTCACGTCTAGGGGTAGGGTGTCCCGATTTTTGTTGAGATGGAGGGCAAAGTGTTAGGGCTGCATGGCCTCCAAACGGAGGATTTTCAGTGTTGCGAGAAAAAAAGAAAAACCGGCAAGATGGCTACACAAGAGGCTTTTTTTTTAATGACAAGCATAAAATCGCTAGTAGTTTGCTGATGTCTCGGTAGCTAGCTAGCTAAATTTAACGTTCCACCTTAAATGGTGCAGCAGTTACATTCTGGCGCCTCAGGCATCAGAACTGCTGAACCATTTAAGGTGGAACAGTACATTTTGAACAAGAAGCTGGTGAATATCTGACTTCAGCTTCATATCACTGAAGAATTCGGGGTGTGTGATAATAAATAATTGCCCCCCTCTTTGAAGGCGTATATTCCCTAAATGTAACTAAAGCCCAGCAGTGAGGAGCTGAACTTTACCCTCCTCTGCTGTCACTGCAGACTGGCAGGGTCGCCTACAGAGCAGCGCCAGTAGCTGTTAATGAAGTGATGCTCTTTTTATTTGAGGGTCCCATTTCATAGAGGAAGATTTCAACCACCACCCCTTGTAACTCAGTTCCAAGGGGCAGGGTGACACTCGAAAACAAGGGGTTAAGTGTAAAAATAAGAAATGGGACTGGGCCTAGGAATCCAGGTATGTTACTCTGAATGAACTGTTCGTACTCAGTCTTTGAAATTTTGTGCTTTCTTTGTTTTCTGAATGTTAGGCTTGGAGACCTGCCAGAATAGATTACCGCATGATCTTAAATAATAAGCTACACTAATGCACTGGCCTCCTGCCTCCTCAATCCTCTAAATGTGTAATCCTATATAGCTGACTGTTTGGCGTTTATGACCACACTAGTCTTGAATTTACTGCCCCATTGAATGATAATATAGACATTGTGTTATTAGAGAAATCTGAGAGGAGACTCAATAAATATCAGGGCAGGAATAGGTCACACATGAGGAAGTTTTCTGTTGAGATATTTAGTGGGTATTTATGGTTTAGTGTTACTGTATGAGGCCAGTGAAGGAATGTAAGCCAATCAGTTCAGTGCTTCAGTCATTAAATAGCAGAGATACAGATCATATTTCACACAATCGCAGCAGTATTTAAAATGATAGAGGATATTTTAGCTGATGTTTTTACTGAATTGCCATTTTTAATTGAGAGGTGTGAAGTGAAGGCTCTTACGGTCGAACACAACTCCAATAACTGATGTAACTGGAATATGACGGTTCTTAGAAAATCCAGTCATTGGAAATACTGTGGCTGACTGTTTAGCGTTGTGTTATTCCATGAATGTGTCCCCTTTGTTTTTAAGGCTACTTCAGAATTCGTCTTCAGCCTCAGGCATTTCTGTGCACATAAATATCTTTAAGGGTTGCGAAAGATAAAAAAAAAAGGAAAAACTGTCCGTCTGTTGAGGTGGAATTGCCCGTCCTGTCTTCTTACTTGATATGTCTATTTATTTATTTCCTTTAATGCTCATGCCTTATCTCCTCCGTTGTCTCCTCTCTCTCGCAGGGTGATCAATATTTAATTTTCTCAGGGAGACTAGAGCTCAGTGTTTAGTTTGAGTCCTCTATGTGTGTCTGCCTTTCATCGTCAGCCTTGTCAGTATTCAAGTCGTCAAAGAGCCCAAGGCCTCCTCAGCTACACAGTGACGGACACTCAGGCTGAGCGATCCGGACGAAAAGTTTGATATCAAGACACTGTGGCATTACATTTTGAGATAGTTTAAAATTCTCCAGTTTCCTGATCTGTATTGATTACTTTTTCCCTTTTTTACATTATGTACAGTACTGTGCAAAAGTCAGAGACCACCCTTCACCTAACTAATAGAAGCCTCAACAGCTAAACATAATATAGACTTCAGTGTTTCAGAGAAATCTGCAGGGATGTTTTTCCAGCACCTCCAAAGTTCAGTCTAAGTTGGTTACATTTTCTGCTTCTGTCTTAAAAAAGATGGTTCTTCATCGGTTCTTTAGTAAGGAAAATGGTTTTGTAAAGAACCATGAAGACTCAAAAAAACCTTTTGCATGATGAAAGGGTTCTTGGCATCATGAAAGGGTCCTGAAGAATGTGCTGTAGATGGTTCTATATCGAACCTTTTTGAAGAGGGTTCTGTATAGCACCCAAACGGATTCTTCTGTTGTTACGTTGTCAACACTTCTTGGTGCTCTATAGAACCCTTTTCAAAAAGGTTTTGTGTGGAACCATCTACAGCACATTCTCTGTCAATCTGAAGAACGCTTTCATGATGAAAAGAATCCCTTAATCATGCAAAGGGTTCTTTGCATGTTCATGGTCCTTTGCAGAACCATTTTCTTTACCAAAGAACTCTTGAAGAACCATTTTTTTAAAGAGTGTTCTCACCTTCTAAGCACATTCTAAATAGCACCCAAAAGGGTTCTTCTATTGTTACAATGTCAAGCTTGTAACAATAAAAGAGCCCTTTTTGGTGCTATGTAGAACCCTTTTCAAAAAGGTTCTGTGTAGAAACAGCTACAGCACATTCTCCATCAATCTGATAAACCCTTTTGTGATGCAAAGAACCCCTTAATAATGCAAAGGGTTCTTTGAGTGTTCATGGTCCTTTGCAGAACCATTTTCTTTACCAAAGAACTCTTGAAGAACCATCTTTTTAAGCACGTTCTCGCCTTCTAAGCACATTCAGTGATGTTGAGGTCTGGACTCTGGGGTGGTCAGTCCATTGTTCGGCTTCTTTGTTTGATGTGTCCGTCTCCTTTTCTCAGTGAGGTTCTTCTTGACAGCTACACATCCTTTCAGACCCACAGCGCTGAGTCGTCTTCTCACAGTGGAAGGATGGACCCCTTTTTTTCTGCAGCGTTTAATCTTTTCTTTTCTCGTTCTTTTCATTTTCACCACCTTAAATAACTTTTTCATTACTCACTCAGCATCCAGGCCCACAATGATGAGAGAGAAAATGGGACATAAACAGTGAGTCGTTTCAGGAAAGTACAGTCTATTGCAGCCTAAAGGACATTTAGTTTTAGAACATGTGCAATATTTAATATGTTCTATGTGCACAAATGGAGTTTTAGTATTAAAAAGGTGAAGCTAACATCTGTTTTTCTCAGCACCACACAGCATGAGAACAGCACAGTATGGAAAGTTTATCCAGAATAAAAAAACATGAGAGGCTTTTCAGAATCGACGAATCGATCAACTAATGATGGCTTTTAGTGTCAATGCATGGTAACCAGCATAATCTCATAAAGTTTTTTTCTGCACTTGTGTGGTGATGATCCGGTTCGGGTCAGTTTCGGATAGAATCTTGGTATACTCGCTCAGTTTCAAACTCAAAACATAATATTGTTGTTCGTGTCGGGTCAGGCAGAATTTTGTCAGTCTCAGGGTTTAGGCTCAAAACTCGATGCTGTGTGTCGATTCAGGTCGAGTTCGGATAGAAAATTCTGCTGCTGTGTTCAGGTCTGACCCAAAATTACAGGCCCTATTAAAAATCATGTGTATCTGTTGTGTATCTGCTGTATGTATGTGAATGGTAGGTTTGATCTCTATTTTTGCTAATGAAGGAAAGGCACACAGTCACTCACAGAGTCTGATTATTGTGTGCTGGGCAGGTGGCCTTGGTGCGCTGGACAGAGAGTGTGGGGCTGACCCTGGTGAACAGAGACCTGACCTCTCTGCAGCTGAAAACTCCTGCAGGCCAGATATTGACCTTCTACATCCTCCAGATCTTCCCCTTCACCTCTGAGAGCAAGCGCATGGGAATCATCGTCAGGGTGGGTCTGAAACGACATTGTCTGTATGTGTCGGCACGTGCTTTTTGCTGGACTGCCCGGCGGGTCAGTCTACATGAGTCGACGTCTCTTACTGAGTCGCTGACTGACTGATCACCGTTGTGACACACTGTGCCAGAATTATGAAATGAATTATCAAACAAATCCATGGCGAATACAGATTTATCCACTACTCCATTTCCAGCACTGGATCAGAGAGTTTCTAGTGAGCCTAACTAGCTCTGACTGAGTAATATTATAGCTATCATAATGTAACACAAATATCACAAACATTTGAAAGACAAATGCAGCTAAAAGCGATTCAGTTGCCTAATCTTATTATAGTAATATCTGTGCTAATGAACACATTTGTTCACATTTGGAATTTGGTAAACTGTGAGATTGGATTGTTTTGCATTATTTGATCACGGTGCATGGTTGGTAATTAAAAAATTATTCCAAAAAAGCAGATGTCAAGCTGGGTAAAACATCGAAGAAGTCCTATTACACTGGGACTGTACAGTAGTAAAGTTAGGTAAAAAAGTAGGCTGTAGTGTATTAATATTAGAAGTGCGCGATCAGAATGGGCAAAGATAGGAATTGGCCAGTCTGCCAATTTATTATTTAGGCAGGTAGCTGCACTCACACTGAATTTGAATGCTTTGGCTGTAAAGATTCGGTGATGGAGATGTTAAGTCATTCAGAGTGGTTCAATGTGAAATTGAAACACATTCAGAGTCGTTCAGTGTGAACTGATTCAGATTTCTTTACAGTGGTGGTGATAGGAAGCAGAAGTCACGACATCTACAACACAAATATAGCCATTTTATTTACTATCCAAAACCACCAATGAACATAAAGTGCAGTCTCACTTTTTATATATAATGTTGATAATTGTAAAATAGTGGTAAATAGTAAAAAACTAGATTTTCTTTGGGACTATTTTGCCTTCTAACTCCCTGCATGTACTTTTTCACCTGTATCAGGCAGCGCATTCATAACCATTCAGTGTAACGTTGTGTGATGGAGCTTTTAGAGCCAATAAACACTTTAGATGTCTGGTTACTCTCACCACCACTGTGAACAATCTGATTCTGACTCTGTAACTAATTTTAGACCACAGCCTTTCGAATCAAATAACTTTGAGTGACTCTGTTTAATGATCAGATCATATGGAAATTTTGAAAAATCAGTGGAGTTCCCCTTTCAATGCTATTCTACTTTCTTCTGCTTTATTTTGAGTGTTAATTGTTTTTGTCTTGATTCACATTTCAGGAAGAGGCCACTGGCGAGATCACTTTCTACATGAAAGGAGCAGATGTTGCCATGGCCAGCATTGTGCAGTATAACGACTGGCTTGAAGAGGAGGTAAACATGCATTTTCACATCGACCATAAATCTGTATCCGTTTGGGGCGATGGTGTGTATCGGAGCAAAAAACCATACAAGTTAAAACAAACAAAACCTTCTGCTTCTTTCACACTGTCCATGTCATTTCAAGCCTGTTGTGCATCATCATCAAGGACAGTGCAGACACAGTAGCATCAAAAACAGCTAGCCTTGCTGTCACATTTCCCATTCTGATGTTCATAATGCTATTGGCAATATGCAGTCAATGAGCACCGGAGGTGACGCTTATTAATTAATGAGCGCCCTAAATAAAGGCGCGTTCCTGCGAGGCAGTACGGTGCTGCATGTCATAATCCGGACCGTGGTGATAATGATGTGGGGGTGGGGTGGGGGGGGGTTGTGCCTGCGCTTGTCAATAAGCAATCAGAGCATCAGCGTCAGCCTATTGGGTTTTCATATCAAAAATAAACTGCCGCCCCACTTCTTTTGAGTTGGGTTGTTCCAAAATTCCCTCAAGGCTGTATTTTTCAGCATTGATTCTCACTGTGTGGGGCCAGAGAAGTATATGTGTGCATGTGGTGACATTGAGATTTGCACGACTTAAGGTCACTTTTGGGTGGAGGAAAAAAAAAAATGAATGCTTTGTAGTATCACATAGTATCACATCATGTTGCAAAGCCTTCAGCATGTCTATACTGGAAACAGCAAGTGCATTCACTGGTTTAATAGTGTGTGTAGCAGGTTGTGTTTTATACCCTTGTTTAACATCAGTAGTATAAATAACATGGTTAAGATAGTATTGTACTGCCCTGGTATTATATCTGCTCATATTTATCTGTTAAGCTGACTAGCTGAGTATCCTTATCAGTCAGCAGGAACATCGCCTGGCCTGGGCCTCTGGAGGTTTAGCCCTGAATATCTATTAACAGCCCCAAACCTTGTAAATAACCATTCATAATAATTTATAAATAAATTAGTGTCACACATTTCACCTCAGCTCGGTTGTACGTCACTCTCGTCATCTATCTGTTTCCTTCAGAGGTACGGTCACCCACTCCTCAAACTCTTCAGCTATTGCAGCTATACACTATAACGTTACTAGAGAGAGAGAGAGAGCACAAATGAGCACACACACAAACACACGAGATCAGCAAGAGAGCGAGAGAGTGTGTTGGCGAGGGAGAGAGAAAATGCATGAGTGTCTGAAATTACTGTAAAAAAGGCAACTCTAATACAAAAAACATCACAAATTACAGTACCAGCACAACCCGACCTTAATGTTTTACATGAAAAAACGTTTTTTTGTCGCAGCACCACTAAAAATAAGAGTAAAAAATCAACCAACACATTACAATCAGTAGCAGCAGTCCTCATTTTTGCTGCACTGAATCACAGATCACTCTTAATGTTGTTATTGTAGCTATCTGATGTATCTAGCAAGCTAATGTTGCACGTTGTTAATCAGCGACCATCCACTGTTTGAATTCGAGTTAATTAGAAGATATGGTGAAGGAAAAAAAAAAAACAAATTGCCCGATTCATAATATTGTTCCTAGTTTTAACTGAATGACTATTCAGCATATAAAGTATCATATAAAGTTTCAGTAAGTCACAGAGTCAGAATCACTTTGTTTCGCCAAGTATGTTACACCTACATGGAGTTTTTAACATATGTATGACACACTAAACAGGCCAGATACACACAGACTATTAACAAATGTTCCAAAAAATAAGACATTTAAGAAAGAGACATAAACTGACAACACACCTGTCAATCAGCAACATAAACAATATTCACTTATGTCAAACTTCCAGCACTCTGCCAGTTTCTCTCATCTCTTAATGTCCTTATAACTAGGCCTGTCACAGTTATTTCATAGTTACCTAATCACAGTTATTTTGAGATGATTGCAAATATTTACACAGTTGTCAGATTTCACCATCTAGTTATTCCAGTGCCCTAGCATGAGCAGCGCTGAGTAATGTTCGCTTATTTGTGGCTGTCTAGCTAATTCTAATGTTCCTAGCATGTATCCAAGCAGAATGAGTGTTTATTTATTTATATTTTAACACTCAAGAAAAAAAAGTGTCAGCTTGGCTTGAGTCTAGCCATGATTCTGTGTAACTGTAGACATTTGTGTAAGTCTGTGCAACAGTGTAGTGTATCGCTTCAGCAGTGCAACCAGTGTTACTACTACAGGCTTGTCCTTTAATAATTGCCATTGAAGAAAAGACAATTAAATCATCAGTCGCCGTTATTTATATTATTTATTTATTTATAGCTAAAATTTCATGATTGTAACAGCCATACTTACAAGATTTACTGAAAGGATTGTAGAGATCTCTCCTTTTCTCCACTTCATGGATGAGTTTCTTTAAATTTCATTAACCATTATTAGAGCACTTTGGTTTTGTTATTGTCCCTCGCTCATGTTGCTTGCTGTTATGATTAGGTGTAGCACGCAGTCACATTTCTATTTGTAACCTACAGTTCTTATCACACTGTAAAGGCCACCGCACGCCGGACATGTTGTGTCATGTCGAATAATGTAGCAGATACAATACAAAGCTCTACTATACTCTGCATTGAATGTGTCACAGTGAGAACGCTGATAAAGGCCAAGTTCAGGTTCATGTTTGCACTCTGCAAAACTTTCAACATGATTTATCACGTTTGGTATCAGTTAACTGGATCTTCCCAAACTCGCTGTTTTCTTGCTGAATGTTACAAGGTGAAAAATGACCAGGCTAGTAACGTACCATTAGCATTTTTACTGTTTATCTGAAAGACTGGCTGCCTTTCTGTGTGTAAGTTTCAAGCCAAATGTGATCTGCTGTGGCTTTCTGTGGTCTCCATATGGCCTTGATTTAATGTAGTTAGCGGCAAAATGCTGTGCTGAGAAATTGAACAGCGCTCGGAGTCGTCGCATATCGGTGCCATATGTTGGCGCCGGTGTGTGCACACTCGTTACAAACAATAGTTTCGAATATTTGGATGCTGCGAGCTGCAGCTCGGCGCGTCCTGCGTGCAGTGGCTTTAGGTCTTACATTTCTTCTGTTTTCTTACCTCCAGTGTGGAAACATGGCCAGAGAGGGACTGCGCACGTTGGTGGTGGCTAAGAAGTCCCTATCGGAGGAACAGTACCAGGATTTTGAGGTACAGGTTCATTGCTGGAATAAGCTTTGCTACCCGAACGTCTCAGTAGTGATTCAGCCCAGTGCTTACTGTACTTTCTCCATAGAAAGATAAATAGATTGACAGACAGACAGACAGACAGACAGACAGATAGATAGATAGATAGATAGATGCACAATTACTGTTTATTACTGTTTCCAAATCCAAATTATTTGCTGAATTTAACATGGAGAGAAAGTTAAGACGAATTAAGACGGAAGATGTGTACTAGTAGAACTTATTTTCATTTAGAAAATCAAAACATGTCATTTGACTCGGGTGTTCACACTTTTGCATACAACTGTAGAGAGAAAGATAGATGATTAGAGAGATATTCCTGTATATACACTGAATTGCCAGTTTATTAGGTAAATCTACCTTGTATCCACCCTGTTGGCCATTTTATCAGAAACACCTATATAGTTAAGATAGTATTGTACTGCCCTGGTATTATATCTGCTCACATTTATCTGTTAAGCTGACTAGCTGAGTATCCTTATCAGTCAGCAGGAACATCGCCTGGCCTGGGCCTCTGGAGGTTTAGCCCTGAATATCGTCGCTCTCGTCATCTGTCTGTTTGCTTCAGAGGCACAGTCACCCACTCCTCAAACTCTTTAGCTATTCCCACGCAGCTGTACACTACAACGTTACTAGTGAGAGAGAGAGAGAGAGAGAGAGAGAACACACGCACGAAAGAGATCAGCAAGAGAGAGTGTGTCGGCGAGGGAATGAGAAAATGCGCGAATGTCTGAAATTACTGTAAAAAAGGCAACTCTAATACAAAAAATATCACTCATTACAGTACCAGCACAACCCGACCTTAATGTTGTACATTGGCCCATTTTTTTGTCGGGCTTGGGTCAAGGAGCAGACCTCGAAAAACGTTTCTCAGAACACTCACGAAAAAACCCCGATGGAATGAAAATTTTGTTTAACTTTAACTTTTATATTCATGACATAAATTGAGTCCCAGCACCCTGAAAAATAAGAGTAAAAAGTCAACCAACACATTACAATCATTAGCAGTGGTCCTCATTTCTGCCGCACTGAATCACAGGTCACTCTTGATGTTGTTCTTGTTAGCTATCTGGTGTTTTTTATCTAGCAAGCTGATGTTGCAGGTTGTCAATCAACGACCGTCCACTGCTTGAATTCAAGTGAGAGAAGCGAGCTGTTGTGCCATTGGTCGGCCTATGTGTTAATCTTAAAGCCAGGGTGCTGGACCAGTACTGTCTGTATGTGAATCAACTAATTAATGTTATAGAATGATAGAAGATATGATGAGGATATACAGGCGCACTTTGTAGGTTTACAGTTACAGGTTGTAGCTCATCTGTTGGTCCATAATTTATCAGCTGCCCTCTACCCCATTCATCATTGGAAATGACCACCATAGAAAATACTACCGAACCCCTTATTTCTTTGTCCCTCTCTGTATAGAGTCGTTATAACCAGGCGAAGCTGAGCCTGCATGACCGGGCCCTGAAGGTGGCAGCGGTGGTTGAGAGCTTGGAGAGGGAGATGGAGCTGCTGTGTCTAACTGGAGTCGAAGATCAATTGCAAGCTGATGTTAGACCAACCCTGGAGCTCCTCCGCAACGCCGGCATCAAGGTCCTCCCACTGCTCTGTTGCACAGTGTTGCCTCAGGGCAACAAACATTTTCCTCACTTTATGATAACATTATACATATTTAAGGAAACTGACAGGGTAAACAGTAAATGGCAGAGAAAGTCAGTAAAAAGCATGTATTTGCTCATAGTGGGCACTTATAAACCTCTTTTTAACATTCAGTATCATTTTTTAGTTATGTGTATTTGTAGAAATATGTTTGTTGCCTAGAAGCAACATTGTGCGACAGCGGAATGGATTTAGCCAGGCACAAGCCAGGTCTCACCACTTCAGGGAACACGGATCCATATCATTCCGACGCATTGTCGCACAACATACACCAAAAGTGACCCCTGCACACATTATTATGTAAAAATGTTTTGAATTCAATAATCAGGTCAATTTTATGAAAAAAAAGTGAATCGAATATATATATTTTTTTAAATTGCTCTCATAATGCGTGCAGTAGAGAGTTAAGATGTTGATTGTGATCACATGCTGTGGTGGTCTGATTTTGAAATTTCGCCTACTCATTGTATTTCAGATCTGGATGTTGACGGGAGACAAACTTGAGACGGCTACATGCATAGCCAAAAGCTCTCACTTGGTGTCCAGAAGTCAAGATATACATGTCTTCAGACCGGTTGGTGTGACTTTTTCAGAAATTACATTAAACAAAAGCTCCTGATGATTTGGAAATCAGTAATTGAGTGTTAAATAGCTGCTACATTTTCTTGAACAGCTTGAATTGCTGGTAATTGTCTCGTATGTGTGCTTCTGATGATAGGTGTCCAATCGAGGTGAAGCTCACCTGGAGCTGAATGCTTTCAGAAGGAAGCATGACTGTGCTCTGGTCATCTCAGGAGATTCTCTGGAGGTAGGCCAGCACAAACATTGAACACACCGATCTTCTTTGGTCAGATCACTTAGGCAGCACCAAAACGTGCTCCTGTGTTCTCAAGCTCTTCTTTAGGAGGACGTAGTGCTGTCAGTCTTGCTGTATTTGCCAGTGTTGCCATCAGTAATCTGGAAGTTATTGAGTTTGTATTGGTCTGTTTTCACATCTTCTTTGGTTTGCTGTTACAGTGGCTGTGTTTACATGCAAAGATTTTTGCCAATCTGATTTAATACATTCAAATTACAGTTTAAGGCTGAGGTGTTCATAAGCTTACTCAACAATCTGATGAGAATCTCCATGCATAGAGAACCGCTTAATATAGACGTTACCATGACAACGAGCATCACGTCCAGTCAGTCCAGTCAGAGTGAGATGAGCAGCAGTGAGCAGCGCTTGTGTTTTTAATTGCTTTAAAATGAGGTCAGACTCAGGAAAACGTCCTTCACATGTCCTTATTAAAGAAGGCCGAGAGGAAGACGTCACTTTCTGAGACACATAAGCTGGACGTCCGTCCCACCGCCGTCTTTTAAAGATCAGAGCATAAACTTTGTCTCCTCTGCAGACCAGTTTCTGCTCCGCCATGTTGAACGGTATAAACTTTCACTATGACGTGACGAACATGATCAGAACGTACTTAAACTTTCTGATAGGGAATGTAATCAGATACAGGCATTTACACAGATATTATTCTTCTATTTAACGGATTATTTACAGGATTACCCACCTCGATCAATCAGAAAGAAATTGTATTCCGTATGGCCTCAATCAGACTAGACTATTCCGATTACATGGAAGTATTCTATTCCGATTGAGCTATTAGTCGTATGCGTGTAAACATGGCTGTTGTATCATTTTCATTCAGTTTGTGTGGTTTTACATTAAACAGCCAAATTATACATGTAGGTGTTCACTAATTGGTCAGGAATTTGATACAAGCGCTCTTTACTTTCACATTTTGCCTCTTTTACTGCCAGAAATGACCTGTTTTCATTTTGTATTATGACAGTATAAAATCCAGGTCTATCCCTCAAATATTTTCTTTCTTAAATGCATCATATTGGAATGCATGGAAATAAAGGTGCTCAATGTCTGCATGTATCATTGAAAGTAGTAAAAATAAACCTTTTGATTTGTGCTTCTTTATAATCGATTGGTTTAATTATGCATGAGATTGAATTCAGAGAGTCAGGTTTCTGGCCAAACCTATCAAAAATACAATCCGTGGTCCATATGTCAAAATCAAGTGCTTCACTTTAATTTTAGTGGTCGTCTGACATTGTTAGCAGCAGCTTGTGCTTCAAGATTGTTATGAGCGTATTTCAAGAATGAAATATTAAAAGGGGCAGGTTACACAGACAGCACTGCAAAAATGGTATCTTGTCAAGTAAAATTATCTTAAATATTGTCAAAGTAATCTAATATTTGCCTTGTTGAGATTGTTGTAAGCTTAATTTAAGATTAACTTATTTCTAGACATTTTTTACTTGTTTTAAGTAATTTTAGTAAGTAAAATTATCTCACTGTGTTGGCAGATAATTTAGCTTGTTGTAAGAAATGAGCTTGAAACCTGCGGAATTACCTGCCAGCATAGTGAGAATTTTACTTAATAAGATTACTTAAGTCAGAAGTGTCAGGAATGAGCTAGAATAGCGTATAATAAGAGCACAACTGACTCAAAATGGGAAATATGAGATGTATCGACTAAATTTAAGATCATTTCACTTGACAGGATGCCATTTTTTGCAGTGAGTACAGCGCAGACAAACTGCTAGAAGAGCAAAACTCTGGTTCTCTTGTTTAGTGTGAAGCATCATAATAATGCATTCCCATCAGCAGTGACGAAGCAGGCAGACACTCTCAGTTTTTATTCTGTTGCTCGGTGCAGAACGTCAGAAAAGTCCGAACTAAAGAAAAAGTTTGATTGATCCGACCCAACCAGTGTAGGTGTGAAGGCACCCTGAGGTGCAATGGATCCATAATGAAGGGAAAGATGCTTGGCAGTACCTCGAGGCTATGATGGAAATAGCCATGAAACCTTTGCTCCTTTCTCTTCTCAGGTGTGTCTGCGTTACTATGAGCATGAGTTCGTGGAGCTGGCGTGCCAGTGTCCGGCCGTGGTCTGCTGCCGCTGCTCTCCCACACAGAAGGCCCAGATCGTCAGGCTGCTCCAGCAGCACACGGCCAACAGAACCTGCGCTATCGGTCAGCCCTCTTTTCTCTTTGGCTTATTCTTGTGCATTCACTGGTGCTGTCCACTAGGTGGCAAGCAGAGGACACAGTGAGACATGAATCAGTTAAGGCAGATAAATGTTTTTTTGTTTATCACCTGGTGCTTTACAGCTTTTGTATTTGATCCTCACATAAGGGCTGTGAAGAATATACACCGATCAGGCGTAACATTATGACCACCTCCTTGTTTCTACGCCCGTGGACTATATAGGTGCACTTTGTAGTTCTACAGTTACAGACTGTAGTCCATCTGTTTCTCTGCATACTTTGTTAGCCCCCTTTTACCCTGTTCTTCAGTGGTCAGGACCCCCATGGACCCTCACAGAGCAGGTACTATTTGGGTGGTGGATCATTCTCAGCACTGCAGTAACATTGACATGGTGGTGGTGTGTTAGTGTGTGTTGTACTGGTCTGAGTGGATCAGACTCAGCAGTGCTGCTGGAGTTTTTAAACACCACAGTGTCACTGCTGGACTGAGAATAGTCCACCAACCAAAAATATCCAGCCAACAGCGTCCTGTGGGCAGCGTCCTGTGACCACTGATGAAGGACTAGAGGATGACCAACACAAACTGTGCAGCAGCAGATGAGCTATCGTCTCTGACTTCACATCTACAAGGTGGACCGACAAGGTAGGAGTGTCTAATAGAGTGGACAGTGAGTGGACACAGTGTTTAAAAACTCCAGCAGCACTGCTGTGTCTGATCCACTCTTACCAGCACAACACACACCAACACACCATCACCACGTCAGTGTTACTGCAGTGCTGAGAATGATCCACCACCCAAATAGTACCTGCTCTGTGAGGGTCCATGGGGGTCCTGACCACTGAAGAACAGAGTAAAAGGGGGCTAACAAAGTATCAGAGAAACAGATGGACTACAGTCTGTAACTGTAGAACTACAAAGTGCACCTATATAGTAAGTGGAGCTGATAAAATGGACAATGAGCGTCGAAACAAGGAGGTGGTCTTAATGTTATGCCTGATCAGTGAACAGCATCAGAAATCCTGTCTTGTAATCATTGACGCAGCCATTCATAAATATCTGCATTTGCCTCAAAAGTAAGTCATGTATTCTTATAAATGTTCTGTGCATCTCTGCTCAGGTGATGGAGGGAATGATGTCAGCATGATTCAGGCTGCAGACTGTGGAATTGGCATTGAAGGAAGGGTAATATGATCACTGTAATAAGTAAAAGTTTTGATTAGATATCCTCTACAATCTTTTAAAAAGATTTTTAAATTGTGTAGCTCAAAAAGTGTATTAAATGTATTATTTTGGGTTTTATGTTACACTTTATAGGAGGGCAAGCAGGCATCTCTGGCTGCAGATTTCTCCATAACCCAGTTCAAACATATCGGCAGGCTGCTTATGGTCCACGGCCGAAACAGCTACAAACGTTCCGCAGCTCTCGGCCAGTTTGTCATGCACCGTGGCATGATCATCTCCACCATGCAGGTAGGGCAGACACACGCATGCACTGGAATTCGGTTCATTTCTGGCTGATTCCAGGTTGTTTAGCTGTTCTTCTGTCTCAGCTGCCGACTGAAAAGCTGCTCAATGGTGACGACAGTTTGGGAATTTAGTGTCGTCTCATCTTCAGAGTCTGACCAAATCGGCTGTCGGTCAAATGTGATCTTAAAAGTGTCCATTTTCTGTTTGCGGCAAAGCAAGAAGTAAAAACGTACAAATGGCTTGAGCGTCTCCTACAGCTGTCAAAGTCGTTGCTTAGCAATGGCATCTCAGCGAAGTGATACAGTGCTTGTGAAAAAAACGTGATGTTGTGGTGAAATAACAGCACGGTTAGAACACTTCTCAACCAATCAGCTTGCGTGGCCAGAACTAACTGTTGTATAATTCGCGATAGCACACTCCCTCTAGTGTTCTACAGCTTAATCACGTCATGCTGATAAACATCCAATGTTTATTAAATTGAACATGAAAAGTATTTAGATGTTACAATTTAACAGAGTGGAGGATACAACATCAAAGTAGTGTTGTACATTTTTTGTGGTCCACTTATACATATTTTTTGTGGTTTTATGTTCCAAAAACACGTAATTAATTTTTGCTGATTAAGTTAATTTCTGACTTTTTTTGTTTCAGACTGTTTTTGTTACTGTGCCTTTAAAACCGATATATGTAAATGATCTCAGTTCTGATTGCCTGTCATGTATTGTGCCTCATTCTAAAAGCTATCCAGGCTGAAACACTCATAACTTAATCATGAATGCGTGTGGCAACACTGCTGTAGTCTAAATAGGCTTATCTATGTAGGTATGTTGGTTTTGTGACATCACAAAAACAATTAATTCACAATGGGCTATTTTTGCAGTTTAGTTTCGGTATATGCTTGGGGGAGTTAACAGTTTTAAAGCTTAATAGTGTTTACATACTATATCAAACTAAAAAAAAAATTAGGTTGGATTTTTTTTCATGATATGGTCCCTTTAAACAAAGAAGTTGGACTGTAGAATTGTTGGAAGTATTGGAAAAAAAAAATGCAAATATGTTGCAAATTAATAAAAATCCAACTGTAATAATACACTTTGTTTGTATAGCACTTTTCATACATAAATGCAGCTCAGAGTGCTTTACAGATGCTTGAGACAAAAACAGATAAAAGGGTGTACATTTAATACGATTACGTGAACAAAAAAGCAGGAAAACGCCGTAATATAAAATAAGTTTAAAAGGAAGGAAAAATTAAACAAGCAACAGTTTAAAAAAGCTGGTATAGTAGTAATAGAAAGTAACAAATAATACTACTACTAATAATAATAATAATAATAATAATGATAATAAAAATAATAATAGAAATGTGAAATAAAAAGTATTACTTTAAAACATCACAATTTTAATGTTAAATCACTAAAATAGATGCCGTAATACTGTAAGTAAGAAAGCAAGTAAAGCTTCTTAAAATGATGATGCCTGTCTAATCTCTTCTGATAAATCTAGTAAATCGTTCTTGGGTGCATAAAAACACAAGGCTGCCTCACCACTGCTTTACTGGTTAACTTGTGGTACATCTGGTACTGACCTTAAAGAACAGTTCGGAACATCATAAGCGACTGGAATCCAGTGTAATGAAGCCAGAATTGATGTGATATGTTGTTTCTTTGTGTCGCTCTGATTGCTCTGAAATTCTCTGTATCTCAGGTGACCTTGATCTGTGTGGAACAGCTTGGAATAGAACAGTTTGTAGCAGACGCAGAGAGACAGTTTGTGGCTGAGCTGAATGCTGATTCAGTGTTTTGCTTTTTTCCTCAGGCTGTGTTTTCCTCCATTTTCTACTTTGCATCTGTTCCTCTGTACCAGGGCTTCCTCATGGTGGGGTATGTCGTTTACACCACTGATAACTGATCACGGTTTTTGGATGTTTGTACAGTCAAGTTAAAGGTTTAAACACCCCAGTTGATTTGTTAAAATAATATATTGATAAAATGCTATATTGCATGTTTCTGCAAAATTCAGAGCAATTTATATTCTATTAATATAGAAAAAAGTTTGACAAAACTTTTGCATGTATTACTTTTTTCAAATTTATAAAACTCAGCAAAATAAACAGTACTTTTGCAATAAATTGTGCAGAAGTGTGTTCTCTATGGAGGATGTGTTAACTTATTCTCTTAGAGAATCAACAAAGCATGTCATTTGACCAGGGGCGCCCAAACCTTTGCGTGCAACTCTATGAATGGTTGCATAGAGGGCTGTCTTATGTGGGACAAACTGAAATTAAAGTCGTTTTATACCCAGCTTTGTAGTACCAGCATATGTGCATGTTAACCTGTTGGGGAGAGTAAAAATACATGCATTTTTATAGATTTGTTATCTTTTATAATACAATTTTATGAAATTGTGAAATATTATTTTCACTGTTTCTATTATAGTACTGTGTATATCAGTGATCACCAGCCCTCCTTCTGGAGATTTACTTTCCCCTGCACAGTTTAGTTACACACACACACACACACACACTCACACACACACACACACATCACTCCTCCACCTAAAGCCTTGGGTACACTACACGACTTAACAGATTATTAAAAGACTGGGTGTCTCACACTATACGACTGTTTTTTACGACTGCCAATTTTTTGGGCGACTAAAATATTAGGGATCACACACTACTCAGCTTTTAAGCTGTTGCTGGAACAGCTGAACTCACACGAACTCCTTACGTTCTCCTGCCACAAGGAGACACAAATCAACAAACGTGGAGCTGCTGCTGCTGTTTTCTCAGTACAGATGGTACAGAAGCAGCAGGTAAACATGTTTAAGTGAGGATCACAGATTTAAAAATGTCATCAGTGAGGTACTTTCTGAGTTTTAAATGTACATAAACTTGATTGTGCCTTAAACTCAGCTCATTAAAAAGCTTCACTCCACACGTGAGTGACTTTTCGCCATTTTTACTGTTACATGTACAGCATTTGGCAGATGCTCTTATCCAGAGTGACTTACAGTGTGATCATTTTACACAGGTAGGTGAAGGTAGTGTTAGGAGTCTTGCCCAAGGACTTACTGGTGTAGTGTAGGGTGCTTAGCCAGGCTTGGATTGAACCCCAGTCTACAGGGTAGAAGGCAGAAATATAGAAACTTTTCGTTTACTTTGTTTACTTGCTGTATTTTCTTCTTTCACTCTTTTTCACTCGTTTTCATTGGCTGTTGCAGGAATCCGTTCAGATGGAGTCGTTTATCAGTTTACACTATATTACGCTCAGAGTCAGGTCGAAAAAAATCAGACGTTTGACTGGTCTGAAACACAATCAGGAAGCCAAAAATCTCTGCGCCCCTCACAAACAACTCCATTCTCTCTCTCTGACGGTCGACTCCCACTGACCCAAAAATTTGCTGACCTGAGCCAACCAGCACAGACTCAGCCAGACAGGGAATCGCTGCTAAAATTGGGGTAAAAGTCATGTAGTGTAACACCGGCTTTACACTAACACATCTGATCCAGCCAATCAAAGAGTTCTGAAGTAGTTCATTAGCTGGAGCAGGTTTGTCAGATTGATCTCTGGGACCAGGGTTGGTGACCACTGATATAAATAGTTCTTGCGCTTTCAGTGCCAACCACTTTTTGTGGTTTCAGTGTAATTAAAAAAAACAGAGAGAGAACTGAGTTGAAATCAGATTGAATCGTGGTGAAATGTGACACTTCATGGTGCATTGAATCATTTCCAAAAGAATCCTAATCAAATTGAATCATTGAAGTCAGATTTATGTCCCCACTGTGCATGAACGTGTTAATGCTGTGCTGCTTGTATTCACAGCTATGCTACAATCTACACCATGTTCCCCGTGTTCTCGCTTGTGCTGGACCAGGATGTGAAGCCAGAAATGGCTTTGCTTTACCCAGAGCTCTATAAAGATCTCACCAAGGTAATCCCACAGAATAGATGTCCTCACTGTGATAAAATTCTTACAGTCTCACTCTTATGAAAGTGACCTGGTCCAAAGTTAAAGGAGTCTTTCAGTCAATGCATGAAAACAAATGACCACTTATTAATGCTGTTGATGTTATTTCGTCACGCTTATTAGTGGCTAGTAGATTCTAGTTATTGTTTGCCATGAATGCTCAAGCTTTTGCTTTAGAGTTAAACTGTTAAACTAAGCAGAATCCATATTTCTTTCTCTGTGCTCTGTTTGGTGCATTCTAACCCTCTGTCCTCTGACTCTGTCCCACTTTAGGGGCGGTCCTTGTCATTTAAAACCTTCCTTATTTGGGTCTTGATAAGTGTGTATCAAGGTAAATGTGTTTATTCATTTGTTTGTTGATGCCCGTCCCTTACGAACATGCTTAACCCTCTAATCCAAAAAAGCGGCTCTTTCCACCTTGTAATCTAAGCCTCTTAGTTAATAATGGTTTCTTAATGCATTTGTTGCATTTAATTTGTAAAGATCTAACAAAGCTGAAAGTGTGAAGATCATTGTTTCGTTTGTGTCACAAACTACCTTTTTAAACAGAAGAACACTTGAATATATGAATATACTTCACACTCTGATCTACTTTTATTGTTACTTTGATGAAGCAAATGAATCACAAGTGCTTCCATAGCGATATGAGTTGTGTCCTGAATGTGTGAACACTCTCTCAGTGCAGCCAGCAGTAAAGGCAGCGGCTTCTTTTGTAAGTGATAGAAAATAAAGCAGCACACAGAAAGCTCCAGTTCCACACGCTGATCCATTTTACTATGATCCACGTGGACATGCATACTCACCAGCTACTCTGGGGACAGACTTTAATCGGTTTGGTATGATAGGATTACTTTTTTTTGCTGGAAAATAATTATATGGGTCATTCTACAGATACGTCCACTTCTCTATCTGTCCATAGGTGTCACTGGTGTTCCCAGTCCTCATTGGTGTTACACATATGAAAGGTAACACCAGAGACATTTTTAATGAAAAATGCATTTTACAAAACGGCTGCTAGAGAGCATCAAACCACATGTTGTCAATCATGGAATATCCACTAAAATATGTAATTTAATCCATTTGTATTCTATTTTTTCACAATGACCTCAGAATAAAGTCGGTCACACCAGTGACTTCAGCTAAAAGCTTCATATGAAATCAGGAGCTAAATGAGAAAATCTCTGATAACTGAAAGACACAGTGGACTCACCATGTGCTTTTCTTCATAGATCCTCAGAAAACAGGTAAAAGGAAGTCGAGTGATGTCATCAGTGTGACTTTTATTTCAAAATAAGAGAGTTTTTGTTACGCAGTAACACCAGTGACACGACTCCTGGGGACAACAACTTTCATTATATACTTTATAATATTTATTTGGCATTTGTTTTCTTTATGTCATTTAAATCATATATTTCATAGTCATGTATAGATTATTGTAGTGAAAATTGCAGAACATTTTTTTTTCTTTTTCTTCAAAATATGGCCTTACCCTTTACATATGACCGTGGGGACACTTCTGTGGTGCTTGGAATTCTATATGATTGATTTAAAAACCAATATTGGTAAATTCATGGCTGAAAAAGGTGTAATTATTAAAATAACATATTGCTTTATTTTAAAATATAAATAAATTGTAACCCTAACATGTTTTTAAAGTGTAATATATCTCTAAATGCTAGGAACACAAAAATGGACATTTCTGTAGAATGACCCATATAATAGCTATAATATTGGCTAAATGAACCTCAAGGTCAGCATAGAAATCAGCGCCCCTGCAGGTGTTCTTCAACCAGCTTTCACAGACTCTCTTATCAAAAACATGCACACAGCTCTTTGCAGGAACTTACTCATCACTAAAAGAGGATATTTATTGAAAATATGTGTCTTCAGAATGCCAGCTGTAAACAGTAACAAATGGTCTGGTGAAGTTTAGGCCGGAAGCCAGCTCTCACACCACTCGGCTCTTTTCTCCATCGCGTAAATGGATCCGGCTGCTGCCGCCTGGCCTCACGGCAGGCGGGAAAGATCAGTGTCCCTGTCCGAGCGTGACATCCCGACAGCTCCTGCTTTTTAATTAAACCTCAATATGCAGAGAAAAGCAGCAGCGGGGGGAAATACGAGTGACGGCCTCATTTAATCCAGCAGTTAACTCCGAGGAATGTCCCGGGCCTCCTCCGTATGAAGAGGAGCAATTATGCGATCAGTCAGAGGCCATTAGGCTGAGCCGGGGTGGCGTTTATGATTAAAATGAAAACGGAGACTGATACAGTAGGCAAAAGGATCGAGTGAGTGGGGAGACTCCTGCGAACACGGGTCAGTGGCTGGAGCTCAGATAGAACACAGCTATCGTCTCACTCGTGAATCATGGTAGATCAGAATGATATGGCTAATACTTGTTAGCTGTTGAATATTAAGACAAACTCAAAGCTGGATATCTCTTGAAGTCCAGAAAAGAGTAAAACCCTTGCATATTATAATCATTATTTTATTTATTTTACACAGTACTGTGTAAAATTCAGAGACCACCCTTCGTGTATTTTATTTCCGATTACTAATTTTTCTGGAAATATTTCTGAGCAGATCACAAGAAAGAAAAAAGAGTAAAAGCTACAGAGAAATTGGCGCTGCTAACAACCACCTGGAAGACCTAGTAGACCATAAAATCTCATCAGATAATCAGTGCTTAAATGACATAAAAATGACACATTTGCCGGGTGAAATATGGCCTGAATGTTGATTTAAACATTTTTATGAATACATTATAGTGTTTTTATAAAATGATATAAGTGTTTATGTGGGTGGTATGAATTTTAAACAATTATCTAATAATAGTGCAGAATCAGGTCCTGCTTGATGACTCTTATCTCTCAGATTGGTCACTAACGCTGAACACTTCCCACATGTGTCCACCAGGGGGCATCCTGATGTACGGTGCTCTGGTGCTGTTTGATCAGGAGTTTGTGCACGTGGTGGCCATCTCCTTCACGGCCCTGATTCTCACAGAGCTGCTGATGGTGGCTCTGACCGTGCGCACGTGGCACTGGCTCATGGTGGTGGCTGAGTTCTTCAGCCTCGGCTGCTACCTCGCCTCGCTGGCCTTCCTCAACGAGTACTTCGGTAAGAGTGGCCTCATCCTGCCCCTCTTTTCTCCTAATGGCTCTGCTCACACCTGCTTTAAATTTATAATAACATATAATATTGTCATAAACACACCATAGTAGGTGAAGTGGAGCGCTCACGTCAGAATAAAGTACAATATACAAATACAAATACATTTATCAAGCCATGTCAGTGAGAATGAATGACAAGGCTTTTTACACTGAAGTGCATATAGAGCCCCTGATTGTACTGATGTTAATGCTCTCCTTCACCCACTGCAGTGCTTTTATGACTTTGAGTCAAGTTCTGCAGCCATTATTTGTCTTTTTGGTTGACTAAATATATAACATTATTATTATTATTATTATTAATAATAATAATAATAATAATAATAATATGAAGGGTTTAATTCCAAACTGCGTTAAAAGCCACTTTTATGAACTGTTTTTTTCATCATATAAATTGTTGGGGTGGGATTTACACTTGTTGTTACACAAGTATTACTGCTATATTATAATTAATGCCACCTTTATTAGACAAATAAAAATTTGACAAAGTGTGTTATGTCAGATAATAATAATAATAATAATAGTAATAGATTTAATAGTAATAATGTTATGATTGTATATGATTTTATTTAATTATGGGATCATACAAATGTATATTTCACGTTTTATAAAACTTTAAATTTCATTTAAATTTCAATTTAATTTATATTTCATTTATATTTATTATGTAGTGCTTTTACCTGCAAAAGCACACTTGCTGCCCAGATACAGTGCCGTGGAAAAAATATTTGCCCTCTTTTCTAGTTTGCTTCATTATTATTGATTTGTCGCTTTTTGACGTTTGAAAAAGTAATATTTGACAAACTTTTTCAAACACAAATTCCCTTTTTGTTTTTTATTAGATGGTTTATTTATTTATCCATTATCCATTTAATCATTATGTTTAATTATTTATTCATTATCCATTTAATTATTATGTTTATTCATTTATTAGACTGTTTATTTAATTCTCCAACATGCAAACAAAGAAGGTTAACCAACATGCAAAAACCCCATGTGAAAAAGTAATTATCCCCTTAAAATGAATAACTTGTTGCGTGATCTTTAGTGGTCTTGCGGGGCCAGACGTGATCTCGTAATGAGAATACGCAGCTTTTGGTGCTGGATTGCGCCGCTAACACGGGTATGCCTACTTTAAAACCTGCCCCCAGGTTCCCCAAGTCCTCTTTTAACATCCAGAGTACAGTCGATAACACAAGCAAAACAAGCTTGCTAGAGAAACACTATTATTAGCAAATGGAAATATTTCACTTGAATTGATTTCACAGCTCTTACAAAACGTCTCAAGGTCGTCCCCAGACTCGTTACGAGATCACGTCTGGCTACACAAGACTAGATCTTCAAATACTTTTTTATGGCACTGTAAATAGTATTAAACAGTTTTCTTGACTTTACTTTCTATGGCTGCAGTATTCTTGGCTTTTAGCTGTCTTGCAAGTTCTTTGATGAGGTTGCATTTAGAAGGAATGAAGGTTCCTACGAAGTGTCCACAGAAAGATATATAGGGGCTTGCAAGTGCCATCTTGAGCCTGTATACCTGTAGTGCTTAACACCACTGCCTCACTGCTAAGCTTTTACCCTTTCTCTTCCTCTCTCTTTCTCTTTTCGGCTGCTTCACTGTCACTCAGGCATAGGTAGAGTGTCCTTAGGCGCTTTCCTGGGTAGGTGCTGTGTTGCTGGGTTATCTCTCTCATGTCTCCTACTCATGCTCTCATTCCCTCTCCTCTCCTTCACCCCATCGCCTCCCACCGTCATCTCATTCACATGCTTCTGGCCGTTCAGGAGACTCTGACTGTGCTGTGAATCAGTGATGCCTGTTCCTCATTTTCCAGAACATTCCACTGTCTCTACTCACCGTACCGCATCCCGCTGCCCCTCTGTCCAGCTGAACAATGCGCTCGGTAGCATGGAGTTAGCAGAGGCGCTGATAAAAGTTCTCTCTTTCAGATCTGTCGTTCATCACCACACGGGCGTTCTTGTGGAAGGTGTGCACGATCACGCTGGTCAGCTGCCTGCCGCTGTACATCATCAAATACCTGAAGCGCAAGTTTTCGCCCCCCAGCTACTCCAAACTGTCCTCCTGAGCTTCTCTTCAGTTTCATAAGGGCAACTTTGAAACACATCCATTGAGCATTTATAAGCATACATAGCGGTTTAACATGACATCAGCATAGCAGCTGTAGAGTCAAACTGTGGCTTTGATTCAGAAACACTTAGTGAAGCTGTTATGTATGCCTTATAAGTGCCTAATTAACATTTTATGCCTTGTATAGCTCATGCTGGGG
Source organism: Colossoma macropomum (assembly GCF_904425465.1). Lineage (NCBI taxonomy): Eukaryota > Metazoa > Chordata > Actinopteri > Characiformes > Serrasalmidae > Colossoma > Colossoma macropomum. Next base: position 47,530,671 of record NW_023494787.1, read on the forward strand.
AGTATTACCATTACTAGCGTCTGCAGCTGGCTTGTAAATGGACCGTATGAGCAATCACAGAAGAGGACTGTGAATACTTGAAAAGTCTAAGCACAAAAAAAGAGACTCAGAATGAACTGAAGTGACGGGAAAAATCGGGAAAAACTCGCAAACGATGGACCTTCGTTGGTCGCTTCCTTTGTTTCAGTGCACTTCACAATTAATCGATGTAAATGTTTACTTTTCATGATTTTTTTATGAAGGTTTGGAGATTTTTATAGTGTTTTATTTATTATGTACAATCGTGTGCATTTCTATTGTTTGGCCAGCAGGGTGGATTTCAAGTGAACGTTTGTAAGGCTCCTTAAAAGTAGTTCCGAAGTCCTTACAAATTGGATGTGACTGCAATATCAATACTTTCTTCTAATGTTCTTCTGTCTTAACTGCTGGATTCTCAAAGCTGTTTATTGTAGAGCGAAGGAGCGGTTTAGATGTTTGCCGAGGTGTTTTTCTATCCTCCTTGACTGCGTATTGCACGGTTCGATATGGGCAGCTTTGAATGACTCTTTCCACTGCGCTCCGACTGCTCCATGGAGACACCAGCTGCAAAGCGCAGGAAGAAATGAACCAAAAGAAGTGCCACCAGACTGAGTGTTCCCCACAGCGGGACTTCGTTCAGCTGGGAACAAGACTTTCTTACTTAGACTTTCTTAAATGTCCAAGACCATCAACTACGTTTTAAAATCAGTGGCTGTTCAAACTGGTGGATTAACAAAATGGCTTGCCAGTTTGCTTTGATGAGTAATCCATGCTCAGTGTGATCGTCAGCCTTCTCCCTGCAGGAGGAGCTCCGTAAATCAGCTGAATGCTTTGCAACACCACAAATTGCTACAGTTACCTTAATGTTTAGTACGGAAGCCTCCATAACTGTGACCTGAATTTCATATTTGGCTGTAACTACCATAGAAAATTGTCTGTATACATTGATTATTTTTCTCTACAGTTCATCCAGTTGAGATGTGAACCAAGTCTTTCAGAGCGGTTTGATGTGAAATGGTTCATTGTAGAAAAACTTACCGATGATTTCTTTACAGTGGTGGTGATAGGAACCAGGAGAAGGAGTGTCTACAACACAAATATAGCCATTTTATTTGCTGTCCAAAAACAGTTTTTATATGTAATGTTGATGCTGGGAAATCTGACCAAATACCTTTTTTGGGAGGGCTATTTTGCCTTGCAGTGCCCTGCATGTACCTCTCCACCATGAATGGATTTTAAAAATGCATTTTAAGCCAAAAGCTTCTGCATACTATCATAAAGCCACATCTCAGGCATCAGGCTGCATATTCATAACCATTTCATGTATTAACTTTCCTTGAGGGAGCTTAAACTCTTCAGACGTCTGGTTCCTATCACCACCACTGTGAACAGCTCGGTTAGTTTCTCTAGAGTAGAGCATTTCACATCAAACCACTCTGGATGACGTTTACAGCTTTATGGTTGAATTATGCAGGTGGAATTCCCTTTTAAGAAGCCAAAATATGAATGCTGTCACATGCAAGCTAACACTGCTACGCATTGAACTGACATCATACAACTGGCCTCATCAAAACACTTCAAATAAGCCAGTAAGCTCTGTCTCGTGGTATTTGAGAGCCTTTTGCAGTTCGATTAGCTGATGTTGGTATATAATAGTGTTGAAGTTTGTGTGCAGCAATGTTAGCTTGCATGAAGTGCTCATATCTAGGCTTGTTCTAAACAGCTAAGTGATTCATAGAATCCGTCTGCATTCAGAAAACATATGTACGGTAAAGCGTATCAGCTTTGAAACACTTTGGAACATACTATTCATTTGTCCCATAGCAAAATCCAGCTTAAGCTACGTTCACATTACAAGCCTCATTGCTCAAATCCGATTTTTTGCTCAAATCCGATCTCTCTGACACGATGATTCACACTCGTTTAGGTAAGTGATTCAAATCTGTCATTAATGTGACGAACCGGCGTCCTGAAATGACCCGCATGACCACATCCTACTCAGTAACGTCAGGTGAACGAATCACGTGCATCATCAGCACAAACTAACGAGCAGAACGAGCTTCGCTGAGAAGATAATTAACTCTGATCAGCTCTCAGCTTCATTATTAGAGCGAGACGAAGGAGAAAAAGGTGAGATGAGCTGCTTTTCCACCGTTTACAGGCTTTAACTTCTGTTCGGTGCTGTTCTGTTCGGTGTTGCCACGGTAACTCTGTGGAAAAAAGCACATGAATTCCGATCTGAGCGTCACATTAAGGTCACATCGGATACGTATCCGATCTAGGACCACATATGAAAGTGGCTCAGGTCGGATTTGAAAAGATCAGATTTGTGTGTCCACACAGCCCTGAAAACATCAGATCTGAGTCACATTAGGGCAAAAAATCGGATTTGTGCCACTTCAACCTGGTAATGCGAACGTAGCCCAAGACTCAGACTTCCAAATATGGGTATGATGCCAACTACAGAATTACACACAACTTCAGAGGTTTGGAATTGGCCAAATCTTTCTTAGTAAAGCCAATAATATCTGCTGTATATACTAATGAATTACAAACAAGCTTGTTCCAGGTGTGCATTACTGCTACCCTTCATATATAGTCTACACCAGAGGAACTTGCTGTATAATTCATTGGCTTGTCACAATCACAATGACCATATGGAGTTTTTAAGGACTTTCTACAAAATACACTGGACTTATTTGTACTCTAAAACTGTATTGACATGCTTTGGGCAGTACGTGGTCAACCAGAATATTTGAGGAATGAGTTTTATCATTCCTGGTGTTGTTTATGTTTGTTTACGCGAGAGAGAGAGAGAGAGAGAGAGAGAGCTTTTGAAATACTAAATGGGAAAATGACTAAGTATGCCAAACTTCTTTATTTGCCATCCGCTGTTCTTTTGCTTTTCTGTGTGTATCGATGGATTTGACGTTTGAGTTGTTGTGAATTGTTCAGTAACTCTTCTTGTGAGGATCAAACACGCACCGCGTCTTTATTAACCGCGTTCCAGTATCAAGCAGACACCTTTTATACAAACCACTGAAGTGTTGAAGGAGTAAATTAACCTGCTGAAGTGTTACAGTAGTGAAGATGACGGAAGCCTCTGTTTGCTTTCAGTATCAGACCACTTCTTTTTTTCTTCTTCTTCTTTTTAATAGTACAGTTTTTGTTGTTAATGTTATTGATATGACTTATGACTGAGAAATGACCATTAAAGAGCAATACAGTTCATTCGTTTTGGATTTTTTTTTCTTCATTTTATGATGTTACATATGAAAATCAGTCCCTCCAGCGAGTTTGTTACCACAAGTTTATGCAAAATCAGTCATTTTGATTTCTTGCGAGGGCTCAGTCTATCCAGTCTCTGCATTATTCCCGCATTAAACCTGTAAATCATATACACCAATCAGGCGTAACATTATGACCTTGTTTCTACACTTATTGTCCATTTTATCAGCTCCACTTACTATATAGGTGCACTTTGTAGTTCTACAGTTACAGACTGTAGTCCATCTGTTTCTCTGCATACTTTGTTAGACCCCTTTTACCCTGTTCTTCAGTGGTCAGGACCCCCATGGACCCTCACAGAGCAGGTACTATTTGGGTGGTGGGCCATTCTCAGCACTGCTGTGGTGGTGATGTGTTAGTGTGTGTTGCGCTGGTCTGAGTGGATCAGACACAGCAGTGCTGCTGGAGTTTTTAAACACCTCAGTGTCACTGCTGGACTGAGAATAGTCCACCAACCAAAAATATCCAGCCAACAGCGTCCTGTGGGCAACGTCCTGTGACCACTGATGAAGGACTAGAGGATGACCAACACAAACTGTGCAGCAGCAGATGAGCTATCGTCTCTGACTTTACATCTACAAGGTGGACTGACAAGGTAGGAGTGTCTAATAGAGTGGACAGTGAGTGAACACAGTGTTTAAAAACTCCAGCAGCACTGCTGTGTCTGATCCACTCGTACCAGCACAACACACACTAACACACCACCACCAGGTCAGTGTTACTGCAGTGCTGAGAATGATCCACCACCCAAATAGTACCTGCTCTGTGAGGGTCCATGGGGGTCCTGACCACTGAAGAACAGGGTAAAAGGGGGCTAACAAAGTATCAGAGAAACAGATGGACTACAGTCTGTAACTGTAGAACTACAAAGTGCACCTATATAGTAAGTGGAGCTGATAAAATGGACAATGAGTGTAGAAACAAGGAGGTGGTCTTAATGTTATGCCTGATCAGTGTAAGCTCTTTCACAGTTATTGTAAAGCGAGCATCTTATGTGCTTCATGCAGGGAAATCATGAATAATGCAGAGATGAGAGATGATCACATCTGCCCACTAATATTTCAGTTGAAGTCAAAGCAAACCAATTCCTGGACATTTTACACAAGAGCACTGTGGAAGCTGTTTGTACGTCATGCAACATAGTTGTGAACCACAAATGAACACTGACGACACTTTTCCATCGTTCAGTCACAATACAGCTTTACAGAAAATCCAGATCTGAGCCCCAAATGAGGGTCGCCAAGAACGACAGTGGCCAGAAAAACTCCATGAATGAGGAAGAGGAAGAACCTGTTAGAGGAACCAAGACTCAGAAGGAGAACCCATCCACCTCTGGTTGGAAGATACACCAGATAGCAAAACAGTAACTCAACAAAAGTACTATGAATAAAGAATAAAAGAGAATTGGCAATGAATATACAACATTAAATACTGAATGAAGAAGAGAAGTGAGCCCATCGTTAATTAAAAGTATTGGACAGTTATGAAACTTGATTTTTTGTGCACTTTTATGAACAATTTTGCACAGATGCAGACTCAGAGACTAAATCACAGTTGCAAACGTTTTATCAAAGTAAGTTTTAGAGCACCTCCTCATTTTTCCTGTTTATTGCACTATAAAAAATATGGAGCTAATTTCATATACTATTAGTTCCGTTACATCATTTCAGTATAAAATATTGAGAACTCTTTCTTTGAGAATAAGTGTTAAACACCCCCAAAACAAAATAGATTTTACTGCAAAAAATACTGAGAAAACCAAAAGTAGAATCACAAAAAAAACAATCACAAAAGAAGGTTGCGATGTTCTGCTGGAGCGGGGAAATGGCATAATGACACTTGAGAAAGCCCTTAAAACACTGACTTCAGTGAAAGGAGTCAGTGCTGTTTCCCTCTGACCACAAGGGGGCAGCAGTCTCTCAGCATTTAAGGTTAAGAAGTCTGTCTTTGTGCTAAATATTTTAAACCTTTTTAATTATATCTTTATTTTATGCTGTTTAAAGCCAGATTTGAGTATCACAGCTTTAGTGTCACTGCTGGTCTTGTTGAATCCGTATAGAAAGTATTTTTAAATGTGAACAAAATCACCCTAATTTGTAATGTAATACGACTCCTTGCCACACAGTTTTTGGGTTGAAGTAGTTGTAATAGTCGTAATAAAAATAATAACAACATTTTATTTATATATTGCTTTTCCCAAACTCAAGGTTGCTTATAAAGTCAAGGATATAACATGGGGGAACAAAACAAAAACAAGAAAACGCGTTATGAATGGCCTCCCTCCCGTACTCGCTGGTGTTCAGTCTGCCTCCCGAAGCAGGAAATGTGTGGTTTTATGGGGACCGTATGCTAATGTGATGGTCCACTGCTTCTAACAATCTAGAAACACATCCTTTCATCTCATCCTCTCTCTCTGATTGGCTGTATTTGCGGTAAACAAATTATAATTTGAGCAGAGACATTAGAATTTACAGATGTGGACCGAAGTGACGTAGCTGTTCTTCACATTCCTTTTTGAGATTTGAGATTCAGTGTTGTACAGGTTTGGCTGGGACTGAGTGTCTGTATTTTAATATAAATGTGTTGTGACTTTCTGGTTTGACCAATTTTTATCATCTTTATGTTGTATATTATAATTCTTTGTGAGAAGAGCTTTATATACATTATGCATGTTCACATAACTCTGTACTCTTTATGTGTGTAACTTTATGTCCGTTATGGGTGTAGCTTTGTTTACATTATGCACATGTAATTAAAATGTAATCAGTTTTGGGTGTAAAACTACACATCATACACATTTATATAGGTATACTGTAATACCTGTGTATAGCTTTATTATCATATAGGCATAACATTATGACCACCTCCTTGTTTCTACACTCATTGTCCATTTTATCAGCTCCACTTACTATATAGGTGCACTTTGTAGTTCTACAGTTACAGACTGTAGTCCATCTGTTTCTCTGATACTTTGTTAGCCCCCTTTTACCCTGTTCTTCAGTGGTCAGGACCCCCATGGACCCTCATAGAGCAGGTACTATTTGAGTGGTGGATCATTCTCAGCACTGCAGTAACACTGACGTGGGGGTGGTGTGTTAGTGTGTGTTGTGTTGGTACGAGTGGATCAGACACAGCAGTGCTGCTGGAGCTTTTAAACACTGTGTCCACTCACTGTCCACTCTGTTAGACACTCCTACCTTGTCAGTCCACCTTGTAGATGTAAAGTCAGAGACGATAGCTCATCTGCTGCTGCACAGTTTGTGTTGGTCATCCTCTAGTCCTTCATCAGTGGTCACAGGACGCTGCCCACAGGACGCTGTTGGCTGGATATTTTTGGTTGGTGGACTATTCTCAGTCCAGCAGTGACACTGAGGTGTTTAAAAACTCCAGCAGCACTGCTGTGTCTGATCCACTCAGACCAGCACAACACACACTAACACACCACCACCACCACGTCAGTGTTACTGCAGTGCTGAGAATGATCCACCACCCAAATAGTACCTGCTCTGTGAGGGTCCATGGGGGTCCTGACCCCTGAAGAACAGGGTAAAAGGGGGCTAACAAAGTATGCAGAGAAACAGATGGACTACAGTCTGTAACTGTAGAACTACAAAGTGCACCTATATAGTAAGTGGAGCTGATAAAATGGACAGTGATTCATAAGGCATTACAAACATGGCTATAGTTTTTACAAAAATGAATTACACTTATAGCCATGTTTATTATGCATTATAAATTGTTACCTTAATGTATTATAAGTAGAGTTAATAACATGTTATATTGTCAGTGCCAAAGAAGTCAGTCCCAGCTTACAGAGTGTGAAGTGAGATAAATAAGTTTACACTGTGGCATTTTCAGTATTTTATTTCTCACTGTGGGTGCTGTTAGGGCTTCACCTCTGGGGCTTAAATCCTGAATATTCAGATGCCCCAAACAGGCTGTCCAGCCCAGAGTTATTACTACGATGCACTTTCCTTAACCAGTTACAGTTCATCACAGCAATCCATGTACCCATCAGGCCCCTCCACTGAAACCCCCTCTGACATTTAGACATTTTAAACATTTCAACATTTATATATCACTTTTCTAAGTCAGGCTACAAAGTGCTTCACAGTAATAAGATTAAATAAATTAAATAATAATATAAAACAAATAACATAAAACCAAAGACAGTACAGTTTCATCCACAAACAACACAAACAGAGAACATCAGCTGTGTCCAACCTCGAAAGCTAAGGCATACAGACGTGTCTAAACATCTCGTTAGACTCAGCAAGTCTAATGTCTAAGGGCAGAGTATTCCAGAGCTTAGGAGCATATCGCTGTTGTCGGAATAAAACCTCGTATCTCCAAAATGACAACTTTACAGGAGAAGGAAAAAACCTACCTTACTTTTAATGTAAGTCAATGGAACCAGACTTTTTTCCAGGTAATTTCTGGTCATTTCTGTTGGTCCATTCATCATGAAACTAACGCCCAATGTACAGGACCACAAGTACTTTCAAATTATGTCAAAAACTGAAAAACGTCAAAAATGGAGATATGAGAATTTCGTCTGACAACAGAGATATATTGAAAAAGTACAGGCTCCCCTCTGTTTTCTCTCTGCCCTAAGGACACTAAAAGCCCTTGACTAGAGGACTTGTGTAATACCATTTGGATATGGCACTAATAGCTCATATATTCCAGCCCATCACCTGATATGTTAAAACCAACATTTAAAATGCACCCTAAAAGTAATAGGCAGCCAATGCAGAATTGCTAATATGGGTGTAATATGCTCTCTTTTTGTCCCAGTAATACTGAGCTGCTGCATTTTGGACAAATTGTGTCATAGCTCCTTGACTAAGACATGTAAATAAGGCACTGCAGTAATCAGGACGTGACTATTTAAAAGCATGAATCATTTTCTCTGTATCCTGAAGAGAAAGCATTTTTTTCTGATTTCAGCTCTCTCTCTCTATATATATATATATATATATATATATATAAAAACTGCTGTTGGAACAAAACCTTGTATCTCCATTTTTCAGTTTTTGACATAATTTGAAAAGGTCTGTTGCTTTTTACATTGTGTGTAAATGTCATGATGAATGGACCAAAAGAAACGGCTCAAAATGACTTGTAAAAATGTCTGGTTCCATTGACTTACATTAAAAGTAAACTAGGTTTTTTTCTTAAGAGTAAGCGAAGTTTTTTCTCCTGTGAAGTTACCATTTTGGAAATACAAGGCTTTGTTTTGTCTGTATATATAAAATGTAAAACCCTATGTGTATAACTTTACTATTATACACGTATAGCTATAATGTAATCCCCTATGGGTTTACAGCAACTTTCATGCAAAAGTTCAGGCACCCCTGGGGGAAAAATACGTATTTGGTTCATTTTTGCAGTGACGTAAACACTCTAAACCTCTTTTTTAAAACATTTTTTCTGCAAATATTAATGCACGGTTACTTCATATCTGTAACATGTAAATAAATTAAAATAGTAATTCTCACATTTACAAATGTTTTGACAACTTAAGTCAGTACTTAGACTCCTTTTGGCAGATATCACAGCTTGCAAATGCTTTTTTTTAGCCAGCTACACTATTTAAAAAGATGATTCTTTAAGGTTCTTGTAGAACTATAAACACTCAAAGAACCATTCATATTCTTAAAGGGTTCTTTGAGTGGTGAATGGTTCTTCAGATTGATGAAGAATATGTCGTATATGGTTCTATATAGAACTTTTTTTGAAAATAGTTCTATATAGCACCAAAACGGTTTCTTCCATGGTTGCAAGCTCAACATCATAACAATAGCAGAACCCTTTTTGGTGCTATATAGAACCTACACATCCGCCATTAATCTGAAGAACCATTTCACCATCTAAAGAACGCTTTAAGCATGCAAATGGTTCTTTGCGTGTTCATAGTTCTATATAGGACCAATGTCTTACTAACGAACAATGAAGAACCATCTTTTTAAAGAGTGTGGGAGTCTCTGTTCTTGTTACAGCATTTTCACCCACTCTTCCTTGCAAAATGCTTCCAGTTCTGCAATACTTTTGGGTCGTCTTGCATGCGCAGCATGTTTAAGATCTTCACACAGGTTTACTATGAGGGCCATTCCAAAGGCTTCAGCTTGTGTTTCTTGTTGTAGTTCATTGTGGATTTTGAAGTATGTTTTGGATCATTGTCCTGTTATAGAAGCCTCTTTTCAGCTTTAGTTTCTTGACTGACTGTCAAATTTGCCCCACTTGATCCCCTTGAACCCTTGATATTTACACTGTGAAGAATGGATCGTCAGATCAACCTAAAGAAATTACTTCATGTAGTAAAAACCAATTGAACTAGTTTTTATTCAACTCACAAAATGACTTTGATTGAAATGATCATTCAAAGTATTTATTTAGTTTAAATAAAACTAGTTAATTTATTTGTTACCACATGAAGTGTGGTTGAATTGCTGAGCCGTGTTTCACAGTGTAGTGCCATCCATTCTTCCAATTACCTGTGCAGTGTTTTCTGTGCCACTGGCTGCCACCCAACCCCAAAGCATATAGACTGCAGCACTTTTCACTTAAAAAAATAATAATAATAAATAATAATGATAATAAAATATAATATAGGGTGTCCAAATGTTTGCATACACCTGTACATACACCGATCAGGCATAACATTATGACCACCTCCTTGTTTCTGCGCTCATTGTCCATTTTATCAGCTCCACTTACTATATAGGTGCACTTTGTAGTTCTACAGTTACAGACTGTAGTCCATCTGTTTCTCTGCATACTCAGTGTCACTGCTGGACTGAGAATAGTCCACCAACCAAAAATATCCAGCCAACATCGTCCTGTGGGCAGCGTCCTGTGACCACTGATGAAGGACTAGAGGATGACTAGAAGATGACTAGAAGATGAGCTGTCGTCTCTGACTTTACATCTACAAGGTGGACTGACAAGGTAGGAGTGTCTAATAGAGTGGACAGTGAGTGGACACAGTGTTTAAAAACTCCAGCAGCACTGCTGTGTCTGATCCACTCAGACCAGCACAACACACACTAACACACCACCACCACGTCAGTGTGACCGCAGTGCTGAGAATGATCCACCACCTGCCCTGTGAGGGTCCATGGGGGTCCTGACCACTGAAGAACAGGGTAAAAGGGGGCTAACAAAGTATGCAGAGAAACAGATGGACTACAGTCTGTAACTGTAGAACTACAAAGTGCACCTATATAATAAGTGGAGCTGATAAAATGGACAATGAGCATAGAAACAAGGAGGTGGTCATAATGTTATGCCTGATCGGTGTGTAGGGGTTATATTGTAAGGGATAAAGGTATGGCTTCAATATTTGACCCCATACACAACAGTGTGTCCACATTCTTATGTGGTACCACTTGGTTTGGTTGGAAGGTAGGAGTCAATTAGGTGATGTTTTATAGCTGATAATGGTCCCAGTCATCTTCAGGCTGTCTGACTCGACAGCAGGACTGCATACAGGAGTTATGCGGCCTAGTCACCGTAAACGTGGCGCTGAATTCCTATGAGCTAAATTTAGCAACATAAAAGGAGGATCACTGCAGGCAAAAGTGCCTAAGCCTTTACCCATCATCTGTCATTAGCTGATCACAAGATAAACATGCACGGCTGGTTTTCCTGAAACTCTGTCATTACAGCATTCAGGGGCTTAAACAGTGTGGAGTGATAGGAGAAACGTTAAGGTGCTCGAGTAAACAGCATTTTTATTCCATAATTCATTCCATAAAACAGAAAGCACCGCATTTTTAGATGCACAATTATGAGTGGAGCTTTAGCCTTTAGCGCTTTCACAGGCTTTGCTATCAGAACTACACCGTCCACATTTGAATTTTAGCCTACAGTGATAATTCCAAACTCATTTGCATTTAATTTTGGGAAGTTGCTGTCTGTCCAGTTGGTAATCATTGAAAGACTGCTGGTGGTGAGTGCGGCTGTGGTGCAGCAGATGCAAATAATTATGTGTCGTCTGCGGAGCTACGGAAGTTGGGTCCATGTTCACTGATGATTTCGCCATGCATTAGAAATAAAAGCACAGTTTCTTTCTTTCTTTACTGATTTAACTGTACTGTTTTCATCATGCGCTTCATTAGCAAACCAAGTGATGTGGCCGAATATCAGAAATATGATCACTGACATCACCAGAGAAGCTGTTCTTCATTAACTGCAGGGACTTCAGTGCAAACTAATGGAGCTTCTCTTAGGTTGTAGTTGTGTGTAATGAAACTTTGGGCCCATGCACTGAATAATCCGATAAGTGCAGAAAATCAGACTTTGTCAGTAATCCGATCAACACGTTTACATGCACTTGAGTAATCAGATAATGGGGGAAACTCCGGGTCTACATGAGTCAGACAGTAATTGGATTTCTGCTTTGCAGCCAGCCAGTAAACTCACAGAAGAAGACGTGACGTAAACGTAACGTAAAACTCAAAGTTTTACCTGAAAATATGAACATACATCATCTAGAACATGAAGAATATTTAAATCCATTAAAATCCATTAAAAAATTAATTCCGTCAAGCATGTAGTCGGTTTCAGTTTCACTCCAAAAGCGTTTTGTTGCGTCTCGCGGGCGCTATGTTAAACGCCGCTTGCATATTTCGGGTGTCACGGTTTGTTTTGCACATGCGCAGACTGAGAAATCCGAAAGAAATCAGAGTAAGAGTTTACATGCACTGAGAAATCTGATTACTGAGCTAAAATACAGCCTCTTTATCAAATTTCTTAATCAGATTTCTAGAACTTGCTCCGATCTAAGAAATCGGAATGTGCTGTTTACACGACTATTTGAAAAATCAGATAACTGCAGATCAGATCACTGACGTTCTTGGAAGTAATTCACTGTGATGCGCAACAGTCACTGGTTTTCACTGGTAACAGTGACTGATTCTCATAGATCTGTTTCTCATTGCTACTCTGATAGGCCTCTAACAGTGGTCATCAGTTATCATTGGTTAATCAAATACTGTCCAATAATAGGCTGTTTTTTTTTTCTCTGTATTTATTACTGTATTAATTGTAAAACCTTATCCTCTCTTCATTTTGCTCTTGTTGTGTTATTGTTTTGTCTCCATTGTCGACCAGAGGAGGATGAGTTCCTCTTTTGAGTCTTGGTTCCTCTCAAAGCTTCATCCTCTTGCTCTTAGGAGATTTTCTTACTACTGTCACTCTTGAAGATGCTCACTGGGTCTCAGGCCCGGAGTTTCTGTAAAGCTGCCTGTTTTAAAAAGCGATATTTAAAAATGCTCTCATAATGTAACTGTTTACAGACCTTCACTGTTTAAAACTGAACTAAGAATTGTGTGTTAAATTTGAAAGTATCATTTAGCCAGGAGAATAAAAACAGCCTAAAACATGTTGAGCGTGTGCTGCTGCGAGTCGCCCTGAAGCCTCAAATAGTCATTTGAAAGTCAGAGGTGTCAGGATGGGAGTTTTTCACACCACCTCTTATGTATTTGTATATTAAGATTTGATGACAATAGTAGATAATTCACATCCTCAGGCAAGTTTTGACCGAATTCTCTTTGAATTCTCTTTCATTCATCAGATTTATCCACTTGGGAAAGGGGTCTGAAGCACAACCCACGCTAAAAATGTTCTTCCACACATTGTGTGCAATTACACATTTCCACCAGAGAGGTCTCCAAATCCCCACATCTGACGTAGTGCAGCTTTCAACAGTTTATTAACTTCTTAAGTAATTATGACCCCAAGAGACAATCTTGAGTACTTACATATCAACTGTTGACCATTTAAAAGGATTATTTCTGCTCCTGCCGTGTGCCTTATTATGTTGCTTTAATATTCTTAATTTTCTTGCTTTACAATTGTCAAGCCTAATCATTTAATAAGCAGTCAGTAATTGAAAGTAATGCAGTTTTTTTTTTTTAATAGCCTGTTAGGTATTGCTTTACTGTTTGTCATATATTTAAAAGGCAGTCCAGCATTGTGTTAAAAATCTGTGATTAGAGTGGTTTGGTGTGAAATGGTTTATTGTATGTACTCTGATGTCTTTACAGTGTCTTTACAACACAGATATAGACATTTTATTTACTATCCAAAACCACCAGTAAATCTACACTGGTATATGTAACATTGATGATGGGAAAATAGTGGAAAATCTGAATAAGTAAATTTTCTTTGTGGACACCATGAATGAGTTTGAAAAAATATGTTTCAGGCCAAAATGTTTTGAAAATCTCAGTGTCTCAGTCTTAATGTTTCTGTGTGATAACTTTCTGTGAGGGAGCTTTTAGAGGCCTTAAGCTCTTCAGACGTCTGGTTCCCATCACCACCACTGTGAACAATTCTGACTCATTAAATTTCTTTTAAAAGAAGCATTTCACACCAAACCACTCTGAATGACTTGTTTACATCTTAACCATTTAATTATATAGAATTTGTGGGAATGAAATTGTTGAATTGACCTTTAAAGATAGACTAAATCAATTCATTTTGATCCCTTACAATCTCCAAAGACTTTGTTTGACTGTTTACTTCACCAAAGTTGCTTGCTCATTCTAATTACCTAGTTTTGTTCAATGCGGTCCTGTTGTGTGAGTACTTCTGGGCGGTCTGTAACTTTCTTTTAAAATAGCCCCTGCCAAACTTAGACCAGTAATGTTTGTGTATAACTGTTGCTCAGTCGCTGAGCTCTTAGTCACTGTTGTGTCTGTGCCCCATGGTGGAGCTGCGCGCCGAGGCCCACTGTTTGCTCGCTCTGGCCCGAGGGAGCTCACGCTGGCCCAGAAGCCCCTCCCTCTTGGAAGGCGGCCACAGTCGCCGGGCAACGGCCATACACAACAGGAAACAGACCGGGGGATTCCGTCACTGCGCCGCAGTCAAAGGGAGCATTGAGTGGAGACAGGAAGGCTGTGTAAAGAGCGGAGGGGGGAGCTCCACGAGCAAGGCCAGCACTGTGTAAAATCCTCCTCATACTGCTGTTACTGTTTCTACTTTAAGCGCTTTATATGCTTTTCAGTGTATTTTTAAATGTGGCCAGAGTTTTATGACCCAAGCTCATGAATCACGTCGTAAAAGTAGCTAAAATAACATGTTTGATTACGTTCCCCTGTGAAAAATGAATACGTAAATAAGTAAAGCAGGCAGACAAGAGCGCTGATATGTAATTCCATTCTGTTCTAGGCTGTTTGTGAGGTTTATTCTCAAATTAATGTCTAATTAACACAGGTAACCTTCACAATTAAGTGCTATTAACCTTTATTCTGCTCATTAGTCCAAGTTTTGCCCAGAGAAGTTGTTTGAGGGTCCTGCGTGGGATGGTTCCCATCAGTGCACGTCATTCCAGCACACTAACCCACAAAACAGATGGGCAGATGGGCAGACCCAGTGGGACTCGACAGTGGAGGTGATGTCAGACCCCTGCACCCCCAACACACTGGACCGTGAAGGAACATGGACGGGAGCGAAGGTCAAAATGTGCTATTCGTTTATTTTAACTGCCTTCAAACGCGCTGACACATCATTTGCATCACCCCTCATAGCAAACTAATGAGTGGAGCTTTCTCAACACCTTCTGGACGTGACGACATTCATTCAACATCTGTAAAACGTCTGGACTTATGTTTCTTTTTACACAAACATGAATATTTTAAGTATTTGCTGTCTAAACAGTAAAAAAGCCTTCTTTGGAGCGAAGCTACAATGGATGGTTCTTTAAAGAACTGCAAACAAGACCCTCCATATAATGTAAAGACATTTGAAAGTTTCTCCAAGAACCAGGAGCCGTATTACAGAAACTTCCTGTCTTTTTGTCTGAACTTAAGATCTGACAGGTCAAGATACGATTTTTCACTAATTCGTATTAGAGAAGCAAATCTTACCTTGATTTAAGAATCTTATCTTACGGCATCTTATCTCAAGTTAGGAAATCTCAACTCACTCGATTAAAGTTGACAATCAACTGTCATGTCTGTTACCTAGCAACCGACCATACGCGCACAGCTGAAATCTAAACACATAATCAAAACAATCAAGTTAGTTAGCCAGACCGATAACATTAGCTACCGTTACTGATGTAAAAATGGTCAAACGAAACTAAAGTGCAATGAACCTAAGGTTAAGAACATTGTGAGAGCGCCCCCTGCTGTTTATCAGAGCATCGCCAGTCCCACAGTTTCAGTTTCAGTTTCCCAAATGCTTTAGCCAAGCACGCTAACATTATTCCTCCTAATAAACAGACACATGTTCAGCTCCGTCTCCTCATTATTCACCACCATCACTGTAGTATTGTATCATCAACATCAACAGACAAAGGTAATCAGAGGGACGGTGGAGATCGAGTCTGCAGCGTCTGGGGTTTTTACAACACTATTAGTAAAAAAACAGTCAAAGTCAAAGCACCGTTTTCGGTGTAGATAAATGTGACATCATTATGTCAGTTATAGTGAACTGAGCTGCCTATCAGTGCATAAAACAATAGAAACAGATGGTTAAACAGAAGTTAAGACCCTCTGGGGTTTATCTTAAAGTTAGGACAGTATTTAGGAGGTTTAGTCTAGTTAGGATGTTTCTGTAATACTGTTTTCTTATCTGGAGTTAATGATGAGATTATGAATTTTGAAATGTTGTTCTGTAACAGCTTCTGTCCTGAATTCAGTCCATACTGAAGTTGTCATGGTGACTAAACAGATAAGATTTCAGAGTTGAGAAGTTTCTGTAAGACAGCCCCAGATGAAGCAAACAGCCCATATTCAACTTTTTTCTTGAATTTTATTTTTATAACATTTCTGAGGTTTGATGTTCACAATTGGTCACATTTCATATATATTTTTTTTAATTTATTGATTCTATACAGCTTCAAATAATAACAGAACGTAATGCACTGATTACTGTCCAAGCAACTTCTGATTCAGACGGTTAATAAAGTAACAAAATTTTTGCATACAGTTTTTTTAAAGTGCCCATATCCTACGTTATCTTGTATTTTATTTTAGGTCCACTCATAGCATCTGTGTGAGTTTGTGTAGCAAAACAGTCGTAATTTATTTTTAACATGACCATTTTCGTACTTCTCTTTATCTCTAGGCTGTTTGAGCTTGAGTTTTTCTTACTGTGCCTGAAAGACTGATATAGGTAATTGAGCTCTGTTCTGATTGACTGCCCTGATTTTACTCTTCGATTAAAAAGCAGCACAGTCTGAAACTCTTCTTAGAACTTCAGTGTCAAGAGGCAGAGCTAAACTGCTGTAGGCTGGATAGGTGGATATATGTAAATTAGTTGTTTTGGTGACATCACAACTTGAAAGGCTGTTTCTGCAGCTCGGTTTCCATTCGTGGGCTGTTTAGACTGGGAAGTGAACAGTACATTTTTGAAATTTACATACTCAGACTTCAGACTTTCATTTCAGAGAAGTCAGTTTTACATGAAATGGGCCTTTTAAGGTGTTCAAACTGTTTTTTTGTTTTTAATATAATGTTTGCTGCCTCCTGGTGAGATGGTGAACTGCTGCATTACCACTAGCTCTAAACAGACAACAGCTGTGTCCACCGTAAACTACAGTGGGCTCAAGTATGCTTTAATTCAGGCTCGTCAAGCTGCCGACCTCTCGGGCTCCCAGAGCCATTGGTATTGCGGTTTACCCTCATCTAGCGCTCTGAATTCAGTTCATGAAGGCCTTGCTAATTAGCTGATGAGCTGAATCAGGCGTGTTTAATGAGGCAGTGTACTGAAGTCTGCAGTGTTGTTAACTACTTTTACTGAAAATGTACCCTGTGCGTATCGCTCTGCTGTGGATTTTGTAAAAGAATGTGAAAACTTGTGCTGTTCGCATAATCAGACACCCCCCAGCTCTGCAGACAGAATGAAGAATTTATGAGTCACGGAGTTACAAAATCTCGCTTGTATTCTCTCTGAGTTCTGATTCTCCGTGATTCAGTTCGGATCAGATCTTAGCAAGCGTAACTGGGATTGTTGAACACTGTGTGATGGTAGGCATGAGATGAGACCAGTTCAATTTCAGTATTTAGGGCTTATGATTTACTTTCAAGATTACACCGAGTGCGTTTACGAACACTTAATAATCTGAGAACTGCAGAAAATCAGATTTTGTCAGTAATCCGATCAACGTGTTTACATGCACTCGAGTAATCAGATAATGGGGAAACTCCAGGTCTACATGAGTCAGACAGTAATCAGATTTCTGCTTTGAAACTGGCCAAAAGAAAAAGACGTGACGTAAACGTAACGTAAAACTCGAACTTCATGCCGCAGCTTTTTTTTAAACATGGCGCCACTTTACCTGAAAATATGAACAAACATCGTCTAGAAGATGAAGAACGTTCAAAACCTTTATTTCGTCAAGCATGTAGTCGGTTTCAGTGTCGCTTCAAAAGTGTTTTGCTGCGTCTCGCGGCGACGCTTCTCGCTTATTTTCCGTACCGCCGTCTGTTTTCAGACATGCGCAGACTGAGAACTCCGAAAGAAATCAGAGTAAGAGTTTACAGCACTGAGAAATCTGATTACTGAGCTAAAATACAGCCTCTTTATCAGATTTCTTAATCAGATTTCTAGAACTTACTGCTAACATAAGAAATCAGAGTGTGCTGTTTACATGACCATTTGAGGTAAATACAGAAATCTGATTATGATCGGATTATTGAGTGCATGTAAACAGACTCAATGTATAAAAAGGATTTGATGTTTTAGCTACACAACATTCTTACATTGTACAAATATTATAGAACCCTTTAAAACCTTTAACCATGTCTCAGTCTCGGCATAAGGTGGACTCGGAACTTGTTCTAGGTTCTAGTCTGAGGTGATTGGAAACTGTTTTTCTATCATTATAGCAACAAAACCTTCAAAAAGAATGGAACAGCTCTTTCTCTACACACGTAGAACCATGAACACTCAAAGAACCCTTTGCATGATTAAAGGGTTCTTTGCATCATGAAAGCGTTCTTCAGATTGAAGGAAAATTTGCATTAATGTGCTGTAGATGGTTCTATATAGACCTTTTTAAAAAGGGTTCTTCTTTTTTTACATGCTTGACATCATAACAATACAAGAACCCTTTTGGGTGCTATATAGAACCATTTTCAAAAAGGTTCTATATAGAAACAACAGCACATTCTCCATCAATCTGAAGAACCTTGTCAAAGGGTTCTTTGGGTGTTCATGGTTCTATATAGAACCATTTTCTTTACTAAAGAACCCTTGAAGAACCATGTACACACAAAAAAGATGGTTCTTCAAGGGTTCTTTAATAAAGGCAGTGGTTCTGCTTAAAACCATGAGTTCCATACAGGACCATTTCATGCTTAAAGGGTCCTTTGGTGAAATTGTTCTTCAGATTGATGGGTCATGTGTTGATTATGGTTCTACATAGAACCTTTTTGGAAATGGTTCTTATAGCACCAAAAATGGTTCTGCTGCTGTTACAAGAATGAAAGCAACAAAACAAACAGAATAAAACAGTTCTTTCTCTACACGTTTAAAAAATTGGTTCTTCAAGGTCTCTTTAGTAAAGATTGTTCTGCTTAGAACTATGACTTCTACACTCTTAACAAAGATGGTTCTTGAGTGATCTTTTTGGAAAGGATGCTATATAGCACCCAAATGGTTCTTCTGTTGTTACAAGCTTGACATCATAAGCATAGCAGAACCCTTTTGGGTGCTGTATAGAACCCTTTTCAAAAAGGTTCTATATAGAACCATCTACAGCACATTCTCCATCAATCTGAAGAACACTTTCATGATGCAAGGAACCCTTTAATCAAGCAAAGGTTTTTTTTTTTTTTGCATGTTCATGCTTCTATATAGAACCGTTTTCTTTACTAAAGAACCCTTGGAGAACCATCTTTAAGAGCGTGTATAGAACCATTCCATGCTTAAAGGGTTCTTTGCATGGTGAAATGGTTCTTCAGATTGATGGAGAATGTGTTGTATATGGTTCTATGTAGAACCTTTTTGAAAATGGTTCTATATTGAACTATAAATGGTTCTGCTACTGTTACAAGCTTGTCATCATAACAATAGCAGAGCCCTTTTTGGTGCTATGTAGAATCACATACAGAACATTCTCCATCAATCTGAAGAACCATTTCACCATGCAAAGAACCATTTAAGCATTAAATGGTTCTATCTATCACCAATGGTTCTAAACAGAACCATTTACTTCACTAAAGAACCCTTGAAGAACCTTCTCTTTTAAGGTTGCACATGTTCAAATCAAATCTTTTGGGCTGGTTGAGGATCTAAGGCCACGTTCACATTACAGTCCTCATTGCTGAATTCAGATTTTTTGTTCTGGTCTTTCTAACATGACGGTCCACGTTTGTGTTGGTAACTCAAATCTGTCGTTAGTGTCAACGAACCTGCGTCTGATACGACCCGCATGCACACATCCTAATCAGGAACATCACGTGAAGGAACCACATGCATGCACAAGCAACAACTGTCCAGCAGAACGAGTGTTCATGAAGATAATTAGCTCTGAAAAGCTCTCAGCTGTTCGTTATTACAGCGAGGCGAGGCCGAAACCTGCTCAGATGCTTTTGTAGCGTTTACTGGCACTAAGTTCAGGTTCGGCGCTGCTGCCACGTCAGCGCTGAGTGCTGAATGATGGTGCATGTGCAGTGAAATCTGAGTGTTCTCATTAAGGTCACATCGCCACAAATCAGATGTGGATCTGATCTAGAAGCTAGTGTTGTAGTCAAGACCCAGACTTTTAGTAGTTGTGTCCGAGTCAAGACTGAGGCCAGACTAAGATTTTTTTCAGAATATAAAAATAAAACGATTATTAAATGATATATAGTATGAAAGATTCTTTATTATTATTGTAATATTGTCTTAGTCACACTTTCCATTGGAACTGGAAGCAAAGGTGAGGAAATTCGTTCTTCTGTAAAACTTATTCAGAAACATCAAAAACAAACTTATTCAAAACTTATGCAGAAGTAATATTTAGAATTAATTATCTTTGCAGCAAATTCTCGTTCTGCTGATTAGTTTGTTTGCTCTTCATGATGCACCTGATGCATTCGTGTGACGTTTCTGATTAGGATGTGGTCATGCGGATCATTTCAGAACGCCGATTTGTTTTCATTAATGACAGATTTCAGTCCCCTTACCTAAACGAGTGTGAACCATCGTGTCAGTGAGATCGGATTTGAGCAACGAGGCTTGTAATGTGAACGTAGCCAAAGTGGCTCAGATCTGATTTGAAAAGATCTGATTTTTGTGTCCACACTGCTCCGAAAAAATCTGATCTGTGTCACATTGAGGCAAAAAATTGTATTTGCGCCACTTCGGTCTGGTAATGTGAACGCAGCCTTATTGATCCTTCCATCATGGCTTAACTGTATATTAGTACAGGGTGATTCAAAAAGATTTATCCGATGTCAAAATGATTTATTTCACTTGTAAATCGTTACAGAACAGTGCAGTAAACTGTAAATGGTTTAAATGAGCATAAAGTTTATTATGTAATTGTACAAGGTCTCAGTATGAACCTCCTCCAGCTGTACGGACATCAACGCCATAGTCAAATTCATCTTATAGTGGATTGAGCATGTCGGGTGTCGCTGCACTCACGGCTCTTTCAGTGTGATTTCGGAGATCATCCAGTGTTGTGGAACCAGTGAAGAACGCTCTGAGCTGTTGGAGCTTCACTGCCCACAAAAATCACACTGCACAGTTATGACTGATTCACTCTTATTGAAGTGGAGAACGCAGAACGCTTTCTGCTCAGGGGTCTCATCTCCTCTCAGACTGAAGGGAGCCATCTTCCACTGACAGTCAGAAACTCTATGACCCCCTCTTTCAGTTGGATTCTGATTGGTTCCTAGGCGCCTCACGGTTGTAAGAAAAAATATGGCTCTTTGAATTGGATGAATCTTTTTGAATCGCCCTGTAGTTTGTTGATGTATGTTGGTTTCAAAATTCAGACATCCCCTGAGGGAAGATCAAGATATTATTATTACATCTGATTTCATTTAATATTAAAAATGGATGCACATGGTTTGGTGTTGATTCAGTTGACTTTAGGTGGTGATTATTTATAATCAAACATTATTTGATTAGACATTATATATATATATATATATATAATAGGAAGAATGCACAATGGACTACAATTTTTTTTTTTCCTTCTTTTTATTTTTAAATTCTAAAAAACTCTTAATACGGTCTCGGTCTTGTCTCAGACTTGATCACTATGAAGCTGTAAAGTCTCTGTCTTGACTTCAGCACCACTGATTGCGTTTAGTCTGCTTATTTTGAAAAAAGTCTCCTCTCTCTCCACACAGACCGCTGACCTATAAGCACAAACAGACAGACAATCAAACTCAGACAGATCCAATTAAAACCTCCGTTTCAGCTGGGGGAGGCGGGGCATTTTCCAAACATTGAAAGCACTGCTGGAGCTCACTCATCGAGTCAGTGTGTTGCACAAACTAATATTTATGCACACAGTTAAAGGGGAATTCCACCTGTTTTTCAAAATTTCTGCATAATTAAATGGTTGAGATGTAAGCAGTCATTCAGGGTGGTTTGATGTGAAATGATCCGTTGTAGAGAAACTTAGACAGTTCTTCACAGTGGTGGTGATGGGAACCAGACGTCTGAAGAGCTAAATGTCTCTAAAGGCTCCCTCACTGAAAGTTATTATATGAAACGGTTATGAATTCACTGCCTGATGCCTGAGACGTTGTTTTATGACAGTGGGCCCTGATCAGCTTTACATATAAAAAGACTCGTGTAGGTTCACTGGTGGTTTTGGATGGTAAATAAAATAGCTATATCTGTGTTGTAGTCATGGCGACCCCTGGTTCCTGTCACCACCACTGTAAAGAAATCAGTGGGTAAATTTCTCTACACACTTAAAACAGATGGTGCTTAAAGGGTTCTTTGGTAAAGAAAATGGTTCTATATAAAACCATGAACACCTTGCATGATTAAAGGGAATTAAAGGGTTCTTCAGACTGATGGAGAATATGCTGTAGATGGTTCTATATAGCACCCAAAGGGGTTCTTCTATTGTAATGGTGACCTTGTAACAATAGAAGAACCCTTTTGGGTGCTATATAGAACTATTTTAAAAAAGGTTCTTTGTAGAACTGTCTTCAGCACATTTATGCCCATTTTCCATTAATCCGAAGAACCCTTTCGTGATGCAAAGAACACTTTATTTAATGCAGGGGTTCATTAAGTGTTATATATAGAACTATTTACCTTACTAAAGAGTGTACAATGAACCATTTCACATCAACTCACCCTGAATGACTTTGTTTACTTCACCATTGAACTGTGCACAAATTGTGAAAAATTACTGGGGAATACAGGGATTTCCCCATTAGTGTTGCTAAAGTATGCCTTGCTGCTGCCCGGCTAAACCGGAATTTGGTGTTCTTCAGAGATGCAACCTAGCAAAGTTAGCTGTCTGAGCAGAACCCAGCTGAACCCTGCATTGTTAAAAAAAACTCATGTTTTATGATAAGTTAAAAGATTGCAAAACACTGATTATTGTTCTGTTAACTTACTATTAGGAAGTCAATGACGTTTAAGTAACTACTTAACCACTTTTAAGGCAGCCAGTTTCTCAAAGGGCCGTCTGTGTGGGTTTATGTATGAAAAAAAGTCATGGTACTCCATTTCCCAACCTTTTTATCCCTTAGAATTAAACTGCCTGTTTTTGTTACTGTGCCTTTGACTGACATCACTGTCAGAACACAACCTTGTATTTTCATAAGGAAACTTTGAGTGGAAGTTAATAGGGTTTTTTTTTTCTCTGTAATTTTGGAGCATGTCTATTGCTTGATACTACATTTTAACACAATGTAAATGGCATTTTCAAACTGTACCTGGATGAGCTCTGTTCTATTTGGCTTTGCGACATTCTGCTTCATTTAAAATGCAATCCAGGCTGAAACACTCCTTATAAGAGGGGTCGGCAACATGCAGCTCTTTTACTGTCCTGTTGTGGCTCCACAGTGGAATTAGATGTTTAGGTAATAATAAAATAATCCTCCTTTACAGTAAAATAAAGCTCTGCTGGTCGTTCAACACAGTTTAATAATAAATGGTCTTAAACGCTGGAGTTAATGTAGAACTGCTAATTCACCCTTTAACACTGAAGGTTGGTGCACAGACTGCTGGTCACCACAGCAACACAGACACCAATCTCGCCTAGCTAGTAGCTAACGAAAAGACAAAGAGAAAGATTTAGGACGAGATGAACTGACTTATTTGCATTTATAATCACTCCAGCTGGTTTCCTGATACGTTTAATCTGCAACAAGAAAGTGTCAAACGCTAAAAAGTCGCAAAGCTGAAGTCTCGTTCGCCGGATTTCTTGTTTGAATTCTTCTGTTCCACCTTAAATGGTGCAGCAGTTACACTCTGGAGCCTCAGGCACCATTTAAGGTTGAATGGAAATTTGAAGCTGGTGAATGAGAAGCGACTTCAGCCTCGTAAAAAGTCAAACGTTGAGAGACATTTTATGCAAAACTGTTCTACTTTCGCGGAAAAGTTTCCTGCTGGAGATGCGAGAAACGCAGCCATAGCTGAGCTAAAGCTTAAAGCAGAGCAACGTGAGTCTGCGTTTTTGTTTATATTATATGTTTAGCCTATAATAACACATCAGCACACACTGAGACAGATTTACAGCTGGTTGGTAAAATGGACATAAAGTGTTGTGGCTCCCAAGGTGGTTTGATTTTTGTTGAAAGGATAAAATGGCTCTTCTTAACATTTATGTTGCCGACCCCTGGCTTATAACTTCAACGTGAAGTAGGCTGAATTTGCAGATGTATGACATCACAAAAACAATCAATTTAAAAACGAGCTGTTTGCAGCTTAGTTTTCATATTTGGACTGTATGGATCAGGGAGCGAACAGTATGTTTAGCATAATTTGCATACTTCATCAAACTCTTTTATTTTAAGGAAAATTCTATTTTTAGTGATTTGGGCCCTTTGAGTTAAAGCAGCCAGTCTTTTTGTGAACAGTGAATTCTTGTGCCAATTAAAATGACACCAGGTCAATTACACCACCAAAGCCTATGACCATGTATGTCATTAGGTCAGTGGTTCCCCTGAGAGGACCGGTTTGAAACCTACTGCATTTGGTGACATACAATGCAGAGTCAGAGGAAACGCTTCCGGAACTGACCGGATGACACAGGAAAAATCTCCCCTAAGAAACGGGCATGCGACATTGGAAAAACTACAGCCGATCTGACGTCCAACTGGACGTTCGTCAATCCTCACGGCTGGAGCTATTTATTACTTGAAGCGGGGAAAACTGTTTACTGCAGCACACGGCTCAGTTTCGCATAGCTGGAGAGGGGAGGGAGGGACACAGGCCGCCCCCTGCCCCAATTAGGCCCCTAGCCTGCGGGTGAGAGCTTTCCATTAGGTCAAACAAATAAGTCAGACTCTCTGCATGACCCAGGAGTGGACGCCAGAGGAGGGGGAGAGACGCTGCTACTATTTCCCCGTGATGAAACCGACAGCTAGGGTTTCACGCCTGCCCCCATGCACGGAGAGGGCTTTTCCTCGCTGTCCCCAGCACTGTCCATCTGTAAACATCTACAGACTTGTAGCTTCATGAGTGCGGTAGCTGAACACAGAGCTCACTGAGGCCTATTTGTAACAGCAGTGCAAAAAGTAGTGTAGGTCATTTCTCAGACATTAATATTCGTTTTACATATTCGTTGTTGCAGAACACAATGGAAGTGGCCTGGGCTGGAAATAGATCTAGAGTTTTCCTTCCAAAGTGATGCAAATGTAGAGTTGTGGTGCTCTCTGACAGACTAATACCTGTCTAGCACTAAATCAATGCAAAAACAGTTTTGCAGTTTCTCACACTTACAGTCATATGGAAAGGTTCGAACACCCGTCTGGGGTCTGAGGGCATTTGCCCAATTTGTGCATATCTTCTTAAATTCTCCTTTAAAG
Organism: Colossoma macropomum; assembly: GCF_904425465.1. NCBI lineage: Eukaryota > Metazoa > Chordata > Actinopteri > Characiformes > Serrasalmidae > Colossoma > Colossoma macropomum. Next base: position 47,555,930 of record NW_023494787.1, read on the forward strand.
GTTCTTCATATAACATGATACTCATATGACTCATATAAAATGCTCCGTTATCTTCATCACTACTTTCCAAAACCTTTATGCAAAAGCTTTGTCACGTGTCTTTGAGCTGCCAGAATGACGGCACGCCTTCAGAACTGTAACCTCCTCATTCCAAACGTCCAGCATGCTGGACATCTTTGTCTCAAGTATTCTCGCTCTATAAAAGCAAATACACCGATCAGGCATAACATTCTGACCACCTCCTTGTTTCTACGCTCATTGTCCATTTTATCAGCTCCACTTACTATATAGGTGCACTTTGTAGTTCTACAGTTACAGACTGTAGTCTATCTGTTTCTCTCCATACTTTCTTAGCCCCCTTTTACTCTGTTCTTCAGTGGTCAGGACCCCCATGGACCCTCACAGAGCAGGTACTATTTGGGTGGAGGATCATTCTCAGCACTGCAGTAACACTGACGTGGTGGTGGTGTGTTAGTGTGTGTTGTGCTGGTCTGAGTGGATCAGACACAGCAGTGCTGCTGCAGTTTTTAAACACCTCAGTGTCACTGCTGGACTGAGAATAGTCCACCAACCAAAAATATCCAGCCAACAGCGACCTGTGGGCAGCATCCTGTGACCACTGATGAAGGACTAGAGGATGACCAACACGAACTGTGCAGCAGCAGATGAGCTATCGTCTCTGACTTTACATCTACAAGGTGGACCGACAAGGTAGGAGTGTCTAATACCTTTGTGGATATTATAAATATGGAACTTTCAACTGTAAGGGTCCGCGGTGCTAGCTAGAGGACCATGAACACTTTGGGAGGTGCAGCTAAGAGGATTGGTTACTGATTGGGAAATCTGTCTAATTTCTAGCAGCATTATTGTGTTATTGCAGCTGGTACTATATTATATTTGTATACTGTACTGGTTTGTTTTGTATTACTTGATATCTCAATGGGATTTTTTTCCTTAATCATTGGTAAATTGATGGGTGCGATGTGGGTGGGGAATGGTGGGGTGAGGGGGGGCTGGGTGCTCCATTTAGTTGTACTACTTGTTATTTTCTTTGCTTACTGTATTTGACTACATTGGAGTTTTATCTTAAAAATAAAACCATTTGATCACAAAAAGAAAAAAGAAAAAACTTAAGAAGATATTGAATGTTATGGAAGTCCAGAGAGGAAACAAGGTAGTTCTGATTTTCTGGATAACGAGTTTATTATCTTGTTATCTCGAGATAACAAAAGATGTTATATCGAGATAACAAAGTTGTTGTGATCTTGACACAACAAAGTGTCTTGAAATAACGACTTAATTATCTTGTTTTTTGAGATACAAAGTATCTTGAAATAATAAGTTATCTTGTTATCTTGAGGTAAAGTATCTTGAAATAATAAGTTAATTATCTTGTTATTTTGAGATAAAGTTATCTTGAAATAATGACTTAATTATCTTGTTATCTTGAGACAACAAAGTATCTTGAAATAATGATTTAATTGTCTTGTTTTATGAGATAACAAATTATCTTGAAATAATAAGTTAATTATCTTGTTATCTTGAGGTAAAGTATCTTGAAATAACGAGTTATCTTCTTATCTTGGGATAACAAAGTTGTTATCTTGAAATAAGTTAATTATCTTGTTATTTTGAGATAAAGTTATCTTGAAATAACGAGTTAATTATCTTGTTATCTGGAGACAACAAAGTATCTCAACATAACGAGTTAATTATCTTGTTATCTCGAGAAAACATCATTATCTTGAAATAACAAGTTAATTATCTTGTGATCGCAAGATAACAAAGTTGTTATCTTGAGATCACAAGATAAGCAACTCGTTATCTCAAGAAATAAACCAGAAAATCAGCAACAGCTCATGGCCTCTCCGGACTTCCGTAGAATGAGGCCCATTGCTTATTTTTAAAGTGTCCAGTCTCGGACTGAGGAGGCCACTGCATCACCACAGATCATAATTACCATGTCAAGCTCGTTACAATAGCAGAACCCTTTTTGGTGCTATATAGAACCATTTTCAAAAAGGTTCTCTGTAGAACACATTCTCCACCAATCTGAAGAACACTTTCACCCTGCAAAGAACCACTGTCTTCACTAAAGAACCCTTTAAGGACCATCCAAGCGTGTATTAAAGCGAGGAGGCATCATCAGTTTAAACGCTGCTGAAACGAGCCGCTCATTAATCTCAGTCTTCCTCCTCTCGGAGTGTCACTGAACACCCGGTCAACAGAACCGGCCAACCGGAGCGCGCGCAGGCGCCCCGCAGGCTCTGAGAACGAGGCAGAACTCCGCGGCGCTCGCGCAGTGGAGTCTCGTGAATTTGAAGATCTCATTTCCTCGCGCTTAAAATAGAGCCGGAGGATCTTGTTTACGCTCGCGACGACGACGCCCCGCGGTTGCTAAGAGACGAGTGGAGCTCCACAGCGCGGGAGAGCCAGTGGGAGTCCGCGCAGAGGACATTAACCCCTCAGTGACCAGCAGGGCGGTTTAAAGCGCTTCACTGTGTTTCAGACGGTCTGAACTTCAGCGCGTTTAGAACTCATCAAACTAACAAACACGTTTTAGCAAAACGATAAAAATTCCAGATTTTATTTTGAATAAAAGTATGAGAAGTTATTAAAAGTCAATCTGTCTGTCTGTCTGTCTGTCTGTCTGTCTGTCTGTCTGTCTGACTGTCTATCTATCTGTCTGTCTGTGTATCTGTCTGTCCATCCGTCATTCCGTCTGACTGTCTGTCTATCTATCAATCTGTCTGTCTGTCTGTCTGTCTATCTGTCTATCTATCTATCTATCTATCTATCTATCTATCTATCTATCTATCTATCTATCTATCTGTCTGTCTGTCTGTCTTTCTGTCTATTTATCTGTCTATCGATCTGTCTGTCTGTCTGTCTGTGTATCTGTCTGTCTATCTGTCTATCTGTGTATCTGTCCATCCGTCCGTCCGTCTGTCTATCTATCAATCTGTCTGTCTGTCTATCTGTCTGTCTGTCTGTCTGTCTGTCTATCGATCTGTCTGTCTATCTATCTATCTATGTATCTATCTATCTGTCTATCTATCTGCCTATTTATCTATCTATCGATCTGCCTGTCTGTCTGTCTGTCAATCTGTCTGTCTATCTATCTGTCTGTCTGCCTGTCTTTCTGTCTATTTATCTGTCTATCGATCTGTCTGTCTGTCTTTCTGTCTATTTATCTATCGATCTGTCTGTCTGTATGTCTGTCTATCTGTGTATCTGTCTATCTATCTGTCTATCTGTCTGTCTATCTATCTGTCTGTCTGTCTATCTGTGTATCTGTCTGTCTGTCCATCCGTCCGTCCGTCTGTCTGTCTGTCTGCCTGTCTGTCTGTCTGTCTGTCTGTCTATCTAACTAATGCTCAAACTAACAAACTAACTTTTTTTGAGAACCATAAACACTCAAAGAACCCTTTGCGTGATTAAAGGGTTCTTTGCATTGTGAAAGAGTTCTTCAGATTGATGGAGAATGTGCTGCAGATGGTTCTACATAGAACCTTTCTGAAAAGGGTTCTATATAGCAGCAAAAAGGGTTCTAGCACCAGATAAGCTTGACATTGTAACAATAGAAGAGTCCTTTTTGGTGCCTTTAGTCATGCAAAGTGTGTTCATGGTTCTATATAGAACCATATTCTGTACTAAGAACCCTTGAAGAACCATCGAGTGTAGGCCTGGACAATAGGATAATGTAATGTATAGGATAATGTAAATAATGTAATCGGATATAGAACCAGTCTCTGGTTCTCGCCTGTCCACCCCGTTCTTAGAGTTCTAGCTACGCCGCTGCTCGGTTCTAACTCTGTGTGCGCGGCTCCACATCTGGAAATCTTGAGAGGAGGAGAGAATCCCTCTCTCCCTCTCTCCGTCCCCCGAGACGTGCTGCTGACGTCAGGGGCGGAGGGAGGGCGGGAGGGGGGCGGAGCCGCGCGAGCGGAGGTATTTCCCTGGTTTATAAAGCCGCGGAGACCTCAGCGCTGTGAAGCAGTGCGTCACGACCACCCCAAACCTCAGGCCGCCTCTCAGAGCCTCACAGTGTGAAGAGTCCGAGCTGAGACCGAAGACGCGGAGTATGCGCGCTCTCTGCGCCGGGCACGCGCTTTCTCTCTGAAAGAGACGCTTCTTTATTGTTGTTGTTTTGTTGCACTGGGTTTTTCGGGAGTTCAGCAGCTGTACCGAGGCTGACGGCGCGCAGTGGACGGGTCAGCTTCACCTCAGAGGAGAGCTCGAGCTTCTCTCAGCCAGCATGAAAGCAGCAGAAGAAGGTAACGGCTCCTCTGCTCGGTCACTTCAGCGCGCTCCTCTGTTTGCTGCTCACCTGCAGGGCGCTGGCGGTGAAAGTGACGCGCTGGGCTCGCGGTGAGGTGCTGAAAGGCGTTGCCTTTGGGCGCTGGGTCCGCGTGGGCAGCAGAGCTCAGCGCGGGGAGGGGCGCGCGCGCTGAGGGCTGGTAGGCGTGCTCCACGAGCAGACGTGGACCATAGCTCGCGCTGTTTCGCGAATTAATGACAATAACTAGTCTAGGGATGCACTGATATGGTAATGATGCAGCGATGCTGATATCCGATATTTTTCATGGACATATTTTTGATACCGATACATGAACAGTTAGAAAATGTGTGTATATTTATATATATATAAATATGTGTGTGTGTGTGTGTGTGTGTGTGTGTAAATATATAAAATCTATATATTATATATATCTAATATATGTATATCGCTGATGTTGGAATAAAACCTTGTATCTCCAGAATGGTAACTTTACAGGAGAAGGAAAAAACCTACTTTACTTTTAATGTAAGTCAATGGAACCAGAGTTTTTTCCAAGTCATTTTGGGTCATTTCATTTGGTCCATTCATCATGAAATAAACACACAATGTAAAGAACAACAGGCATTTTCAAAATATGTCAAAAACTGAAAAACGACAAAAATGGAGATACGAGGTTTTGTTCCGACAGCAGCGATATATATACACATATATATATGATTTTGTAAGGGAAAATACATTAATACTGATGCATAATGTTTATTTGCTGAAATGCATAAAATATGGCCTGTGCAAAAGTTATGGCACGTTTTATATTTTTAGCAATTACATAAAAATTAGGCACTAAAATTAGCAGAAAACGCCATCTGTATTAGCACAGTAGCCCAACATCGTCTGTGCAATAAATACGTCAATCAGTGCAGCCTAAACCATCTAAATAGTCTGATACTGTTCATTTTTTAATCTCTTCCTACAACATTTCACACTTTGGCCACTGCAAATGCAGAGCCTGTTGCTCGAGTGGCCACTTACGTAGATTTTTTTTGCATTCTTCTCCTCTTTTGTCGGACAGAACTAATCAGACAAAACAAATTTTGTACAAATTTGTGAACCATAATCGTCACGATAGCTAACATGAAGGTGTGGTGACTGTGGTGGTCCTGCTTGTCTAACTGGTCCATCTGGAGTCATAGATGTTGTTCCACTGGCTGAAGTTGGCTTTACAGCTCTATAAAATAAGCTCTTAAATAAACAATGTGTTAAACAAGCTGGTGTTACAGCGAGAGTGCAGTAGCTAAATATGTAACCTAGATCGGATGGCGCCTGGGTGGTCCAGCTCAGAAGCGGGGGCCACCATGGCCGCTGCACCAGCAGTGTTCTTATTCATGCAAAATTAAGCAGCATCTGACCCGTTTTTAGTACTGAAACTGGCTTGTTAAGTGTAAATACAATGTATACGATGAACATGTTTGTGTTCTATTGTTATTGACCACAAGACCGATTAGTTTGGTGGCCTGAGTGGCCGGTGCAACTTCTCATATCCTCTGATTGATACCGATACGATTCCGATGCCATCGTGCATCCCTATTGATTATGATTCATACAGCTGGTTTGGAGTTCAGACAGTTGAAATTGTGTAATTTTCCACCCAGTCGACGCAGTTCTCTGCTCTAGAATCCCTTTTCGTAGTTTCTCTGGTTCAAATGCTGCTTGTTAAGTTGCTGCTCCTCCTGAGTTCATCCAAGGGAGCTCGTGGCGCTGTGCGGTTTGCTTGGAGACTGTTATTAATTTTCTCTTGAGCGCTGCACACATGAAAGCGCATAATTTATTTCAGACAAAGGCGCTCGTGGCTCAGTTCAGATCACAGAGCTCCAAATTTCTCTTGAGCTGCACAAACTGCAGCTCCAGAAACTGCTTTAGGTTTTCCCTGCACTCTTCCAATTCCTCCCCACGATACTCTAAGACAGCAGGGTTCACACCATGAGCAATCCTCATGTGACATTTCAGGCTGCTGTGGAGTTCATGGTATGTGATTTTTTTCACTTTTTATTTCTAATAAATACACACTGTAGTTTGAGATATGGAGGCAGGCACTGAGTGTCTCTACATGCACTGAATAATCTTATAACTGCAGAAAATCAGATTTAGTCAGCAGTCTTATCAACACGTTTACATGCTCTTGAGTAATCAGATAATGTGGAAACTCTGGGTCTACATGAGTCAGACAGTAATCAGATTTCTGATTTCTGAAAAAGATTTTCTTTACAACCAGCCAATAAATTCACAGATGAAGACGTGACGTAAACGAAACATGCCACAGATTTTTTTTTCATTGCACCACTTTACCTGAAAATATGAACATACATCATTTAGAAGATGAAGAATATTTAAATCCTTCATTTCGTCAAGCATGTAGCTTCAGCTTCGCTCCAAAAGTGTTTTGCTGCCATCTTGTGGAGACGCTGCTCGCTTATTTCCGGTACCGCGGTCTGTTTTCACACATGCACTGAGAAATCTGATTACTGAGCTAAAATCCAGCCTTTTTATTGGATAATCAGATTTCTAGACCTTACTCTGACCTAAGAAATCAGAGTGTGCTGTTTACAAGACCATTTGTATAATCAGATAACTGCAGAAATCTGATTATGATCTGATTATTGAGAATCTTCAGAACTTTTCCAAACTAGTTTTTCTCTCCTCTTTTCCTCTGTTTCTACCAAAAGTTTGACTTATTATCTTGAAATAATAGTTTCTCAACACTTCGACTTAGTATCTTGTAACAACAGCATATTTTGACTTGACCTGAAAAGACTATGGCAAAATATGACTTACTACTTTGAATGTCTGACTCAAATACTTAAAAATATTGACTTACTATGTTGAAATAATTACTTAGTGTCATAACTTTGACTTGCTATGTTAAAATGACTTCTTTTCTCAAAATATTGACTTACTATAACAAAAATAATGACTTGGTATCTTGTTATAATGACTTGTTGTGTCGTTATTATGTTAATAATGAATTCAAAAAATAATTAATATTTAATTTAAAAATGACTTAATATCTTGTAAATAACTTTGACTTACTATATCAAAATAATGCCTCAGTATCTTGAAATAATGACTTACAGGGTTAAAATAATGAATTCAAAGAAAAAATACTTACTGAAAACTCATTAATTCAACATGGTATCTGAAAAAATTGCAAAAATAAGTAATTACTTCGAGAAAGTCAATGTTTTAACATACAGTTGCCAGAAACAGAGAAGGCCCCAATGTGGTGCAGGTGGGCTTCCACAGAAAGCGGAGTGCATGCAGGCTTCCCTGTTGTCTAATTCTTCCTCCATACTTTGAGCCTAAACTGACTGACCTTGGTCTCAGTCGCTGTGGTGAGTGTGTGTATCAGTTTTCCATCTGTTTTTTGTGCTTGTGGAGGTATTTTTAACACACGGTTATTTTTGGCCTGGTATTTTTTGTATCTGTCACCTTACTTCCTATACACAGGCCACAGCTTTCAGCAAGGATTTCAGTGCTGGGCTGCTTCGTCAGTGCCAAACTGCAGATAACGAGGATATATTCACTCATTATCAGCTTTTGTAGTGCTGTCCTTCCTAAAATTCAACACTGTGTTTGATACAATGCAGTGTTGTTTTGATTCAATACATTTTGCAATATAGCAAAAGTAAAGAGTGGCTAACATATTAGCCCCAAGCTAAGGCACTAGCTACAAGCTAACGTGCTACTCACAATACAACAACACAATAATATTCACTGCAATATACACCGATCAGGCATAACATTATGACCACCTCCTTGTTTCTACACTCATTGTCCATTTTATCAGCTCCACTTACTATATAGGTGCACTTTGTAGTTCTACAGTTACAGACTGTAGTCCATCTGTTTCTCTGCATACTTTGTTAGCCCCCTTTTACTCTGTTCTTCAGTGGTCAGGACCCCCATGGACCCTCACAGAGCAGGTACTATTTGGGTGGTGGATCATTCTCAGCACTGCAGTAACACTGACATGGTGGTGGTGTGTTGTGTAGTGTGTGCTGTGCTGGTACGAGTGGATCAGACACAGCAGTGCTGCTGGAGTTTTTAAACACTGTGTCCACTCACTGTCCACTCTATTAGACACTCCTACCTTGTCAGTCCACCTTGTAGATGTAAAGTCAGAGATGATAGCTCATCTGCTGCTGCACAGTTTGTGTTGGTCACTTATTTTGCTGAGTTTACCATATTGGAAAAAGTAAATCGTAAAATTTTGCACATTTTATGTGTATTTTCATGAGTTAGTTAAGCGTGCATCTGAGTCGAGTTGTGAGTCAGGTCAACAAGCGAAAGCGACTCAAGTCTGAGTTGCTTATTCGAGTCATCATCTCTGGTTCAGACTAATGGTCAGCAACGTGGTTGGGTGTCTGCCAAGTAGGATTAAAGTTTACTTCAGTGGACACCACAGTACAGCATCGTCACCACTGTATGATACAACAGGAAATCAGAGAGAGAAGTTGGCAGTCAGAGAGATGTAGATGAATACCTGCAGCGCAGGAGGCCATTTTCTCTCCAATATGTCAAATAAACAACAAATAAACAGTAACTCTGCATGGAAATTAGCAGAAGTGTGATCTTCTTAGAGGGTGCGTTCACTTATTTTCACTCAGAAAATCAACAAAACGTACGTTTGACCAGGGCGCCAAAACTTTTGCACGACCAGTTATTCAAATTCCCAAATAATCACTATTAATTCATTTAGAAGGTAAATTTGAATCAGTTTAATTGATTGATCGTGACAACTGTCTCCACAGATGCATACAGCTACACACCAAATGTCACCCTGTCCCTCCCACTGAGCACCTGCCTACCCACCCAGTACCACAACCTGCAGACCAGCCCCTCCATCTCTGTCTCCATCAGCCAGCCCCCCTCCTTCTCTCCCCAAGAAGACATGGGCTCGGTGGGATACTACCAGTCCTCTGGCTCTGGCCCCAATGGAGCCCCAGCTCTAGAGAGCCCCCGCATTGAGATCACGGCCTACAGCCAGTTCCCTGAGGACGAGGTGGAGGAGAGCAGTGTGCCGGTGGCCAAGAGGGTCAACTCCATCGTGACCTTAACGTTGCCCAGTGCTGATGGTTATCGTGACCCCAGCTGCCTGAGCCCAGCTAGCAGCGTTTCATCCCGGAGCTGCCAGTCAGATGCCTCTTCGTACGAGTCAGGCTACTCGTGCAATTACGACAACTCGCCGCAAAACTCTCCCTGGCAGTCTCCGTGTGTTTCGCCCAAAGGTTCTAACTCACTCTTGTCCAGCACCGTCGGCACCTCGCCCCGCCACTCGCCCTCCGGGTCCCCCCGCACCAGCGTGACTGATGACAGCTGGATTGGCTCTCGTGGCTCGCGCCCAAACTCCCCTTGCGGGGGCAAGCGGAAGTACAGCTACAACAGCGGCGCCGCACACAAGTACCATCCGTACTCTCCAAACCAGTCACCAGGTCCGTCACCGCAAACCTCACCTCGGCTCAGCGTGACCGAAGACACTTGGCTGCCCACCAACCAGTACACCAATTCTGCCATCGTGGCAGCCATTAATGCCCTCAGCACAGACGGAATGGCAGAACTCGGGGAGGGGATCCCGCTGAAGACCAGAAAAACAAGCCTGGAACACAGTGCTTCGATGAACCTCAAGATCGAGCCTGGAGGGGAGGAGATTGGCTCTGCGGAGCTCTGCCACGAGGATTACTCCGCTTCACGGCTGCCGTTCAAGAAGGAGAGCTATGCTGGCTTTTTGGATGTACCTCAGCATCCATATTGGTCCAAACCAAAGCCATATATCAGGTAAAGTTCTTGTGTTTTGAGTCAGTCTTTGAGTGTTTTGAGTGGCGTAACTGCCAGTGCAGGTGGAGCAACAGCATTGGGGCCTGTAGGAACCTCAACAACTAAATAGAGTATCAACATTTTTAGCATTTAGTGTGTTCACTTATTGCCTTTGTTACAGCGTCCATTCCGTTTGGAAGGCTCAGTTTCAGTTTTTCAAAGAAATCTGTGGGGACGTTTTTCCACACCTTCAAAGTTCAGTCTTAGAAGTTAGTTGCACTTTTAGGTACTCATCATCCAGATAGTCCCAAATTACAAATTTAGGCTCACCAATCCATAAACCCTTATTTCACATCTAAGCTGTCTAGTTTTGGTGTTCTAGTGGAAATGTTCTTCTTTGGTGTCTATTTCCTTTTCTCAGTGAGGTTCTTCTTGACAGCTACACATCCTTTCAGACCCATAGCGCTGAGTCGTCTTCTCACAGTGGAAGGATGGATGTGGATGTTTCAGATCTGAAGCAGCTTGATTTTCTCCTCTCTCTCACAGATCAAAGCTTTAAGTGCTGTTTATCTGATAGGGACAGTTTTGATGGTTTACCTGATTTCCCTGTTTTTCCCTTTATTTTCTTTAGCTCCTGAAAAAAATGAATGATTAGTACTTAATTGTTGCTTTTACTAGAAATTAAATAAATGAAGGGTGGTCTCTGACTGTCCTTTACTCATTAGCCTACATTAAATTACAAGCTTAGCTGACGTACCAGTAGTGAGTAAACAAGCAAATTACATCATCTTTTTTCAAAGAATTGAAATTAATTTATCATATTAACTGTTTTTTGCGTTAAGCCCATAAGATTTATTTGTGCCACTGCAGCTCTCAGATTTTTTTAGAGCACATTTGTCACAAAGCCCAGTGATCAACCCGGCCAACAGGCCATTGGTTTAAATCCAAACTGATAACAAGCTGCTATTCCAGTGTCCCTCACCAGTTACCATTGTTTATGTTTCTATTCCTTCATTAATGATATAAAGCATTTATTTAGATGATTTATCTGACCAACACCCTTCCACTGTCCCTCTCTGATCTTTAGCCCGTCCTTGCCAGCTCTCGACTGGCAGCTTCCCTCCAGTTCTGGGCCGTACAGCCTGCAGATAGAGGTTCAGCCTAAATCTCACCACCGTGCCCACTATGAGACAGAGGGGAGCCGAGGGGCCGTGAAGGCGCTGGCAGGAGGGCATCCTGTGGTGCAGGTATTCATCTACATCTCGCTGACTGTCCGCTTCTCTCTTTAATATCCTGTTGTATCACACAATGGAGACCATCCTCCTGTGGTGGCCACTGAAATAACCTTTAATCAACACAGACTTGAGTCGCACTCGAGTTGCTTGTTGACCTGACTCACAACTCAGCTCAGATGTTCGCTTAACTAACTCACGACTCGACTCAGACTCATGCTTACCTGACTCGTGACTCCACCTGGACTCATGCTTAACTTACTGTGACTCGACCCAGATGCTCGCTTAACTAACGTATGAGATTAAGGCAGATCAAATTTTTGCCAGAGAAAACAAAATATGATAGAGATATAAATATAGATAAAGAGATAAATAAAGACTGAACTAGGGCCGCCAATCTTAATGCAGTAAACAAATAAAACCTTTTGTTTCCAACTTTATATGTCAGTATGGGGTTTGAGGACATTGCATTATGGGTATTGTAGTGAACTTACGTTATTACCTTGGCAACTGTAGTCAGTAGTGCAATTTAAAATCCTCTTGTTTTCTCTTTTTCTCTTCGTCGCTTTTTGTTTTTTTGTGCAATGCGTACTAAGTACGTCACCAACATTTCAGTCCAACTTTTGTAAATAGGGAAGTTCCTAAGCACAGAAGAACAAACACAGTTAACATAGGTACAAAAACATAGGTAAAAAAATAAATAAGACAATAGCTTAAGGGGTAACATCCAATCAGCTACTTGTTTATATGCTGTTTTAATTTGACGGTGTGACACCACTGGTTGTTTTTTAGAGTCCCTCTACAAGTGGTGAACTGTGATTGTTATACCTTGGAGGTAAATATAAAAAAAATTCAAAAACAAAAAACAAAAAAAAAAACACTATACAAAAGCCAATTTCTGCTAGCATCCCTATGGTTTTCCAGTAGTATGTTAGTTCTAAGCTGACAATGATTCACATGAACATTTTTGGACGTTCCAGATTTAAACATAAGCATTTGAGGCTTATAAATGACATTCCATATGTTTTATTTGAAGCCTGTAACAGACATTAACATATATGTTACCTTGTATGAGTGTTACAGTCAGTGTTTCAGTAAAGAGTCCTGGCAGAGAGCTGCCAGTGCAGCTTTCCATTCCCAACAACTGACTGAAACCTGGTTAGATTACTACACATACTCACAGTAAGTGATGTATCTAGAACTTCCACAAGGTCTGGAGCGACATTTTTTCTTACAGAATTGCTCCAGTTGTAAATCAGAATGTCTCTTCCTATTTATGTTAGCAGTTAATCTAAAATGTAAGGCCTTCTGTCCAGCTCCTGAGGTCCTAATCAATGGGGGAGCTCACTTAGCTGTATATACTTAGATACGACCAAGGAAGAAATACTGATCTGACAATCATCTGTTGGGCATTTAAAGATTTTAACCCTTTTGTTTCTGACCAAAAAGGTAACAATAAAACACAAATAGTGCTACAATGAAACAAGTGTGCTATAATACAAGAGTTTGAATACAAGCTTGATGTAAAAATTACTGACAGTTTATTTTACAGCAATGATTAGACCTTCTGTGAAGGCCACGAAGGCTCCGCTGCTCTCTACAAAGTTTATAGGGTTTTAGAAATACTGCCGATGTGCTCAAGGAAGCGTATTATCACATAAATTATTGTAGCAGCAATAGCACATCATATGTTTCAAATTCAGGGGCGCATTTCTTACAGTTAAATGTCCTGTTAGGCACAGATTATTTGGGCTGAAAGCAAAGAACTCCAAAACACTCTAGACAGTCCAGACACCGTTGACGTTCAGCAGCGGCTGTTCAGGAGCTGGCCGTATGTTTTAGCAATAACACAGCGCTAAAACTCGGGGGAGTGGGTGAAATACTTCAGGTATTACACAAGACCGCAAAGTCTTGACGACAGCACAGTCCAGTCAGTTCCGTAACAGACGCTGGTGACTCATCCGTCTCCTGTGATCTTACTTCTCGCTCATGGAGGCTGGCCATACCACTTGGGCAAAGACCATCATGAATGGAGGGCATAAGTCATACAGGACAGAAGCACGGTTGTCAGTAGCCGAGAATTTTGACCACACACGACTTACGGTATCATAACCAGAGCCGCGCTGTACAATACACAAGACACAAAGGGGAGCTGGCCTGGCGTCTGCTGAAACGCTCCCCTCCGAACACCTCTGTTTACATCTGCTCTGGCTGGATACTTCAGTTCAGCGTGATGAAGTGCTAATGATGCTAAGCACATGGCTCTCCTGTGAAAAACCCAGCCGTTTCTCTCAAACCCCCCACCTTTTTCTCGCGCTCGCCGCAGTTTCCGCCCGGCACACAGGCCGCCTTTTGTTTAGTAAAAGTTCCCAGTGCGGCGCTGACATCATGGGGGCGGGCGCACAGTGGAGGCGGCCAGTCTGAGCCGCACACGTTCTTGGCCGCCTGCTGAAGGGGGTTGTGTGTAAGGAGCGCTCAAGGGAGCCTCACATAAGGCTGTCCCGTCCCGTAAAACCTCCAGATTACAGAGTGCGCTCTACTGTGGACGCTCTCCAATTAGCCTTCACTGCATCTCCTCAGTTCCCCACATGTGCTTTGCTCTAACACTCAGCACTTCTTCCTGGATCCTGCTCTGTCCTCAGCCAGGCTTCATTGGTTTCTGTTTCAGCCCTTTTTTTTGACAGCCGACCGCACGCATCAACAGATGGATGGGAGATAGCGAGCATGTCCT